>NC_141670.1:27972675-28572675 GCF_028749965.1 Puma concolor
CAAGCGTGAAAGCAAATATTGTGATAGCCCAACAAGCTCTACAAATGTTAGAGGACACTGGTGGGGATGATTGTCTTTCCTGGCCTGGTGCTTCTTTCTTTATTAATTAGAACAGCTCTCATTTTAAAGCAGGATCTAACAAGGGTGGCTCAGTAGGTTAAGCGTTTGACTCCTGGTTTTGGCTCAAGCCATGATCTCATGGTTCACGGGTTCAAGCCCTGCATCGGGCTATGCCCTGACATCAGGGAGCCTGCTTGGGATTCTCTGTCTCTCCTCTTTCCACCTCCCCTGCTCGCTCTCGCTCTCTCTCTCTCTCTCTCTCAAAATAAATAAGCATTTTTTAAAAATAAGATAAAGGAGGATCTAATAGGTGCCAAGCTCTGTGCGAACACCTTCAGTCCTTTGCATTCTTTCTTTTCTCTTTAATCTCTCAGCATTTTGTCTCTACCTCTCCTGAATCCAGGGGTAAGTTTGCTCTTATTTGCCCAGAAAGAGGTATATCAAACTATCTACCCATTCCCGGGACCCAGCTTAATATGGCATGTGAGGCCTTCTTCAAATATTTGAAGACCTGACTGGGTATATTAGACAGGATTCTCTGGAGAAACAGAACATATATATAAACTGGATGGATGGATAGATAGATAGATAGATAGATAGATAGATAGATAGATAGAGATGTTTCAAGATAATCATTGGCCACATACTCTCCCTTCCTGAGGCTTCTGTGATTGTGGAATCTGACAAGCCCAAAATCTGCAGAGTAGGCTAGCAGGTTGCAGACCCAAGAGAAACTTGATGTTGTGGCTTGAGTCTAAAGACAGTCTGAAGGCAGATGTAACCTCAGCCTGTATTTTCTTTAGGCCTTCAACTGATTGAATGAGGCCCACCCACACTATGGAGGGGGCAGTAATCTGCTTTACTCACAGTCTACTAATCTAAATGTTAATCTCATCTATAAAATGCCTTCACAGCAGCATCTAGACTGGTGTTGGACCAAATGTCTGGGTACCCGGGCCTAGCCAAGTTGACACATAAAATAGAACTCCTGAAACAGTAGAACTCCTGAAACAGCAAGAATTAGACCAATGACTGAATATTACTGAGCTGCACATTTTGCCATGTGATAAAGAAGTTGTTAAAAAAAAATTTTTTTGAAATGCCTCACTTGTGATGCAACATGCTCCTAGTCCCAGAAACATTCAAATGGATACTGAATGATCATCTATTAGAGATGTTGCACAGAAGAGAACTTTCTTCACAGGAAATTAGATCATAGTATTTCCAATGATCTCTAATTATTCTCCTAATCCAATATCCCATTATTGTATGATGAATACAGCTAATTCATGCAAACTACTTTTAAATTCAAGAAATCTTAAATACTAAATAATTTATCCTTCCCCCACCCCATTTTGTGAACAAACAAATTGAGATTTGAGGAAGTAATATGGTTACAGTCTAGGACTATAATCTAGGTCTTCCAGCCCAGGCTCTTTCCACTATAACATGATCTGAGATGCTAAGGAGATGTTTCAAGATCATCACTGGCCACACACTATCACTTTTTGAAGCCATTCCCTTGGCCCTACCCTGCTCATCAATCCACCTTCAAGGAGGAGTAACTCCTATATGAATAAAGCACAAAATGGGCTCCATGATCAAAGTGGGGTGCTGTAGAAAAGGATCAAGTTTATGTTGGATTAGTACAAAAGTTCTCCTAGATTAGCTCTGATTTCCTCAGCATGGCATCAGACCAACCTGAAAGGTCCATTATGGGCTCCAAGGGAGAGAAGACCTAAAGAGGAGAAACACACATTACCAGAAAAGAAGTTATGGTAGAATCTGGGAATGAATCTCAGCTGTTCATAACATTGGCCTTGGCCAAAAGGAACCTCTGGGTTATATAGGCATCTCTACCCCTCAGGGTTTTCAGAATAAAACATCTACAAGACAAACAAACCTTGTCCTTGTTAGTATCAGCTGCCTTTCGCTTCAGTGGGTAACCATACTACAAGGTCTCTCTGTACTCTGTCTGGGAGGAAGGAAGGAGGAAAGACGACAGTAAACGGGGAGGGAAACCCACCCTGCCCCCCTATTTATCACAATCCTTCAGGCACCCGGTAGAGTAATAAGTTGGTAGTTGAGAATTCGGGCATTTAGAACCTGGTCCTCACCCCTTCCCAACACATATGACTAACAGTAATGACATCACCAGGGATCTGAATCAAGTCTCAGCCTGTAAACATGTCGGTCTCCTCCAATAGCAAAAATATAAGTGAGGAATCTTTCCATAAGTGAGGGCTTAATTAAAAGGCATGAATACCATTGTTCTACCCACAGCCCCATGGCTCTCTTCCACATGCCCTCCTTCCTGATCTCTCCTTCCTGCCACAAGCACACTTCCAACAACCACACCATGGTTGATAGGCATTGGCGCCTCAAGGTTGTTGGCAAAGACATTTTTTTGATACCTAATCCACTCACTGTTTTTTTTTTTTTCTTTGTCAGAAAGGAATTTTTTTCTTTGTGCTTCATGGTGTCTCTAGCCCGTTGAAAGCACTTCTCATACATCTCTCTTTGTAGTCTTTAAAAAGAAATAATTATATAATGGCTGACTTCTTTTGGTTACGTGGGAAATCAACATCTCAGTAGCTTTTTCAGACATACTTAATAAGAAAGCTATTAGAAAAGCAAAAGAGAACCCTATCATTATTTTCTGGTTTCCTCCTTAATTATAGACAATCATTCTGAAGGAGGGGGGACAGCTTCTGTGACAAAAGTTGTCTGGCATTTAACAGAACAATTTAGAACCAGATTGAACGGCTCAACGTTATGTCAACTTGCAGATGCTTGACAAAAACTACTGAAAGGATGTTTAGACGGAATGAGAAGCTAATTCAGCCTTTTCTTCTTTCCTTTCACTCTGAAAATAGAGGATTTTTTTTCCTCTGCTCAGGAAGATTCAGGTAGGTCTGTCTCAAAGACTCTAATTAAAGAATGATACATCCCCAAATTCTTACTCTTTTTTTCCCTAGGTAACACAAATATTATCACCGCCTAAAAGTCACTAACATTTTCCCCAATTCTATACATACTCCTTTGGCTACAATCTTATCTCCAAAAAACTAATTCTAAAGTTCTCTTATGCTGCCTTAGTTTGGGCTGCTATAACAAAAGTGCCATAGGATGAGTGATTTCTCCAACAAAACAAGCTTATTTCTCACAGTTCTGAGGGTTGGGAAGTCCAGGATCAAGTTGCCAGCAGATTCAGTTATCTAGTGAGGGCATGCTTCCTGGTTCATGGACCGCCACCTTTTCATTACAACCTCACATTGTGGAGGGACAAGGGAACTCTCTGGGTTCTCTTTTATAAGGGCATTAAACTCATTTATGAGGACTCCATCCTTGTGACCTGACCACCTAATAAGGGCCCTACCCTCTAATACCATCACACTGGGGTTAGATTTCAACATAGAAATTTGGAGGGGACAGAAACATACAGTCTATAGCACTGCCCTTAGTCCCAAACTAGTCGATAACCCTAAGCCAAAGAAATATGTGTCTGAGCCCAGGGTGGATATTGGTGCTCGGGACATGGCAGCTGCCATTCGACACAGACATAGTCAAATCAAACGCCCCCGAATCCAGAAGGAAACAACCTCCATCTGGGAAAGTCACAGAATGGCAAAGTGAAACAAGATGCAAGATGCCTACCTGTTTCCTATTCAAGGTGTTCATTTATCTGATTTCCCACAACACACAAAGCTGAGGGGAAATTGGTAATGGCCTCTATAGGAGACCATCCCACCCATACCCTATGAAGGCTGTACTGGCTTCTAACCACATGAAATTTCTCATTCTCTTTATTTAATGCTGCCCAGTAATGCTCTACAGGCTTTGAGATGTACTGGAAAGGGTCTAAAATAGGAGTCAGGAGTCCTCAATATGTTCCTATTATTACCTCCATAACTCAGACAAGACCCTTTCTGTATTCTATTTTTACCTGTAAAACAAGAAGGATGAATACATTCTATACCTACTTCACTAAACTGTTAGGGGAATCAAATAAGATAATGCTAGTAAAAACACCTTGAAAATTAAAACATACAACAAATTCTTCACAGTTTTCCACTGAATTAACCCAAATAATGCAATTTACTTTGCTATTTGTTTTATATGCATCATTCAGGGCAGACTCTATTATTTTTCTCCCAGAAGGGTGAAGTGATTTGTCCAGGTGACAAAGCTAATAAACAGTAGAACTGAGATTCTATCGTAGTCTCAGTGACATCGAGAGACTGCTGCCTTAAAGACCAGTCTATCCTTCTCCAAAAATGCAAGCAGTAAGGTGGATCTTGGTGAACCACCAATCTTACCTTAATAGGTCCTTCTCCAACCTCTCAACATCACATAAATGGAAATATCTAATCTATGAAACAGGCATTTGTTGTTTTCTTGGTAAGTAATCCCTTCTTACAAAACATTTATCGGGGCACCTGGGTGACTCAATGGGTTAAGCATCCAACTCTTGAGTTGGGCTCAGGTCATGATCTCATGGTTTGTGAGATTGAGCCCCGTGTCTGTCCCCATGCTAGACATGGAGCCTGCTTAAGATTCTCTCTCTCTCTCTCTCTCTCTCTCTCTCTCTCTCTCTCAAATTAAAAAATTTATGAATGTTTCTCAAAATATTTTATAAATTTAAAATTTAAAAATCAAACAGTAGAGAAAGTGGGAGTGGGTGGGGAGATTCTGCAATTCTCCAATCTTCCCCCACCCTCCTCCCATGCAGCATCTCAACCCACCAGTCTACACCACTGGGATAATCAATGCCCACAGCTTCATATGTTGGAAATATTCTGAGTAATTTTTTTAACACAAATAGGATCACTCTATATATACTATTCTGCAACTTTATATATATTAGACAGCTTTCCATATTAATATATACACCTCTGCTTCATTTTCATAGCTATAAACCACAGTATTAATAATGTACCATAATGAATGCACACTGCCACCTTTTGATGGGCATTTAGGCTATTTCTTAGTGTCTGTGTGTTTGATGCTGTTATTATTAGAAAACAGCAAGGAACATCCTGTACATATAACTTTGCATATTTATGTGAATTTATCGATGAAACAAATTCATAAAAGTAGAGATGGTGAGTCAAAGGAAGTGAGCATTCTAGGTTTTTATAGATAGTGCCAAATTTATCTTCAAACACTTGTGCCAGTATGTTCTCCCACAAACAACAGCGTACACGGATATCTGTTTGCATATATCTTCACCAGCTGAGGAGATTATCAAATGTTTTCATCTTTGCCAATCCAGTGGGGATAAAATGATCATCTGTCCATTGATTTTATATTTCACCTTCAGTGAGCATGTGTCTCCCTTCATTCTTTTTATGCGACCTCCCTCTTTATGGTGTATGCCCTTTTTTCTCTGAATTTATAGTCATTGTCTTTTCTGTTTTTAGGAGCTCTTTGGGTATTATGGAAAATGAGTCCTTTTGTTACAAGTGCTCCTGTTGTTCCCCACCCACCCCCCAGGCTGTTCTCTTTTGCCTTTACTTACAATGTTTTTTTCAAGTAGAATTTTTTTATTTTTATACAGGCAAATCTTTTTATTCTTTTCTTTGTGGTTCTAAGTTTCATATCATGTCTAAAAGAGCCATACCCATTCATTTTTAAATTCATAAAATCTTTATTCTAGTGTTTGTATAAATCCATATTTTTAGATTTCAACACTTGATCTTTCTTGCACTATTTTGGTGTGAGAAAGGAAGTAGGTACCAAGCTTTACCAAGTAGAACCGAGAAACCAAACCAAGTTCAAGTAACAAAAAATTTATATTGTACATATATCACATATTGAGTGTGCCAGGGCCACTTTAACCTTTACTGGCTCTTTACTTTGTCTACATAGTGACCTGGAATCATGTGCAGCTTGTTGATTGAGGACTCAGTTTATCTGCTGGCATGGGATCTAGTAAATGCACTGACATCAGTCACCTAGGTATATCTTTATTCAGTTATTTTCCTGATTCAGGGATTCTTAATCTTTCTGCCTCTTTGACAGGATAATGTTCTTAAAAACATTGGATTACAAAAGAAACAAGAACATGGAAATAGATTTCTATGCAAATACCCCCTTGGTGCATGAATCCCAGCTTATTGGGACTTCCTTCCTTCTCCTGACATTCCAGAGACTGGACACATTTGGGGTGATATGGCCATAAACTTTCTCCTGACATTCCAAATACTCTTTGTGGAGGCAAACACAAAACTTTCACCAATGGACAGGCTCTCTCTCTCTACTGCCATGAGATGGTTTACCTGAATCTCGTGTTTCCCTCTGCTTCATTGCCTCCTTTGCACTGACATACACTACTCCGTATCAGAGGAGCCATCACCAAGCTCCTAAGAGGCAGGCTAAGTTAAGAAAAGTGAATGTACAGAAAACAATACCAGGGGGCACCTGGGTGGCTCAGTCAGTTAACCTCTGACTTCAGCTCAGGTCCTGACCTCATGGTTCATGAATTTGAGCCCCACATCAGGCTGTGCATTGACAGTGCAAAGCCTACTTCAGATTCTCTATCTCCCTCTCTCTCTGCCCCTCCCCCACTCTCATTCTCTCTTTCAAAAATAAACATTTTTTAAACTTTTTTTAACATTTATTTGTATGAGAGAGAGAGCATGTGTGAGTGGGGAGGGGCAGAAAAAGACAGAGACAGAATCCGAGGCAGACTCCAGACTCTGAGCTGTCAGCACAGAGCCCAACACGGGGCTGGAACTCACCAGCCAGGAGGTCTTGACCTGAGCCGAAGTCAGACACTTAACCAATTGAGCCACCCAGGCACACTTAAATAAATAAACATTTAAAAGAAAAAAGCCAGTACCACCTTTCCTCATTCTCTTTGTTTCATCCTTACTCTCACTCTCTCCCTCATCCTGTGCCAATGTCTCCTACTCTACTGCTTCCTACAAAGTTATTTCTTTTTAATATAATTTTTTGATGTTTATTTCTTTATTTTGAGAGAGAGAGAGAGAGAGAGTGAGCAGGGGACAAGCAGAGAGAGAGGGAGACAGAAAATTCCAAGCAGGCTTCACACTGTCAATGCAGAGTCTGACACAGGGCTCGAACTCAGGGACCATGAGATCGTGACCTGAGCCAAAACCAAGAGTCAGAGGCTTAACCAACTGAGCCACCCAGGCAACCCCCTACAGAGTTATTTCTGACTACTCAGTCATCTACTTTATATCCATGTGTTACAGTCCTCTTATACATATGGAAAAAAAGAACATAGGCATATATTCCTGTAAGTGTGTGTCTATCATTTGGTCGTTTTGTGTGTCCCTAAACAAGTGTATCCTTCCCCATGTCACCATATGAGAAGCTTTCCTGGTTCTTGCCTCGAGAAATAAGTTGACTCCAGAGGTCTTCTGTGATGAAGTGTTAACTGAGAATATTTTGAGAGCAGAAAAAAAAAAATGACAACAGTGGATTTGTGTGATAAGAAGCCTTTGTGAATGAGCTATGAATTGAATTGGGCCTCACAAGGGAAAAAAAAAATCTCACCTTGCAGAGAAATCTGAAAACTAATTCCATCTGGTTTGTCTGTGATGTATAACAATACTAGATCATTAGCCTTCGTGCTTGCTCAAAGCCAAGTCTAGCATCTGGATCAATGATACCAAGGCCCCCAGGGACATCACCATACCAAGAATTCTGTAGCCCATGTGGAAGAACAGAGAGTTGAAAGCATATTTCACCTTTGACTTCGAAGGCCAAAAGAAAATCAATAAGCAACTCTTTGGCTCCTTAGTGCTGAGAGAATACAGAAGGTCAAACCCTCTCTCTCTCTCTCTCTCTCTCTCTTTTTCTCTCTCTCTCCCTCCCCCTCTCTCTGATGAAAGTGTAATTGAAAAGGCTGCAAATAATGATGATGATAATAATCATAATAAGTGATAAAGTGGTAAGTTCCTTGACAAAAGCAAATGGCGTTAATAAAAAATACAACTTTTCTCTTAGAAACACACACACACAAAGAATTTTAGCCCCAAAGCAACAAAATTTTCACAGAACTGCTTGCTACATTAAAAAGAGATGGTAGACATGAAAACATTTTTTTTCTTAATTTTAAAGACAAGTCAAATAAAGGTAAAATTATCATCAACAACAATGGTCATTTCATCACTGAATATAGCTCAAAATCATAAAAGCTTCAAGTTATAAATCTCAGAAAATTTATCTTAGACATCTTTTTGTCTGATGTAAGATTATTCATTCCATAAACACAACACAAAACTGAAAAGGGACCACAAAGGTCATCTGGTCTAACCCCCTCCTATGGATGAGAAAAGAGAGGATCAGAAAGGTTAAGTGAAATATTCAAGGCCACAGTGAGTCACAGTGGAGATGGGACAAAACCTGTTGTAACCTTGTTATAACTCTGTGATCTTTCCAATAACCCCACGCCATCTACCCGAAACAAATTTATAAAGTTTCAATGTCTGTCATACAAAGCTCTGCTGGACAGGCTGTCTTTCTTTAGTCCTCATATCTCCCACCCAGATTTCCCGACTCTACTGTCTACCCTAGGAGGCTGACTTATATGGACTACCCAGATCCCTAGCCCTCTGGCTTCCAGTAGAGTTTAGTCAAAAGGAGCCCCAGGGATGAAGTGACAGAAGAGACAGAGGTCAGGGTGTTTATTTCTTGGATCCATTCTACGTGGGTGTCACCCTGTGTGGTGTTATAGCACCACACAGCTTTTTTTGTCCCTCCTTGCCCCTTCAGGCCTACGGGTGTGTATTAGTTTCCTAGAACTGCCATAACAAACTACCATAAATTGAGTGGCTTAAAAGAACAAAATTTGACTTATAGTCCTAGAGACTAGAAATTTGAAATGAAGGTGTTAGCCAGACCATGATCTCCCTGAAGGATCCTTCCTTGTCCCTTTCTAGCTTCTGGTGTTTGCTGGCAATCCTTGGTGTTCTTTGGTTTGCAGTTGTATCTATCATTTCATTCTCTCTCTTTGTGCTCATACAGTGTTCTCCCTGTGTCTCTTTCCGTCTCTTCTCATTTTCAACAAGAACGCCAGTCATATTGGATTAGGGCCCACCTTAGTGACCTCGTCTTGACTTGGTTACATCTGCAATGATTATCTTTCCAAATAAGACTACATTCATAGGAACCCAGGCTTAGGACTCCAACATATTTTTTGAGAGACACAATTCAACCCATATCAGGGTGGTAACAGTGCTCTACGATTACTATCCCCAGACTGCCATATTAGCCCTCATACTTTCATATAATCTAGATGCATTATATGCATAAATATTCGTACAAATATTTCCTGTGCTAAACTCTCCTGGAGTTCCACTTTCACTAGAATATGGAAAGCCACATGAGAACATTGATCCCACCCTAACAATGACAAAAAGCCAAATAAGCCATATACAACTGTAACTTCCCTTGAGCCCATCAGAGAGCTGACAACACAAAGCAACCAAGTGAATGAAATTCCAATGACTAATAGACCCCTAGAAGGAGAGATAGAATTCACAAGCTATTTCTCTTTTGGCAGAGCAAGAAAGGAAAAGGCAGCTGCCATAAAGTAGGTTAAAAAAAAAAGAAGAAGAAGAAGAAAGAAAGTAAGAAAGAAACAGCTAAAATTTTAACAAATTCTTAAAGGTCAAGTGTGAGTTAATGAAACAGTATTGAATTCCTGGAACTGCACATACAAGCAGAATCTGTACTCACTCACCAGTTCATTTTCATGAACCTTTCTCAGGCACTCTTGAGGAAGATTCGGGGAAGAACAGGAAACCTGAGTGAGTGGCCTTCAGTGGTGCCAGTGTTCTAGTTCTGAACATCTGCCACTGCAGCGGTACAAGTATGCAGTCTCACCCATTTACTAGGCTCTTATTCCATGAGAAACAAACCCTAAAGCTGCTGGGAGGCAGGAAACACTCCCATTCTCAGAACCTGCCTCTCAAGAGAAAAAGAACTAAAAGCTCTCTGCTCCTGTGGGAGGGATAAGAAACCCTCTCAAGCCAAGGATCCTGCACCCATACAAAGCAGTGTTCTCTTACCACTGAAGGCAGTGGGGGAAATATGTCTCACACAAGGGCTCCCACACCTATAAGACAGAGTTTGGCTTGGTTGCAATGGGAAAAGGGACAGGAATACTGAGAAAGTACCCACCACTGGGGCCCAAGGACACAGGACCCACCGAAGACTAAAGCTGAACCAAGAAAATGAAGAAACTCCCTGTGGCCACCACCACAAACCTCACACCAAATGACAGTCTATATCCGAAGGTAAAATGGCAAGAGTGTGAAAAAAGATCTTATCTATGATGCGAATGTTCAGGGCCTGCTAAAAGTTGAATGTGAAGCATAAACACTGAGAAAAACCCTCAGTATGCCAGGTCCCATGGTAAGCACAAGGTAAAAGCAGTCCACCACTGAAGGAATTTGAAGTCTATGGTTTACTACAGTGACAACAAGCCTAAACGCATCTACTTATCTACTGACAATACAAATTCAAGCCTCCAAACTAGCACCATGAAATGAGAAGACCCATGCTCATTCAAAACATAATTACTATTTACCTCAGACTCCTCATTCTACACATAATATCTGGCACTCAGTCAAAAAATAATGAGACACACAAAATAACGAGACAAAGCAAAACACTATCAAGGGATAAAGCAATCAATAGAACAAGGCCCAGGGTGATCTGGATGCTTGCACTATCAGACAGCCCCTTAAAAATAACCAGGATTGGGGCGCCTGGGTGGCGCAGTCGGTTAAGCGTCCGACTTCAACCAGGTCACGATCTTACAGTCTGTGAGTTCGAGCCCCGCGTCGGGCTCTGGGCTGATGGCTCAGAGCCTGGAGCCTGTTTCCGATTCTGTGTCTCCCTCTCTCTCTGCCCCTCGCCCGTTCATGCTCTGTCTCTCTCTGTCCCAAAAATAAATAAACGTTGAAAAAAAAAATTTAAAAAAAAATAAAAATAAAAAAAAAATAAAAAAAAAAAAATAACCAGGATTAATATGTTAGATCATCTAGTAAAATAAAGGAATACATGCATAAAGAGATGGAAAATCTCAGCAAAGCAATAAAAACTATAAAAAAGAGTCAAGTGGAAAAGCTAGAAATAAAAAGCATGATGTGAGTTGAGTTTAGACTTTGTTATTGTTGTTACCTTCAGTAAATCTGAAATTTAAAATACCTGGAATAAAAATTTCAAAATAAATTTGAAAATTAAAAAAATTCTTGGAATGGGACATAGCTTAGTAAAGTGTAAGTAAATTTGAAGATAAGTCAAAAGAAATTATCCAAATTAGAACACAATCAAGGAGGGGCTCAGTCAGTTAAGTATCTGACTCTTGATTTCGGCTCAGGTCATGATGTCATGGTTTGTGAGTTCAAGCCCCATATCAGATTCTGTGCTGATAGTGTGGAGCCTGCTTGGGATCCTCTCTCCCTCTCTCTTTGCCCTTCCCCCATTTGTTCATTCTCGCTCTCTCTCTCTCAAAAATAAGTAATTTTAAATTATATAAAAACATTAAAACACAATCAAGGAAAAAACATAACAGAGCATTAAAAACTTGTGGTAAGACATCAAACAGTCTAATGTACATATATTTGAAATTCCAGAAGGAAAAGAAAGAAATACAGCAGAAGGTTTTGAAGAGACTATAGCAGATAACATTTCATAATTAATGAAAGACAACACCAGATCTAAGAAGCTCAGAGAAACACAAGCAAGATAAGTGCACACACACACACACACACACACACACACACATCCCTAGACCCATTATACTCAAATTGCTGAAATCAAAGATAAAGAGAAAATCTTGGAGGCATCTAGAGAAAAAAGAAATGTTACATACAAAAATACAGAGATAAAATTTACAGTGGTCTTCTGATCAGAAATTATGTAAGAGAGAAGACAATGGAGTGACATTTTTTAAATGCCAAAAGAAAAATGTTGACCTGGAATTCAAAACCTAGCAAAAATATCTTTTTATAAATTAAGCAAAATAAAAACACTTTTGAAAAAATAAAATCTGGAAGAATCCATTACAGGAAGACCTGCATTAAAAGAAGAGTTAAAAGGGACACCTGAGTGGCTCAATCAGTTGAGCATCCAACTCTTGATTTCAGCTCAGGTCGTGATCCCAGGTGGTGAGATTGAGCCCCATGTGGGGCTCCACGCTGAGCATGGAGCCTGCTTAAGATTCTCTCTCTCTCCCTCTGCCCCTTTCCCCCACTCATGCTCTCTCTCTCTCTCTAAAAATTAAAAATTAAATAAATAAACTAATTAATCAAATTAAGAAGAAGAGTTAAAGGAATTTCTGCAGGAGGATGGAGGATGATAAAAGGTGGAAATGTGAGGGGCACCTGGGTGGCTCGGTCAGATAAGCCTCTGACCCTTGATTTCGTGTCAGGTCATGATCTCACAGTTTAGTTCATGAGATCAAGCCCCATGTCAGACTCTGCACTGACAGCACAGAGCCTACTTAGGATTCTCTCTCTCCCTATCTCTCTCTGCCCCTCCCTGACTCACACATGCTCTCACTCTCACTCTCTCTCAAAAAATAAACAAACATTTAAAAAAGATGGAAATGTGGATCTACAAAATGAAATGGAGAGCAATGGAATTGGTAAAACCAGAGCATATGTAAAAGTGGTTATTTCTCATTTTTGTTAAAATTGATTATACCAATATATCATGGAGTTTATAGTATATGTACAAATAAAACATATGACAAAAATAACACAAAGGAAGGGAGAGAAAAAACAAAAGTATACTACTGTACGTTCTTATACTAAATGGGAAGTGGCATAATGTTATTTAAAGGTAGACCATAAAGGGGCACCTTGCTGGCTCAGCAGTAGAGCATGTGACTCTTGATCTTGAGGTGGTGAGTTCAAGGCCCACAATGGGTGTAGAGGTTACTTAAAACTAAACAAATTTTTTAAAAACTTTTTAAGAAAAATCAAACAAAGGTAGACCATAATAAGATAATACGTGGTAGAGGTTACTTAAAACTAAATAAATTTTTAAAGAAAAAACAAAAATGGTAAACCATAAAAAGATAATATGTGTTTTCAGGGCGCCTGGGTGGCTTAGTCGGTTAAGCGTCCGACTTCAGCTCAGGTCGTGATCTCGCAGTCTGTGGGTTTGAGCCCTGCGTCGGGCTCTGTGCTGACAGCTCAGAGCCTAGAGCCTGTTTCAGATTCTGTGTCTCCCTCTCTCTGACCCTCCCCTGTTCATGCTCTGTCTCTCTCTGTCTCAAAAATAAAATAAAAGGTTAAAAAAAAAAGATAATATGTGTTTTCAAAACTCTATGTCACCACTGAAAAACAACAAATAACTAATAAAAAAGCACTCAATCCAAAATAAAACAGAAAGTAAAAGAAAACAGGGAACAAAAACAGAGGGCAAATAGAAAACTATTAGCAAAACAGTTGATTTAAATCCAAACATATCAATAATCACATTAAATAATAGGGTGTCTAACTGCCTCTATTAGAAAGAAGAGATTATCAAATCTGGAAAATAGCAAGACCTACCTATATGCAATCTACAAAAACCCACTTTCTATATAAATTTTATATAAAAAGATAGGTTAAAAGTAGAAGATAAATCAAATCAAAAGAAAGCTGGGTCAGACAAGGCAGACTTCAAAATAAGGAATATTATAAAATATGAAGAATGATAATACATAAGGACAAAAGGAGACAACCCACCAAGAACACTTAACAATCCTAAAAGAACATGCCCCTAACATAAGACTTTGTTTTTTTTTTTTAATTTTTTTTTTTAACGTTTATTTTTGAGACAGAGAGAGACACAGCATGAACGGGGGAGGGGCAGAGAGAGAGGGAGACACAGAATCGGAAGCAGGCTCCAGGCTCTGAGCCATCAGCCCAGAGCCCGACGCGGGGCTCGAACTCACGGACCGCGAGATGGTGACCTGGCTGAAGTCGGACGCTTAACCGACTGAGCCACCCAGGCGCCCCAAGACTTTCAAAATACATGAAGCAAAAACTAAAAATGAAACAAACAAAAAATAGGCAAATCCACAATTTGACACTGAAATTGGAAAGTTCAACACTCTTCGATCAGTAATTGATTGAACAAATGTATAACACATTAGAATAGATTTAGAAAACCTTAATAATATCATAAGCCAACTTGACCTAATGCACATTATGTAATACTCCACTAAACAGAAAATAACATATTCTTTTCAAGTGTATGTAAAGAATTCCCCAAAAGAGACTATATTCTCAGTTATTAAAAAGAATCTCAACAAATTTAAAAGAACTGAAATAGGGGCGCCTGGGTGGCGCAGTCGGTTAAGCGTCCGACTTCAGCCAGGTCACGATCTTGTGGTCCGTGAGTTCGAGCCCCACGTCGGGCTCTGGGCTGATGGCTCAGAGCCTGGAGCCTGTTTCCGATTCTGTGTCTCCCTCTCTCTCTGCCCCTCCCCCGTTCATGCTCTGTCTCTCTCTGTCCCAAAAATAAATAAACGTTGAAAAAAAAAAAATTAAAAAAATAAATAAATAAAAAATAAAAGAACTGAAATAAATGAAAGGTGTGTTCTATGACTACAATGAAAGTAAACAAGAAATCAATAACAGAAACGTATCTGGAAACCCCATAAGTGTTTGAAAATTAACACACTTTTAAGTAATAAAACAGAAGAGCAATTAGAAAATATTCACATTGAAAGAAAATGATAACACAACATGTCAAAATTAATGGGATGCAGGTAAATCAATGTTGTAGAAGAAAATCCATAGCATTAAATATTTATATTAGAAAAGAGGAAGAGTCTTAAATCAATGACCTAAGTGTTACCCTTATGAACTAGAGAAAGCACAAATTACACCCAAAGCAAGCAGAAGGAAATAAATAGTAAAGATAAGAATATAAATCAATAAGGGGATGCCTGGGTGGCTCAGTTGGTTAAGCGTCGGACTTCAGCTCAGGTCATGATCTAGCGGTTTGTGAGTTCGAGCCCTGCATCGGACTCTGTGCCGATAGCTCAGAGCCTGGAGCCTGCTTCGGATTCTGTGTCTCCCTCTCTCTCTCTGCCCCTCCCCTGCTCACACTCTGCCTCTCTCTGTCTCTCAATAATAAATAAATGTTAAAAAAATTGTTTTTAATTAAGGAAAGAAAGGAAGGAAGGAAGGAAGGAAGGAAGGAAGGAAGGAAGGAAGGAAGGAAGGAAGGAAGGAAGGAAGGAATATAAATCAAGTAAATAGAAGGGATAAAACCAAACCATCTGCCTGGGGCATGATTGAAAGGTAATATTTGTTTAGTTGCTAATTTATTGAATTGTGAAGCCGAAGTAATGGCAAAACCACCATTTGTACAGCTCAAGCCAATTTAGAGAGTTTTTCCATATAGATTTGCCCATTTGATCACACAGAGATCCTATTGAGTAAGATAGTGGGACAATATTCACTATTAGTTAGAAGTAGGTAATATTTACAAATGAGATAGCCACATTAAATGACTTGCCAAAGACTGAGCCAAGACAGAATTTCAAAACTCCTGATCCACAGTCCACTACCTTCCTTCCCACTATCCTTTCCTGATTCCTCATACTGGACACTGTAGAACTTTTATAGAGAACCAAAGCATCTTATTCCTACTTTCTAGGTGACCCCAGAAGTGAAATAAATCAGAAGCCAAGTCAAAAGTGTTTAACCATAGCTAAGTTATTGACACATCAGAAATTTTTCTTAACACTTGAAGAAATGTTTTTTTCTTACCAAGTTCACACATTTCAAAGATAACAACCTAGATTCTTTGTAAGCATTCTAAAAATATTACTTGCTGGCTGAAAATTGGCTATTTATAGTAATTTTTACTTGACAGGAAGACCTTTTCAACAGATAGCTAGACTCTCCTCCAGTGGATTTAATAAACACCAAATTACCCATCTAAGAAACATCGTAGTTGAAAAGCAATTTGGATGAAATTTCTGTTCCATTTGGGATAAGTGAAAACCCAACTTCTTGAACACAATCAGGACTCTGAACTTATTCCAGTACATTCAGAACAGTACTAATTAGAAAGTACTGTACTTCAGAAAGTACTGTACTTCTGAAAGTACTGTACTTTCAGAACAGTAATAATTAGAAAATCTCTGCTGTGTTATATTCAGTCTAAATCTGTTTCCCTATATCTTATACCCACGATAACAGTGGAGCAGGTTAATGAAAATTATCACTTAGATATTTTTAATCAGGAAACTCACAGGGCGCCATAATCAAGATGTCCTTTTCAGTGGAAGCAATGGCAGATAACTCACTTCTGCTAATAGCCACTTGACTGAGCAGCAGTGCTAGCCAACTGAACAGTTGATCTCAGCCATATAATTACTTATATGGATAGCTGCTAGATGCTACTAGCTATGTAGCTGGAGGGTTCAAGCATACTTTCTATGCCTCAATGTTTGCCCTTTTAGATGTCTAGAAAGAAATGAAACAAATATTCATTGAGTTTATAATGCGAATTAGGCACCATACTAGGCACATTTTAGAGGCACTCTCATTTAATTTACAGTAATCCGTACCCTGCTGTTATTGCTCCCATTTTATGGATGAAGAAATTAAGGTTCAAAGGGGTTCATAATTTGGCAGAGGTCATGAACTCTATTAATAAAAACTCAAGGTTTTGAACACATCTCCTAAGTTTCAAAGCAGATCTTAATGAGCACATCATACTGCCTTGATTAACCAAAAGCAGAACCTGGGTTAGACAACAATGAGAAATGGGCAAATTTATTACCAGTCTCTCTATCCTTTCACCCATATACCTCGCACCCCTCCAGCACCCTCCTATGGTCCATAACTACCCAAGGCCCCCAAACACCACCTGGTCTCAGTCTGCCTTTCCCAGACTTGGCTCTCTGCTCCAGACTGAGCCCTCATCATTGGCCTCCTTCCCCTTTGCCTCACTTCTCTATAGCCTGGTCGGCTAATCTCTAAAAGCTTAATTCATACTTGCTCCAAATATTTCAGCAGGGGTGAAAGGGGAGCATTTTAAGAAGAGTCGCTGTGATAGAGTAAGGGGAAGTTTGATATTGAAGACAGTAGGACATTTCAATCTTAAAGTTAAAAACACAGTACTCTACGAGGACCACAACGGCAACCCAAACCAAGATCCCTCACTATGAAAACTTTTCCATTACTTCACACCTGCTTCCCTGGGGTGCTCATTCCCATGCAAGATGCATAGAGATTCATGGGATACTGCCAGCACCTTTAAGGCACAATTCACATCTTACTCATTTTATATTCCTGATACTAATACAATGCCTGGCACATAGTAGGGGCTCTAGATGTTTGTTGAGCAAATGAAAGAAGGAACAAACAGAACCACATGGGTTTGAGCGGATACTTCACTGGCTCCAGTTCAGTCAAGTCAGCTAATTTATCTCGCTGGCCACTGTCCTAAGGAAGCAATGACATTAGCCATAACAAAAATATGCACTGCCATGTCTCCTTCATAGAAAAACAGTCTGAATAAACAGGATAGGAACTCTGATAATAAAGAGACCTCATTCCATTGAGGGAGGCAATCCAACTCTGTCTAAATGCTCAGGGACTCTAAACATTCAGAGCTTAGGAAAAAGCACATCTAGACTTCTGGGGTCATTATATTCTTCAAAACCACTCACTATTTTGTCTCAGGTTGGGGGTATTTGGGATCCAGTACTGTATAACCTATATGACTATAAACCCAAGATACAAAAGAAATTATACCTGTCATTTTTCCACTTTTATCTCAAGCCCATTATCTTAACTTTGAGGCCTCTTCCATCCCATATCCTCATGGATTTATCCAGCGATGTGCTGGAGCTAGGTCTCATCAGCTCACGAAGGCTAACTGTTAAGTTTCCAAAGCTGTCATCAAATATAGCTATTATCCAAAATGAAATTATGTAAACTAATAAATAAATTACAACTGGGCCTTGAACAACACAGGTTTGAACCACACAGATCCACTTACATGTGGGGTTTTTCCAATAAACGCAATACAGTACCATAAATATTTTTTTCTTCCTAGTGATGTTCTTACTTACGTTTTTTCTCTAGCTTACTTGACTATAAGAATACAGGATATAATACATTCAACATACAAAATATGTATAAATGAACGGTTTATATCATCAGTAAGGCTTCCAGTCAACAGTAGGCTACTAGTAATTAAGTTTTGGGAGAGCCAAAAGTTTTATGCGGATTTTCAACTGCATGGGGTAGGGTACTATCAATCACATCCTTTCCCAACTGCATGTGCAGTGACACCACATTGGTACCTTGAAATCCTCCATGGTGGGAGTATTTACACCACAAAGATTGGTAATGCTCTGAAGAGGGGCTTTTTCTTCCCACAGAGCCAGTTGTCAAATATTTGTCAGCACATCACTGGATTCATGCCATCCCAAAACTTTTGGGGTTGGAGGAAATAGTCTAGCCACAGAGTCAGGCAAGAAAAGAGTTGGAACAGTCCAATATACTGACACCATTGCTTCTTGCTGCCACAGTGTCACTGCTTAAGACTGACTGACTCTTCATGGTCACTGAGGATGCTAATCTACTTAGTGATGATTTCTCTCTAATCCAAATTCCAGCATAAGGCACATGGCACAGCTCTTTAACAGAAAACAACCCCACAGTCTGAATGCTGAATAGGCCAGAGGCCCCATCTTTGGGCCACAGAGGTATGGCTCTACATGTTCAACTCTTGTGATCCACATCCACAACCTTCTTGGTGTGCCATCTAATTCCAGGACCTATATTTTCCAGCTTGATCCCCAAGGATTTACCATAAGTATTGGCAGATTTTTTTTTTAATCCTTAAAACATGAAGAGCTCTATTGCATTCCCTGAATAGGGGTGCTGTTTGTCATACCCTACATTTGATAATTCTTGGGGAGGCCTCACCCATCCTTCCAAAAAAAGACTACATTCTATGAACCAAAGTTGAATTACTGTTCCAAGAGAAACACTAAGTATTTTCAAGATGCTTATATTCACTGTCCTCAGTCAGGGGAGTGGTTAATATCAATTATTCTAGAGTGATTTCTTAGCTCTTCATTTACTAAAGAAGAAAAGGAGCAGAGGAAAGAGAATTTTAGTCTTTGCAAAGCACTTTGCTACAGATACTCCAAGAAAATATCTTCAAAGAAGACTCGATAGCTTACTCATTTTTAAAGCAAATCATTTTGCAGACATTTTATTCTAGATATAAAACCAGAAGTTAAGAAAAATCATGCATCATCTTTTGGTTGCCAAAGTACTTTACCATATATTTTAAACATTGTTTTTCAAAAATATCATACAAAGTATGTTCTATTATTTGTGTTTTACAGATGAGAACATTGAGGCCCAGAGATAGCTAAGTGGCTTTCCAAGGTTACATAGCTAATAAATCCAAAACCTCTCTGCTCCTGTTCCAAATCAGAATGTCCTTTATAATATTCTTTTTAAAGAGATGGGAATATAACACAATAGAAGTCCTCTTCTCAACATTCCTTATTCCTGCTTCTTCCATGCTTATTTCTGTATCATGCCTCTGCCCATGATAATATCCTTACCCAAAATGTCTTCTTTCCTTCTTTCTAGCCTTCCAAATCTAATCCATCCTCAAGACTCAGTCAGGGTTCAGTCCAAACATGTATAAAGGAGGTGACTACAGATATCATTCATTTATGAACCCCTTATACTGATTAAAATTGCAGTCTTACATTCCACATAATAATAGAAGCAAAGTGCTTCTCGTGTTTACATGAAGTTACATGTCTTCCAACTGGGGTTTAAGACTCCATAGGACAGGTGATGTTGAGTTGGGCCTTAAGGTGAGAAGGTACAGACAGAACATGCAGAGGAGAAAATTATATTAAGAATGGCATTTTTCTGAATGCATGAGCAGAGCTAAAAATTTTAAAACATAATGCTCAATTATGTGACTTAATGGAAGACCAATATGCAATAGTTAAAAATAAAAAGAATGCTTTAAATAACTTTAGAAGTAGTAAGCGAACGGGTACTTTCAGTTTGCTTGAAAACAGGCCCTTTTGGGTGAAAAGCCCAGCTGGCATTTAAAAAGTCAATTTCTTTAGGCAGCCAGACTTCCTGACTGAGTAGAGCATGTTTGTTTACTTTTGGTCATGTCCTATTGTGCTACAAGAAGCTACACAACATCAACAAAAGATGTAGTAATTAAATATTTTTGGGTTTCCTTAAAAAAAGTATGAAGTGAAAACCCTCATTTTTAAATATCTTTAACTTATTTTGAATTTAGACTTACAGAAAGTTACAAGAGTAGTACAGAAAATGTCTGTGTACCCTTCGCCTAGCTTTCCCTGATAACATCTGACATAGCCATAGTATAATCCCCAAAGCCAGAAAATTAACATTGGAACAATACAAGAAACAACAGTTTTCAAGACGCTGAACATCAGGCAAGGAATGACAGCGATCTCCAAGAAACAGGAAACAAACGAGGTGAGCCCTACAATTGTCTGGGCTTACTGCCTTGGGAGGATTTCCAGGCCATGGCATGGGGAAATGGGATTGAGGCAGAGCCAGAGAATATTCTGAGTTGAGACAGGACTGAGAGTCTGGGGGAATCAAAGCAGCTAGAGTTCATCAGATAGAATGCTAGAGCAGAGAGGGCTGCACAGAGAACTGCAGAAATCTGCAGAGGGTCCTCCCAAGTGTTCAACAGAATACTGATCAGTGTATGGCTAATGAAGAACTGCCCAAGACAAGGGAAAGGATTATCCACGGGATTAGGGGAGGAAGTGCTCACACAGAGCAGAGGGGAGAACCTGTCCGCACCAGCCAAACCTGACAAACACCTCCACCCCTACCACCACCACCCCTCTCCCACCCCCTAATCCCCACTTCCCACCCCCCAGGGACAAACTCTAGGAAGGTCTTATCTCAGTAGTAGGAGCACTGCTCCAGAACCACCTAGCAAATCATAAAAGCAAGATTGGAAAGGATCAAAGTGTTTCTAAGCAACTTTAACTGCATCCCAGCACAAAGCTTAAGGAGATGTATGTAGGAATACAAAAATATCCATTATTGCCTTGTTTCATATGTTGGTTTTGAAAGTCTAATGCTAGTTTAATTCTTTTGTCTTTGTAAGTAATTTGATCTTTTTGTCTAGAGAGACACCTCGAGGATTTTATCTTTATTTCTGAGAACTATTAGTTGGACCAGGCTATGTCTGAGAATTGATAGTTCTGGGTTAAGTTTGACAGATGAGCCCTTCCATGTGTTGATTTAGATCTTTTTCTACTTCTGGAAATTTCCTTGGATTATAATTTTAAATATTAGATCTGTTCCATTGTTTTTATTTTCTTCCTCAGGGATTCAGATAACATGAATATTATTCTTTCTTTACCTGTCTTTCTTTTCTACTACCTTCTGAGCCTTTTTACTTTTTTGTTTACTTATTACCATCCCTTTGGTTGTTTTCCTACCTTTAATTAAATGCTCATTTGGTCCATTCTCCTTTGCGCATGTTATACTTTATTCTTCATTTCTGAGATAACTTTCTCTTTTTCCATTTCTTCCCTGAGTTTAATTAACTTTTTCTTTTCTCTCTCTCTCACTCTCTCTCTTTTTTTAAATGCTTCTTTATTTTTGACAGAGAAAGAGAGAGAAAAAAACACAAATGGGGGAGGGGTCAGAGAGAGAGGGAGACACAGAATCTAAAACAGGCTCCAGGCTCTGAGCTATCAGCACAGAGCCTGATGTGGGTCTCAAACTCACCAAAGGTGAGATCATGACCTGAGCCAAATCAAAGTTGGATACTTAACTGACTGAGCCACCCAGGTGCTTCTCTCTCTCTCTCTCCTTTCCTTTTCCTTTTTTTTTTTTTCTTTTGGTCCATTTCTGCTTTTAGTTTTTGGGTTTCAGATTTAAAGAGGTCTTCTCATATCCTCAAATGCTTTTTTCAGTAGATTTCATTCATTATGAGAGTATAGACTTACAATTTTCTTCTGCTTCATGGCTGTTTTCCAGGAGGGGAATTTCCCTCAGTTGATTTGCATGCAAATTCATTTCCTGATTATCTGACATATTCCTCTGTAAATTTCACTTTCTTTTTCTTCATGTTTGTGGTATTTCCGCATTTTAGAAGATTCCTAGTTTAATTCCTTTTCGGCTTACAAACGTCCAGGTACTTCAGTGGGGTTTTTTGGACTGTTTTAGTGGTGGGGAAGAGCCTGCAAGGCTTCCAGTTTTTTGTTGTTTTTTTAAAATCTGGAACGCTTCACGAATTTGTGTGTCATCCTCGCGCAGGGGCCGCGCTAATCTTCTCCATATCGTTCCAATTTTAGCATATGTGCAGCTGAACCGAGCTCGGCTTCCAGTGTTTTTATTCTCTTTTGTCTTATAGGACACAAAATTTCTCCCTTTTTCTTCTTTTCCCACTTACCACTTGAATTCCCAAAGGTGATTCTTCCTTCTTTTTTTGCCTCTTTCTCCCCTAGAAGCTTTTTTCCCCAGAAGACTATCCCTTTAAATCAGGTTTTTCCTTTAAAATATAGTCAGGGTGGGGGTGGCCTGGATGGCTCAGTCGATTGAGCGCAGACTTCAGCTCAGGTCCTGATCTCCCAGCTTGTGAGTTCAAGCCCCACGTCATGCTCTGTGCTGACAGCTCAGAGCCTGGAGGCTGTTTCGGATTCTGTGTCTCCCTCTCTCTCTGCCCCTAACCCACTCGCATTCTGTGTCTGTCTCTCTCAGAAATAAATAAACATTAAAAAAATTTTTTTTAATTTTATATATATATATATATATATAGAGAGAGAGAGAGAGAGAGAGAGAGAGAGAGTCTGGGGGCACCTGGGTGGCTCAGCCCCTTACTGCCAACTCTTGATCTCAACTCAGGTCATGATCTCACGTTGGTGGGATCGAGCCCCATGTCAGCCCTGCACTGACAGCGTGGAGCCTGCTTGGGATTCTCTCTCTCTGTCTCTGCCCCTCCCCTGCTTGCTCTCTCTCTTTCAAAATTTTTTTAAAAATAGAGTTTGTCCCTTTAAATTACATATCTGGTCCTCTTCTTTTTAGTCTATCTGGTCCTTTAAGTCCTGAATACTTTGAAATCCTTTCTCTGCTGTCATGTTCTGATCTACCCGGTTACCTTTTTAGGATTTTCTGACTTAGGGTAAATACAATCTTTCTGGTGGTCACTCCAATTCACGCACAGGGCTCTCCACTCGGGTCCCTCCTGTGTGTCTCACAGTTTCTCTCCATCTGCCTTTGCTTGCCACTGAACCCCACGGGGTGAGAAGGGAACACATGGGCCACAGTACTGATACTTGTTGACTTTTCCCTTTTTACTCACAGTTACTTTACAGCTTCAACATTATTTACGTTCACGTTGACAAGTGGTTTTCATAGAATTTTTGCAGATAGAAAGTTATTTCATATTATTTGGGGAGCAGACCTGGGGAGGCTATTTACCTCACTGCACCCATTGTTTATAGCTCCCCTGAGTGATCATTTTAAAACCTTTTATTTGGGGCACCTGGGTGGCTCACCCAGTCAAGCTTCGGACTTCAGTTCAGGTCATGATCTCACAGTTCATGGGTTCAAGCCCTGCATGGGGCTCTGTGCTGACAGCTCAGAGCCTGGAGTCTGTTTCGGATTCTGTGTCTCCCTCTCTCTCTGCCCCTCCCCCTCTCTCTGCTCCTCCCCCACTCTGCTCTGTCTCTCTCTGTCTCTCAAAAAATAAACGTTAAAAATAATACAGAAAGAAAGAAAACGTTTTAGTAAAGCATAATATACATACCAGAAGTACACATAGCATTGGTATGCAACAAAATAAACTTGACCAAACTGAACACATCCATGTATCCAGCCCAAGACCAAAGGAAGAAACTTACAAATACCACAACCAACACATGCTCCTTCACTGGGTATCCTCCCCCCAAAGGTAACCACAGCACAGATGAGTCTTCCCTGGCTTTCACATTCTAGAAATGAAATCATATGGCAGGTGCTCTTATGCGTCTGGCTCCTGTGATCACGTTTAGGAGATTCATCCACGTTTTTCATTCTTGCTGCTAAATACTCTTCCACTTGTGAGTGTGTCACAATTTATTTACCCATCCTATGACTTGAGGATAATTTCAAGTTTTTGGCTAATTTGAATAGTATTGCTGTGAACATGCTTATACACGCCCTTTGGTGAATACATGCAAATATTTCTGATGAGTATATACCTAGGAATAAAATTGCTTGGACCAGCAGTATATAAAAACCCCTCCTGTTGTTGCACGCACATCCTTATCAAAATAT
The DNA here is from genome assembly GCF_028749965.1 of Puma concolor. NCBI lineage: Eukaryota > Metazoa > Chordata > Mammalia > Carnivora > Felidae > Puma > Puma concolor. Next base: position 27,997,044 of record NC_141670.1, read on the forward strand.
GGTATTGTCTGTCTTTTTTATGTGATCTATTCTGATGGTATGTAGTCATATCTCATTGTGATTGAGCATCTATTCACCTTTTATTGGCCATTTGGTTCTCCTGTTTTGCAAAATTCTCCTTTGGTTATTTTTCTTCTGCTAGTATTTCACTTTAGAGGAAAGAGACCTTTTACCGGGTGACCAGTGATTTCATCATGTTCACAAAACAAATTAGTCATAGAGTAAAAGTCAGACCAAAACCAACAGCTCTGGATTCTCTAGGCGTTTTGTTTTGTTTTGTTTTCCTACCAGAATAAGGAGTTTGGGGTGAATCCTGTTAGTATCTGGTAGTCATTTAAAGTTTTTAAGCTGGCTAATGACATGGCATTGGTGAATTAAATAGGCAAATCTCAACCTGGTGGGTGGAATGGATTATAGAAAAGTGAATCTATGGGTAGATAAACCACTTAGAAGACAAATAGAACATGCAATACAAGCAGGAAGAGACACAATAAGATTGCAAATAAGAGATAAATCAGAGAGAAAGTGGAAAGAAAACTTTTACAGAACGAAAGAATTCTCTAATCATTTTGTAAGCTCTAGAGACAAAAACAATGGCAACACAGACAGAATTAGGAAAATCCCAAGAATGGGTTATTGGGGATGGGGAGAGCATGAGTTTGGTTTTAAATGCAAAGATTTTGACATGTCAGCAGGACATTCAAAGTATCCAAAAGACAACTGAAAAACCAGAATTTTACACTAAAGTTAGAGATTTGTGAATCATCTGTAAAGAAGTGACATGAGAATGGAGGTCATGTAGAAAAAGAAGACTGTAGAACAGAGAGGAGAAATTGCCCCCCATTCGATGGATGGGAAGAATTCAAGGAAGAAGTCAGAGAAGAGGAGCTAGACAGGTAAGAGGAGGACAGAAGAGAATTAGACAGAATTATGGCAAAACGCTCAAAGAAATTAAAAAAAAAATTTAAGCAGGAGATGGTCAACATGAAACCTCAGAGAAGCAAAATAGCATGAGATCTGGTGGAGGAGAAAAGCCTGCTGAGTGTAGCATGTAGCTGTCATTGGCATCAGTGGAGAGAACAGTACTGCACTAGAGATGAAGGACGTATCATAAGACATTGATAATGTTGATAATCATAATCATAATCAACAATACAACTCGCAATATATTGATAGAACTCTATCAATGGCTTCAACTGTGAAAAGAATTAGCAGGAAAAGAAAAGGCAGTCAACTGAAAATTTTTTCCAAATGGAGTACATCTGTGCTTTATTTCAGTCAGACAGAAAGATGCCCCAAAAAGAGAAATTCACTGATAATGTTAGAAAGCAAAGGAATAACTGCAGTCGTGAAGCTCAAGAGGTTAACGAGATTTGGAATAGTCCTTATGAGGAGAATTAGTAAGGAATTAAGGATTTCTGCTTCTGAGAGGGAAAAAAATTCCTGAAAATCTTTCTTCTACGATGCTGCATAAAATATTAGAAGCATTCGTTAAAAGTGTAGGTGAGCTAGTAAGAAAATAAAATTCTCAGTTGCCGGGAACAAGAAGTTCCTGAAAACCAGAAAGGGAAGCCGTCCAATTGGCATCACTCTGCAGGGCCGGAGGAAGGGGGAACACTTGTTTCAGGTACCCTAGGGGTTTTGATATTTTTATCAATGATGGAGTTAGAATTCAACTTCTGCCCCAAGCTAGGACCTTTGAAAGATCCACTTTCATGAAAGGTGGATTAAGGGAAGAAACAAATCAACCAGAAGCACAGAGACAGCTGAAAAAGAAAGTTGTCTGTTTCAGGCCTAACCTTGAGTGGAAAAAATATCCTCTCCTACAAATGTATATATCTGAGTCTAGGCCACATACTAGCCACATGATGCGCTAACCCTCAACCCAAGAAATCAATATAAAAATATGTCCCAGGTCATCAATACCCTGGAATACTAATGTCAAACAACTCTGAAAGGCTGTGTCCCCAATCCTGGCCACATAGGACTCCCACAGATAAATTACCAATGAAGATACACTTAAGCTCAATAACTGGAAATACATGAGCAACATTTTATAAAGGCATTGCAAATCTACAGGGTTAGGTCTTCTATAAATTCATACAAATAATCTGAATAAAACTAGAAAATAATTATGTTTAAAATGGTTACAGACAAAAAATAAAGAAGTAAATTTTTAAATGGTTAAAGACATAAAAAGATATGATAAAAGCTTAAGAGCAGTATACTGTTTAAAAATTACAATCAGGAAAGAAAAATCAGAAAGAAGACACACTGAATATAAATAAGTAAAATTTCTAGGAATTTCTAGGAATAAAATATATGTATGTATATATATACATGCATATATATATATACATATATATATATAGCCATTGAAATTATAAAAATTCAGCAAATGCATTAAATAGCAGAGTCAACATAGAACAATCCAGAATTGATGTACACAAAGATAGATCTGAGGAAATTACTCAACATGAATCTCAAAGACACACACAAAAAGGATGAAAATATCAGGCAGAGGTTAAGAGACAGAGGACAAAATGAGAAGGATGAACATACACCTAAATAGAGTTCTAGAAAGGGATTCAACCAAAAGAAATATGGAATAGGTTTTATTTTTTTGAAGACCCAAATGAATCTAAAAAGCTTGACTTTTTAGTTGTTCACATTGGAACAACTGCACACTAACTCTTCCCTGATTATTCTAATCTACATTCTTCCCTTTTTTCTCTGAAGTTCTTTGGTAATTACAATCCATACATCATGAGGTACCATCTAATTACATACTGTCTTGCTGACAGTGACAATGGCTTCACACATGCTAGTCATATCTCCCTAACTAAACTGTAGAAATCCTACAAAGAGGTCATGTCTTATACTTCTCTTGTATTTCCTAAGATGCCGGATATTATTTACTCCAAATTAGAATTCCATGATGGAAGTAATAGAATTCAAGGTAAAAACCTATATTTTAATCCTTTGATATGTACTTTATTTTAATAAAGGCATATTCATTTATCTATTTTATAGACAAGACATATCCAAGAACACACACATTTCAACTCTGGCTAAGCAAGAGTTTAAGCTCAGCTTAAACTTTAGTTAAAAAATCCTGTAAGTATTTATTCTTTTAGTATGCACCCACCAAGTTTGCATGCTGAGCATATTTTGTAAATCAAACTATAAATAGCTATAATAAATGTCATATGTAAATTGATCTATTTTCAAGGTTTCTGAGTACAACAGAGGATCTGAATAAGTTTTTGAATGGCTGACAAACACTTTTTTCTGCTTTTGCATTTGGATATCTCCCAAAGAACTGAGCAAATTTCCCTAAAACTCCATCCACCATTCTCTGTAAGATTAAAAATGGACATTAGAAAATTCACTTCTTAAAATGGCAATTAATTAAGAAAGTCAATGGCAATAAAAATTAATGGCTTGAGCTGGACATGTGGCCCCTACATTTCACATGGCTTCATTTCAATGACACAATAAAGAATGCAGGACTGTGACATAAAAGAATAACCAGTGGAAAATGTGCATAGACCCACAATTCATAATGTCACATCACTGCTGCATAGAAATTCATTTCAGCATAGAAATTCATTATTAGAACATAATTTGAGGTTATCCCCAAAAAATAATCTATACTTTCTTCATAACCTCTAAAATAACTTAATGAAAGCAAATCAGATCTTAAAAAGGCTTCCACAACATTAAAACAACCGGATTCCTTCATAACATAGCTTTATCCCCTGTGTCATGTAAAGATTGATTACTGAAAAAAATGGGTGCTTGGGTGGCTCAGTCACTTGAGCGTCTGGCTCTTGATTTTGACTCAGGTCATGATCCTGGGGTCGTGGGACTGTGCCCCATGTTGGACTCCGTGCTGAGTGTGAAGTCTGCTTAACATTCTCTCTCTCTCTCTCTCTCTCTCTCTCTCTCTCTCTCTCTCTCTGCCCTTCTACTCCTCTCCCCTGCTCTCTCTCTCTCTCTCTAAAATTGAAAAACAAGAAAGATTGATTACTGAACAGGGACAATATACTGGCCAAGAGAAAAACTGGCCTAAAGAAATTAATAGATCAGGATATAAGCCAGCAAACTTAGAGAACAAAACAGAGAGATCTCCTCTCAGTCTCTGTCTTCCACCAATACAACACACACACAGGGGCACGTGCACACGCACACACACATGCACATGTACACATATATATGCAATTCAAGCCAAAAGAAAGAGATCTTCAGAGTCCAAGATAGGAAATGACAGTGCAGCAGTGTCTCAGCTGACTGGGGCATTGGTTTAGTTTGCTTGCTCCCCAAAAAACAAACACAGCTGGAGACATAAGGCCAAATCCTACGTGTCCTTTGCTAATCAGGGCAGTTAATTCTCTGTAAAGGCACCCACTTTTGTGGGAAGAGGGCTGAAGAGGGTAAAAGTTTGGCCTCCCATGTTATATTGAACCTACAAGTTGTCTTGGCCAAAGTCTAAAATAAAACCCTAAATTCTAAATGAAACTATACATGATATTACACTAATATGAAGACCCTCAACTATCCAGGCATCCAGCTCCTAGGGCCACCGAACTAGAGGTAGATATGCAAATCAAGCAGTGCATGTGATATCAACTTGCTCCCTGCTCTGTTTATCTAGAACAGATTGCCATGTTTACAGTCTCCCATTGAGTAAGGATTTTTAGCCATGAAATTTTCCAACTGAAATCTGCCTCACTCCTCCTGAGTAACAACCAAAGGCTCCCTCACCAAACCTCTCCTTAGGGATCTCTGGGTCTTAATTCCATCAAAGAGTTCAGTCTTCTCCATCTGCTCACCATCTTATTTGTTAAGGGCCTAGACTTCTAACTCAAGGGAGGAAGTCTAATTAGTCAGAGAGTAGAGGGACCTTGAACAAGTCAGCCTGGAGGCTGGGGGCCTTGAGTGCACCTTCAATAAGAAAAGCCTCAGTCCCACTGTGCCCTTCACAGGAAACTGACAATTAAGGGCTCCGGACCCTTGGGGAAAAGAGGCCTATGCACTCATTCTCTTTTCAAATCATTCTCCTTTGAAAACCAGATCCCAGAAATGACACCTTCAAACCCAGCAGAAATTATAAGTTATCTCCTGGTGACTTCAAGTCTTAGAGACCATGTTGGAACCTGTTTAGAGGTACCCCTTAGGCATTTAGAGAGACAGGAACAGAGTTTCTTATCCTAAGAAACCTAAATATGTCCTGCATATGCAAGCTTTCAATTAAGCTTAACACTTCTCTGTGAAGCCAAGACCCTCAAAGGTACTTGGGGAAAAATTCATCTTTTACAATAAATCATCTCTGGATCATTGGGTTTTTCCAACCTTATAATTTTATTTTTTAATATTTATTTATTTTTTTTATTAACTTTATTTTTTTTTATTTTACATCCAACTTAGTTAGCATATAGTGGAACAAAGATTTCAGGAGTAGATTCCTTAATGCCCCTTACCCATTTAGCCCATCCCCCCTCCCACGACCCTTCCAGTAACCCTCTGTTTGTTCTCCATATTTAAGAGTCTCTTCTGTTTGTCCCCCTCCCTGTTTTTATATTATTTTTGTTTCCTTCCCTTACGTTCATCTGTTTTGTCTCTTAAAGTCCTCATATGAGTGAAGTCATATGATATCTGTCTTTCTCTGACTCATTTCACTTAGCATAATACCCTCCAGTTCCATCCATGCAGTTGCAAATGGCAAGATTTCATTCTTTTTTGATTGCCAAGTAATACTCCACTGTGTATATATATACCACATCTTCTTTGTCCATTCATCCATTGGTGGACATTTGGGCTCTTTCCATATTATGCCTATTGTTGATAGTGCTGCTATAACATGGGGGTGCATATGTCCCTTCGAACAGCATACCTGTATCCCTTGGATAAATACCTAGTCGTGCAATTGCTGGGTCATAGGGTAGTTCTATTTTTTGTGTTCTGAGGAACCCCCATACCATTTTCCACAGTGGCTGTACCACTTTGCATTCCCACCAACAATGCAACAGAGATCCTGTTTCTCTGCATCCTCGCCAACATCTGTTGCTGCTTGAGCTGTTAATATTAGCCATTCTGACAGGTATAAGGTGGTATCTCATGGTGGTTTTGATTTGTATTTCCCTGATGATGAGTGATGTTGAGCATTTTTTCATGTGTCTGTTTGCCATCTGGATGTCGTCTTTGGAGAAGTGTCTATTCATGTCTTTTGCCCATTTCTTCACTGGATGATTTGTTTTTTGCGTGTTGAGTTTGATAAGTTCTTTATAGATTTTGGATACTAACCCTTTATCTGATATGTTGTTTGCAAATATCTTCTCCCATTCTGTCAGTTGCCTTTTAGTTTTGATGATTGTTTCCTTCGCTGTGCAGAAGCTTTTTATTTTGGTGAGGTCCCAGTAGTTCATTTTTGCTTTTGTTTCCCTTGCCTCCAGAGACGTGTTGAGTAAGAAGTTGCTGTGGCCAAGATCAAAGAGGTTTTTGCCTGCTTTCTCCTCAAGGATTTTGATGGCTTCCTGTCTTACATTGAGGTTTTTCATCCATTTTGAGTTTCTTTTTGTGTATGGGGTAAGAAAGTGGTCAGGTTTATTTTTCTGCATGTCGCTGTCCAGTTTTCCCAGCACCACTTGCTGAAGAGACTGTCTTTACTCCATTGGATATTCTTTCCTGCTTTGTCAAAGATTGGTTGGCCATACGTTTGTGGGTCCATTTCTGGGTTCTCTATTCTGTTCCATTGATCTGAGTGTCTGTTCTTGTGCCAGTACCATACTGTCTTGATGATTACAGCTTTGTAGTATAGCTTGAAGTCTGAGATTGTGATGCCTCCTGCTTTGGTTTTCTTTTTCAAGATTGCTTTGGCTATTTGGCGTCTTTTCTGGTTCCATACAAATTTTAGGATTATTTGTTCTAGCTCTGTGAAGAATGCCTGTGTTATTTTGATAGGTATTGCATTGAATATATAGATTGCTTTGGGTAGGATTGACATTTTAACAATATTTATTCTTCCTATCCAGGAGCATGGAATCTTTTTCCAATTTTTTGTGTCTTCTTCAATTTCTTTCAAAAGCTTTCTATAGTTTTCAGTGTATAGATTTTTCACCTCTCTGGTTAGATTTATTCCTAGGTATTTTATGGGTTTAGTGCAATTGTAAATGGGATCGATTCCTTGAATCTCTTTCTGTTGCTTCACTGTTGGTATATAGGAATGCAACCAATTTCTGTGCATTGATTTTACATCCTACAACTTTGCTGAATTCATTAATCGGTACTAGCAGTTTTTTGGTGGAATCTTTTGGGTTTTCCATATAGAGTATCGTGTCATCTGCGAAGAGTAAAAGTGTGACCTCCTCTTGGCCGATTTGCATGTCTTTTATTTCTTTGTGTTGTCTGATTGCAGAGGCTGAGACTTCCAATACCATGTTGAATAACAGTGGCGAGAATGGACATCCCTGTATTGTTTCTCCTTAGGGGGAAAGCTCTCAGTTTTTCCCCATTGAGGAGGATGTTAACGTTAGGTTGTTCATATATGGCTTTTATGATCTCGAGGTATTCTCCTTCTATCCCTACTTTCTTGAGGGTTTTTATCAAGAAAGGATGCTGTATTTTGTCAAATGCTTTCTCTGCATCTATTGAGAGGATCCTATCATTCTTGTCCTTTCTTTTATTGATGTAATGAATCACGTTAATTGTTTGTGGATATTGAACCAGGCCTGCATCCCACTTGGTCATGGTGAATAACATTTTTAGTGTATTTTTGGATCGTTTGACTGATACCTTGAGGATTTTTGCATCCATGTTCATCAGGGAAATTGGTCTACAGTTCTCCTTTTTAGTGGGGTCTCTGTCTGGTTTTGGAATCAAGGTAATGCTAGCTTCAGAGAATGAATTTGGAAGTTTTCCTTCTGTTTCTATTTTTTGGTACCGTTTCAAGAGAATAGGTGTTAACTCTTCCTTAAATGTTGGTAGAATTCCCCTGGAAAGCCATCTGGCCCTGGACTCTTGTTTTTTGACAGATTTTTGATTACCAATTCAATTTCCTTACTGGCGATGGGTCTGTTCAAATTTTCTGTTTCTTCCTGCTTCAGTTTTGGTAGTGTATATGTTTCTAGGAATTTGTCCATTTCTTCCAGATTGCCCATTTTATTGGCATATAATTGCTCATAATATTCTCTTAGTATTGTTTTTATTTCTGCTGTGTTGGTTGTGATCTCTCCTCTTTCATTCTTGATTTTATTTCTTTGGGTCCTTTCCTTTTTCCTTTTGATCAAACTGGCTAGTGGTTTGTCGACTTTGTTAATTCTTTCAAAGAACCAGCTTCTGGTTTCATTGATCTGTTCTATTGTTTTTTGGGTTTCGAAGCATTAACTTCTGCTCTAATCTTTATTATTTCCTGTCTTCTGCTGGTTTGGTGTTTTATTTGCTGTTCTTTTTCCAGCTCTTTAAGGCATAAGGTTAGGTTGTGTATCTGAGATCTTTCTTCCTTCTTTAGGAAGGCCTGGTTTGCTATATACTTTCCTCTTACGACCACCTTTGCTGTGTCCCAGAGGTTTTGTGTTGTGGTGTTATCATTTTCATTGGCTTCCATATACTTTTTAATTTCCTTTTTAATTGCTTGGTTAGCCCATTCATTCTTTAGTAGGATGTGCTTCAGTCTCCAAGTATTTGTTACCTTTCCAATTTTTTTCTTTTGGTTGATTTCGAGTTTCATAGCGTTGTGGTCTGAAAATATGCACGGTATGATCTCAATCTTTTTGTACTTGCTGAGGGCTGATTTGTGTTCCAGTATGTGGTCTATTCTGGAGAACATTCCATGTGCACTGGAAAAGAATGTACATTCTGCTGATTTAGGATGAAATGTTCTGAATATATCTGTGAAGTCCATCTGGTCCAGTGTGTCTTCAAAGCCATTGTTTCCTTGTTGATTTTTTGATGAGATGATCTTTCCATTGCTGTGAGTGGGGTGTTGAAGTCTCCTACTATTATGGTATTGCTATTGATGAGTTTCTTTATGTTTGTGATTAATTGATTTATATATTTGGGTGCTTTCACATTTGGTGCATAAATATTTATAATTGTTAGGTCTTCTGGGTGGATAGACCCTTGATTATGATATAATGCCCTTCTGTATTTCTTGATAAAGTCTTTATTTTAAAGTCTAGATGGTCTGATATAAGTATGGCTACTCCGGCTTTCTTTGTTGACCATTAGTATGATAGATGGTTCTCCATCCCCTACTTTCAATCTGAAGGTGTCTTTAGGTCTCAAGTGGGTCTCTTGTAAACAGCATATAGATGCATCTTGTTTTCTTATCCATTCTGTTACCCTATGTCTTTTGATTGGACCATTGAGTCCATTGACATTTAGAGTGAGTACTGAAAGATAGGAATTTATAGCCATTATATTTCTTATAGAGTTGGAGAATACCATGTGGTATTCTCTGGTCCTTTCTAATCTTTGTTGCTTTTGGTCTTTATTTATTTTATTATTTATTTGTATTTTCATCTTTTCTCCCTTCAGAGAGTCCCCCTTAAACTTTCTTACAGGGCTGGTTTAGTGGTCACAAACTCTTTTAATTTTGGTTTGTCTGGGAAACTTTTTATGTCTCCTTCTATTTTGTTTTTTTTTTTTTCAATATATGAAGTTTATTGTCAAATTGGTTTCTATACAACACCCAGTGCTCATCCCAAAAGGTGCCCTCCTCAATACCCATCACCCACCCTCCCCTCCCTCCCACCCCCCATCAACCCTCAGTTTGTTCTCAGTTTTTAAGAGTCTCTTATGCTTTGGCTCTCTCCCACTCTAACCTCTTTTCTTTTTCCTTCCCCTCCCCCATGGGTTTCTGTTAAGTTTCTCAGGATCCACATAAGAGTGAAACCATATGGTATCTGTCTTTCTCTGTATGGCTTATTTCACTTAGCATAACACTCTCCAGTTCCATCCACGTTGCTACAAAGGGCCATATTTCATTCTTTCTCATTGCCACATAGTACTCCGTTGTGTATATAAACCACAATTTCTTTATCCATTCATCAGTTGATGGACATTTAGGCTCCTTCCATAATTTGGCTATTGTTGAGAGTGCTGCTATAAACATTGGGGTACAAGTGCCCCTATGCATCAGTACTCCTGTATCCCTTGGGTAAATTCCTAGCAGTGCTATTGCTGGGTCATAGGGTAGGTCTATTTTTAATTTTCTGAGCAAGCTCCACACTGTTTTCCAGAGTGGCTGCACCAATTTGCATTCCCACCAACAGTGCAAGAGGGATCCTGTTTCTCCACATCCTCGCCAGCATCTATAGTCTCCTGATTTGTTCATTTTGGCCACTCTGACTGGCGTGAGGTGATATCTGAGTGTGGTTTTGATTAGTATCTCCCTGATGAGGAGCGACATTGAGCATCTTTTCATGTGCCTGTTGGCCATCTGAATGTCTTCTTTAGAGAAGTATCTATTCATGTTTTCTGCCCATTTCTTCACTGGGTTATTTGTTTTTCGGGTGTGGAGTTTGGTGAGCTCTTTATAGATTTTGGATACTAGCCCTTTGTCCGATATGTCATTTGCAAATATCTTTTCCCATTCCGTTGATTGCCTTTTAGTTTTGTTGGTTGTTTCCTTTGCTGTGCAGAAGCTTTTTATCTTCATAAGGTCCCAGTAGTTCATTTTTGCTTTTAATTCCCTTGCCTTTGGGGATGTGTCAAGTAAGAGATTGCTACAGCTGAGGTCAGAGAGGTCTTTTCCTGCTTTCTCCTCTAGGGTTTTGATGGTTTCCTGTCTCACATTCAGGTCCTTTATCCATTTTGAGTTTATTTTTGTGAATGGTGTGAGAAGGTGGTCTAGTTTCAATCTTCTGCATGTTGCTGTCCAGTTCTCCCAGCACCATTTGTTAAAGACACTGTCTTTTTTCCACTGGATATTCTTTCCTGCTTTGTCAAAGATTAGATGGCCATACGTTTGTGGGTCTAGTTCTGGGGTTTCTATTCTATTCCATTGGTCTATGTGTCTGTTTTTGTGTCAATACCATGCTGTCTTGATGATGACAGCTTTGTAGTAGAGGCTAAAGTCTGGAATTGTGATGCCTCCTGCTTTGGTCTTCTTCTTCAAAATTACTTTGGCTATTCGGGGCCTTTTGTGGTTCCATATGAATTTTAGGATTGCTTGTTCTAGTTTCGAGAAGAATGCTGGTGCAATTTTGATTGGGATTGCATTGGATGTGTAGATAGCTTTGGGTAGTATTGACATTTTGACAATATTTATTCTTCCAATCCATGAGCACGGAATGTTTTTCCATTTCTTTACATCTTCTTCAATTTCCTTCATAAGCTTTCTATAGTTTTCAGCATACAGATCTTTTACATCTTTGGTTAGGTTTATTCCTAGGTATTTTATGCTTCTTGTTGCAATTGTGAATGGGATCTGTTTCTTTATTTATTTGTCTTTCTGTTGCTTCATTATTAGTGTATAAGAATGCAACTGATTTCTGTACATTGATTTTGTATCCTGCAACTTTGCTAAATTCATGTATCAGTTCTAGCAGACTTGGTGGAGCCTATCGGATTTTCCATGTATAATATAATGTCATCTGCAAAAAGTGAAAGCTTAACTTCATCTTTGCCAATTTTGATGCCTTTGATTTCCTTTTGTTGTCTGATTGCTGATGCTAGAACTTCCAACACTTTGTTAAACAACAGCGGTGAGAGTGGACATCCCTGTCGTGTTCCTGATCTCAGGGAAAAAGCTCTCAGTTTTTCCCCGTTGAGGATGATGTTAGCTGTGGGCCTTTCATAAATGGCTTTTATGATCTTTAAGTATGTTCCTTCTATCCCAACTTTCTGGAGGGTTTTTATTAAGAAAGGTTGCTGAATTTTGATTGGCCTTTTCTGCATCAATTGACAGGATCATATGGTTCTTATCTTTTCTTTTATTAATGTGATGTATCACATTGATTGATTTGCAAATGTTGAACCAGCCCTGCAGCCTAGGAATGAATCCCACTTGATCATGGTGAATAATTCTTTTTCTATGCTGTTGAATTCGATTTGCTAGTATCTTATTGAGAATTTTTGCATCCATATTCATCAAAGATATTGGCCTGTAGTTCTCTTTTTTACTGGGTCTCTGTCTGGTTTAGGAATCAAAGTAATACTGGCTTCATAGAATGAGTCTGGAAGTTTTCCTTTCCTTTCTATTTTTTGGAATAGCTTGGGAAGGATAGGTCTTATCTCTGCTTTAAACGTCTGGTAGAACTCCCCTGGGAAGCCATCTGGTCCTGGACTCTTATTTGTTGGGAGATTTTTGATGACTGATTCAATTACTTCGCTGGTTATGGGTCTGTTCAAGCTTGCTATTTCCTCCTGATTGACTTTTGGAAGCGTGTGGGTTTTAGGAATTTGTCCATTTCTTCCAGGTTGTCCAGTTTGTTGGCATATAATTTTTCATAGTATTCCCTGATAATTGCTTGTATCTCTGAGGGATTGGTTGTAATAATTCCATTTCATTCATGATTTTATCTATTTGGGTCATCTCCCTTTTCTTTTTGAGAAGCCTGGCTAGAGGTTTATCAATTTTGTTTGTTTTTTCAAAAAACCAACTCTTGGTTTCATTGATCTGCTCTACAGTTTTTTTAGATTCTATATTGTTTATTTCTGCTCTGATCTTTATTATTTCTCTTCTTCTGCTGGATTTAGGTTGTCTTTGCTGTTCTGCTTTTATTTCCTTTAGGTGTGCTGTTAGATTTTGTATTTGGGATTTTTCTTGTTTCTTGAGATAGGCCTGGATTGCAATGTATTTTCCTCTCAGGACTGCCTTCGCTGCATCCCAAAGCGTTTGGATTGTTGTATTTTCATTTTTGTTTGTTTCCATATATTTTTTAATTTCTTCTCTAATTGCCTGGTTGACCCATTCATTCTTTAGTAGGGTGTTCTTTAACCTCCATGCTTTTGGAGGTTTTCCAGACTTTTTTCTGTGGTTGATTTCAAGCTTCATAGCATTGTGGTCTGAAAGTATGCATGGTATGATTTCAATTCTTGTATACTTATGAAGGGCTGTTTTGTGACCCAGTATGTGATCTATCTTGGAGAATGTTCCATGTGCATTCGAGAAGAAAGTATATTCTGTTGCTTTGGGATGCAGAGTTCTAAATACATCTGTCAAGTCCATCTGATCCAATGTATCATTCAGGGCCCTTGTTTCTTTATTGACCATGTGTCTAGATGATCTATCCATTTCTGTAAGCGGAGTGTTAAAGTCCCCTGCAATTACCACATTCTTATCAATAAGGTTGCTTATGTTTGTGAGTAATTGTTTTATATATTTGGGGGCTCCCGTATTCAGCACAGACATTTATAATTGTTAGCTCTTCCTGATGGATAGACCCTGTAATTATTATATAATGCCCTTCTTCATCTCTTGTTACAGCCTTTAATTTAACGTCTAGTTTGTCTGATATAAGTATGGCTACTCCATCTTTCTTTTGACTTCCAGTAGCATGATAAATAGTTCTCCATCCCCTCACTGTCAATCTGAAGGTGTCCTCAGGTCTAAAATGAGTCTCTTGTAGACAGCAAATAGATAGGTCTTGTTTTTTTATCCATTCTGATACCCTATGTCTTTTGGTTGGCACATTTAGTCCATTTACATTTAGTGTTATTATAGAAAGATATGGGTTTAGAGTCATTGTGATGTCCATAGGTTTCATGCTTGTAGCAATGTCTCTGGTACTTTGTCTCACAGGATCCCTCTTAGGATCTCTTGTAGGGCTGGTTTAGTGGTGACGAATTCCTTCAGTTTTTGTTTGTTTGGGAAGACCTTTATCTCTCCTTCTATTCTAAATGACAGACTTGATGGATAAAGGATTCTCGGCTGCATATTTTTTCTGTTCATCACATGGAAGATCTCCTGCCATTCCTTTCTGGCCTGCCAAGTTTCAGTAGAAAGATCAGTCACAAGTCTTATAGGTCTCCCTTTATATGTTAGAGCATGTTTATCTCTATCTGCTTTCAGAATTTTCTCTTTATCCTTGTATTTTGCCAGTTTCACTATGATATGTCATGCAGAAGATCAATTCAAGTTCCGTCTGAAGGGAGTTCTCTGTGCCTCTTGGATTTCAATGCCTTTTTCCTTCCCCAGATACGGGAAGTTCTCAGCTATGATTTCTTCAAGTACACCTTCAGTACCTTTCTCTCTCTCTTCCTCCTCTGGAATACCAATTATGCGTATATTATTTCTCTTTAGTGCATCACTTAGTTCTCTAATTTTCCCCTCATACTCCTGGATTTTTTTATCTCTCTTTTTCTCAGCTTCTTCTTTTTCCATAATTTTATCTTCTAGTTCACCTATTCTCTCCTCTGCCTCTTCAATCCGAGCCGTGGTTGTCTCCATTTTATTTTGCAGTTCATTGATAGCATTTTTTAGCTCCTCCTGGCTGTTTCTTAGTCCCTTGATCTCTGTAGCAAGAGATTCTCTGCTGTCCTTTATACTGTTTTCAAGCCCAGTGATTAACTTTATGACTATTATTCTAAATTCACTTTCTTTTATATTGTTTAAATCATTTTTGATCAGTTCGTTAGCTATTGTTATTTCCTGGACGTTTTTCTGAGGCAAATTCTTCCGTGTCATCATTTTGGATAGTCCCTGGAGAGGTGCAAGACTGCAGGGCACTTCCTCTGTGCTGTCTTGAATAACTTGTGTTGGTGGGTGGGGCCACAGTCAGACCTGATGTCTGCCCTCAGCCCACCACTGGGGCCACAGTCAGACTGGTGTGTGCCTTCTCTTCCCCTCTCCTAGGGGTGGGATTCACTGTGGGATGCCATGGCCCATCTGGGCTACTTGCACACTGCCAGGCTTGTGGTGCTGGGGATCTGGTGTATTAGCTGGGGCAGATCGGCAAGTTGCACAGGGGTGGGAGGGGTAGGCTCAGCTTGCTTTTCCTTCGGAGATCCACTTCGGGAGGGGCCCTGCGGCACCCAGAGGGAGTCAGACCCACCTGAGGGATGGATCCGCAGAAGCACAGCTTTGGGTGTTTGCAAGGTGCAAGCAATTCCCTGGCAGGAACTGGTTTCCTTTGGGATTTTGGCTGGGGGATGGGCAAGGGAGATGGCGCTGGCGAGCACCTTTGTTCCCCGCCAAGCTAAGCTCTGTCGTCTGGGGCTCAACAACTCTCCCTCCCGTTGTCCTCCAGCCCTCCTGTTCTCCGAGTAGAGCTGTTAGCTTATAACCTTCCAGATGTCAAGTCCCGCTTGCTGTCGGAACACACTCCGTCTGGCCCCTCTGTTTTTGCAAGCCAGACTCAGGGGCTCTGCTTGGCCGGCGGGCCACCCCTCCGCCCCGGCTCCCTCCCGCCAGTCCATGGAGCCCACACTGCCTCTCCGCCCATCCTACCCTCTTCCATGGGCCTCTCGTCTGCGCTTGGCTCCGGAGACTCCATTCTGCTAGTCTTCTGGCGGTTTTCTGGGTTATTTAGGCAGGTGTAGGTGGAATCTAAGTGATCAGCAGGACGCGCAGTGAGCCCAGCGTCCTCCTACGCCACCATCTTCCCAGGATTCCTGTCTCCTTCTATTTTGAATGACAGCCTTGGTGGATAAAGAATTCTTGGCTGCATATTTTTCTGATTCAGCACATTGAATATGTCCTGCCACTCCTTTCTGGCCTGCCCAGTTTCTGTGGATAGGTCTACTGCAAACCTGATCTATCTTCCCTTATAGGTTAAGGACTTTTTTTCCCTTGCTGCTTTCATGATTCTCTCCTTGCCTGAGTATTTTGTGAATGTGACCATGATATGCCTTGTTGATGGTCGGTTTTTGTTGAATCTAATGGGAGTCCTCTGTCATTCCTGGATTTTGATGTCTGTGTCTTTCTCCAGGTTAGGAAAGTTTTCCGCTATGGTTTGCTTACATAACCCTTCTACCCCTATCTCTCTCTCTTCCTCTTCTGGGACCCCTATGATTCTGATGTTGCTCCTTTTTAATGAGTCACTGATTTCTCTAATTCTTAAACCATGCTCTTTTGCCTTAATCTCCCTCTTTTTTTCTGCTCATTATTCTTCATAAGTTTGTCCTCTATATCACTGGTTCTCTGTTCTGCCTCATCCATCCTTGCCACTGCAGCATCCATCCATAATTGCAGCTCAGTTATATCATTTTTTATTTCATCCTGACTAGTTTCTACTTCTTTTATCTCCACAGAAAGGGATTATAATCTATTTTTTACTCCAGCTAGTATTCTTTTTTATCGTGATTCTAAATCCTGGTTCAGACATCTTGCTTGTATCTGTGTTGGTTAAATCCCTGGCTATTGTTTGTTTGCACTTTCTTTTGAGGTGAATTCCTGCTGAATTCTGTGGTTCAGGTTGTGCAGATTGTTGTCTTAATCCTCAGATCAGTTTTTCTAGGTGTGCAGGATGGCTTAGTGTTGGTCTAGCTGTATTTCATGGACGCAAGATACACAAAAAACTTCCATGCTATTCCACCATCTTGGGTCCCCCCCGCAATGTTTATTTATTTTTGAGAGAGAGGAAGTCAGGGAAGGGCAGAGATAGAGGAAGGCACAGAATCCAGAATAAGCTCTGCACTGTCATCATGGAACCCGATGAGATCGTGACCTGAGCTGAAGTCAGACACTTAACCAACTGAGCCATCCAGGTGCCCCTAACCTTATAATTTTAAAATATAATCAAATAATATATTCATGGTATCACAATCCAGATAACACCCCAAACAGAAGATTTCTCTTCTGATTGTTTTACTATTAATATAAATTCCACTTTCATCACTTCAAGAAGGAATGGGGTGGGGAGGAACATCTCCACGTCTAAAATTCATATCCATTCTTCAGCACCTCACCCACTGAAGCCTTACCCAAACAGAGTATTCTCAGATTTGGTGGATTAAAGTGTGCATGCTAAATAAATAAAAATAAAAAATAAAACCAGAGAATTATAAAGAAACATATAAGTCACTAGTGAAATTCTCTTATTGAGGCCCACAGAGGGACCCAGCATCTCATGGTTAGGGCTGGAGCCACCAGCACCTAGAATTCAGATTGGGGTGGCTGGCAGACCAGAATCCTTTCTATGCACCATACTCTTTAACCCTGTAGGACTAAAGAATCTCAGGACACATGTGATATACCAATTGGGGAATTCAAAGTTATATGCTATTCAGTGTTGTCCAGAACTGCTTCTATGTCATTTACGTTCATATGGTCTTTCAGGTCTCCTATAGTTCACCATTATGCCCAACCCCAGGGGAAAGCCACTGCTCTAGGTCACAGGAAAAGTAATGTCTCTTGTGTCTACCTCTCCACTCCAGGTTCATTTTTCTTTAAAGCCACCTGACTCAATGACTTCCAAAATTTCAACTGAAAATTTTTTCTTCCAATCTAAACTTTCTGTGTTTCAATGAGAAAACATGGTTTGGGTTAACTCCCTTGAGCTTCCTGTGCTCTAAAAACTTCCTCCTGTTTTCAGAATCCACCATTTCTCTATAGTTATACCCTCTAACACAGTAGCAGTAGCCACATGTAAATTCAAGCTTTAATTACTTAAAATTAAATAAAATTTAAAATTCAGTTTCTCAATTACATTGACCACCGGTCAATGATGACTACAATATTGACAGTGCAGACAGAGAACATTTCCACCATCACAGAAAGGTCTGTTGGACAGTACTGCTCTAGAAGATGCAGATTTCTTCCCAACCAGACAGTGAATTCTTTAGTCATCTCAAACACTGCAACCTTAAAACCCGACTGCTTATTGGTTATGAAGCCTCAGACAAGATGGGATCCCACTACATCTGCATTTTATTTTTAGTGGACTTTACAATCCAGCTCAGACCTTTTTTTTTTTTTTTAACTTTTTGTTTTGAGATCATTGTAGATTCCAGTTGCAAGTCTAAGAAATGACACAGAGAGATCCCATAGCCCCTCCACCTGGTTTCCCCAAAAGGTTGCATATTATTTTCTTAATGTTTATTTATTTATTTTTAAGAGAGAGAGAGAGAGTATGAGAGAAGGAGGAGCAGGGACAGAAGGAGACAGAGAATCCCAAGCAGGCTCCTTGCTGTCAGCATCGAGCCTAACGTGGGGCTTGATCTCATGAACTGTTAGAACTCATGACCTGAGCTGAAGTCAACAGTTGGACACTTAACCCACTGAGCCACCCAGGTGCCCCCCAAAGGCTGCATCTTAGTTATGGTACATGATCACGACCAGGAAGTTGAAATTGATAGAATCCACCGACTTTATTCAGATCTCACTGGTTGTTCATGTACACGTTTGTGTTTATATCTCTGTGTAATACATGCAGTCTTACCAAATGTGTAGATTTGTGGACAACATCACAGTCAAGATTGAGAAGAGTTCCATCATAAGAATCACTTATGCTACCATTCTATAATTGCAATCACCACACCTCCTCCCCTCTGCCTAACTCCTGGCAACATGTAATCTGTTTTCCCACTCTATTACTTTGTCATTTTAAGGAATATTATATAAATGGAATCATATAGTGTTTAACATTTTGAGATTGGCTTTTTTTCACTCAGCATAATTCCCTTAAGATTCATCCAAGTTGTCGAGTGCATCAATGGTACATTCCCTTTTATTGCTGAGTACCACTCCATGGTATGGATGTGCCACAGTTTGCTTAACCATTCACCCATTTAAGGACCTATGAGTTGGTTCCAGTTTGGGAGCTATTACAAATAAAGCTGCTATAAACATTTGTTTGCATGTGAACATAAGTTTTCCTTTCTCTGGGATAAATACCCAAGAGTGCAATTGCTGGGCCATATGGTAAATGCATGTATAGTTTTGTAAGAAACTGCCATATGCTTTTCTAGAGTGGCTATCCATTTTATATCACTATCTGCAATGTGTGAGCAAGGCAGTTTCTCTGCACCCTCATCCACCTTTGGTCTTGGCACTACCTTTTTTTTTTTAACGTTTATTTATTTTAGAGAGACAGAGACAAGAGTGTGATTGGGGGAGGAGCAGAGGGAGAGGGTGGCACAGAATCTGAAGCAGGTTCCAGGCTCTGAGCTGTCAGCACAGAGCCTAACACGAGGCTCAAACCCATGACCTGAGCCAAAGTTGGACGCTCAACCGACTAAGCCATGTAGGTGCCCCTTGGCACTACTCTTTATTTTGCCATTCTAATAGGTATGTAGTAATACCTCCCTGTGGTTTTAATTTTCATTTCCTAATGACTAATGGTGCTAAGCATATTTTTCATGTGCTTATTTGCCATGTGCTCTTCAATGAAATGTCTGTTCATGTCTTTTGCCCATTTTCTATTGGATTGTGTGTGTTTTTACAGTTGACATTTGAGGATCTTTATGTATATTCTAGATACTAGTCTTTGCTACATATGCTGTTTACAGATATTTTCCCCAGCTTTTAGCTTTTAATTCTCTTCAGAGGGTCATTCAAAGTTTTTCATTCTTACGAAGTCAATTTATCAGTGTTTCTTTCCCTTTATGGATCATGCTTTTGGTGTTAAGTAATTGAAATCCTCACCCAGTCTTATGTCCCAAAGAGTTTCCTCTATTTTTTCAAATTAACTTATTTATTTTGAGAGAGAGAGAGAGAGAGAAAGAATGAGTGGGGGAGGGGAAGAGAGACGAGAGAGAGAATTCCAAGTAGGCTCTGCATTGTCAGTGTGGAGCCTGATGCAGGGCTCTAGCTCACAAACTGTGAGATCATGACCTGAGCTGAATCAAGAGCCAGACACCCAACCAACTGAGCCTCTCCCCTATGTTTCTTTACAATATTTATTTATTTAGAGAGAGAGAGAGAGAGCACGTGCACATGTCGGGGGGAGGTGCATAGAGAGAGGGAGAGAGAGACTCCCAAGCAGGCTCCTCACTGTCAGTGCAAAGACCACTTTGGGGTTCAGTCCCACGAACCGTGAGATCATGACCTGAGCCAAAATCCAGAGCCAGACGCTTAACTGACTGGGCCACCTTGGCACCCACCTCCCCTGTTTTTTAACTGAAAATTTGATAGCTTAACATTTTACATTTAAGTCCATAATCCATTTTGTGTTAATTGTAAGGTGTGAAGGTTAGGTCAAGTTCATTTTTTTGCCTATGAACGTCCAGTTGCTTTAGTATCATTGGTTGAAAAGGCTGACACTCCTCCAATGAATTGTTTTTGCATCTTTGTCAAAAATTAGTTGGGCAAAAAAAGTTCTGGGGATCTGTTGCACAACATGCATATATTTCACATTACTGAACTATACACTTAAAAATGGTTAAGATAGTAAATTTTATGTGTTTTTTACCATACCAAAATCAAATTTTTAATAATTTAAAAATTAGTTGGGCATATTTGTGTGAGTCTAAGTCTGGATTCTTTATTCTACTCCATTGATCTATATGTCTTTTCACAAATATCATGCAGCCTTGATTATAAGACATATTTAATATGTATTAAAATTAGGTATAGTGATTCCTTGCATCTTACTCTTTGTTCTTCAAATTTGAGCTATTTTAGATCCTATGCAGACATTTTTATTATTATTTTATCCTTCATAAAAAAATATGAAGAATATATTTTACATAAGGAAAAACTGAGGCACTGACCTCTATTTACTCATCAAAAACTTACTAATCAAATATATTATCATTTATTGAGCATTTCTTTCTATTTTGTCACATTACAGATTAGATCTCATTCAATTTTCACAAAACCTATGCCGTATGTGCTATCCTCATTTCTATATACAAGGTAACTGAAGATCAGGTAGGTTAAGTATTTTCCCAAGAACACACAGATGATAAGTGGTAGGAACAAGATCTAAACATGGGTCTATTTGATCCAAAGCCCAAGAGCTTCCACTGTGGCATTCCATACATCTTTCACAATGTCTACCATCTGCTTGATAATCTCTGCTTAATCTCAGGGATACAAAGATGAGCAAAATATGGCCCTGATTTTGAGAATCTCTTTGATTATTTCCAGCAGTCTCAGAACTCAAGATAATAGGCTAAAACAGGTACAACTGAGCTATAATGCCTTTTTCCATCTTCCTTTATCAAAATTGCTTCTCCAACCTCAGTCTTTTATTTTCTAACAATGACTAGTCACTTAATCCACCCAAATTTCTCCATCTGAAAGATCATAACCATTCTCCCCTTACTAAGATTACCATAAACTCTCAGGCCATAGTAGTCCTCTATTACTCTACTCAGTTGGCAGAGATAGACACAGCTACTCCAAATCAAAGACTTAGGGTAAATACCTTCAATATTCAATAAAAGTAATCATTACTGTTTAGAACCAATCAGTCAACAGCCAGAATACAGCTTGTATTAAGGTCCATTTAGTGTCTGCACAGGGACTATTCTGCAGGTATCACAGCTCTTCATGACTTCCATTAACTGTATGCAATGATCCAGCACAAAAAAGCAAAACTCTTTAGAAACACAATATTTTCATTTTATTAATATCTGCTTTTAAGGTATTGGTCGGGACAAAGGAAGACCACTATGGAATTGTCTACCTTTCCCATTGCCAACACATGACTCATTAGTATTCCTCTAGGGTTCTCATGTGAGCAATGGAGTTTCTTGGTTTCCTAGAAGGTTAAAGAAGATCAAATCTGGTTTTTATTGTCTATCAAAAAATAACTATTGGTTTCTATAACGGGATCTCATATATATGGTAATCCCTTACAACACAAGAAAAGTTCCAGAATAAATTAATCACTAGGGCAAAGTCACATTAAGTAACTCTATGTTCAAATATCATACAAGACAACAGGCTTACAGAGATGAAAAAGGATTGGCCCCTGACCTTAAAGAGCTCACAATAGCAAATAACTACAACGCACTACAAACTAAAATAAAGGTTTGCATGAAGCACCCCTGGAGCCTGAAGGAAGAAAATTTTGCTCAATCAGAAGAGGTCATAAAAAACTTTACAGAAAACGAGATTTGAGTTAGCTTTGGAAGTTTGAAACCACAGATACAAGTGAAGAAAAAGGGGGTGCCTGGATGACTCAGTTGGTCAAGCATCTGACTTTGATCCAGGTCATGATCTCACAGTTCACGAGTTTGAGACTCGCATGGAGGTCTGTGCTGACAGCTCAGAGCCTGGAGCCTGCTTCGGATTCTGTGTATCTCTCTCTCTGCTCCTCCCCTGCTCATGCTCTCTCTCTTTCTCAAAAATAAATAAACATTAAAAAATAAAAATCTTTTAAAAGGTGAAGAAAAGGGCTATCTTGGAAAATTTAAAAAAAAAAAACAAAAACAGGGGCACCTGGGTGACCCAGTCAGTTAAGCGTCTAACTCTTGGTTTCAGCTCAGGTCATAATCTTGCAGTTTGTGGGTTTGAGCCCCACATCAGGCTCTATGCTGATGGTGTGGAGCCTGCTTGGGATTCTCTCTCTCCCTCTCTCTCTCTGCCCCTCCCATGCTTGCTCTCTCTCTCTCTCAAAATAAATAAATAAACTAAAAAAATTTTTTAAAATATTTTCCTCAATGAGAAGTAAGACTTCAGAAGTCTTCAATGTAAGTATCTGTCAGCTACTTATCTGTAAAACAGGGCTGACATCACCTACCCTCACACAGATATTGTGAGAAATGATCATGACACTCCTGATAAAATGGAAATCATCAGCCACCCAGGAGTGTAGCCTATGTCTCCACACTTCCTGTACCACACCCACTCCTGTAGGCTGCCCTTGGAAGTGGAGTGTCAGAACACAGATTTCCACCCAACAACTAACCTTCCTCCGACAACTGCCATGGCATCAGAAAGGATCCACCAACCAAACTACCCGAGCCCCCAAGAGAGAGTGAGGAAATATTTTGAGTGCAGAGCCTGTTGGACAACCAGATCCCCACAGATATGTCACAAAGATGGAGACGTAGAATATTCAACTAATCGCGAGAGCAAGCTCATCATGTCATAGAGGTGCAATCTGTCTGAATGTGAGAGATACCAAAAGGGATAAAGAACTCTCTGCTCATCATGTCATAGAGGTGCAATCTGTCTGAATGTGAGAGGTACCAAAAGGGATAAAGAACTCTCTGTTGTTCAAACAATGTGGTCCTGTTTCATTGCTGGACAAATCACTCATGTTTCACCCCAAAACCTGAAACATTATCATATTAAGAAATGTATATTTAAGTGATATTGTGTCCTATTAGACCTAAAGTGTACTCCCAGGGAAAACTCCAGGCTAGCCCAATTCTCATCAAACGTTCATTAGGGAGGGGTGCCTGGGTGGCTCTGTCAGTTAAGTGTCCAACTTTGGCTCAGGTCACGATCCCACAGTTCATGAGTTCAAGCACCACCTTAGGCTCTCTGCTGTCAGCACAGAGCCTGCTTCAGATCCTCTGTTCCCCCCTCTGTCTCAATCTCTCTCTCTCTCTCTCTCTCTCTCTCTCTCTCTCCTCTCACTCTCTCTCTCTCTCTCTCTCTATCTCAAAAATAAATAAACATTATTTTTAAAAGTTCATTTGGGAAAAACTGTATTTGTGGAAGATGGCTTCAAAGATGAGTGGCCCTCCATTTACTCAATGTGACCATCAGAAAGCTGACTAGGCAACACTGGAAGATGCTGGCTAAAAGAAACAGTCCTATAAAGTTCTTCCTTCCAGTATAGCAGACTATTAATTGACTGATCATATAACACTCATCTTGGGGCGCCTGGGTGGCGCAGTCGGTTAAGCGTCCGACTTCAACCAGGTCACGATCTCACGGTCCGTGAGTTCGAGCCCCGCGTCGGGCTCTGGGCTAATGGCTCAGAGCCTGGAGCCTGTTTCCGATTCTGTGTCTCCCTCTCTCTCTGCCCCTCGCCCGTTCATGCTCTGTCTCTCTCTGTCCCAAAAATAAATAAACGTTGGGGAAAAAAAAAAAACAAAACACTCATCTTTCTGTGGAACGTCCAGAAAATTTTTCTCAAATCTTGGTGGAAAGCAGATGAATCTCCTTGAAAGAAGGTAAAATTGTATGTTATGGACACTATGACTATCATTACTTATGCTATTTACACTTTTGTTTTGGCAAAAGGAAGCACGCATACAACTGAAACACCCTTATAGTCACTGCCCAGGACCTATGACATGTATTTGGTGTATTTTTTTACCCTCACCTTTTTCTTCATCTTTATTGCAGTGTTCATTTATTTTTTAGCCTCTTTTACTATTTCTGTGAGATATAAAAAACAAAAGCCCAGCCAAGGAGAATCAATGTTGATATATCTGCCTATAATTTATGCAGGTCAATAGACGGTATTACCATATACTGGAAAACAAGTGCCCTGAGAAAATGATGGTGCCCAGTGAGTTGAGTACCAGGATCCATGTGCTAGAGTCACTCACTGAATCTGAATTTTACCAAATTTCTTTAAATAGTTACTTAGAATGCTCTTAAAGATGAGGCATGTAAGAAAGAGCTAAGGGATACAGTTTTGAGAATTCAAAAGGAGAATTGTATAAATAAATTTGATTCAATGTTTATAGCTCTCTAAACTTATTTCAGAAACAAGTTCCGATTCATAAAATAATTACTGTTTTCATTAACCCATATTTTTGTGAAATACGGTAACCAAAACTATAACTTAGTCACTATCTTAACATGCGTTCTCCTGAAAGCAAAGCTTGAGACAAACACTCCTGTGTCAGTATTTAAAAGGTATGTGATTCCAAGAAAAAGGTATGAGTGACAGGGTCAGCAAAGCAGGCCAGGAGGAAGAGCCATTATAAATATCTGTCATCAAGTTGGCCTCCACTGTTGACAACTGGTTTTTGGTCCTAAAGGACTACCTGACAAGCCATATGAAATATGTTTTAGAACTGTCAGTAGAGAGAAGAAATTTTATCTACCCAAGGCCCGTTGATCAGAGCTCACCCTGCCAGTGTTAATACCCCAAGATTTCCAGGTTGCACGTGCGTGAGTGCCCCGGGGGTTCCCATGGCAACACATGTTGCAATATCCACAGAGAATCCACAGGGAGGGGCACCAGCGATGGTAGGAATGGGCCAAAGGCATCTGCAGGAGCCAGGTCAGATCACTTGCAGAACTAATGATTACCCACAGTGTCATATTCCTGGGAACTTACTAAAAATAAAAAGACCAAAAAAAAAACACAAAACTATATTTGTCTTTCCTGATTCGTCTACAATCCTTTTAAAACCTGAGAGAGAAGGGGCGCCTGGGTGGCTCAGTTGGTTAGGCGTCCGACTTCCACTCAGGTCAGGATCTCGAAGTTCGTGAGTTTGAGCCCCGCTTGGGGCTCTGTGCTGATAGCTCAGAGCCTGGAGCCTGTTTCAGATTCTGTGTCTCCCTCTCTCTGCCTCTTCCCCGCTCATGCTCTGTCTCTCTCTGTCTCTCAAAAATGAATAAATGTTAAAAAAAAATTTAATCTGAGAGAGAAAAGAAGGCAGTCTGTGCACAACGCATTGGTGAAATTAAAAATCAAATACTCAAGTTGACATTAGCACAGAGAACAGCTGGAACACAAGTATCCCATCGTGTTTGATGGAAGGAAGTATTAAATGAAATTAATGAATAACACTGCTGCAGGTCTGACAAGGATTCAAGTGACTAAGAATCTTGTCTGAAAGAGATCATCATGAGCGACCCAGCCCACAGCCAATCTAAACACTGTATGCGCTCATAACTCTCTACCTTCCAAATTAATGCCAAGTTGAAGGAAAAAGACAGCAGCTGTTTGGATGGAAAATTAGTTCTCATACATCCAAAAAAATAGCCAGAAATGTTGGCAGCCTGAGAGTATCCGAACATAAGATTAGAATCTTTTCCTATTGCCATTAGAATCTGCAGCAAAGATGAGAATATAAGCTGGTGCAGCCAGTCTGGAAAACAGTATGGAGGTTCCTCAAAAAGCTAAAAACAGAACTACCCTATGACCCAGCAACTGCACTACTAGGTATTTATCAAAGGGATACAGGTGTGCTGTTTTGAAGGGACACATGCACCCCAATGTTTATAACAGCACTATCAACAATAGCCAAAGTATGGAAACAGCCCAAATGTCCATTGATGGATGAATGGATAAAGATGATGTATATACATGAGTATGTACAATGGAGTATTACTCGGCAATCAAAAAGAATGAAACCTTGCCATTTGCAACTACGTGGATGGAACTGGAGGGTATTATGCTAAGTGAAATTAGTCAGTCAGAGAAAGATAAATATCATATGACTTCACTTATATGAGGACTTTAAGAGACAAAACAGATGAACATATGGGAAGGGAAACAAAAATAATATAAAAAACAGGGAGGGGGAAAAAACATAAGAGAATCATAAATATGGAAACAAACAGAGGGTTACTAGAGGGTATGGGCTAAATGGGTAAGGGGCCCTAAGGAATCTACTCCTGAAATCATTGTTGCACTATATGCTAATCTGGATGTAAATTAAAAAAAAAAAGAATTTGCAACAAAGACATTTAAGTGTAGCAACAGAAGATAGTGACAAGAATAAGTCAGGAGTTGTGAATAAGGCTTAGGGCCTTTTTACACCTTGAATAAATGTGTGACAGTTAAACATTTCTCCTTTGAGCAAAATTCAATTTTAAATACATTATTAAAATACATGATAAAAAATTAAGATAGTGACAATAAATAGTTTTAATGTAATGAGAAATTTATCACAATATTTCCATAAAGACTATATTCTTTTAAATATAAATTTTATATGAATCATTTATAATTACTGACTGGATTTTTATAGAGAAAACACAAGTGAGGAGACTTCATGGTGTTCCAGCTCTGTTTTACATTAGGGAATTGTCTTTGACAACATTTCTCAAAGTGGATAGCATGGATATTAGAAGGGCCCCTGGGTGAAAAGAGTTTTCTAGTAAGATGTGCTTGAGAAAGTCTAGATGAAACAAGGTAAACCAGTCCCTTTCCTGCGGAAATTTCACTTTCCTGGATCTAGACAATGGCAGGTCATTCCCAACTTGAGGCTTCCTCACAATATGACCAACTAGCAACTATCCATAGACAGACATCACTGTAAAATCTGAAAACCTGGGGGGTGAGGCTGAAGTACCCCTTGGGGCAGAGAGACTAGGAAGGACCTCATTAAAAGAGTAAGAAAAGTGGCTTCACTTTGAACTCATTAACCAACCCTCAGGCCAGCACAGTGCCACACCAGGAAGGCACCCCTGAGCCTATAGTTTCTTCAGTAGGAAAAAGAGAACCCAAAGCAGACATCCACCCTCCCCAGCATTTCAGAATGCTTCCCAGGAGGTCTATTCAGTCTTACCTCACAGGGATTGCTGGGAAAAGCTGCAGAGTTTGACCACTTGGGATTAAATAGAGATGAAGCAGAGGACGGGCCTTATAGCAACCAGCATTTAAATCTTGGTGGGCGGAGTTTTGGCTTGCAGCAGTGCCCAAGCAAAGACACCTGCCAGTGGTTCTGCCTATCTACACACCTAAGCCAGTGGCTCCATCTATCCAGGGAGTTTGACTGCCAGTGCTGCCAGATTTGGATCCCAAGCTAACAGGGCTATACCAACGTGGACCCAATGCTGAGGCCCTGACGCCCTCACCCA
Source organism: Puma concolor (assembly GCF_028749965.1). Taxonomy (NCBI): domain Eukaryota; kingdom Metazoa; phylum Chordata; class Mammalia; order Carnivora; family Felidae; genus Puma; species Puma concolor. The sequence continues at coordinate 28,024,603 of NC_141670.1, forward strand.
ATTGCTGAGCATAACCTCCAATCCCATCCCTCCAGGAAGCATGGCCACAGATGCCTGGAAGCCATGGAGCACAGCTTACAGCCCACCCAGGCAGAGAGCCAAGCTAGCAGCCCTGCATAACTGTTGAGCATAGCCTCCGGCCCCACATAACAAGGAAGCCTGAGCAGTCATCCTGAGCAGCCTCAGAGCCCCACCTACAACAGCACGGCTGAGAGTACATCTCCACTCAATTGCTGAACACAACCTGTAGTCTTGCCTAGTCAGGGAGCCCAGCCAATGATGGTGTCTAATCATGGAGCTAATCTGCAGCTCCACCCAACAAGAGAGTTCTAGACAGTGATCCTGCTCAACTGTGAAGCACAGTCTCCAGACCCACCCAACTGCAGGAGAGTTGGAGGGCCTGCCCAACTGGATAGCCCAACCAGCAACCTCTCCCAACAGCAGAGCACAGCCAACAGCCTACCTGACTGTAAAGCTCAGCCAGCAGCCCAGCCCAACTTCAAGGTATAGCCTGTGGCCCCACCTGATCACAGAGCACAGCCTGAGGCCACCTTGCCAGGAACAATTGTGGAGCACTAGCCCACAATCCTGTACAACTGTGCAGGCCAGTCAGTGGCACTGCCTTGACAGTGAACACAGACTGCAACTCTGCCTGCCCAGAGATGATTACAGAGCCCAGCTCATGTCCCTACCTGACCACAAAACGGCTAGTAGCCCCAGCTGACCAAGAAGCCCACCCAGAGCCCCACCTTGAACATGGAGCCCAGCCAACAGGCTTACCCAACCATACAGCCCAGCCAGCAACACCCTCCTGTCCCAACCTCAGAGCTTAGGCAGTGGCCTTGCCTGTCTAGAAATCCTAATAATAAGCCCACCTGCCAGCAGGTGCTACCAACTGACCTATCCAGTACCCCAAACTGAACTGAATGAGACAAATGAAAATGGCAGTGCATATCAAAACTTATGGGGTACAGCAAAAGAAGTTCTAAGAGGAAAGTTTATAGCTATAGTTATAAATGTATAGATCAAGAAAAAAGAAAGATCTCACATAAACAACCTAACATTGCACCTCAAGGAACCAGAAAAAGAAGAACAAGCTAATCCCAAAGTTAGCATAAAGAAATAAATAATAAACATTAGGGCAGAAATAAATAAAAAAGGGAATAGGAAATATTAATAAAACTAGGAGCTAGTTCTTTGAAAAATAAACTGACAAATCTTTAACAAGGCTAAGAAAGACAAAATGAGAAAGGGCTCAAATAAATAAAATTATAAATGAAAGAGGAGGCATTACACCAGATGACACAGACATACAAAGGATCATAAGAAACTATCATGAACAATTACATACCAACCTAGTAGAAACTGATAAATTCCTAGAAACACACAAGCTGCCAAGACTGAATCATGAAGAAATACGAAATCTAAATAGACCAATAACAAGTTAGGAAGATTATATCAGTAACCAAAAGCCTCCCAAAAAAGAAAAGCCCAGGTCCAGATGGTTTCACTGGTGAGTTCTATCAGATATTTAGAAAAGACTCAACACCAATCCTTCTCAAACTCTACCAAAAAATTGAAGAGGGAATACTCTCAAACTCATTTTATGAGTCCAGGATTACCCTGACACCAAAGCCAGGTTAGAAAACTATAGACCAATATCTCTGATGAATATAGATGTAAAAATTCTCAACAAAATAATAGTAAACTGAATTAAAACAGCACATTAAAAGGATCATACACCATGATTAAGTGGGATTCAGCTCTAGGATGAAAAGACGGTTCAACATATGCAAATCAATCAATGTGATACATCATATTAATAAAAATATAAAAGTCATATTATCACCTCAATAGATACAGAAAAAGTATTGACAAAATTCAACATTCTTTGATAATAAAAATTCTCAACAAATTGGTTACAGAATAAATGTAACTCAACATAATAAAGACCATATTTGGCAAGACCACAGCTAACGTTATACTCACTGAGAGGTTGTAAGCTTTTCCTCTAAAATCAGGAACAAGACAAGCATCCTCACACTTGCCATTTTATTCAACATAGTATTGGAAGTCCTAGCCAGAGCAGTTAGGCAAGAAAAAGAAATCAAAATCATCCAAATCAGATAGGAAGTAAAACTGTCTCTGTTTACAGATGGCATATTATATATAGAAAACCCTAAAGACTCAACTCAAAAGACTGTTAGAACTAATGAATGAATTTAGCAAAGTTGCAGGATCCAAAATCAATATACAAAAATCAACTGGTACTTCTTTATATGAATAATGAACTATTAGAGAAATTAAGGAAACAATCCCATTTACAACAACATCAAAAAGAATAAAATACCTAGGAATATATTTAACCAAGGAAGTAAAAGATCTCTACACAAGAAGCTACAAGACTTTGATGAAAGACACAAATGAATAGAAAGATAATCCTGTGTTCATGAACCAGAAGAATTAGTGTTGTTAAAATGCCATCTATAGATACAATGCAATCCATACTAAAATTCCAATGGCATTTTTCACAGAAATAGAAACAAACATCATAAAATTTGTATGGAACTACAAAAGTCCCCAAATAGCTAAAGCAATCCTGAGAAAGAAGAACAAAGCAGAGGCATCACCTGATTTCAAGCTATACTAAATGCTGTTGCAATCAAAACAGTATGATACCGGGGCACCTGGGTGGCTCAGTCAGTTGAGCGACTGACTTCAGCTCAGGTCATGATCTCACAGCTCATGAGTTCAAGCCCCACATCAGGCTCTGTGCTGACAGCTCAGAGACTGGAGCCTGCTTCAGATTCTGTGTCTCCCTCGGCAATGATTTTTTTGGATTTGACAACAAAAGCACAGGTAACAAAAGCAAAAATAAACAAGTCGGTCCACACAAAACTAAAAAGCTCCTGCACAACAAAAGAAACAAAATCACAAGACAACCTTGGGAATGGGAGAAAATTTTTGCAGACCACATGTCTGATAAGAAGATAATATCCAAAATACAGAAGGAACTCCTATAACTCAACAGCAAAAATAATAATCTGATTTTAAAATGGGCAAAGGACCTCAACAGACATTTTTCTAGAGAAGATATACAAAAAACCAACAAGTACATAAAAAGGAGTTCAATATCACTAATCATCAGGGAAATGCAAATCCAAACCACAATGAGATACTACCCCATACCTGTTAGAATGCTAATATCAAAAAGACGAGAGATAATATGTGGAATTGTACACTCTAGGTAGGAATGTAAATTAGTACAGTTACTATGAAAAACAGTATAGAGGTTCCACAAAAAATTAAAAATAGATTTACCATATGTTCCAGCAATCTCATTTCCAGGTATATATCCAAAGGAAACAAAATCATCATCTCCAAGCAATATCTGCATGTTCACTGCAACATTGTTCACAATAGACAAGATATGGAAACAACCAAACTGTTGATGAACAGATAAATAAAATGGTAAAATAAAATATAGATAGATAAATATATAAAAGATATAAATATATAATAGATACAAATATATATAGATAAAATAAAGTGGATAAATAAAATATATATAAATATATAATAGATATAAACATATAGATATAAATGTACAGAGATAAAATATAATAAAATGGATAAAGTCTATATATATATATATATATAAATAAAATATATATATGTATATCTGAAAGTTGCTAAGTGAATAGATCTTAAAAGTTCTCACCACAAAAAAAAAAAGATAACTATGTCAGGTGATACATGTGTTAACTAACCTTAATGTGGTAATTTTGCAATATATACATATATCAAATCACTCTGTTGTACATGATCTCCAATGAAATATTTTAAAAAGGAAGGAAATCCTACTATTTTGATAACATGAATGAACCTTGAGGGCATTTTGCTAAGTGAAATAAGTCACACAGAAAAAGACAAATACCTTATGATTATATTATATTATATTATATTATATTATATTATATCTTATAAACAAACTCCTAGAAACAGAGTAGATTGATGGTGAAGGTGGTCATAGGGTGCAAAGTCCACTTGCAAGATGAGTAAGTCCTGGAAATCCAAATTACAGCATAATGACTCTAGTTAACAACACTGTATTGTATACTTGAAAGTTGCTAAGAGAATAGATCTTAAAAGTTCTCACCACAGACTCTTAAAAAACTGAGAACAAACTGAGGGTTGACAGGGGGTGGGAGGGAGGGGAGGGTGGATGATGGGTATTGAGGAGGGCACCTGTTGGGATGCACTGGGTGTTGTATGGAAACCAATTTGACAATAAATTTCATATTTAAAAAAAATTAAAAATAAAAAAATAAAAAAAGTTCTCACCACAATAAAAAAAAATAGATAATTATGTGAGGTGATGGATGTGTTAACTAACCTTATTGTGGTCATCACTTACTGTGGTTATTGTGATAACCTTGTGTGGTTATCACAATATATGTGTATATTAAATCATCACGTTGTATACCTGAAATTTACACAATGTTGTATGTCATTATTTCTGAACAAGCTAGGGAAGGGGAAAGAAATTTCACTTTGCTGTGCCCTGTGACTGTCAAAGAGGTCTAACAGTGCCTTGCTTTTCCCAAACTTGTTAGATTACGTAGTACCGTTTCAAGGCAGGTTCACAGAACACACGTGTGCCCAACACCAGTGTAAGAAGCTAATATAAAGCCATAATTTTCAAACTGAATCTGTCTGTGAAGTCCTGGAGTTCAAAGCTATGCCTCAAGGCCACTCTGAGGGAGGGATCAGGGTGGGGATGGAACTCCCTGAGTCAACAGAGTTCTGAGCTTTTATTCTTGTGGCAGCCAGAATAATCCTGTATCTCTGTATTTATATACTGAGGTCCCAGATAAGACTTCATTTATCTATAAATACAGCTTTATTTCTTGATTTTCTTTTTTTTTTTTTTTTAATTGCAAACACTTCAGGGGCACCTGGGTGGTTCAGTCAGTTAATGTCTGACTCTTCATTTCAGCTCAGGTCTTGATCTCACAGTTCATGAGTTCCAGCCCAGGGGTCCGGCTCTGCACTGACAGGGCAGAGACTGCTTGGGATTTTCTCTCTCCCTTCCCCCACTCATACTTGCTCTCTCTCTCTCAAAATAAATAAACATTTTTTGAATTGCAAACACTTCATCTAGACTCAATGAGCCCACACAGACATAAATGTTAAAGCAGCAGCACTATTAATGCAGTCGTGGAACCAAGCTCATCCCTAATATTTGCAGATCCTTGGCCAAGAGTACAAATGGAAGCCCACATATATCATATATCTAAATGTCTAAAAGTTATATATCAAACTAACATCATTAGTGAAAACATCTATACTTCTGCCTGAACAAATATACTTAAATCCAGAATCCTCAGATTCCCAGAAATCCATGCCTGAAAGTGGCCCGCTCTCCCTTCTTTTCCATCTCCAATTCCTTCCTGCACCACAAGGAACCCAGGGCACACACGGAGACAATCCAGGCCACATGTGAAAGCTCCATCTAGCCTTAAAACAGTCAACACTTGAGCCATCCCTTGGCCCAAGTGTGCATGCAAAGTCAGCATCCTCCACCCCAGCAAGAAAAGACCCAGGAAAGAGTCCTCAAGCCTTGGAAGTTGACCTGAGACCACTTGGGCAGGAAATTCTGAAGTCTCATATACAGAAATGTGTTCTAGAAGTAAGAAATATAAGTTTCAGGTGGTTATATCCTCTTGATCTCAAGGACTCCTCACTCCAGGAGGAGGAGAAGGACCAAAGAAGGACCAGCATGGAGCCCTTTAAAGCACAAGACCCAGGGCAAGGGTCCTGTGTGCCAGAGTTTCAGGGTGGTACTAGGACTTCTGTCTTGTTCACACTCTCTAATTCTTCCCATATGCTTGTTCTGGTGAAGCAAGCTGAAGGGGTGCACATAACCAAGAACTGCGGGTGGCCTCCACGTGAAGGCCAACAAGAAACAGGCCCTTGGGGCACCTGGGTGGCTCAGTTGGTTAAGCATCCAACTTTGGCTCAGGTCATGATCTCATGGTTTGTGAATTCAAGTCCCACGTCAGACTCTGTGCTGACAGCTCGGAGCCTGGAGCCTGATTGGATTCTGTGTGTGTGTCTTTCTCTCTGCCCCTCCCCTGCTCACGCTCTGTCTCTCTCTCTCTCTCAAAAATAAATAAACATTAAAAAAATTTAAAAAGAAATAAAGATTAAAAAGAAAAGAAAAGGAAAGAAACAAACAAACAAACTGAGGCCCTTAATCCAACAACCTTCCAGGAACTGATTCATGTCACATGAGTAAGTTTGAAAAAGATTCCTTCCCAGCCAACCTTTCAGATTAGAACATACCCTGGGGCGCCTGGGTGGCTCAGTCAGTTAGGCGTCCGACTTCAGCTCAGGTCATGATCTCGCGGTCCGTGAGTTCGAGCTCTGCATCGGGCTCTGTGCTGACCACCTGGAGCCTGTTTCGGATTCTGTGTCTCCCTCTCTCTCTGACCCTCCCCCATTCATGCTCTCTGTCTCAAAAATAAATAAATGTTAAAAAAAATTTTTTTTAGAATATACCCTAGTCAACACCTTGATTGCAGCTTTGTAAGAAATCCTAAAGCACAGGACCCGGGTAAGCTGTGCTTAGATTCATGACCCACAGAAAGTATGGGGGAAAAAATAGACATGTCTCATTTTAAGCTGCCAAGTCTGGGAGTAATTTGTAATGTGGCCGTAAATAATATTCACATGGTATGAAAATTGACTAACAATACTAGTAGGAGTGGACTGGTGGTTCTGTGGCATCAAGAGACAGCTCCTTAACGGAATATCACAGTCTTCTGTCCTGATCCCTATCTGTCCAAAGAGAAGATGAAGGAAGAGGGACAGAAGACAACTAATAATACCAAGTGCCTACTATCTGCCAGACATTGTAGTCAGTGTATAACCTAAATTATCTCACTCATTCTCCAAAATTCTTTGAGATGAGAACTTTCATTCTCCTTTTACAGAAGAGGAAGTTATGATCATATACAATTATTAACGAGGATTAAATAATAAAATATGCATAATGTTCCTGGCATAGTACCTTGCAAATAATAGGGAGTAAATAAATGCTCCTCAGTTTCCACTCCTCCCTCTTACAAAGAAACATAGTTGGGTTGAGAAATATAAAGAAATCAGAAGCCTGCATACTACAATTGCGTACTGCAATTATCGCCACACTAGAAGAAAGAACTGGAAGAATAAATGAGTCAAGAATAAATTAGCAAAATTAATCCTGACAGTCAAAATTACTGAGCCAAAACTACCAAGATGAAATAAAACAGGGTTAATGTAAAGACCTACTTTCAGGTCTGAAAAAATTAATCTTACTTGATTAATTTAAACTTAGGAGAAAACTTGACAGTAAGTCACATCAAACAGAACTGGAGTTAACCACAAGCTTAATATTAGCCAGAGTGATGTATGGATCCTAGAAAAATAATTATCTTGTTCTTGGTCTTTATTAACTCAAGAATAGTTTATCAATAGCGATCAAAGTAAGAATAAAGGTATCCCAGTGCACACTGCAATGGTCAAAGCAGACTTGAAAAATCAGGACTAGATCTGGGTTCCCTGATTTAACAGGAAATTGACAAACTGGAGTTCATCCAGATCCAAGCGACCAGAATGGTGAGAAGTTTGTGCTATGTCCCCTAAGACATGATTGAAGGAATGGAGATATCCCCATAAACCTGTAAACATTGAACCAGCCCATCCCCACTGCTCACTCACCAATGTCTATTCCACTAGCTGAAATTACAGCGTTCCCTACAGTCCAGAACACCTACTGAGGCAGTACAGTCGGCTCTGAGAATCAAAGGACTGAGTGCTAGTATCAGCTCCCCACTAACGAGGGTACAACCCTGACCAAGCTCCTTAACCTCCCTGGGCCTCAGTTCCTTTATCTATAAAATAACCTTAGTCCTTGGACTAAGATATGTATGGATTATTTGGGCTGAAAAGTGAAATGATTCTGTGCCTCATAATGGCAGTCTCACAGGTCAGATTATTGATAGCACGGTCACACAGCCCCTGAATCCTCATGACAACACAGCCCACGACTTCTATGTCACCTGTTTCGGTGTGACCCAAGGGTTTTCCACAGAGCACTCTTTTTTGTGAGATGCTCACTTAACAACAGGTCTTGGAACCAAAGTTTGGGAAGGCTGCCTATTCTACTCTTCTCTTAAAGACTCACAATGTCACCATATCAAGGACTGTGAAAAGTCCTGCAAGCAAGAAACCATTATCACTTTGTTCAGATTAACATTTTTAAACATATTTTTAATGTTTATTTATTTTTGAGAGCAAGAGAGTGAGTGGGGGAGGGGCAGAGAGGGAGACAGAGAACACAAAGCAGGCTCCACACTGTCAGCTCAAACCCAACACAGGACTTGAACCCACAAACCATAAGATCATAACCTGAGCTGAAGTTGGACACTCAACCAAGACACCGAGGTGCCCCATAATTCCCTACATTTCAAAAAGCTAGCCAAAGCCTCAGTTACTAATGTCCATAGTAATATTTAAAGCCAAAAACAAGAATGATAGATACAAATGAAGTAAGGTATGAAAAAACTGTTTTATTTTTAAATCAGCAATTCATATTAGCACTGCTCTGTTGTCCATTTTAGCAAGAAATTAATTTTAAGGGCAAACTTCAGGATATCCTATAGTAATAATCTGCACTGTCTTCATAACCTTTGAAATGGCTTAATGAAGACAAATTTAAGTCTTGAAAGGTTTCATTACTGTTAAGGAGGGACCCATTCACAGTCTTTCATCACGTTAAAGTGGCCTCCCTAACACATAAAATTTAACTACTGAAAGACATAATAGACTGCCTAGGAACCCACCCTGGATGGCAAATTGATAGAACTGCTTTGTCTTTTCTCCTGTTTCCCCTCTCCATTCATGTTTATTTCCTGTTCATCTTTGAATCCAAGCTCTAGGGGCGCCTGGGTGGCGCAGTCGGTTAAGCGTCCGACTTCAGCCAGGTCACGATCTCGCGGTCCGTGAGTTCGAGCCCCGCGTCGGGCTCTGGGCTGGTGGCTCGGAGCCTGGAGCCTGTTTCCGATTCTGTGTCTCCCTCTCTCTCTGCCCCTCCCCCGTTCATGCTCTGTCTCTCTCTGTCCCAAAAATAAATAAAAACGTTGAAAAAAAAATTAAAAAAAAAAAATCCAAGCTCTAGCTCTAACTCTCTCACGCGCTTGCTTGAAATATTCTTCAGTCTTTCAATGTTTTTTTTTTTTCATGCTTTAACTCCTAGTGCTTCAGAGTGAGGCTAGAAGTGTAAATCAGACCAGTGTGAATGAGGGGATGTAGGGAGGCCAGCCTAAATGAAGAACTGTATGATACTGACGGGGGGGGGGGGGGGGGTGAAGGGGGGACCTTGGATAGATGGGTAAAGTGGGGGGAAATTAAAGGAGCCCTAAAAACCAACTAAGTAATTTGGCTTGGTATATATATAACACAGCAGTGCCCTTATACCAAATATCATTCACTTAGCCATTGTTACATAAATGTAAAGCACTACTCTGTTCAAACTTTAGGAGGAAATTTTTTTAATAGATAGCAGTAGACCTTAATTAGGATGTTAGTTTATTCTTCTCTAGTATAGGAGTTCCAGAGATATGCAGCCCAAGGCTGGTATGGAGACCACGCTGAAAAGTCCTCAGGGACATAACTCCTTCCATTCTCAATTTGTTTTAGAGTGTAGCCTCACCGTCATGGTTCTAAACAGGATATACATCCTAGGCAGCAGGATGGAAGAATGGTTAAGAAGCAAGAGTAAAAGGTATACCAGCTGCATCTTGGGGAAGTTTCCCATAAGCTACCACTTAACATCCACTCTAAACTCCACTGGTCAGAGCTTAGTGATAGCTACACTTAATTATAGGGAAGGATAGAAAATGTCATCTTTAGGCTGAGGAATGATGTGCCCAGCAAATAAAATATATTTATATTGAAGAATGGAAAAAAATATTTGGAAAAAAACATTAGGAAAAAAATATTAGGAAAAAAATAAAGATAATATCTACCACATAGAAATTCTTTGGAAGGGGGTTAGAATTAAATGAGAACATATATCTAAAGCAACTTACATAAGGCTTCATAAATGAGAGTCCCAATCCTTCTTCCCCTCTATATACACAAAAATCAGCTTAGCCACATGTATCTGCTGTCTACCTTGCATCTTCAGACCTAGATACAATCATTTACCTTACCAAGTAGAAAAATCAATAAACCACAATTTCTCCCTATTTTGACTTGCAGATATCAGCAACCAAATACAAAACACTGCCTACTACACTTCTCAACCTTGCATAACTGCTTACACTATACATCACAAAGGTGCCCATTAGAAACAATGGGATACTAGTAGTGAAGTCCTGAGCTTACACTCTCCTCTGGGATGTGAGCACCACAAGGGTGGTGATTTCGTCTGATCCATTCACACTGAAGCCCTAGCACATGGTCAGTATCAATCAGTATTTGTTGAAGAAATTGTTATTGGAACTGTCAAATATAGGCTTCAAAATAAAAATGTCCCATATTTAAGAGAGAGAGAGAGAAAGAGGGACTGAGCTGTATACATCCTTCTTGGGTAGATGGGTAAAGTGGGGGGAAATTAAAGAAGCCCTAAAAACCATGTTGCTTTAAATGGCAACATTGTGAATCAAGTGTTTGGAGAAAATTCTGCCAGCACAGTATACTAAAAATGGTTGAATCCATAAAAAATAATAAAATGAAACAAAAAAAAAAACTTTTTAAACACATGAATGAGCTAGCAAGAAAGTAATACTATTCTCTGGAGGCCAGAAAAGTAAGGAAACTCAAATCAGCAAAGTAAATAGTTGTGAATCTAGGGACTACTTTTGGGGTCTAAGATTACCAGGGTGGGAGGTTGAATTAAAGATATTCATATTTTAAAACAGGAACCCATGAGGGCAAACATCCTTTTCTAAGTGGATGACTTAGAAAGAACCACCCATAGTGCATGTCAATAGGATACTTTATTATCTCAATCTTGGGTCTAGGTGAAGCTGAAGAAGGAAGGAAGGAAGGAAGGAAGGAAGGAAGGAAGGAAGGAAGGAAGGAAGGAAGGAAGGAAGGAAGGGGAGGAGGGAGGGAGGAAAGGAGGAAGGGAGGAAGGAAGGAAAAAAGGACAAAAGAAAGAAGAAAAGAAGGAAGAGAGGGAGGAAAAAGAGGGAGGAAAGGAAAGGAAAGAATAAAGGAAGTGGGGGAGGAAAGGAGGAAAGGAGGAAGGGAGGAAGGAAGGAAAAAAGGAAGAAAGAAAGAAGAAAAGAAGGAAGGGAGGGAAGGAAAAAGGGAGAAAAGGAAAGGAAAGGAAAGGAAAGGAAAGGAAAGGAAAGGAAAGGAAAGGAAAGGAAAGGAAAGGAGAAAGGAGGAGAGAGGGGAGGGAGGGAAGAAGGAAAGAAGAAAGGAAGGAAGGAAGGAAAGAAAGAAGGGAAGGGAAGAGGGAAGGGAAGGGAAGGGGAAAGAAAAAAGGGAGAATTCACCCCTAAGAATTCTTAGGGATAAATCTACACTTACGAGAGTTTGGAGTCAGAATGCAAACAACCTGTATAACTCAGAAAACCTCAAGCCAAAAATAGAATTTAAAGTAGTCTCAGGTAGGTAGTGTCCTCAGCCAATCAAAAGTCACTAAAAATAACAGGAAAGAAACCAGCATGAGTAAGAGTTGGCAGAAACAACAAACCACAAAGAATGGCAAAGAAAACATTATCAGAATGATAATGTTGGAATTATCAAATATGCACTATAAAATACAAATGTTCAATTTTAAAAAGAGATAGATAAGGAGATATTGAAAGATTAAAGGGAATCAGAGACCATCAAAGTTGGTGAAGCAGATTTACAAAGAAAACAAATAAAACTTCTAGAAATGAAAATACAATAATTAAAATTAGAAACTTAATGAAAAGTTAAACAGCAGATTAGACCAGCTGAAGAGAGAATTAGTGAACTGGAAGACATATCTTAATTAGAGTTCCCCTTGAAGTCAACCCTGAGTGACAAGGATTTAAATGCAAATAATTTATATAAGAGATGAAAGAGACACCAGTAAAGACATAAGTAAATGAAACAGAGGAGGCAAAGCAACCAACTAAGGAGATATCACTGGGGCACTTGGGTGGCTCTGTCACTTAAGCATCCGACCCTTAGTTTAGGCTCAGGTCATGATCTCGTGGTTTCATAATTTCGAGCCCCGCATGGTGCTTTGTGCTGACAGCATGAAGACTTCTTGGGATTCTCTCTCTCTCCCCCTCTCTCTCTGCCCCTCCCCCACTTGCACTGTCTCTGTCTCTCTCAAAATAAATAAATAAACTTAAAAAAAATAAAGAAAAAAAAAGGATATGTCATCAAGCCAGTTTACCACTGTGGACAGCTGGAACTTACTACCACTAACGGTGCTCTGGAAGTCAACCTAGAACACATACCTCAGAGTTATTTCACCCAATGAGAAGGAAACTGGGGTATTCATGAGTCTATCAATGATTGTTCCCATGAAGACATAGTCAGACACATCTGACCTGCCACATGAATGGCAAAGTGGGTTCTGAAAAACAGAGCAAAGAAATTCAGATATTGGCAGTTAGAAGCCAGGCACACATGCACTGATGTGGTAACAGTAAGGGGATATATAGAGATGGGATATTGACAGTACCTGCTATAGTTGTTTTGAAGGAATTATCCACAATGCATCATACACAGACAAAGAGCTGGAAAATAAAAGAAAGATAAAGAGTCATGGAAGATAGAGAAATGTACATATTCTATAATCCTGTAATCACATTCTGAAGCATATTACCTAGAGAAACTGTAGCATGTGTATACTAGGAAATGTGTATAAGACTATACATAAAGGCATAGTGTATAATGGCAAGAAAATGAATAAACATCCCAAATATCCATCAAGAGTATAACAGATAAATGAATGGGGGTATATTTACACAATGGAATTCTACAAAGCAGCAAAAACAAAGAACTGTTTATTTATATCAGTTTGTATAAATCTCTTAAAAACAGAATTGAGCCAGAAAAGCACATCACAGGAGAATATGTACGGTAGGATTCCATTTTTATAAAGCTCAAAAAGAAGCAAAACAAACATATAAATAGTATATTGTTTAAGAATTAATCATATCAGGGTTGCCTGGATGGTTCAGTACACTCTTGATCTCGGCTCAGATCACAATCTCTCATTTCATGGGTTTAAGCATCACGTCAGGCTCTGCATACACTGACAGTACAGAGCCTGCTTGTCAATCTCTTCCTCTCTCTCTGCCCCTTGTCTGTCTGTCTCTTCTCTTCTCCTCTCTCTCTCTCTCTCTCTCTCTCTCTCTCAAAATGGGTAAATAAACTTTAAAAATAATTTAAAGAATTAATCATAATAATAGCCAGTTATTTTATTTAGTGGGTACTCTGTGCCAAGCACTAATCTGAGTATATTACATGAACTCATTTAACCTTTGTAACAATTCTATGAGGTAGATACTCTCATTATGCCCAATTTACAAATGAGGGAACTAAAGCCCAGAGCAGTCAAGGGACTTTCCACAGTCACACAATTAATGTAATATGTAGTGAAACTAGAAAGAAGAACAACAGAAATATTAACCCAAAGTCAAGTTCATGGTTATCTCTGAAGAGAAGGATATATAGCTTCAAGGATTCTGAAAACATTCTTTTTAATATGTATTATGGGTATATAAGTGTTCATTACTATTCTTTAAACCATTTTGTTATATTCTCTTTTTATGTATATTTCATACTAAAAATTATTAACAAAAAACACATTGGCATAAGCAAAGATTAACAGGTGAAAATGAGCTTATCTCAGTTTAAAAAAAAGTTTATTAGAAAAAAAGCTTTTTATTTTTTTTTTCCAATGTTTTTATTTATTTTTGGGACAGAGAGAGATAGAGCATGAACGGGGGAGGGGCAGAGAGAGAGGGAGACACAGAATCAGAAACAGGCTCCAGGCTCTGAGCCATCAGCCCAGAGCCCGACGCGGGGCTCGAACTCACAGATCGCGAGATCGTGACCTGGCTGAAGTCGGACGCTTAACCAACTGCGCCACCCAGGCGCCCCGAAAAAAAGCTTTTTAAAAGGAAGGGGGAAAATCCCTAACCAAAAGACAAAAGGAAATTCTTTGAATTTACAGAAATATTGCTATTTACATTAAAAACAATCCCACTTTGACTGTCCAGTTCAATCTAGTAGTAAAGCCTAACAATTATAAAAAGACTAGCAATAGAAAGCCATAATTAAGAGAGATCTGGAGAGAGATACACCAAGATGTTTGCTCCTGCTTAGATGGCAGAATTGTGTGACTTCCCCTCTTCCTTCTTAAGTTCACACTGTAGAGTTAGACAGACATGAGTTTGAATTGAGTATCTGTAATTCACTGGTTGCAAAACCTTAGCCTTAATTTCCTCCCCTGTAAAATAAGGATAATAATACCTCAAAAATATATTGTGAGGTTTTACTGAAATAATATAAGTGGCATGTACCTGGCTTGTAGTAAAACCAGGAAAAGTTGGCATCATTATTTGTCGGGACCATTGCCCCCTTTATTTGCCTTCCCTTCATTTTTAACTTTTGAGTACCCTCTCTTGACCCACTCTCCTCTTGAAAGAGCCGATAACCCAGGCTGCGATGACTCATCCCCCTGCCTTTGGATGGTGTTACAGAGAAAGAGGTGCCGTCTTGCCTCCGACATCACTAGTTCTAAAGATGTACACCTTGAGCTGGCCTGGAGCCTAGGTGTTGGCTATCTTTGGAATCACAAAGGTAGAGGGTACCTTTGCGTTAACTGAAGGAAAACAATAAAGAGCAAGAGAGAGACAGAGACAAAAACAGAGGATTGAGTCCAGATGACAACACTGAAGCCCCCCCAAACTCAGCCATAAGTAGAGCCAGATCCATACTTTGAACTCTTCTGTTAAACCAGTAAATTCCTTTGCTTAAATTTATCTGAGTTGTTTCTGTCACTTACAGTCCAAAAATCCTAACAATAAATTGATACATAAAAAGCAGAGCAATGTAAATCAGCTATTATACCATCAGCACATCGTTTCTTTCTTCCTCTACACCTTCCAGGCTTCATTAGTCTGTGTTTTTATTACTTATTTTCCAATTACATAAACCTCATCATTTTTTTTATTCTTAACCATGTGGATTATTTCTTTCAAAATTATTTTCAAATTATTGTTTATGTTTATCATCTATGTATGTTTGACTCTTTCCCTTGCTCACTCTTAAGATTTTGCCAGTATGCTTGTTGAATAATTTGATTATCAATTTAGAACTTTACCTCCAGATGACTGCTGCTCCGATTGACGGCTTGACTAATCCTAGAATCAACCAGCTGAGTCACTCCCAGATTCCTGACCTTAAGAAACTAAGTGAGATAATGAATGTTTGTTGTTTTCAACTGCTAAATATGGGAATAGTATGTTATACAGCAACAGATAATTAATATGATCTCTTGTCGTCAATTTTGTTCATTTTTAAACTAAAACTTCTCATTGGATAAAGATATTTTTCTGCTTTATTTCTGATTACGCTATTGTCTTTTTGTTGTTTTTCCCCTTTCAGAAACAATTATTATTCAAAGAATTTGGATCTCTGTGACACTCCATCCAACTTTTAGCTTACCGTTTTCAATCTTTTATTCTTTGAAGCTATGTCTTTGAACTAGTTCTCAAATTTGCCCTCTACTATAAGAAGTCCATTTTTCACGGCTTCAAGTATTCTATTCACTCCCTCCACCCTGACACCTTTTAGCTCTTATATGTAATTTTATGGCAGAATTTTCTTGCTGTGGATTTTCCACATTATCTTCCCATAAGAGCCTACTCCTGATTCTCAGAGGAAATGTTCCCTCATGTATTTTTGTAAAAACGGAGAAGTTATTTTCTAAAATTGTCCTCTGTTTCTTATAGTGAATCTATTTCAGATGCAGGGAATTTTCCTGAATCATCAGCACAAAATAGCATCATGGTTAAAAGTGTGAATCTGGGGCGCCTGGGTGGCTCAGTCAGTTAAGTGTCTGAATCTTGGTTTCGGCTCAGGTCATGATCTCACAGTTACTGAGTTTGAGCCCCACATCAGGCTCCATGCTTTTCTCTCCCTCTTTCTCTCTCTCTCTCTCTCTCTCTCTCTCAAATAAATAAACATTTTTTTTAACTTGTGAATCTAAAATCAATCTGCCTGGATTCAAATCCTAACTCTGTCACTTATTAGCTCAGAGACCTTAGATAAGTTTTTTTTTAAATCTCTGTGTTCTGTTTTCCCTACCTGAAACATTGGGGCAAAATAGGACCTGCCTCATAGAGTTGCTAAGCTAATATGTGAAATGCTTAGAACTTCAACACATGGTTCATGCTCAAAAATATTAGCTATTATTATCAGGACAGTACCCAACATAACTTTTGCAGCAGGATATTATCACCCAACCACGTCCCCCTAGAGTTTTCTCTGGCTACTCATCTTCTCACAATCCTAATTCCAAAGGAAAATCAGGATATAGTGTTTACCCTGGGATCAACAAGAGATTGATGAGACCCTCTCCTAATACTTTATGGAAAAGCTAAGATTATTGTACACCTGAAACTAATAGAACACTGGATATTAACTATTCTGGAATTAAATTTTTTTAAAGAAATATTTCATAGTAACCATTTTTAAAAAATAAGGTATCACTCCTTAGTTGAGACTGATATTTTAAAACCAAAATTCAACAATTTTTTTTAATCAGCAAATTACCTGTTTGGGCATCAGGCAAGTGTAGACTAGGGACAGTATTACTATTGCTTACAATTCTTCCCCAACACAGATACCAAAGGATGGGACTCTAGAAAAACAATCCCTTGTGTACTCACATAATAGAAAAAATATACTTAAGATAGATGCAGTTTCCTGCAATGTTAAGTAGTACTTTTTACCAACACTTCTTTTTCTTTTTTAAACAAGTTGATGACTTTAATAATCAATTAAATAATATGCATGTATATGTACTCATATGTATGCACAGAGTATAAGCGACTTTGTGTAAGATAATGTTTAAACACTGACCATGTTCAATGTCTGAAAAAGCTCAACAATATTCCATAAAATAAAAGTTTACAGTCTTAATTATATAGACACAATTTAATTTTTTAACTTTTATTTTTAGAGTGTGAAAGAGCACACAAGTGGGGGAGAGAATCAAAGGGGGAGAGAGAGGGAGAAAGGGAGGGAGCAAGGGAGAGAGAGAGAGAATATTAAGCAAACTCCATCCTCAGCATAGAGCCCAACATGGGGCTTGACCCCACAATCCTGGGATCATGACTGGAGCCAAAATCAAAAGGCGGATACTCACCAACTGAGCCACCCAGGCACTCCTGGACACAATTTAATAAAATCAGCAAATAATAACAAAAGGATAAGTGGAATTATCTATTCCTTTGCAAAATCAATAAATCCTTGTGAAAATCATTACACTCTATATAAATGCAAAAGTGAAACTACATAGAGGGAGGTAGAACAGAACATGAGCTCACCAAACTTCTTTTTCTCATCTCAAGAACCTCAAAGTCTTATCACACCATGGCTTCAGACTTGAAGTCTAGGATCTTATGATCTATATCAAGTTTGGATGTGACTCCTCTTGATTCGGAAACCTGTGGACTCAAAAATTATTTACCTACCTTAATACTCCTAATATACAATGGTGAAACAGGGTAACTGCAATTCACTTTTGTTCTGAAATAGTGAAGAACTATAGGCACAGAGCAGTCACATTGAAATTCCCTGGTCAAGTGTTACCAGGTCTTCCCCATTCTGGGAGTAAAGAATGGTTCTTCCTTGTCCTAGTTCTGTTCCCTAAAGTAACTCCTCATCAACTATTCTCCATGCCTATTGGTTTTACCTTCTGCAGTGTCCTTCCTTTTCCCATCATTTTCATGGACACTTTTGAAGAGGACATTGGAAAATATACTCCTTTTGTTGACTTAGCAAATTTCTCAGCCTATCTCCCGTCTATGAAAGTTTGAGATAAAGGTGAGCATATTTTGCATGGGGAGGAATGGGAATAATTGTGGCCAAAAGGACACACTGGTAAGGTTCTGTGATGAGTCTCAATTTTCATCCCTCCCTGAATCCACACCCTTTGCTATGTAACTCTGCAGCCCTCTAAAAGTAGAACCTATTTTCCCATACCTTGACTTTGGGCTTGACCATATGGTTTGCTTTGGCCAATGGGATGTTAGTAGGTGAGTCACAAGCAGGGCCTGGGCCTCGTGCAGTGATGACTCTGCCTTCACCACAAGCAGAACAAGCCTGGGCTAGCCTGCTAGCCTGAGGACGAGGATGACAGGCATCTGGCGTTAAGCTTCCCCAGCTACCAAAGCCTGAAGCAGAGTGAGGAGCAGACCAGCTAAACCCCAGCTGATGCACAGACACATGAGAGCTAACAAATTATTGTTTTAAGCCACTGAGTTTGGGAGTAGTTACTATGCAGCAATAGCAAATCAATATATCTGGTAAAAGAAATCACTGACATATATGCCAGTCTAAATTTGGAAGGCTTTGATAGTATTATAAAATTGTGCCCCCCAAAATTCATATGTTGAAGCCCTAATCCCCACTGTGACTGTATTTGGAGATAAGGGTGGGACTCTAATTCAATAGGACTGGTGTCCTTCTGAGAAGAGAAAGAGACACCGGAGACTACTCTCTCCTCATGAGTACACAGAAGAAAGGCCATATGAGGACACAGCAAGAAGATATCCATCTGTAAGCCAGGAAGACAGGTTTACCAGAAATCAACCTTGCCAGCACCTTGATTTTGGACTTCCAGCCTCCAGAACTGTGAAATAATAAATGTTCATTGGTGAAGCCACACAGCCTGGGATATTTTGTTATGGCAGCCAGAGCAGACTCATACAGGTAAAAACAGTAGACCATATGTTAATTGCCATCAGTATCCTACATCCAAGGAGAGAGGCTGGCATTTTGCTCCTGACTGCTTCCAGTTCTACTGAACTTCTCATTTGTAGGAACAAGGGCCAACTCAGGTTGTGCTGAGAGACTCTGGGTAAAAATTGGGAGAACTGGCAAATAAAAGCAGGTAAGAATGTCTTTAACTAGCAATTGATGGAAAAGGAAAGTTAATTTATTGACTAACCCAAGAGTAGAGCAGGTTTTCTGTGTGCAAATCTGGAGACAGAATCTCTTAGTCGCAAGTTTAGATACGAGTCCAAATTTGAAGTTGAGCTATTTGTACATGATCCTTTCAGTCTATTTCACATGGGGGCCCCTAAGTGAATTAAAGTTCAGCTACTGTAGGTAATTACAGTAACTGGTTTTCTCTTAGCTAGAAAGGTCAGGGAGAAGGAGAGGAGAATATGACATGTCCCTTTTATACAAAGCCATCCTTCTCTTCGATCTCATTTGTCTGATAAACAGCTGCATTAAATTTAATCTTCAGCTGCTCTGACACAGCTTCTCTTCTGAAAAGATCCTCTGGGACCTTTCACACATTAAGAGAGTAACCAACAGGAAGTAAGGAGGTGAGTTTGCCCTCACTGGTCAAACTTACATCAACCTAGAGACAAAACCAGTAATCAAACAGCAACATATGTGGAGTGTGTATCATGGGTCACGCACCATGCTAAGAATTCTACACACATCAGTCTCTACTGTCTTAGGGCAAGTCCTTTCCCTCCCTGTTAGCAACATCTCCCTTCCTATATTTGGGGGTAGAATGTGTCACCTCCATGTCCAAGGAGGTGATTCTCGGATAGCCTGATGAGAGCAAGAGATAGGTGTGGAGTGCAGAGCGGGAAGCATGCTCCATGCTTTGTCCCCTCCTGACCTAACAGTGTCATATTAATGTGAATAGCAGCTTGGAAGACAGGAGGATGGGACATAAGAGGCTAAAAATAAGGAATCATTAGGGTTTTATGGGCATACTAACGGGGATGGGTGAGGTGAAGGAACATGTAGGCCTAACATAGGCTCTCTCACGGAGCGTATATCCAACAAATATACCCAATAAGTGTTATATGCGTGCATGAAGGAACATTTTTAAATTTAAAAATAAAAGTCTTTGCAACGTTAAGGTAGTATCTCCCCACTTGCTACAGAGTCAGCATCACTAGAACCCAAAATGTCAGTAACATAGCCCAGAAATCATTTTCCTAAGGGAATTCCCAATTTTTTTTCATCTTGTTAAGCATGTTTCAGAGCTCTATATTTCTGCCATTGAACCTGACTTTGTCATCTGGAATTCAAAAAGGCTTACTATAGTTGCCTAAGTCTGATATTAAAAGCCTCTATCCCAGATTGAGGTTGATTTGGCCAATTATTTCCACCACCACCACCCCCCCCCCCGGAGGACACGGTGGAATGACTCAACTATTCTGAGTACTACAATCACCAGGCTGTTATCCTAACTCTCTACCAAAAGTGGGGCTGTCTTAGAGAAGACCATCAGAAGGTGATCACCATGTTCCACTGAAGGTTCAGAGAAATGCTGCGTCCAGCACGGCGCCTTGAGATGCTGCCACTTTACACAAGCCTTTTCCGCAGATTCAGGCCCTGGGTCAGCATCAAGATAAGATACATGAGCTTCTCCAGGGTCCAGGCTAACACTTGGCCAAAGTCATCCTGGGGAGACAGACGTTTCTTTCTTCAGAAATACCAACACCCATGGGGCACCTGGGTGACTCAGTCAGTTAAGCATCCGACTTTGCCTCAGGTCATGATCCTGTGGTTCATGGGTTCGAGCCCCGTGTCGCACTCTGTGCTGACAGCTCAGAGCCTGGAGCCTGTTTCAGAGTCTGTGTTTCCTTCTCTCTCTGCCCCTCTCCCACTCATGCTCTGTCTTTCTCACAAATAAACATAGAAAGAAAGAAAGAAAGAAAGAAAGAAAGAAAGAAAGAAAGAAAGAAAGAAAGAAAGAAAGAAAGAAAGAAAGAAAGAAAGAAAGACCAACACCCAGGGGCACCTGGGTGGCTGTCGGTTAAGTGTCTAACAATTGGTTTCAGCTCAGGTCATGATCTCATAGTTCATGGGTTCAAGCCCCACGTTGGGTTCTACACTGACAGCATGGAACCTACTTGGGATTCTCTCTCTCTCTCTCTCTCTCTCTCTCTCTCTCTCTCCCCCTCCCTCCCTCCCCTGCTCTCTTTCTCTCAAAATAAATATTAAAAAAGAAAGAAAGAAAAAGAAAAATTACCAACACCCAAAACTGTCAAGCAAAATTTACTCTTTGTAGAAACTGTTTACACAAGAGGCTTAACCCCTTCTAGGGGAGCCCAGAGGGTATAATGCCCCCAGAAGCACAGCATTCTTCTCTGTGGGGAAGCTCTTAAGAACCAGTCAGCTCAATGCTGAAAGGGAAAAAAAAAACCTCAGGACACAATGTGGATTTAAATCTCCCTCGGAAAGGGGCCTGGGTGGTGATACCCCACTGGAGCATTCTTTTTAATAACAAGCAAACATACCATAAAAGAGATAAGAAAATGCCATTTGAACACATTATGACACAGCCATACAAAATAATTGCAAGCAGATATTCAAAAGAATGAGTTTGGTCTACATACCCTAATATGGAAATATCTCTGAAAAACACAATTAAACAAAAACTCGCCAAGGTGCAGAAAGATGAATATTGACCCCATGAGTATTTTTTGCAAAGGATAGACAAATGGCATACTATCTTACTGGAGGTATGATCTTTGCTCCCAATACTTCCTGTTACTCTGTGACCTGTCCACTGCTTAGACACCAGTTAGAATCCTCTACACAGAACAAAGACATCAGTTCCTGGCTCTTGAGAGTTTTTAAATAGGCTTTTGATACTCCTGGCAGAAATAATAAACAGCTTTGAGGGGTTCAAAAGCCAAGGCTTTTAAGTTTGAAGAAGCTGAGCTTGTGAGATGCACATCGTTTTATGCCAGAAACCACAGATTTGGAAGAATGTATGCTCGGCTGGTGCCATTTTTGCTTACTCTCAGACTAAATGAAGATTCCACGGACCAGTTGAGAACAGTGAGCTAAACACTGTCAGATCTCTAAAAAAAGGGCCCTGTGCCCTGCCACTGCTGCCCTTCCCCACAGTGCTCCGGCCCAGGCAGGTTATGACAGAAATCCCAGAGAAGCTAGGAGACCTGAGAGCAAAGAAGAGTGAGATGTCACTTCAGGGAAGGGGGCTCCCAGGGAGGTGGCAAGCATGCCAGAGTCCCCCATGACTTGGGGGCAGAAGAGAAGAGACAGCCAAGTGGGGTAGCCCTGAGACATGGCAAATGTCCCCTTGTGTAACACTCACAAAGGAATGGGAAGAATCACATGTTTCTGAATTACCCAAAAGGGACCCAGAAGTAGCTGAGAGGCCAGATCTCAGAGCTGTGGAAGCCAGAATGAGAGAGGCTGCCATAGCTGTCTACGCGGGCCAGTGACTAGATACCAAACAGGAACAAGAACTGCACGATGCAGGGTGGTAGGTGACCAAGGAACACATGCTTTGTCCACACCCAATACCTTGGCTCTCCACCTTCCTCTGCCCACCAAACCCGCAAAGCTTAGTCACAACTCCAGGAAACGGAAGAGTAAACCCTGAAATGTCTATACTTAGGTTCATACCTCCCAATGGTAGCTTAAAAATAGAATTAGTTTCGGGGCCCATGAGTGGCTCAGTCATTTGAGCATCCAAATCTTGCCTCTTGATTTTGGCTCAGGTCATGATCCCAGGGTTGTGGGATCAAGCCCCTGCCCCACACACCTGGCATCAGGCTCTGTGATGAGTGTGGAGCCTTCTTGGGATTCTCTCTTTCCCTCTTCCTCTCTCTCTCTAAAATTAAAAAAAAAAAATTTAATAGAATGAGTTTCTGTTATAGAAAAAAAATATTAATTACCTTTCCTACCACCTGGTATGGCCTGAAGTTTGCCACCATTTATATTCATGTATACATAGACATACGTGTAAAAATTTTCTGAAATGGCTAACAGTAATAGAATGGAACTGGAAAAGAGTACATAGAGATCTGTATTTTTGCTTTTCCTGCACTCTACACCTAATTTTTCAACCATGAGCAATAATATAACATGTGCCTTTTACTTGGCAGAGGTAGTGGGGGTGGGGACCATATTCCTGGAATTTGGAACATTGAATCCTTAACAGCTCACAAGGTTGTTATGGCATCATCTAGGTTAGACTGTGTGCCCAGAACTGTCCACTGGCAATCACAGATTATTCCCTTCAAAACCTCTGAAGTCAAAATGGGTCTTTCTCCAACCTGACCAGTTTCTGTTGACCTCCAAGTGCCACCAATCATTCTCAAGTTGTCATAATTTTTATGCTGTCAACTATAATGAAAAAGGGTGTCCACCGATCTCTAACTGCTTATTGAACTTATCCCTGCTTCCTCGATTATATGCTTGAATAAACTCCAGGCACCACAGAACTCAAACTTTAACATCCACCATGATGCTCTCATTTAGTTCATGGCAGACCAGCACCATCACTAATACACTTTTGACAACTGTTGTGAGTCAAGACAATTCACCCGAACACAAAATAATTGGCAGAGAGAGCAAGTAAACAACACGCGTTACAAAATACACTCAACTCAAGATAGAGTGATAGAGCAGCCGTTGGCTGAAAATATTTGCAGAGTGGTGCATTAATGACCATTGGCTTAAGTATAAAAACTGATGTATATAGAGAAGAAAGTAGAGTCTGAAGAGTTAGCTCTCATTGGCTGAGAGCGCACTGTGTCAGAATTAAACTGCACCAGGTTTGGGTCCAAATTCACAGGAGGCACCCATTATTCCAAACAGGCCTACAGGGAGAAAACTAGATTAGAATCGGTTGCTTTCTGACTAACAAGAGATACACACAGTGTATCTAGTGGAAAGTCAATTAACATAAAACTGGTGAATTCATTATGAGCGTGGTGAGTTAATTAACATAGGATTGAGGAGTTCCTATACAGCTTAAGGAAGCAAATTCAATTTTCTACACAAACAATTTATGGCTTAAGTAAATGACTACAGTTTTCTACAGCCAACACATTTTTTAGCATCTTTGGTTATCATAAGCTTTCCAGTTAAAACATTACTTTCCCATGAAGTAAAAATTTTAAAGTATATAGTTACAAAATAGAAAGAAAGCATTCGGGGGCTCCTGGGCGGCTCAGTCGATTGAGCATCTGACTCTTGATGTTGGCTCAGGTCACGATCTCACAGTGTGTGAGAGCCTTGCGTCGGGCTCTGCACTGACAGCGAGGAACCTACTTGCGATTCTCTGTCTCTCTGTCTCTCTCTCTCTCTCTCTCTGCCCCTCCCCCCTGTTTGCGCATGAGCACATGTGCTTGCTCACTCTCTCTCTCTCTCAAAATAAATAAACATTTAAAAAAAAAAAGAAAGCATTTTGCTTTTTCCCCTTGGATGTCAGCAAGCATGAAGGAAGGAACTGCAACCATGATGACAAGAAACAAAGCACATCTAGTTTTTGGTTTGGGGTTTTTTTTATGTTTATTTATTTATTCTGAAAGAGAGAGAGCACATGCAAGACAGCACGAGTGGGGGAAGGGCAGAGAGAGAGGGAAAGAGAGAGAGAATCCCAAGCAGACTCCACGCTGTCAGCACAGAGCCTGAAGCGGGGCTCAAACCCACAAACCTTGAGATCATGACCTGAGCCGAAATCAAGAGTCAGATGCTTAACCGGCTGGGTCACCCAGGTGCTCCAAAGCACATCTAGTTTTAAATTCAAACAGGACCTCTGCCCCGGCTGGCTCGTATCTAACAGAGGCCTTTGTTCACTGTACTCTGTGGTTAAGAAAATGTAAGATACTCCAATCTTCTGGAGTTTACCTCACCAAGACAACAGAGCAACCCACACTTGAATTTTCAAAAGACTCCCCTCAACAAGATACACTCTACCGAGACTTCCCATAAAGTAGAATTGGTACTCATAATCTTCTCTAATTTTATGTAAAGTTGATTCAAAGTTATATTTTTTGGTTTCTTTTGAAGCTTATAATGTTGCTTCCATCTTTTAATAACACTCAGAGAATGGAATTTTTATACTAAATATATATATTATATAGTGTTTTCTGTAAGTGATTATTTTACATACATACACACACACATCTATTTTAGAAAAATATTCCAGAGACACACAGCACTGTAACAAATTAGCACTGCAGGGAGCAGCATTAAACTGTTATCCATATATTACTTTTCTAATAAAAAAAAAAAAGGGCGCCCAGTAAATGCAAAATTAAATATTTTTTTTCTAAAACCTGAGGCTATTTTCAACATCATTGAAAATGTTTTCAATAACACTCATAGTTAGCATCTCTTCAACAGCCGTTCGTGTTTATCTGCCCATCTTATCTTTTATCCTTTGTTCTCCTGTGGACCATCGATGCCCTACTGCAGGGGCACAGGCACCTTTCAGATGTAACATGGCAGGCTTTCTCTTACCTACTCCCTCCTGAGGACCCCGGGGTAAGGGGTTAGGCTGAGGAGCAAAAAGAGCAGAGGACAAAAATGGCTCCCATGGCCCTACAAAGTCACAGATTCTAATTACCCACAACACTCCAGAGAAATGTTCCCAGGTACCTGAGAATCTGGACCCAGAACAAGACCAGTTTGGGTTGCTAAGCCAAGGAATGGAAACAGATGGTTCAGGGGAGGCCTCTGAGGGAAGTTCTCAACCTGTTATTCCCACACTCTCCAACCTCCACCAACCACTCAGAAGTATAACTGTGCAAGCATTTGCCACCAGCCCTGCTCCACAGACTGGCCAATTTAAACCAATGCTATAGTGGGGCACTTGGGTGGCTCAGTTGGTTAACTGTCTGACTTCAACTCAGGTCACGGTCTCATGGTTCGTGAGTTTGAGCCCAGCATCATGAGTTCGTGAGTTGGATGCAGTGACAATGCCGAGTCTGCTTGGGATTCTCTTTCTCTCTCTCTCTCTCTGCACCCCCCCTCAAAAATTAAATAAACTGAAAAGAAAAAAACTTAAACTAATGCTATAGTAAATAAAAGGGCATCTGGCAGTGGATCTCTTTAAGAAACCCTATAATGTGGTCTCTGAGAAAACCTCACCCACAAGCCTCTGGCAGGGAAGCTAAGCCTCCACCTCAACTCACACCTCTCCTCGCAGTGGATGTGGAGTTATAACTGGGACATGGCCACTGGGCCAAAGCTACACTTCCAGCTTCCTCGTGTGCAGTGGGGTACAGTGTCCAATCTCCACGAATGCAGAGCAGGAGCAGAACTGGTGTGTGCCACTCTGGGCTGAGGTCATTAAAGTCCTAGTGCTTCCTCTCCACACTTTCTTCCCCCTTCGTTAGCTTCAGGGAGCCCAGCACGGGCATGTGGGGAGCCATGTGTTAAATGTGGCAGGGCCTTGATGGAGGAGCCTGTGTCCCTTAGTCACCACCTGGAAGAAAGCTTCCTGGAGACCAGGAACACCTGTTTGGGACCACACAGAGGAAGAAACAAACTTCTGTGTTGCAGTCATTATCCATTTTGAATTTTGTAATAGCAGGTCATATACCACAATAATACACAAGCCTACATGCAAAACTGCTGCAATGTTCTAGAAGAGGGCTCTTTCGGGTCCTTGGCATCTCTCCTCTCTTTCAGACAATCCCTGGTCTCTAACATCCATGTTTCTGCTCAGAGCTCCCATATGACAAGTCCCAATTCAACACTAGGTCCTTTTTGTCCTCAACTATAGTGAGCTATAAGTGATAAATAATTGTAATATATTTTAAGTGTACAATATGATTATTTGATATACATTGTGAAAGTATTCCCACCAGAGTTAATTAACACACCTATCATCTCAAAAATTTACTTTTTTTTTTTTGATGGCAACATTTAAGTTCTGCTCTCTTAGCAAATTTCACTTATATAATATAGTATTATTGCCTTTAATCACCATGTTGCACATTAGATCCTCAGACCTTACTCATTTTATAATTCAAAGTCTGTACCTTTTACCAGCCTCTCCCTGTTTCACTCACCCCCGGGTCCCTGGCAACCACCATTCTACTCTGTTTTTGTAAGTTTGACTTCCATTCATTCATTCATTTATTTATTTATTATTTATTTATTTATTCATTTATTAGGCTTCACACATTAGTGACACCATGCAGTATTTGTCTTTCTCTGTCTGGCTTATTTCACTTAGTATAATATTCTCCAGTTTCATCCATGTTGTCACAAATGGCAGTATTTCCTTTTTTGTGGCGAAATAATATTCCATTATATATCTAGATAGATAGATAGATCACATTTTCCTTATCCATTCACCTGTTAATGGACACTAAGGTTATTTCCATGCCTTGGCTATCATGAATACTGCTGCAATGAACACAGTAGTATAAATGTCTCTTCAAGATAACAATTCAATCCCCTTTGGACATACACCCAAAGGTGGGATTTCTGGATCATAAGGTAGTTGTATTTTTAATTTTTTGAGGAACCTCCATACTCTTTTCCATAGTGATTGTATCAGTTTACATTACCACCAACAGTGCATAAGGGAACCCTTTCTCCACATCCTTGCCAGCGCTGGTTCTCATGTCTTTTGATAATAGACATCCTAACAGGTGTGAGGTGATATCTCATTATGTTTTTTATTTGCTTTTCCCCAATGATTAGTGATGTTGAGCACCTTTTCATGTGCCTGTTGGGCATTTGGTTATGTTTTTTGGCAAAATGTCCATTTTGGTCCTTTGCTCATTTTTTAATCAGATTATTTGGCTTTTAGGGAAGAGGGGTCAAGATGACAGACAGCATGGAAGTTTTTTTTGCATCTCTCTCCCTGAAATGCCACCAGATCAACACTAAACCATCCTGCATGCCTAGAAAACTGATTTGAGGATTAACACAAATATCTGCACAACCTGAACTTGGCAGGTATGCGGCACAGAGAGATGAACTGGGGAGAGAGAAGCCGAGAAGCCACAGAGGGCAGGGAGGTGCTTTTGCTTGTAGAGAGAGGAGGGAGGTGGCGGGTGGGGGGGGGCATGAAGTATGGGAAAACACGCCCCCCCCCCCAAAAAGCAGCTGGAGAAAAAGTGGAAAAGTGGAAACAGCCACAGGGACTGAACTAAAAAGGGAGAAAGGAGAAAGGGGAGGGTTTAAATTCCATTAAGACTCTATAAACGGGGAGGACAGAGTCTGAAACTCCACAGCTCAATACCTGGTGGTGCTCTGGTGGGAAGGGCGAATCCCCAGGAGCAGAGTGAAGTCCTCCAGCCACACAGGGAGTGGTGGTTCTGCTGCTGGGAGGACATTTGGTAGAGGCTGTGACACCCCACAGTCAAAGGTGTCAGTGGACCCCGGAGAACAACGACATTCGCTGGTGTTGGAACAAGAATGTTAAGGATGAAGCCTGGCGCCAGATGCGTGCTGTGATTTTCCACAGTCCCTGAAACGCTGCTGCTACACGATCGCATGATCTTTTTCTGGGGTGGGCTGGCACCCAGCCGCCGTCTCTGGGCATCGGCAGCAGCACAGTTCCTCAAACGTTCCTGGGTGCAGCCGGCATCTCGCCATTGCTCAGTGAGACCCTCCCGCAGAGGATCTGAGCGGGTCAAAGCCGCAGTCCCTCAGAAGTGAGGGGTCGGGAAACACAGCCCCATTTGAAATAAAACTCAGGAGGGAGGTGCTGCCTGGCAACCTGACGGCTTGGTCACAGAAAGCGTAGAAGCGGGGAGTGGACGGAAGTCGGAGACAAAGGAGGGGTGCTTGATTGCCAGTTGTGGAGAGCACAGAGTTTTGATACTAGAGACTGGTAGCTGGGTGACGCCATTTTTGCCCCTCCCGCGCACGCGCATACATGCCTACACGCACCACAGCAATCCACCCCAGTAAGCTAAGCAGCGCCATCTAGTGGAGAACAGGGCCATTACACTAAGCCCCACCCAACTGGGCCAACAGCGCTCTTGACAAACTCAAGACTCTCCGCCTGCTTAGTTTATGGACTATAAAGTGCTCCGTAGCTTGACTTCCACCGGAAACCAGATGCAATTTCTACCATACTTCTTTCTGTTCACTGGTCCTTTCATTCAATTTTTTTTTCTTATTCTTGAATACAGAAAGAGAAAAAAATCTATTTTTATTTTCCATTTTTATTGAAAAGATTTTTCTTCATTTTTTCTACTATATTTTTTGTAAATTTTTTAAATTCTATTTTAGTTTCATCATTTCATTTTATGATATTTTATTGTATTCATTTTTTCAAATTTTCAAACATTTTCCTTTTTTTCTTTTTTTCCCTTTTTCCTTTTTTCTTTTCTTATCTTTCCCTTTTTCCTCTAATCTATCAAGTTTCTTTCAACAACCAGACCAAAACACATCTAGGATCTAGCATTCTTTTTTTGATTTTGGTGTTTTTAATTTTTTAATTTTAATTTTTTTACTTTATTAATTCCTTCACTTCCTCCAAAATGATGAAGCAAAGGAATTCACCCCAAAAGAAAGAACAGGAAGAAATGACAGCCAAGGAATTAATCAACACAGATACAAGCATGTCTGAACCAGAATTTAGAATCACAATAATAAGAATACTAACTGGGGTTGAAAAGAGATTACAATCCTTTTCTGCAGAGATAAGAGAAGTAAAAACTACTCAGGATGAAATCAAAAAAGCTATAACTGAGATGCGATTTTGAATGGATGCCATGGTGGCAGAGAATCAGCAAGGACAAACTTACGGAGAACAATGAAGCAGAAAAAAAAGAAGGAGACTAGGGCAAAAAGAGCACAAAATAAAAATAAGAGAACTCAGTGACTCATTAAAAAGGAATAACATCAGAATCATAGGGGTGCCAGAAAATGAAGAGAGAGAAAAAGGGGTACAAAATTTATGTGAGGAAATCATAGCAGAAAACTTTCCTAACCTGGAGAAAGACACAGACATCAAAATCCAGGAAGCACAGAGGACTCCCATTAGATTCAACAAAACTCAACCATCAACATGGTATATCATAGTCAAATTCACAAAATACTCAGGCAAGGAGAGAATCATGAAAGCAGCAAGGGAAAAAAAAGCCCTTAACCTACAAGAGAAAGCAGATCAGGTTCGTGGCAACTATCCACAAAAACTTGGCAGACCAGAAAGGAGTGGCAGGATATATTCAATGTGCTGAATCAGAAAAATATGCAGCCAAGAATTCTTTATCCAGCAAGGCTGTCATTCAAAATAGAAGGAGAGATAAAAAGTTTCCCAGACACACAAAAACTAAAGGAGTTTGTGACCACTAAACCAGCCCTGCAAGAAATTTTAAGGGGGAACTCTCTGAGGGGAGAAAAGAAGGGGAAAAAAAAAAAGACCAAAATCAACAAAGATTAGAAACAACCAGAGAACACCACCAGAAACTCCCACACTACAAGCAACATAATGGCAATAAATTCGTATCTTTCAGTACTCACTTTAAACATCAATGGACTCAATGTTCCAATCAAAATACATAGGGTAACAGAATGGATAAGAAAACAATATCCATCTATATGCTGTTTACAAGAGACCCACTTGAGACCTAAAGACACCTTCAGATTGAAAGTAAGGGGATGGAGAACCATCTATCATACTAATGGTCAACAAGGAAAGCCAGAGTAGCCATATTTATATCAGACAATCTAGACTTTAAAATAAAGACTGTATTGGGGCGCCTGGGTGGCGCAGTCGGTTAAGCGTCTGACTTCAGCCAGGTCACGATCTCGCGGTCCGTGAGTTCGAGCCCCGCGTCAGGCTCTGGGCTGATGGCTCAGAGCCTGGAGCCTGTTTCCGATTCTGTGTCTCCCTCTCTCTCTGCCCCTCCCCCGTTCATGCTCTGTCTCTCTCTATCCCAAAAATAAACGTTGAAAAAAAAAATTAAAAAAAAATAAAATAAAATAAAGACTGTATCAAGAGACGCAGAAGGGCATTATATCATAATCAAGGGTCTATCCACCAAGAAGTCCTAACAATTGTAAACATTTATGCGCCAAATGTGGGAGCACCCAAATATATAAATCAATTAATCACAAATATAAAGAAACTCATTGATAGTAATACCTCAACACCCCACTCACAGCAATGGAAAGATCATCTCATCAAAAAATCAACAAGGAAACAATGGCTTTGAAGACACACTGGACCAGATGGACTTCACAGATATATTCAGAACATTTCATGCTAAATCAGCAGAATGTACATTCTTTTCCAGTGCACATGGAATGTTCTCCAGAATAGACCACATACTGGAACACAAATCAGCCCTCAGCAAGTACAAAAAGATTGAGATCATACCGTGCATATTTTCAGACCACAACGCTATGAAACTCGAAATCAACCAAAAGAAAAAATTTGGAAAGGTAACAAATACTTGGAGACTGAAGCACATCCTACTAAAGAATGAATGGGCTAACCAAGCAATTAAAAAGGAAATTAAAAAGTATATGGAAGCCAATGAAAATGATAACACCGCAACACAAAACCTCTGGGACACAGCAAAGGCGGTCATAAGAGGAAAGTATATAGCAAACCAGGCCTTCCTAAAGAAGGAAGAAAGATCTCAGATACACAACCTAACCTTATGCCTTAAAGAGCTAGAAAAAGAGCAGCAAATAAAAACCAAACCAGCAGAAGACAGGAAATAATAAAGATTAGAGCAGAAATTATTAATGCTATTGAAACCCAAAAAACAGTAGAAGAGATCAATGAAACCAGAAGCTGGTTCTTTGAAAGAATCAACAAAATCGACAAACCACTAGCCAGTTTGATCAAAAGGAAAAAGGAAAGGACCCAAAGAAATAAAATCAAGAATGAAAGAGGAGAGATCACAACCAACACAGCAGAAATAAAAACAATACTAAGAGAATATTATGAGCAATTATATGCCAATAAAATGGCAATCTGGAAGAAATGGACAAATTCCTAGAAACATATACACTACCAAAACTGAAGCAGGAAGAAACAGAAAATTTGAACAGACCGATCACCAGTAAGGAAATCGAATTAGTAATCAAAAATCTGCCAAAAAACAAGAGTCCAGGGCCAAATGGCTTTCCAGGGGAATTCTACCAAACATTTAAGGAAGAGTTGAGTAAGGAGCAGGTGGAGGGGCAGGGAGGTGTTTTCGTTTCGCCAGCCTGGAAGGGTAACTGCATGGTTGAGGCGACCAGGGACTGAGCATTTCAGATCTGCTTGTAACCTGGTACACCACCATGCTGTCCGCAAAACCTGTATGTCTCCGGACACTACCTTCCAGGGTTTTCCAACCAGCTTTCACCAAGGCCTCCCCTGTTGTGAAGAATTCCACCGCGAAGCATCAACGGCTCTTAACACCCATCAGGGAATATGCCACCAAGACAAGAGTTGGGATGGGGCATGGGAAGACTGTCCAAGAACTTAAGGAGGCAGCGGTGGAACCATCAATGGAAAACATATTCAAAATTGATCAGATGGGAAGATGGTTTATTGCTGGAGGAGCTGCTGTTGGTCTTGGAGCATTGTGCTACTATGGCTTGGGAATGTCTAATGAGATTGGAGCTATTGAAAAGGCTGTAATTTGGCCTCAGTATGTGAAGGACAGTATTCATTCTACCTATATGTACTTAGCAGGAAGTATTGGTTTAACAGCTTTGTCCACCCTGGCAGTGAGCAGAACTTTTGTGCTTACGAACTTCATGATGAGAGGATCTTGGGTGAAAATTGGTGCAACCTTTGCATCCATGATTGGGGCTGGAATGCTGTTACAGTCAATACGATATGACCAGAACCCAGGCCCAAAGCATCTTGCCTGGTTACTACATTCTAGTATGTTCTAATTTTAAATTTTTATTAAATAACCTTCATTACTATCTCCTTTGGTCGTTCTTTACAATTGTGAATGACTTATCCATAATTTAATAAAGACTCATGGTTAGGGAGAAAAAAAAGGAAGAGTTAACACCTATTCTCTTGAAGCTGTTCCAAAAAAATAGAAATGGAAGGAAAACTTCCAAACTCATTCTATGAAGCCAGCATTACCTTGATCCCAAAACCAGACAGAGACCCCACTAAAAAGGAGAACTATAGACCAATTTCCCTAGTGAACATGGATGCAAAAATCCTCAACAAGATATCAGCCAAGCAGATCCAACAATACATTAAAATTGTTACTCACCACGACCAAGTGGGATTTAAATCTGGGATTCGGGGCTGGTTCAATATCCGCAGAACAATTAAATGATTCATCACATCAATAAAAGAAAGGACAAGAACCATAAGATCCTCTCAATAGGTGCAGAGAACGCATTTGACAAAATACATCATCCTTTCTTGATAAAAACCCTCAAGAATGTAGGGATAGAAGGAGCATACCTCGAGATCATAAAGCCATATATGAACAGCCCAGCGCTAGTATCATCTTCAGTGGGGAAAAACTGAGAGCTTTCCCCCTAAGGTCAGGAACAAGACAGGGATATCTGCTCTCACCACTGTTATTCAACATAGTATTGGAAGTCTTAGCCTCTGCAATCAGACCACACAAAGAAATAAAAGGCATCCAAATTGGCCAGGAGGAGGTCAAACTTTCACTCTTCACAGATGACATGATACTCTATATGGAAAACCCAAAAGATTCCGCCAAAAAACTGCTAGAATTGATCCATGAATTCAGCAAAGTTGCAGGATATGAAATCAATGCACAGAAATTGGTTGCATTCCTATACTCCAACAATGAAGCAACAGAAAAAGAAATCAAGGAATCGATCCCATTTACAATTACACAAAAAACCATAAACTACCTAGGAATAAATTTAACCAAAGAGGTGAAAAATCTATACACTGAAAACTATAGAAAACTTATGAAAGAAATTGAAGAAGACACAAAAAATTGGAAAAAGATTCCATGCTCCTGGATAGGAAGAATAAATATTGTTAAAATTCGATCCTACCCAAAGCAATCTATATATTCAATGCAATACCTATCAAAATAACACAGGCATTCTCCACAGAGCTAAAACAAATAATCCTAAAATTTGTATGGAACCAGAAAAGACCCCAAATAGCCAAAGCAATCTTGAAAAAGAAAACCAAAGCAGGAGGCATCACAATCTCAGACTTCAAGCTATACTACAAAGAATCATCAAGACAGTATGGTACTGGCACAAGAACAGACACTCAGATCAATGGAACAGAATAGAGAACCCAGAAATGGACCCACAAACGTATGGTCAACTAATCTTTGACAAAGCAGAAAAGAATATCCAATGGAATAAAGACAGTCTCTTCAGCAAGTGGTGCTGGGAAAACTGGACAGCGACATGCAGAAGAATGAACCTGGACCACTTTCTTACCCCATACACAAAAAGAAACTCGAAATGGATGAAAAACCTCAATGTAAGACAGGAAGCCATCAAAATCCTTGAGGAGAAAGCAGGCAAAAACCTCTTTGATCTTGGCCACAGCAACTTCTTACTCAACACGTCTCTGGAACCAAGGGAAACCAAAGCAAAAATGAACTACTGGGACCTCACCAAAATAAAAAGCTTCTGCACAGCGAAGGAAACAATCATCAAAACTAAAAGGCAACTGACAGAATGGGAGAAGATATTTGCAAACGACATATCAGATAAAGGGTTAGTATCCAAAATCTATAAAGAACTTATCAAACTCAACACGCAAAAAACAAATCATCCAGTGAAGAAATGGTCAAAAGACATGAATAGACACTTCTCCAAAGAAGACATCCAGATGGCCAACCTACACATGAAGAAATGGTCCACATCACTCATCATCAGGGAAATACAAATCAAAACCACAATGAGATACCACCTCACACCTGTCAGAATGACTAGCATTAACAACTCAGGCAACAACAGATGTTGGCAAGGATGCAGAGAAAGAGGATCTCTTTTGCATCATTGGTGGGAATGCAAGCTGGTGCAGCCACTCTGGAAAACAGTATGGAGGTTCCTCAAAAAACTAAAAATAGAACTACCCTATGACCCAGCAATTGCACTACTAGGTATTTATCCAAGGGATACAGGTATGCTGTTTCGAAGGGACACACACACCCCAACATTTATAGCAGCACTATCAACAATTAGCCAACATATGGAAAGAGCCCAAATGTCTATTGATGGATGAATGGACAAAGAAGATGTGGTATATATATATACAATGGAGTATTACTCGGCAATCAAAAAGAATGAAATCTTGCCATTTGCAACTACGTGGATGGAACTGGAGGGTATTATGCTAAGTGAAATGAGTCAGAGAAAGACAGATATCATATGACTTCACTCATATGAGGACTTTAAGAGGCAAAACAGATGAACATAAGGGAAGGGAAACAAAAATAATATAAAAACAGGGAGGGGGACAAAACAGAAGAGACTCTTAAATATGGAGAACAAACTGAGGGTTACTGAAGGGGTTGTGGGAGGGGGTATGGGCTAAATGGGTAAGGGGCACTAAGGAATCTACTCCTGAAATCATTGTTGCACAATATGCTAACTAACTTGGATGTAAATTTTAAAAATTAATTAATTAATTAAATTAAAAATTAAAAAAAAATAGAATCACCATACGATCCAGAAAAAAAAAATTATATATATATATATTTATATATCAGCCCTCAGCTTGACAAGTGTCTTTCTCTCTCCTTTTAAAAAGGAAGGCATCTTCTTCCTCTCCTTCAGTCACACACATTCCTTCTGAGCATGAAGTCACTCAACCAGAGACCATTTTCACAGCCCAAGAGTCTTCTCTCTACCACAGAAGACACGATGGTGTTCTTCAAGTAACACACGCGTCCTGAATGTTAAGGCTTATAAAAAGCTGGCCACCCCAACAGCTGTGATTTTTGAGGTCCAAATCATATCAAGAAAACATTGCTTTAAAGGCCCTACATCTTAAGCCGTCAAAGGCCAAAAACAAATGTTTGTTATTTGTTGAAACTCAGGATAATATAACTTGCAGGGGGAAAAAAATGTGTTATGTCGAACTCAGTGGCATGAATATATTATGTCTGATATAATAAATATTTGGGCGCCTGAAATAATAGAACTACTGTAACATGTTTTTATACTCTGTTATAGTATTTTCTTTTCTTTAAAGTTTATTTATATTATTCTGAGAGAGAAAGCACATGTGGGAGAGGGGCAGAGAGAGAGAGAGAGAGAGAGAGAATTCCAAGCAGGCTCCGCACTATCGGCGCAGAGCCCGACTTGGGGCTCAAACCTGCGAACAGCGAGAGCATGACCTAAGATCAAGAGTCAGCTGCTTAAACGACTGAGCCACCCAGGTGCCTCTGTAGTACTTCCTAAACTCTGCCTGCATCAGTCTCTTGCGGCTTCTGTAACAAATCACCACAAATTTGGTGGCTTAAAACAATACAAATGGATTCTTGTAGTTCTGGAGGCCACAAGTCCAAATTAAGGAGCTTTCAAAGCGACGCTCCTTTCATTCCTGCTTTTCCCAGTTTCTGGTGACTGCCACCATTCCTCGGATTATAGCTACATCTCTCCAATCTCACCTCTGTCTTCACATGGCCTTGTCCTCTGTGTCTGTCTCAAATGTGTGCCTTTGTCTTACAAGGACACTTGTCTCTGGGTTTAGGGCCCACCTGGATAATCCAGGATGATTGCCTCATCTCAATATCCTTAACTACATGTGTCAATTCCTTTGTGCCTCATTAGGTAACACTCACAGGTTCTAGGGATTAGAAGGTGGGCATATCTTTGGGGGGACCACCATTCAATCCCCTACACTGCCTTATTAACATGATTTGGTTTTTGTCTTACGGTAGGTTAAGACAGACTTGGTTTACACACACTGACATCACCTACCGTGCCCAGAACAGGACATTGTCCAGTAGGCCACTGAACTTGTGTTTAGCAAACTCATCCGAAAGTGTAAGATTGGACCAACCACTTCCCACATCACTGCCTAAGCCTATCTCCTGCTTTTCCACCCACCCCACCCCCCACCCCCCACCATCCTCTACCAAAAGTCACTTTCAGAGGAGACTTTGAGACCTCTGGGAAAGGAGGGGTGAAAGTGTGGTCATATAAAAGACTTACTACTATATAATAATAATGAGCTCTGTGATAAACAAATACTTCGAATTATGTATGAAGAGTAAGAGGAAATACCACAAACTTGCAGATAAGTGACTTCCAAAAACTTGATGTTTAGAGCAACTCCCGCCAGTAGGAAAAGCTACCTACTTTCCAGTATAACAGAGGTGCCAAGAGACCACCATCAGGAATTCACAGATTCACAGGCTTACAGCCGGTGATTAACCAGGTGCAAAGTACACAGAGCACACGTCCTTAGAGAGAGGGGAGCATGTAACAACAGTGACCAGGACGCCATCTGAGGCCACTGTATAAGGCTGGGAGACCCTTCAAAGTCAGTCCTTGAGCTGCAAAGACTTATGATCTTAAATGTATCAGCACCAGAAGGTGAAGCCCCACTGGAATTAGCAAAAAGACAGTGACAAGGCAATCTGGCTAGCAGGGAGCTGCCGGTCCCCACATAGCAGTGGGAGGGGTGCAGGAGGCCAGTCCGTCACAGGCTGAGTGGGGAGTGAAAGAGATTTAGAGGGCAATTCAGCATTAGAAAAGGCAACATCCTCAGCCTGCCATCAGGAAAGAATTTCCCAAAGCAGGTTCCACCCCCCCC
Source organism: Puma concolor (assembly GCF_028749965.1). NCBI lineage: Eukaryota > Metazoa > Chordata > Mammalia > Carnivora > Felidae > Puma > Puma concolor. The sequence continues at coordinate 28,062,341 of NC_141670.1, forward strand.
CCCCATTCACATTGCTCATCCCCTATTAACAATATCAGAATCCCCTGCTTCAGACAAGCTCTCCTCTCCGAGTCCAGCGTGCTCAGTCACAACTCGGAGCCTTTTCTCATGCCTCCCCCCACCCCAAGCCCCGTGCCAGGAATAATATCGCTTCACCAATTCCAGCCCCTCTTGTTTCAGGAACACCAAGCCTGCCTTCTCCATGGAGGTTTCCACGAGAGACCCACCAATGCCCACCTCCCCCTGCTCTAAATTGCCAGAGTGATGTGTGTCTACACCCCTCATTTTCTCACATTATCTACCACACAGCTGAGATGAAGTCTTATATTTTGTTTGTATTCCAGCTTGACTTCTAACGAGGCGCTTTTCGGGTAGCAGGTGTTCAATAAATACCTGTTGAATTAAAGGCATTGTCCTGAAAGTTAAATTGAATTCAAGATTCAGCTGGCGACTCAGGAGTCCAAAAAATTATAGAAAGTTGGTCTGAGGGAAATTTCTGATCAACTCATCTTTCAAGACTCAGCTCATCATCCCTTCCATTGATCTTGGTTCAATATCCCTATTACATAGAATCGAACATGCCCTCCTTTGTACCCTAATGGTCCCTGTGCTTGCTTCCATCATAGCACCTAGCACTTGTTTAAATGTGCTTACGTGAATCCCACCTCCTTGCATGCGATTTATAAGACTCTTAAGGACGGGCACCATTCAGTTCATGTCTGCACCGCTAACATTTAGAGCAATAGTTAAGAGCCCAGCACTGGGGATCAGATAGGATGATGTTCTAGCTCTTCCACTTACAAGCTGTGTGATCTTGGAAAGCTTTCATTACTTAGCCTCTCTAAGCTATTTGGTTGATGGCAGGATTATTGAGAAGCATTATTCTCAAAAGTTATTCAGATAATCATAGTATTATTAATGCAAGCAAAGCATCTAATTCAGCATCTGACACAATCAATCATAGTTAAACAAATGGCTGAAAGTTCATAAAGGCTGATGTTTCACCTTCTTGCTGCCTGTGCTACTGCTTTTCTAGGAAACTATTCCAGAAAAAGATATGTGCAGCTGCTAATTCTAAAAGTTTCTTATCTCAGGGTACCTGGGTGGCTCAGTCGGTTAAGCATCCAACTCTGATTTCGGCTCAGGTCATGATCTCACGGTTCATGGGTTCGAGCCCCATGTAGGACTCTGCGCTGACGGAGCAGAGCCTGCTTGGGATTCCTCTCCCTCTCTCATTTCCCCTCTCTCCCCAGTCCCCTAAATAAATAAACAAACTTTAAAAATAAAATAAAAATTTAAAAATAAAATAAAATTGCTCTCAGGGCTCCAACACAGACGTGCCAAATCCTAGTGCTCTGAATCAACGGGCACTTGACTACAGAATGTCTGTGACTTCTCCTTCCCACTGCAACACTCTCTGTGACAACGATGGTTTGTCAGCATCTCCTGGGGCAGGGACTGGCTCACTGCCACAGCGTCGGCCCCAGTGTGATGTCGCTTATTCCTTTGCCCCTTACACATGTGTCATTTATGCCCATGTCTCGTTTCTTTCTCTGATCAAAAACAGAAGAATCCATCTTAGAGAATGTTAAAAGGGTAGAAATCAAACTAGGACCTTTTGAAGTGAAATTTCAATCCTCCTGGAAAATAATGGCTGCAGCACAGACCTTGAAAGGATCACTCAAGCCACTATGGAAAAAAGAATAACCCACACCAAAAATGGACAATATATGAAAACTTGTAAGATTGTGCTTTACCGGTGTGTACAGTCCAGACTTAAACACAAACACATACACACACATACACACACACACAGAATAATGTCAATTTTCCAGAAAACAAAAACTAAAATAAACATAATTTCCTATCAAGAAATAAAATCAGTGGGCGCCTGGGTGGCTCAGTCAGTTAAGCGTCCCACCTCAGCTCAGGTCACAATCTCACGGTTCCTGAGTTCGAGCCCTGTGTCGGGCTCTGTGCCAACAGCTTGGAGCCTGGAACCTGCTTTAGATTCTGTGTCTCCCTCTCTCTCTGCTCCTCCTCCACTCGTCCTCTATCTCTGTCTCTCAAAAATAAAGAAACGTTAAAATCTTTAAAAAATTTTTAAAGAACTAAAATCAAGCTAATAATGAGGAAAGTAGTGAATATTTGAGAAGATTCAAAAATAAAATTTTTAAGTAACCAGAATAACATTAAAAAAGTCAAACCACAAAATTGAAAAATTTAATGAAAGTTCATAAAGGCTGATGTTTCACCTTCTTCCTGCCTGTGCTACTGATTTTCTAGGAAACTATTCCCCAAAATGATATGTGCAGCTGCTAATTCTAAAAGTTTCTAAAAGCTGATTTAATAAATCAGCCAAGCAAATAAGGTAATTAGTATTCTGTAAATCTGTGTAGGTGTGCTAAAGTGTCAATGCCGTCACAGCAGACAGGGCGGCCAATAATCCAGACCAAAAACATCTGCTTTGCACACCCAACAACCCAGGTGAGCTAGCCCTGTGCGGGCACTCCCTTCCCGTGTACCTGAACCCAGGGGCGACACATCGCCGGCAGGTGCTTGCAGCTTTGGGAACTCAGAGACTGAGCTCCCTGAATCTCCGATGTGGCAACATCAGCCCATCTTCACTCTCTTTGTCCCTACTCCCCACCCTGGTCTGCTACTTGGGTGCCCCACAAGCCACCGCTGTGGGTGAATGCCTCTAATGATCTTGGTTAATGGGGATGTTTATCACTGCAAATGCTAAAAGCCAGGTTCAAATGGGTCTAGTTTTGACTGTTACCAATGTAGGGTCTGATTTCTGCCTTCAAAGGCCATACACTGTGGTAGTGACAAATGTCAACAGGCTGCAGATGGTAAAAGCACAGTGTCAGGTTCTGAGTCATTTAACATTTTTATTAGTGATCCAGGAGAGTGTAAATGGCATGTTACTAGTATCTGCAAATGGCACCGTATGGGACAACGAGCCCATAACAAGGTAATGTGGCAGACTGTCCGGGGGCCTGAACAAAGGAAGAAAAACCAAAAGTCAACTTGGCAAGAAGAGATGAGCTAATAGGCTTGGGAAGGATGAGACAAACCACAGATAATGGATGGGCTGGCCGCTGCGCAGATGATGGAAACCCTTGGAGTGAGTCACACGGTCCGTCGTGCCTCTCCCCACGCCAGGACGGACCCGTCACCGTGGGGCCACTGTGTCTCTCTGAATCCCAAACCGCCGTCTGGGAGGAGCGTGTGCTGTCCTGGTAAAAATAACTAGAATGATGAGTCTGAGCAAACGGGCATGAAGACAGAAGACTCTGGGCAGTTACGGGAGGAAAACGTCAAGGCTTCCTGCAAAGTTCAGGGGTAGAGAGCAAACATTCCCTCCGCCTCCTTGCTGAGCCTTCTTCTCAGTCTCAAGGTGCATGGAGCCTCAAACTCTCACTCTCAGGTTGGTACCCAAAAAGCATGGTTTGGGGTCCACAGATAGTAAACCAACACAGAGCATTAACACAGCTTCTCTACCTGGTTCTCGATTTCTCAAGTATAGGCTCTCCCCCTGAAGGAAGCCCCTCTAAATGAAGGAATACACCTCTGGGATTACCTAGAAGTCTCTTTGCCCTTTATAATCACCCACTAGAGAACCCAGAGCTTTCATCCTTTGAGGGGGGTGGGGGTGAGATCTGTGAGGAAAATGCCAACACTACTGCAAAAACTCTACAGAGAGAATGGGGTGGGGGGTGGTGGGGGCCAGAGGCTGAAGCAGGTCTGCTCTAATCTGTTTAACCCGAGGGTCTACCAACAGCACTGATTATTTGCTATTAACAGCTTTTGAAATGCCCTGCTGTCATTGGTCTCCTGCCTTTATTTTTCCTCCTTTGTCAGCAAGCCCATCCTTAAGCAATCAACTGTTCATGAACACCGTCAGGGAAAATAAAAGGAATTAAACTGAAAAGGGATGGGGATGAAATGTCAAAAACTGCTCCAAAAATGCCCCAAAAAAGTCCCAACTTGACCTGAGACAGAGAAATGGCTCCGCTGATGTCTTAGGCATCCTCTAAAATAAGAATGTTATAGTTCTAACTATAGCATCCTCCCTAGAATCAAGGTCAGAAATTACATTCCCTGCTTTTGGCTTTCCTTTTTATTTTCTTTCCCTTTTTTCTTAAATGTTTGTGTTATGACCCTTGATACTCAGAATCTTGGGATACCACGTGACAATTTATTCCCTAACTTACAGAAAGGAACATGAATGGGATAAATCTCTTCTTCTTGAGACTTTGACTTTGTTTAAAGAGGTTTTCTATTGGAAACGTGCAGTGTTCGGGCTCTTGTGGGCAATGGAAGGGGGCGGAGAGATGAGGGGGACACTTTTCTGAGTCACCACAGGAAACCTGGGGAAGTGGTTACTTCTGGAAAGATACCCAGCCCATGGTATCTTAGTCATCTCCACTCTGCAAATGAGGTAGCGACACAATAACCCTGTACGTGGAAATGAGAACTTGGCGGAGAGGCAGAGACTCCAGTTCTGAATTAAGAAAAAGCCCCGGAATCTTCCATCAGCCATCAGCTTGGCCCAGCCTACGCCACCAATGCTTATGATAGAAACTAGTTCATGAAAATCACGGCTGAAGAAAGTCAGGCTTTTCCAAAGGGAAGACCAACCTTAGCAAGTAGTGAGTGAGGATATTAATGCAAAATAAATGAGACAGAATATGCAGGGGCCAAGGACAGAGCTCAGGACCTGGGGATATGGAGACATGTAAGTTTAGTCTTGAAGCTCCCCTTTTCAAGATAATAATCCTCCTTGACATAGAAAATAGAATGGTTTCAGGTGCCTAGGTGGCTCAGTCGGTTAAGTGTCCAACTTCAGCTCTGGTCATGGTCCTACAGTTCGTCAGTTAAAGCCCGGCATCGGACTCTGTGCTGACAGCTCAAAGCCTGGAGCCTGTTTTGGATTCTATGTCTCCCTCTCTCTCTGCCTCTGCCCTGCTCGCTCGCTCACTCTCTCTCTCTCTCTCTCAAAAATGAATAAACATTAAGATGAAAAATTTTTAAGAAAATAGAATGGTTTCTATTTTCCAAACAACTCCCTGACTCATTCAGATGTTGAAAAGTCATCTCACACTTAACATGTCCAAAATCAAATCCATGTTCCCCACCCCCAAGTCTTCTCTTCTCAACTAATGGCAACCCTGCCATTCAGTTGCTCAGATGAACAATCCTTGGAGTCTCTCCTCTCCCTTGATTCCCATCTCTCCCCACTCCACATACACACACACACACACCCTACATTCAACACCCCCCCCCCCCCCCGCACATCCTGCTGGCTGACCTTCCAGGTTCCCTGACATTCCCAGTTTCACCACCTCGTCACCCCCACCCTAACCCAACTGGTCTCCCTTCTTCCACACTTGCCCAGTACAGTCTATTGACTGCACAGCAGCTGGAATATTCCTTTAAAACCTGAAGTCAGGGGCACCTGGGTGGCTCAGTCAGTTAAGTGTCCGACTTCAGCTCAGGTCATGATCTCACAGTTGGTGCGTTCAAGCCCCGCATTGGGCTCTGAGCTGACAGCTCAGAGCCTGGAGCCTGCTTCAGATTCTGCGTCTCCCTCTCTCTCTGCCCTTCCCCCACTCACACTCTGTCTCTCTCTCTCTCTCTCAAAAATAAACATTAAAAAACATTTTTTTAAACCTTTAAAAAAAAACCCAAGTCAGATCATGTTACTTCTCATTTCAAAGACTGTCTAATGGCTTCGTATTTCATCCAGTAAAATCCAAAGTCTCTACCATGGACAACAAGGCCTAGCGTGGTCCCTCTGCTGCCTCTTCTGTCTCATCTCCCACCAAGTTATTCACCTTCCCCTTCCCAAGCCTCCTTACTGTTCCTAGACCTTGCCGGCATGTTCCTGCCTCAAGGCCTTTGCTCTCCCTACAACATTCCTCGGCATCCTCCAGGTCCTTGCTTATACGTCACCTTAGTAGAGAGGCCATCCATCCTCTAACACCCTATATAAAGTAGTAATCCCCACCCGCCCTCCCCATCCCCTTTATCAGATGTTATTTCTCTCCAAAGTATCTTCACCACCTCGTATATCTGATGATGTGTTTCTGTCTCCCTCCCTATAGAACAGCGAGGCTCATCAGCCTCGCTGCTATATCCCTGGGACCCGGAACAATGATTGATGCATCAGAGACACCCAACAAATCTTTGATGAGTAAATAGTGCCTCCCATTTCTCTGTCTATATAGTTTCCTGGCTATTTTCTTAGGGCTATTTGTTTTTATCCGTTAGAAAAGTCATCTTGAAAAATGTCTATCTAACCAGGCTGGTCTAATGGAACAGGCGATCTATCTATACTCGGCCTGAGAGCAGGAAAATTATGCCCTGGGCAGCAGGGATGGTGATAGCAGGGGCCACACCAGACTGAGATTCTAGGAAGAATCAATGGAACTGGGGGCAGGTCCAGAGAGAAAAACAGGAAAGGACTCGGGTTAGTTCAGAGCACTCATCTGTCCTCCCTGTGGTTTTCCTACAAAGTTAGACCCTAAAAGAGTAAGTGACTTGCCTGAGGTCACAGAGATATTTATTACCAGAGCTGGAAATGAGAATGAAGTCTTCTGTCTGTGTCCTGGTATTATTTCCCTCTAAAATGCATTTGTGAAGGGGTGGGGGGGAGGATTGTTGTTAAAGAAATTTAAGCCTATTTTATTTCTAGGTGTTAATTGATGAATCCATTTCAATCCTAACACTTTTATGTTGAATATGTTTTCCAATAACGTGCACAAAGAAAAATAAGGCAAGCTTATCTAAATTTGCATGTGACACAAATCTAGGGGAAAATCGCTAATATCATGAATAACAGAACCATGATCAAAAAGATGTTGATGGGTAAAAGCAATGAGCCAAAACTGACAAGACAGAATTTAGCAAAAACTTTAACTACAAAAACATAGGAAGGAAATATGACATCACAGCAATGCTTATGAAAACTGTCAGTGCTCAGGCCACAGCAGGGTTTTAACCAGAGGAACCCAATGGGATATAAAATCCTGAGCCCCCAGCATTCATTCAGTAGATTCTGATTCAGTAGGCCCAGATATCTGAACACTTTGTTTTTCTAAACACTCACTTATTTTTTTGAGAGACAGAGAGAGACAGAGCATGAGCAGGGGAGGAGCAGAGAGAGAAAGGAAGTCACAGAATCCGAAGCAGGCTCCAGGCTCTGAGCTGTCAGCACAGAGCCCAACGCGGGGCTCAGACTCACGAGCAGTTAGATCATGACCTGAACTGAAGTTGTACGCTTAACCAACTGAGCCACCCAGGCGCCCCTGAACACTTTTTAAATGTCACAAGTGATACAGAAGTATACCCCAGTTTGAGGACCACCAGTCTATACCAAGATCAGGGTCAGTCACAAATGTATCGTGGCACCCACAAGCATTACTGTGATCTTGGGCTGTATTAATAGAGATATAGACTCTAAAATAAAGGTGACCATACTTTCCATTGTACATAGATCCAACTTCCTGTTTATTCATTCATTTATTCATTACATTTTGATGAAGTGCCTATTAAGAGTCAGGCACTGGGTTTACTACAATTAAAAGACATGCATCGCCTGTCCTAGGATTGGGCTGATTTTCTTAGGAATCCTTGCCCTTGATATTTCCAAGTCTCCAGAAATGTTTATAATCGTCCACGATTCCCTCTGATTTCTTCTCACTTCTTGACGGGAAAATGGGAACGTATACTTATCCCAAGATGCAGACTCTACAACCAATGGCTTTAGCACTAATTGCAAAGGAAATTTCCACCACAGTCTCTCATCCTTCCAGTGAAACACAGAATGTTCCCTCCCTCTGTGTAGTGTACCTTCACAGTAAAGCTGCCTGTGACTGGAAATATCACCACTCCTACACCTCACATCTATATATGCAGAACCAACAGCTCCCCACCCCCCCCCCCTTGACCACCTCCACGCGCCCTAACCCGGCTAAGTCAGGATGGGTTCCCTCTATCATATTATCAAAATGCCCCAGGTATCAGACAGAGAGTATCCGAACTAGATGAGGCACAATGAAAACAACAACAACAAAGAACTTGATGGAAGAGGTATTACAGAAATAGGATTCTGAAGACTAGCAACTAAATGGGTGGGGGAAGGGAACCAGGAAGAGGAATTAGTCAGACTAGACCTGCTATTTCAATTCCAGGTTTATGGGAGCAAGGTAATGTCATCAAGAGAAACTTAAAAACGAGAAGGAAATTTAGGTGGGGAGAGAAAACTGGGGAAGGACGGAGACAACTAAATAAAGAATGTTAATTCCATTTTGGACATTCTGAGATTGAGGTCCTGGTAGACACCCAGCTGGGAATGTCTAGCAGATGGGGAGGAAGGTAGATGTGATCTCCACTGGAGTAGATTGAAGTTGGGGGGGGGGGGGGGGGGAACTGAATAAGTAATCAAATGATCATTGTGACCCTGGAGAGATGGGGGGATAGAAAGTAAAATTCAAGCATTAGTTAAGGAGGTAATCAGAGCATGTAGAAAAAAAACAAGACAAAAATATTAGCCCTTTTTCTGATTATAAAAAGTCATGTTATTTTCCTAATTTTAAGAATATATAAAGAAGAAAATTTCAATTTCCCATACTCCCAGTCCAGGGATAACCACCATTAACACCTTGGGACAGTTCCCTCCAGACATTTTTCTATACATGTATTAGGGAAGTTTGTATTTTTTATTTGGAATCATACTTTATATGCAAGTTTTATACACCTAATTGTTTCATTTATATTATATCTGGAGAATTTTCTTATGTAATTAAGTTGTTTTCAAATTTTGTTTTTAATTTGGGGGGTAAAAATCCACCTTTGGCCTAAACCAAAATTTATGTAAACAGCTAGGATAGTCGGGGTTGTTTCAAATCTCTTACTGTTATAAAAGATTCATCTTTCTTGATGATGGAAAGAAAGATAAAGGCAGGAAATTTGCTCCAGGGTATGGCAAGTGGAGGGAAGAGTGATTTGAGGGGTTTTGTTTGTTTTTAACATAGGAGAAACCTGAATTTATTGGAAGACCAGTCCAAGAAAAATTGAGACAGAACACTGTAAGAGGAAGTCTCTGGAAAAGGCCTGCGTTGTAGGGGAAGGTGGTTCTCCTGAGCCTTTCCCCAGCCGAGTATGGCAGTCCAGTAAGACCCCATAGAATCACGGTCACGGGGCTACACAGGATACAAACACGACCCCTCTTCCCTCCAGCCCCACTGCCCTCCCCTCTTGAGGACTCGATTCCTGCCCAGGAAACCAGGTGGCACTAAGACAGTTATCCTCACACAGCTGCCCATAGGGCTAATGAGATCACGTCTTCTGAGCTCCTCACACAAAGAGGCTACCTATTTTCAGGGGAAAAAAACAGTTCTCATTATTTTGATAGAAGCAAAATAATTAAGGGCCACGTTGCTTCCTCTCTTCCTGTAGGATGATCAATGCAAGCCAGGAGCTCAAAGCTAGTTCCTTTTCCCTCGTTTCCATCCATCCCAGGGGGCCACGCGTCTATTCCTTCGTTGCCTCCTTAGCCTTCCTTTGGTCCCCTCCCAGACCAGTTCCCATTCCATTCCAAAGCACCAGTTAAGACCTCCGAACGCCAACGTCTGAGTTCAATTCGCATACGCTAGAACCATCCTTGCTGAGTGGGTTCGAAGCCCAGATCCCTCTGCAGAGGCTTTGTTTGAGCAAACTCCACCTGGGATTTTAATTGAGCATCAGTGTATCCTCCACTGAAAACTCTTAATATCTTTGTTCTTAAAACCAACCAAGTCGCGCATTACCAGAAGAAAAAGCAAACAAATCTCCAAAGAGTAAACATCCCCTTACATATCCAAGAGCCTGAGACTTTCAAGCCGGGGAAATGAAGCAGCATTTACTAGGCCGCGTGCCCTGGTGCCCTTGCCAGTTTGCCTGAGAGGATGCTGAAGAAAAACGAATGCGAAGATTAGGCAGGGCTATTCAGCAGCCACGAGCGCCCTCTAGTGTTCAATCGGAGGCTTTACTCCCCCACAACCTGACAGGAATAGAAACAGTATGAAAGTACACCTGAAACTAGTATAATATTATATGTCAACTACGCTGTTTCAATTTAAAAACAAACAAACAAACAAAAAACTATGAAGGTATTCATTGCTACACAGTGGATATTCATGTCGCAATATCTTAATTTTGGGTTGCATTACTGTTACCAGCCTAGGTCACACAGAGAAAAGCTATGTGCTCTTTTTACAAATTATTCAGAGTGAATGAAAGATTTTTTTTAAGGGAAACTTGGGTCATTTAATTCACTATCCAACAGCAGTAGTTACCATGTTTAAACGCTGAGTAGAGTTATCATTCTACATTTAGTAAGCCAAACTCGGAAAATGTTTTGATGGTAACATCCAGTACTGTCAAAACGGTGGAAAAACATGAACTCATACTTTGCTGACATCACTGTCCTCTGGAAAGGAAAGTAGCAATAACATTAGGCATCGTGAAATATATTACCTTTTGATCCTGACTCCAGGAAATAACGCAACAGGATTTTTTTTAATTATATAGACAGAAGTGCGGACCACAACTTTATTTGCAATAGCTTCTCACTATTCTATTACCCACTTAGAATAATGACTTTAAAACCTCTATGGGTTTGATGTGAAATGAAAAGAGCTGATTATAAATTGCATGTACAGGATAATTACAAGTTGTAAAATGTGTATATTGTGTGGGTATGTACTATTACTGGATTTGAATATGAAATAATGAAACCTGAACTCAACATAGCTGTGTTGACTTAAGGAATGATTGCTAGTTTTTTTGTTCTGTTGTTTGCTTTTAATGTCTTAAACTGCTTTTTAACTGCTTGTTAACAGCTCTCTAGCTTAAAATAAATTTTTCAGGTCTACAAGATCCTTCAGCAGGCAAGGCTAAGTTGTTAACTCTCAGCTTGTTGCTTGAGGCCAAACGATCATTTCAAGGCTTTTGTTTCTAAAGGCCAAAAGACCCATTAATTGAAACTAAAACCGTAAAACAATTTAAAAAGCATAACTAAAAACAAAATGGCTTATCAATAAAGCCACATTATATGAATTATATGAACATCAAGATGAATGTAATGTTGATACAAATAAATTAGAATAAAAATCTTAAGAAAAATATTAGAACACAAAATTATACATTCACATCTCTTAACAGCAGTTTAATCGCTGGTGTAGGTACATAGATCAGAGGTAAATCTGAAGGGCTTCGTATTGAGGAAATTGTTAATTTTCGCTATAAAGTTCCTGTGGTTCAGGGGCACCTGGCTGGCTCAGTTGGAAGAGCATGTGATTCGATCTCAGGTTGTGAGTTCGATCCCCCTTTAGGTGTGCAGATTACTTAAATAAATATAACTTTAAAAAAAAAAAAAGTTCCTGTGGTTCAGAATTTTCTACAACAACTAAGCTGAGAGATCAAAAACACTGGGGTCAAGCGGACTTGGGCTTAGTCCTGGCTCACCACTCAGAGAAGTTCCCGTGCTCTCCGAAATTTCCTGCATGACCCAAAAGTAGTTTCAAAAGCAGAGAATCAGTAGCCAAAACAAGGCCATTGTCTAAAAGGCAGCTTTACGATGAGCTTTTTGGAGAGCATTAGTAGCACCCTGTTTAGGATGTGACAAAGATAAAAATTCCACACAGGTCTTTCCCTGAAGGTTCTGTTTAAGCCACTGGAATGGCCATAGGACAGATGTGAAATCACGAGTCATGCTCATGGTCATACAATCTAAAACAAATGACAGAGATATCCACATATCTCTGGAAACATGAAATGGGGACAGAGAGCCAGCCCGGGGAATGTTTCAGAAACAGCTAAACCATTCAAAGGCAGAACAAAAAAAATGTAAAGTATGTCCTTGACGCAGGTCAGACTGTGGTTCAGGGACCAAGAAATCAATCTTGGCAAATAACATTAATGTTTTCATAGATGTTTTCCTGGCTGAAACTCATATGCAAATCAATTTAAGAGTAGAAAGATAGGGAAAAAATGGAGCTTATTCACAATCAAAGTGAACAAAAAGCCTTCACAAAGATAAATATACTAACAAAGAAACCCCTGGAGAAATGTGAGTCGTTCAGCATGTAAGAATATGCATTTCACTTGCCTGTGAAAAACGTTAACAGTTGCAGCAAATGCAGTATGCAACTATCACTGCAGAGTGGGCTGGAGTTCCCTTTATTTTCGTGTATAAAATTCCATGGGAGGGGCGCCTGGGGGGCTCAGTCGGTTAAGCGATCGACTTCAGCTCAGGTCATGATCTCGCAGTTCATGGGTTCGAGCCCTACACTGAACTCTGTGCTGACAGCTCAGAGCTTGGAAACTACTTCAGATTCTTGTCTCCCTCTCTCTCTCTCTCTGCTCCTCCCCTGCTCGCTCTCTCTCTCTCTCTCTCTAAAATAAAAAAATAAACATTAAAAATATTCCATGTGAGTTATACTTAGGGGGAAATAGAGCTTTATTTTCTTTTGTTGGAATAAACTCCACTATTCTACTTCAGAACCACTCTTCAGAGTTCTAGGCTGCTTCTCATACCCTCGAATTCCAGCTTCCTCTCCTTGACCTCTTTCCTTCTTCTGACATCTAAACCTTTGAAAATAGGGAATAACAGTTGGGGGTATTTCTGGGCATACTCGAGCATTCTGCAAGGGCCTATATCTTTTCAAAACTGTTTTCATTGCCCTTAAATACACCACTGAGAGCACACTGGGGTGCTAAAGCTCATTTTAAATGGCTCACCTAGAAAGTGGATAGCAATGGGGTAGAAGGGGTAAATGGGGGAGCAGGTGGCCCCAAGCTGAAACATCAATGTTAATCAGAGGGAGAGTTTAGAAGGGAATCCTTTTCATAGGAAAAGAAAAAGGCATCAAGGTAGCCAGCAGAAATAAATTGGGTTAAATTAGTAAATTTAAAAGAAATTTGAACAGAACAGCCAGACCTTGTAGCAAGAGACAGGGGGTGAGGAAAAGGAAAAGATAAAAAGCAGAACTGTGGGATGCTTTGCATCTGTGCCTTCAGAAGTCAGAATAATATCCAAGTCTGAGCCCCATATGCCCACTGCTAATTGACCTGGTGGTGCATCTCCCTCCTTTTGGAAGTGGTTTTATGGTAAGAAAAGAACACATTCCAAAGAAGAAAACAGTAATTGGCCACATGCAGACTAACTGGCCCCATCTTGGAGTGGGAAGGTCAAAAGAAGAGTTGGGGGGAACTTGTACTTTGGGTAAAGAATGAACATGAAGGCTCTGATTTGTGAACTAAAGGCAGAAGTGAGATTTCTGGGGCTGTTGACTTATTGCTCCTGCTACTGGTCAATCAGGGAATAAATCATGTAATTACCCATCCACATCCTCTCTCTGTTCTGCATACCATCAGCCTAGAAGGAACCAAAGTCTGGGAAATGGTGGAAGATCATTCTCCCAGGGCCCTATGTAATTGGCCTGGGTTAGAAGCAATCTATACAGGCGGCTGTCAGATTGCACTCTATTTGTTAGAAATTAGATTGGAGTAATCAACAAAGATATATACAAAAGTTTTAAAAAATGTTAACAGAGGCAACAAATCCAGGCAAGCAACCCAAACTTCATTAGATTGCTTCACAGTGACAGGAAGCCAGGCTCCTTCTAAGCTCATTGCTTGACCTCATGGTCCAAGATGGCAGCCTCTTCCTTCCAGGCAAGAAGATGAAGAAAGGGTCTCAAAATCTACTGTACAATATTTCCATCAACATTCCTTTGGCTAGAATTTAGTCACAAGGCCATACCCAAGGCCAAATGCAGTGTTTATTCCAGACAGCCATATGCTAACCAAAAAATCAGGAGTTCTATTACTACAGAAGGAGAGAACAAATATTGGGAGAAAATTAGCTGTCAATGCCTTCCTCTTCTTGACTTTACCATTATCCAGATGGAATAGGGAAGGGGAAACAGAGAGTAAATGTATAGCAGCATATGTGTTGACTTTAGAAACATCAGTGCCCAGGGGCACCTGGATGGCTCAGTCAGTTAAGCATCTGACTCCGGTTTTGGCTCAGGTCATGATCTCACAGTTTTGTGAGTTTGAGACCCAAGTCAGTCTCTGTGCTGCCAGTGCAGAGCTTGTTTGGAATTCTCTCTCTCTCTCCCTCTCTCTGCTCCTCTCCCACTTGCATTGTCTCTATATCTCTCAAAACAAGTAAATAAACTTAAAAAAAAAAAAATCAGTGCCCAAACATCAGTGCATCAGATGCCTAGAGGTTTGATCCAATGTATACTATGATTTTAATGGCTAATGTAGACCAAGAATCGACCTTTTAGAAGAAAGGCATCTCTTGAATAGCTACTTCCATAGCAGCAGGAGAGGGGTGAAGGGAAGGGTAAATAGCCAGGGGACAGCAGCGAGGCATTGGGAACCTGAGAAGACAGGCTTCTAGGAGATAGAGAGGAGCAAGGAAGGGAATGTTAGCAGATGTCAAAAGCAAACATCATCTCCACGTTCGTAACACCATAAAATCTCTCCAAGTATCTTGGGTTGCTGATACTCCCATCAATTTTCAGCTCCACCTCTGACATCCTTACCTCTCAGAAGCTACTTACAGTGTGACCTCAATGGTAGGCCTCATCTTTGAGACAAGCCAACAAAACATGTCAATCTGACACCTGAAGAGCAAGCCCAGCATGACTAAGGCCGCCACGGCAGGAGACTGAGAGACCATATAGTCACAAACAACTATGGAACACACACAAGGTCTTATTCCTGTTTCTACCATTCACATGTTGCAATCTTTGGAAGAAATCTCCTGGATTCTCTAACCTACATTTTCCTATTTATGAAGTAGGAATGCTATTTCTGCCCTCTGGTCATCTCTTAGTCATGGAAAGGGTAAAACAGATGGTAGTAAGGAATTAAAGCTGTTTGGAGAGGGGCGCCTGGTTCAGTCTGTTAAGCCTCTGACTTCAGCTTGGGTCGTGATCTTGCAGTTCATGAGTTCAAGCCCCGCGTCTGACCCTGTGCTCTCAGCACAGAGCCTGGAGCCTGCTTTGGATTCTTTGTCTCCCTTTCTCTCTGCCCCCTCCACGCTCATGCTCTGTCTCTCTCTGTGTCTCAAAAATAAACATTAAAAAAAAAAAAAAGAAACTCTGGGGATAGGTAGGTAGGTAGATAGATTTATAGATAGACTCGCATATAAAATATATAGATATTATGTAATTATATAATACATGCTATAATGTTATTATTAATTCTAGAAAAATAATTTTATATAATATCTATTATATGTAGACATAAATATGTAGTGTATTAACATATTATTTCTATTTATATAAATAGGAAACAGGGTGCCTGGGTGGCTCAGTCCGGTGAACGTCCGACTTCAGCTCAGGTCATGATCCCGCAGTCTGTGAGTTCGAGCCCCACGTCGGGTTCTGTGCTGACATCTTGGAGCCTGGAGCCTGTTTCAAATTCTGTGTCTCCCTCTCTCTCTCTGCCCCTCCCCCACTTGCACTCTCTCTCTCAAAAAAATAAACGTTTAAAAAAATTTAAATAAAAAAATAAATAGGAAACTATAGAATATAATATAGACATTTATAATATATAATATCTAGATAATCTATTTTTATATATCACATAAAATTGCCTCATATAATTTTCATGGTTTCTACTTATCCATAACATGAACTAGGTTTAACAGAAAAATCGGAGGTGGAGGAGAAAACTGGAAGAAGTCCTACACCTTCCTTCCCCTTGGACCTCCACCAAACACAAGGAGGCCATTTTGTAGCAGCCAGTCACACACACAAAGTGGGGACACCGAGGTTTTTCTTTTCAGGAAGCAGCTTTATTTGTGCCTGCAGGGGCTCAGTGGGCTAAGACCGAAAAGGCTGAGCCACCAGTGTAGCAGGGTGTTGCCTTTTGTACAATTTTTGCTCCTTTGTCTCCCATATATGGTAACCTGCTTTCTGAATGGGCGGTCTATGTTACAGACTTGTGAGGAAGGTCGTGAATGTGCACATAGCCAAGTTGCCCTCCCTTGTTTTGAGGTTTTCACCACATTCCTTTGAGTTGAGCTCTATCATATCCCCCCCTTTGATGCTTGGACCCCCTATTTTGGGTCAGAGAGCATCATCTTGGTTTAGAGGTTTACATTTCCATAACATCATCATATCAGTGGCTGTTTTCCTTTTGACCATTATCTCAATGAGGCTGGAGACAGACTGTATAACCAGGGGAGCTAGGCAAGACAGGATGAAACAAACTCCCAGAATTAAGAGGATAATACCTATGAGGGTTTTGAATCCCCCAAGAGTTGAAAACTGTCCTCTAAATACTTCCCCGGGGTTCCAACCTTTCCAGGTCTGGACTGGGACATGAGCGACCTTTCTCATTCGATCTGTGATCTCCTTTATGACTTTTCCTATGACATTTTCTCATTCGATCTGTGATCTCCTCTATGACTTTACCTGGTGGCAGCGGTTGCTCAGTTCTACAAACTCCTCCCTCAGAAGCAAGCAAGTTATCTAAGGCCAAGCGATTTTGACAGACAGTATTGCACAGTTTGGTTTGCTGCTTGGCTAGTAAGTTAAGAGCTCTGGCAGTTTCATCGGTTATAATTTCTACAACTGCTTGCAGTCTGATTATGCGGTTTAGCATGTAAATGGGAATGCGGCAGCCCCAGGACCCATCGTCTGCCCAGGTGGCAGGGCCACAGATTGGATTATATGCTCAGGAGGCCATTCATCATCTTTCCAATTGCCAATTTGTAGGACACGTCGTTTCCTTTGAGTCTCCCTGTCCCCATATGCTTGGACTCCCAAATGTTCCCCTCTGGCAGATGGGATCACGAAGAAAGATGGACGAAGAGTTCCCAGCACACATGACCCTGACCAGCCTGAGGGAAGTACTGTATAGGCTGTCCTTCCACATATCCAGTATAGTCCACTTAAGGCCTGCCATTTGATGGCTGTATTGACATTGTCCCAGTCCTCTCAGAGAAAAGAGAAGTTAGAAAAGGGGTGGGGATTTGGCTCAAGAAGATATGGGAACCCCCACCATTGGGTTTCCTGGGTGGTTGAGTTAAAAATCTCTGGCCTAGGCACATTAAGCTTCCAAAAGAGATGGTGAACTTTCTTCCCCACTGGGCAAGGCAGTTTTTCCCAATAATTGAGGTTTTGACAACCCAAACCCTGGTAGTAGGACTAGGGTTTTCTATTCCATTATAAGGTTCGCAGGCATCTAATCCTCTAGCCTCCCATAGCCATTGATCCCCAATGGTGGTTCCCCCACATACATAGCAAGAAGAGACCTTAAGAATCTGGGCTATAGTCTCTTCTAGGGCTAGAAACAAGTTACTTGCTATGACTGAAATGGGAGGGGAGCTACTTTTTTTTTTTTTAATGTTTATTTATTTTTGAGAGAGAGAGAGAGAGAGAGAGAGAGAGAGAGAGAGAGAGAACTAGTCAGGGAGGGGCAGAGAGAGAGGGAGACACAGACTCCAAAGCAGGCTCTAGACTCTAAGCCATCAGCACAGAGCCCAACGCAGGGCTCAAACCCATGGACCCAAAGGGAGCTACTTCTTATTTCTTCACAGAAGGAGTGGAAGGGATGTGGTTGGATGGACAGTAGTGACTCTCTTGAAATGTAGCACAGTCCCGGGGCGCCTGGGTGGCTCAGTCGGTTAAGCATCTGACTTTGGCTCAGGTCATGATCTTGCGGTCCACGAGTTTGAGCCCCGCGTTGGGCTCTGTGCTGACAGCTCAGAGCCTGGAGCCTGTTTCAGATTCTGTGTCTCCCTCTCTCTTTGACCCTCCCCTGTTCATGCTCTGTCTCTCTCTGTCTCAAAAATAAATATTTTTAAAAAATTGAAATGTAGCACACAGTCCCTGGGTCTCTGCCTCACCCATGGATCTGCATGCCAATTCTGGTGCCTCATTGCCATTTGGAATCTCCTGGGTTAACTATGGCAAAATTAACAGGGTAACAGGCCTTTGATTGACACCCCGATGTAGCAGCCCACTTCTGAAGGAGCACTGTTGTGCCTTCTTTTTTCCAAGTAGCCCATGAAACAGCTCCAGCTGAGGCATAAAAACTCAGGTGTATAGGCACATAAACAGTTTTCCTCACACATGTATTTGTCATTGAGTCGGTATTCCCACTCCCAATCTAAGCCTCTGCATGGTGTATCAAGAGTCCTTGGGTCCTCTATGACAAGTGCCCACTTTTTTCATATGACAGATGCCTCTGGGCCAATACCTATAACTGCATATATGTCAAACAGCGTTGACACCGGTCGTTTTGGGTAATTTCTGTCCATCTGACAAAGCCCCCCCTCTCCCCAACTCTTGGTAGGATTGGACTTCTAATCAATCTTCACTGGGGAGTACTGTGGGTCAAAGTGTTTTGACTCTCCTGTTGGCAGATAGAATAGGTGGTCTTATTGTGTCTGCTGGTCCCCAGGACTTTTCCTTGGCAAGAGAAGTGGGTATGGTATAGTAAGTTCCAAGTGACTCCCTGGCCTGACCTGGTTATACGAATACATGGGTCACGTGATGAGGAATCTAGGGCTACCGAAAGGGTCCAGATTAGAAGCAACCAAGACCAACGAAGCATCCTATCCATAAAAGGAAGGTGAGCGCTAGCAGAAACCTCTCACCACACTGCCATCCGGCCAGAGTGGTCTCTGTCAACCCTGTGGCAAAAAGTAGAGCAAGAATCACAACAGTGAGACACAAGGGGTGACAGTGCATCACAGTAAGGAAACATATAGAAAATAAGGACAGTCGATTTGTTCCAGCAGACCATCGATTCCTCAAGCTTCTGCCATGCGTGGATTAGTCAGCTTCTGGAGTGACTAAAGCAGGGCTGCAGTCTCCCAGAGCCTCTGGATTTGCAGACTGCTTCTTCTGTATGGTCAGCTTGCACGGCATTGATGGATCAGGAATGCACTCCCAGTTTCGAGATGCCGGCTTCACTCTGCTGTGGTGAATCCAGGGACCCCCTTAGCTACCATTACTGCAGTAGGGATGGACAAAATGACAGTGAACAGACCCATCCAGAGGGGTTTTAGGGGTTGGACATTCCATTCCTTCACCCATACAGCATCCCCTGGTTTAAAGGGTGAGCACCTGTGGTCAGACTCACAGGTAATCACTCCCTAACCCAGTGGTATACAGTGGTTAGGGTAGAGCCGAGGGCCCACATCTGTTGCCTTAGAGTTAGACTGCCTATCTCATTTAGATCCCACCCTTATGCCCTTGATAATGGGGGGAGGGCGCCCATAAAGAATTTCATAAGGGAAGAACCCCATCTGCTTAGTGGGGCTACACCTGATTCTTAACAAGGTGATTGGCAATACCTGGTCCCGGTGTAGGCGGGCTTCCTGACATAGTTTACTTAATTGCAGCTTCAGGGTTCCTTCATTCGTTCCACCTTTCCGGAGCTCTGGGGTCGGTGTGCCATGTGTAAGTTCTACGTAACCTTTAACCCCTTTCCCCCAGCCACACCACCTCAGCCATGAACACTGGCCCGTTATCTGATCCCAGAGTGAGAGGGATCCCAAGTCAAGAAGTGATTTCTTTTACAAGGAGTCGGGCCACTTCATGTACCTTTTCTTGTGCGAGTAGGGAAGGCTGCCACCCAGCCCGAGAAAGTGCAAAGACCAACAGCTATTCACAGCCCCGAGCCCTGGGGGACTGCAGTGAAGTCCACCATCATATTTTGAACCGGGGCTCCCCGGACACCCTGTACCCCGAGGGCGGCCTTGGGCCCCCGATGTGGGTTATTCCAGACACACATCACACATTCCTCGCATACTGCTCAGGCTACGCTGGAGAGTCGGGGGATGGAGAAACGTCGGCTCCACATAGTCTGGAGAGCTGTCCGGTCCATATGGGTTTTCTGATGGAAATGCTTGACGAAAGCTGGAGCCAGGACCTCAGGAATTGCCACTCGGTCATCTTTAACTTTCCACCATCCACTTGGGAGGTAGCTTCCATTGTCAGTCTCAAACCAGGTACTCTCGTGTTGTGAGTAATTAGGGTCTCATTCTGCCAGTGGACTAGAGAACAGTGCGGTGGCTAAAGCTGCTGAGTCCGTTGCTCCTTTGGAGGCCACAAGCTTTGCCTCTCCATCTGACTTACAGTTTCCCTGTGCAGCCGTGGTGTCTCCCCTTTGATGTCCCGACAGCGCATGACTGCCACCTTCTTAGGGTCCCACACAGCATCTGAGAGTTCAAGGATTTCCTCACCGAACAGACCCTTTATCTGGTGTCAAAACACCTACGACCCACAGTGCCCGGAGAAGAGGAATCCCGTGTACCAGATGTGCTCCAAGAAAAGAAGCACAATGTGTAAATGCATCTAGAGCCATCAAGCCTGACCTCTCCTTCCCCTCCTCATATCCTCCTTCCCAGAACCAGCAGCTGCCCCCCAAAATCCCTGAGTGTGCAAAACCTTCGTGTCACAAATTACACATTTTGATTTAAATCTCACGGATGAATGGACTAGTAGGTGCTAAACATGACATGAGATGAAGTCGCCTTCCAAAAGTCATCCAGTCAAGTTAAATCGGCAGGTGTAGCACACAGAAAATCGAGATAAAATAAATAGCATAATGACATTTAACAGTGCACAACTTCACAGCAGAGTCTGTCAGTGTTTCTTTAGTACACATCACCTGAAAAAACTTACTTTAAAACTTCTATTTAGAAAAAAATAAAATAGGGGCGCCTGAGTGGCTCAGTCGGTTAAGCATCCGACTTCGGCTCAGGTCATGATCTCACGGTCCGTGGGTTCGAGCCCCACGTCGGGCTCTGTGCTGACCGCTCAGAGCCTGGAGCCTGTTTCAGATTCTGTGTCTCCCTCTTTCTCTGCCCCTCCCCTCCCTGTTCATGCTCTGTCTCTCTCTGTCTCAAAAATAAATAAATGTTAAAAAAGAAAAAAAGAAAATAAAAAGCAAATCCAAACCATAAAAAAAAATCTACTTAGTAGGCCTGGAGTAGGCTTACGTTCTTTTAAAGATCATGAGGTGATTTTGATGCTAGGAGGCCAAAAAGATACAGTGCAGAGATGTACCACAATAGGTATCACAGATTACTTAGGGTTTTCCTTGCAATAATCAAATTACAACTACAATTTTTTTTAAGTTTATGAATTTATTTTGAGAAAGAGAGAAAGCGTAAGTTGGGGGGAGTGGACAGACAGATGGGGAGAGAGAGAGAATCCCAAGCAGATACTTAACCGACTGAGCCACCAGGCGCCTCATGGCTAAAATTATTTAAAACTATCTGTTTTGGGGGGCACTTGGGTGGCTCAGTCACTTAAACATCCAACTCTTGATTTTGGCTCATGATCTCGTGGTTGTGAGATTGATCTCCTAGTCAGGCTCTGCACTGAGTGTGGAACCTGTTTAAGATTCTCTCTCTCTCTCTCTCTCTCTCTCTCTCTCTCTCTCTCTCTCAAAATAAATAAATGAACATTAAGCATTTAAAAATATATCTATCTGTTCTTTACTAGCCAGTTCCATTACCACACCAGTTACCACTCAGCAAAACCAACTACTCGATGTCAAAAAGGAAAATCAAAGACTAGTGAAGTGACACTCATTCAAATCTCAAACACACTCCTTGACTTCAATCCAGATAAACAAAAAATCTATTGTGTACCTCTGTGAACATCAGGCAAAAAATATATTCACCTCTTCTTTTGAGGGACTACTAAATTTTGTTGCTGTGGGTTGAATTGGGAATTGTGGGAAGTTACTGTAGTTGGTACTGTGAAAACTTGATTTTTTTTTATTTTTTTAATGTTTATTTTTGAAAGAGAGAGTGTGTGTGAGCAGGGGAGGGGCAGAAAGAGAGGGGGAGACAGAATCTGAAGCAGGCTCCAGGTTCCAAGCAGTCAGCACAGAGCCCGCCACGGGGCTGGAACTCATGAGCTACAAGATCATGACCTGAGCCAAAGTCGGATGCTTAACCGACTAAGCCACCCAGATGCCCCAAAATTTGAATATTTTGAACTTCCTCAAGCCTTAGAACCTGAAAACTTCAGTACCACCCCACCACCACCACCACATCTCCCCAGGACCTTCGGCCTTTCACCAGCAGGATCCAGCTCTGTAACACTAAGAGGGAAAACATTGTTAAAAGAAAACCATGATCTGTTTTCTGTCTGTATTTCTAGCTCAAAATGGGTTCTCAATGTTTTTTACTATAATAATGAAAAAAAAACCCAGCAAATTGCCCAAATTATTTTTCTCTAACTCAAAGACCTCTGAAAAGGGAAGAAAATAATGAGTCGTTTCAGGGGGATTTATATGAATACTTCAGTTGACATTAGAGGTAGAGGATACCTCTGGCTTTTGTCATCTTGGTCAATCTCCTCAGCCTCCGGGGCCAGAAACACAATCCCCAGGCCAGACGTGCTAGGGCCACACCCACAGCAGCAAACTTGGTGACCTCTCCTAAGTCATGGACCGCAAGCTCCAAGTGAGCTAGTGCCGGCCCCACTTGCTAGGAAAGAGCCGTGCAATTCAAAAATGGAAGCCATCATGGTCATCATTTCACCTTTTACAAACCTGGTCATTTTACAACCAGAGAAACAGACACCCAGAGATTCAAGGTCACAGAGCTAATGCCACCCCCTCTAGAATTCAAATAGGAGAAACCCCCATGCTCCCTGCAGTCCAAACTTGGTCTCTCCAATTTTCGTTCTTTTGGAAAGAGCGTTACAGAAATGAGAGCGGACCCCACGCACAGCCTTGTTATGACAATATTTTTAGCTCTGCTGGGGGCCCACTAAAACTTGTTCTCCGGTGGAAAGGGGGCTAAATGACTCCCAGTGAGTGACAATCACTTCTCAAGGAGACAGAGGACATCAAGTAAGAAACAGGCGCTCATGGGGTCACTATGTTCCCTACACAGAGCCCAGAGCTAAAAGGCAAAGGGAAGGCTCTGTCCAAGCAAGGGAGCCAGCTAAGCTTTGGTTTGAGGTTTCCTTTATACAGATTGTAGGGAAGGAGGAGCTCCCAGAAAAGGGGGGGTTCGGGAATGCTCCATCTACACCTCCAAGCTGTGGCAGGGCCAAGTGCCTAAGCACACGGAAGAACATCTCAGCAGCCCAGGCAAACCCAGGGTAGGTCCGGGCTGTCAAGCGCTGGCAGGGGCAGGACGGGAGGTTGGCCTCCGGGTTCCAGTGCCAGAGGTGTAGGCAGGCAAGGAAGGAGGAGGCTCTTTCCGCTGACTCACCTCCTCCCCCTGCAGCTGCTCTCCCTCTCCCACTCTGCCTGCTCCACTCCCACCTTTTCCCGGTTTGGGTTCAAACCTTAGCAACTAGCTCCAACAGCTAACAACACCTGCCCACTCAAAAACCTGGCGTGCCATCACGGGACCGGCACAGAATCTACTATTTTGACACAGCGCCTTCCGTTGAAGCCAAGATGTTCGAGAGAAAGAGAGAAGGAGCTCAGTGGGCTGGCTCCTGGCAACCTAGTCGCCTCATAAACTCGCATTTGCATTTGCTTCCCCAGGTCCCCACCCCCCACCCCAGTCAGTGGAGCGCACAGAAACAGGTGGCAGGCGTGGACTCTGGCAGATGCATCATGCGCCCACAGCAGATGCAACGTCACTTTCCTTGCAGGTTTCTTGGCACCTTCTGGCCCTTCATGAGCCAGCACCTCACAGGAGCCTGCTTCCTGGTGCGGGATCCAGCCCCTTCGGTATAACCGTCCAGGATGTGTCACTCAGCCCACAAGAACTAGGGGCCGGCGTTTTCTGGGTCACAGAAGCCTCTGCCTACACCTCACTGCCTGTAGCTCCTTCCAGGTCACAGACACATGAAGTACAGGACAGGCCCAGGTCACAGAGGCCTTGAGGAAAATGAGCATCCCCAAGCAATGGCAACAGCCAAAAGGAGGTTTATGCACCCCTCCAGATCTAACCATTTACTTGTCCCGGCCTGGACAAACCAAATAGTGCCCACACAGCTCTCTCCACACTCATCAGTATATTTAATTAAATTAAAAAAAAAGATTTGGGGGGCACCTGGGTGGCTCAGTTGGTTAAGTGTCTGACTCTTGATTTCAGCCCAGGTCACGATCTCATGGTTCATGGGTTCGAACCCCATGTCTGGCTCTGCACTGGCAGCGTGGAACGTGCCTGGGATTCTCTCTCTCCCTCTCTCTCTCTGCCTCTCTCTCTCTTTCTCAAAATAAATAAATAAACTTTTTAAAAAAGCTTTTTTTGTTGTTGTTGAAATGGCTACCGAATGTTAGATTTCAAGTCACCAGAACTTTCTGTGTATGAGGTCAAGTGCCTGACCTCAAGGCACTGATGTTCTCATAGGAAAAAGAAGGCAGGCAATTATAGGTAACACATGTGTAGTTGGTTCTGGGGCTATAAGAACCAACTTATATATGTTGGGGATATAAGAAATGCCTTTTTTTTTAGTTAAATTAAATCTAATGAGAGCTTACTTTCCAAAGGTGATGAAAAGTCTAGTGTCTATTATATGAAGCTTATAGGATCCAAATAATCAGAAGTTCCTGATCATCACCCCAAGGTGATATACACTGCTTGGCTCCCAATCCAGGATATACATACTACATGCATTCAAGGATAGGCAGTTTTATTCGCTCCTCCATGCTGAGTTCAACCATGAGGGAGAATCCCTTAATAACCAGTATTCAGACAGTCTAGCAGCCATTGACTTTGTAGGTCTTTCCATCGCTGAGATGCTGAATTCAGATAAGTTCAGGTCTTCCCTGTTTGTGGAACTCACAGTCCTCTTTCTAGCCCTGGGGGAACTTAGCCACTGCCTCTCAAGCTTCCAGTCCCTCAGCTCAAATAACACCTCATTCCTGTGTCCCACAGCCCTATCATAGGTCTTCTTCATAGCACTGATGACTCTCTGAAACCAATGGATTTACTGAGTATGTGTCAGTTTTCTGCGTCCCTCAGAAGAACATCAATTCTATACGAGGAGGATCCTTGCCAAGCCTACTTGCTACTATCTACCCAATATCTAGAAAAGTGGCTGGTGCATGTCAGTGACAAATATCTGCTGAATGAATAAGTGCATATGCCAAGTCTCCAACCTCTTCCTTCTCTTCTACTCTCCAACATTCTTCTGCCAACTAACCTTACCCCTAATGGATCTAGATCTTCAAAAACAGCATAACCCAGGGATGGAAAAATGAGAGTCTTTTCATTGTTCCAAACTGAGTCCATACCAGCATAAAACTCAATTTTCCAATCACTTATTACACATATATATACAGATGTATCTATGATGTCAGGATTATTTTTAGGAAACGGAATTGAATTAGAGATTGAGCTGGATCTGAATTCAACAATTTGCAGAAAGATGATTCAGACTGGCCTTAAGGTTGCTTTCACATCTGTTTGCTACCCAACTAACTGACAGGCAATGAAAAGAATATACACAAGAATAAAGGTACAGATGAGTAGAACACTTTCTGTTGCCTTCCTAATTCCTCACACTCTGTGTGAGGCCCCAGGATTGAGTGGTTTCATCAGGTCAAGTAGAGTAAGGAATCCACCAAGATAGAAGAACCCAGAATAAGTCACTGACTTTCATAGGAGCTTCCTAAACCATATGGGGACACTTTGGCTGCCTGGTTGCCTATATCTGCACTCTATTTCCAACAGTACCCATGGGCCAGCTTCAGGTGTGGCCCAATAGGCTTGGCTACAACCCACTGTAGATTATGGTAGAGAATAGCTTGGTATCTATCAGATTATTCTTTAAGTCTTGATCTACGGTTTAAGCAAGGAGAGTAATGTGCCATGGAATATAGGAAGAAGAAGCTGCTTTCAAACCTATTAAGTGGTTTTGTTTAAAAACTTGGAGAAGAGGGTCGCCTGGGTGGCTCAGTCATTTAAGTGTCCGACTCTTGGTTTCAGCTCTGATCATGATCTAACAGTTCATGGGATGGAGCCCAACAATGGGCTCCATCCTGACAGCCAGGAACCTACTTGGGATTTTCTCTCTCCCACTGCCCCTCCGCAACTCGCGTGCACAGGCACGTGCACTCTCTCCCTCTATCTCTCTCAAAATAAATAATTTTTTTTATTTGTTTTTTAACTTGGAGAAGAGTAGACGTTGAGCATGCTGAGCATGTAGAGAAGAATAACCCACAAAAACAAGTCTGGCTCAAAAGGAGACTGTGGATAGGAGTTTGCATTGAGAGACTAGAGCCATCTGGTGGAGAATATTGAAAGCAACTAAAAATAATAATCAGTGAAAATCTGCTAACGAAATCAAATCAAATGGCAACTGGAAGAAACCCTTCATGTTTACGTATGATGAAATTGAGACCTAGCTAATTTTAAACTGAAAGAATTAGATAGTGGCATTATTAAACTGGTCGCCCTTGGATATCATTTAAGTCCAATATGAACCAAAAAGTGGAGAAACTGGTATTTGAAGAGGCTCAATTATCAGGGGATTTGCACACTACCCTAAAACTTCTCAATTCTTGCCTCTCCCATTAGCCATGAATCTATAAAGGATTAATCATGATCTCTTAGTCTGTCTTGATTCTCTACCTGGTTGATTTCTAAGATCACACAACCAGATTCCCAGCTATTTGTCACAGCCTCCCTACCCAGCCTGAAGGACTCCTGACAGGGAGGGAAGCAGAGGGGCCAGCACCCCATCAAGGGTTAGGATTGCACTCTCAACACCACCTCTCATCATTAGTGGCAATGATGAGATTCCAAATGAGACGGTCCTACCTCAACTTCAGAAGAATTATGAAAAAGAAAAAAAGAATTAGAAATATTTACCTTGTTCTCATTTAATTTAGGGAGGTTCTTATTTAGTTTAGTTTAGGTGTCTTTGGGCTTGAAACTTACAAAATGGGTCCATTGTGAACAAGCTTTTGCACACATGTGGCCATAGGTTTGTTATTAACACAAGTAAGGCATACAGGCTACTGTGCAGAAAGAAGTAAACTCTATTACTTATTTCAGTAGAGATACTCTCTGAGTCCCCATCTCAAAGATAAATACAAATAAGCAAAAGACAGTAAGAAACTACAACACTCAGGATTCTTATCTACAATTCATGAAATCCACACAGGCTAGTCCAAGCAGTCAAGGGACCTGCTGAAGGATAGTAGACAGCCAGCAGAATTCCTAGGAGGGACAGAAGGCCAAGTGCTGAAGCTACTTGAGCAGGAAGAACACACAACTATGTTGTGGAGTCTTCTGTTGAAGTACCATTGCCACACTGCTCTGAGATTTAAAAAAACTCCACTATCGCTTTCCCCCAAGGAACCAGCCAACTGTCACCACACTAATCAAAAGATCATTGCACCATGGAGCAGAACTACTGTGCATTCACCAAAACTCATGACTAGATTATATTTCTGTTGCTGTTAGGTGTGGCATGTGCCTGAATTCTGGCCAATAGAATATAGGTAGACAAGAAGGGTACTGTCTCCAGGAAAAGTCTGTAAAAACCTCCCTAGATCGTCCTCTCTCACCTCTTCCACTGCCTAAGTCCCTGAGAGACCACATGGAAGGCTGCTCCACCAGGAACTCCCACATCAGACTTTGATAATAAGTGAGAAGTAAATGTATTATCATTTCAGTGCCGAGAATGAGATTGATACAGCAGTTACTGTTACCCTAAAGATACCACTCACATTTCTCCCTTGTAAATTAAGCCTTAGATGGGCCCATCCGATTGGAAGAATGTAGGTTATATGCTGAACACTAGCTGCAAGTTTTCTGACGTCATTCTTGTGAAAGCAAGATTCTGAATGTGCACAGTTACCAAGATGTAGAGAGAATACTTAAAGAAATTATAAATGAGGCATGATCCCTACAGAAAGGAACGGTCCAAAGAAAATGAAGCCCAAATGGCCAGTAAATATATGAAAGGATTGTCAATTTCACTAGTAATCGTGGAAATGCAATTTTATACCAAAAACAGACCACTGTATAGCCAATAGACTGCAAAATTTTGTTA
Source organism: Puma concolor (assembly GCF_028749965.1). NCBI lineage: Eukaryota > Metazoa > Chordata > Mammalia > Carnivora > Felidae > Puma > Puma concolor. Next base: position 28,090,360 of record NC_141670.1, read on the forward strand.
ATTATTTACAAATTGAGTAATGATGTGGATAAATGGGGTTCTTTCTTATCACCTTGGCCAAAGTATAAATTATTGCAAGCAAAACAGACATTATATAATAAAGTTGAAGACATACATAGCAACACAACCCATAAAGTCTGCTCCTAGACACATATCTTAGCAATAGAGTGTCTCACACTAACAGATAAATGCTTCAGCTGGAAAATCACACATTGCTTTTACTCATATCCCATTGGCCAGAACTAGTCACATGCAAGGGGCAAGGAAAAGGATTCCTCTCACATGTCCACAGGGGGAAGAAACCTGGAGATTACTTAGTACTAGAAATCTCTACCACACTTTTCAAAGAATAGCAATGTTGAAGCTTTCCTTGCATGCATCAGCAAAGAAAGTCTAACTACAAGACCTTCTCACAATGCAGAGACTTATTGTTATTGAAGGACTGCAAGAACTTGTTATTGAAACAGAACCCATAGTTGATGAAAAGGAAATTTTTGTAGAGCTAAATTTAAGAAAGGTAAAAAGTAAATTCCAGTGATGAGATCAGAGTGATTCATCCCTTGTCCAACGTAAAAACTCAGTCTATGATGACACCCTGCCATCCGTTGTATCTGAGAGTCCCAGTAATCTACATGTAAAACCACTTCTCAAGAACTCTTCATCAAGAGTAACAGTGTCTTGTTTATTTACTGTGGTCCAGGAAGGCATCTTGATATCCATATGTTGAAAACCAGCCAACAGGTAGCAGCAATTAGGCCTATGAAGGGTATAGATACAATCATTTAGAGAGTCCAAGTTCAGACATGTCTGTACTATTGAATCCACATAATCTCCTAGACTATTTAAGCAGCCAGGAAAAAACCTACTGCCTTCCACCTCTATTTCAATTCAAATTAAGGTGATGTTTGCATACTTGGTTCTCACACCAACACCTAGCTTAATACCTGTCACACAGACACTTTGTTAAATGAATTGATCAGTCCACCATCAACTTGGATAATCATATGCATACCATTGGTATCCACCCTGCAAACTAAATTCCAGGATAAACACATAGCCCATAAAATCACTCCCAGAGCTAAATAGCTGTATACGTACAAGGATTTTTGTCCAAATGCCAAAGGGAGATAGAGAAGGAAGATGGGAAACGTCCCAGCTGGCACGGCTCTGTATACCCCACTGCCAAAGGAAGCACAGAGACAGAAATGGATCTTCGTGCCAATTCAGTGAATTCAGAGGCTGAGAGATTTCATCCCAACTCTCCTCATGAATGACTGAGGTGAATCATTTATTCTACGTTCTTGTTTTGCCATCTTTAACAAGCAGAGTGAAACAGAGGGGACTGAAGTTCTGATCAGCTTCCCAGGCATGCAGAAAGGAAGAGCTTCTCTGGCTGAATACTAGGCTCCCAGCTTTAAAGGCCCAATTTTCCCGCTTGATTTGGAAATTGAGGTAAAAATCCACACAGACGAAAAATTACAAATTTACCGGTGTAAAGCTTATATACACCCCTAGGTCTCGGTGATTTAAGTCCAAATCCGTCTTGCTCTTTGAAGGAAGTGGTCTCTGAAAAAAGTTTTCACAAGATTATGGAAAGATCATAACTGAGCAGAACTACCTAGATATTAGTGGGAAACTTCCCCAGGAGAATGCAGGCAATAAAATAGATGCTGCTACCATGATAAAACAGCAAAGGGAGGAATCTGGGAACGCCCTCGCCCAATTCAGATGGCATCTACATGGGATCCAAGTAACCCAAATATCTTCTCAGATGCCTACTTCTCAGCTTTTTCCTCTTAATGTAGTTTGCTACTTCAGGTTCCCCTTCTCCTGGCTCTAGATTTTATGCTATTAGAGTTTTCCTCGCTCAGAGTCAGCTAAAAACAATTCATATTATTATAGTGGCCACCTACTAAGGACTTAATACCTGTCAGACACTGTGCAGTGCTTTACATTAGGTCTCTCTCTCTCTCTACACCCCCCATTCCAAGAGAAGCATCACCATTCCATTTTTTAAGTATTTGTTTATTTATTATTTTACTTGTTTTATTCCTTTATTTGTTTGTTCATTTATTTTGAGAGAGAGAGAGAGATCGCTAGCAAGGGAGGAACAGAGAGAGGAGAGACAGAATCCCAAGCAGGCTCTGTGCAGCATGGAGCCCACCATGGGTCTGGATCCCAAGAACAATGAGATCATACCTGATATGAAATCAAGAGTCAGACGCTCAACTGACTGAACCATCCAGACACCCTACCTCATTCCCTTTTAACAAATGAGGTAGCTGAGGCTCAAAGATGTAAAGTGTAAACCAGCAAAGTGTAAAGCTAGACCTCAGGGTTCTCTCTTTTTTTTTTTTTTTAATGTTTATTTATTTTTGAGAGAGACAGAGCACAAGTGTGGGAGGGGCAGAGAGAGGGAGACAGAGGATCTGAAGCAGGCTCCAGGCTCAGTGTCATCAGCACAGACCCCAAAGCAGGGCTCGAACTCAGGAACCATGAGATCATAACCTGAGCCAAAGTCGAACACTTAACCGACTAAGCCACCCAGGCGCCCCGGGTACCTGCACTTTAAAAGACCACCACCCCATGTTGGGGGTTTTCTTTTCTAAAATGAGTCCTTGTCCTTTAGTGACATCCACTGAAATATTTCCAGATGAAATGTGATGGCTAAGTAATCTTGAGGGTGGTAACAGATGAAGCACCATTGGCCAAAGTAGACATAACCACTGAAGCTGAGGGGGTCATATGATTTTAAAACATTTTGTTTTATAATATACTGGCATTTTTCCAAAGTAAAATGCTGAGAGAAAGAAGAAAGAAGCTGAGTTGAAACTACCAGCACACAAAATTTAAAACAGAGTCAGAAAATGTCGTATTCTGAAAACTCATCTAGCAAACTTTAACAAAAAAAAAATGGATGATAGTAGTTATCAACTGAAATGCCCCAGTCCTGGAGTGTGCAAAAATATTTCTTCCCTGGCCCATAGAAGGGCATCATACAAAGATAACTGGAGTATGCATCACATACTAATGATGCACATTCATCATTGGTTGAGTTGTAATCTGCAGAACATTTGGAAAAGGAGTGGAACGTTAAGAATGTGCCCATCTTGTTTTTAAGGAATAGCGGTTCCTTCCTGGGCTGGGGAAATGTATAATAAAGGAATGGCCAAGCTCCCACAATTCAGTGACAGAATCCCCCAAGTCATCCGAATCCTGACTCTGACTTTACAGACCAAGTAAACATCTGATATTAATCTAGTTTCATGAAAGAGGCAATATACCAAAGGATTCAATTACTGAACGACATCAGTAAAAATGGCAAAGAAGGGAAATCTAAAAGCCCATCTCTCCATAAAAGCAATGAAGAAACTGGCAAAATTTGTCAGAATCCACTTTTTCAGAATGCTGGAATTTAATCAGTATATCGCAAATAGGGGGTGTTTAATCAAGGAAAAAACAGCTGAATCCTGGAAAGAATGCATTGTGGTGTTTGTAACTTACCCCGGCCCCATCCTCTACCCCAGCTGGGCAACAGCCTTAAAGACAACAGCCCACATTCCCAGTGCAGGCACCTAGTACTGGAGGGAGGAGGGTAGATCTTATTCTTAAAGATTGTGGTTGTTTATTTTGACCAGTCTGGTGGTGCCCCGAAGGACTAGATCAAAGGGCTTGCCACTATTTCACAGCAGTGAGAACTTTCCCAGGGCTGAGACAGCTATTTAGAGGGGGGAGAGTTGGGGTCGGGGGGGGGGGGGGTGCACAGTGTTTGTTAAAAACATGGAAATGAAAACATATTAGCTGATGCCACCTAGAGCAAATGATAAAATTTTGAATGAACAATAGACAAACTGAAAATCTTGGGAGCAAAGGCTAGGATATAAAATGCTTTGGAGAAATAAGGGCTTTGAAAAGGTCCCATATATTCCTAAGAATCTAAAAGGCCATACACATGCTCAGGACTGAACACATGCTCAAAAAAGACGTGAGAAACCTCCAAGCTCTCACCTCTGGCTGATGTTCAGGCTCTGCACAGGCAGGAAATGAAGGCTAAAGCAGAGTTGTAAACTACTGGCTGAGCGTTGAAGGCATGCCCAACACACACACAGCCCATCTCCAAAGAATAAGAGATTTTTGTTCAGGTTCTAGGCATTTAAAGACATCTCTGTAGAATCACTGACTGACCACTAAACTAACAGAGCAGAGATTTCAGTAACCATGCATGATGAAGAATACAGACTCTATAAAATTAGTTCAGGAAAGTCACTGCACAAACAACAACTACAACAAGCAGCAACAAAGTACCCTAGGGGAGAATAGGGAGAATAGTGGGGGAGAATCTGACAAATGCAATTGCCATGTTCTAACATTCAAAATGTTCAGCTTTAAAAAAAAAAAAAAAACAAAATGTTCAGCTTTCAGTACAAATTACAAGGCATGAAAAGAAGTAAGTCAAAAAAATAGAGGGCACTTGGGTGGCTCAGTTGGTTGAGCCTCCAACTCTTGATTTCAGCTCAGGTCATGATCTCAGAGTCATGAGATCGAGCTCCATGTGAGGCTCCGCGCTGACAGCATGGAGCCTTCTTGGGATTCTCTCTCTCCCTCTCTTTGTCCCTCCTCCACTCACTCACTCTGTCTCTCAAAATGAACATTTTTTAAGTCAAAAAACAGGAAATAAGGAAATTGATAGAAACTGTCCCTGAGGACAGGCATTGGGCTTACTAGACAAAAACTTTTTATTAACTATTTTAAATATACTTAAATCAGCAAAGGAAACAATGTACAAGATGTAAAGGAAACCATGAGAATGATATCTTACCAGATAGAAAATATCAATAAACAGCCAGAAATTATAAAAAGGAGCCAAATAAAAACTTTGGAGTTAAAAAATAAAATACAATAATGAAATGAAAACTCCAGTATCATTACTCAGGAAATGCAAATCAAAACCACAATGAGATACTATTTATACCCATTAAGATAGCTGTAAATTTTTTAAAATGGAAAATGGCAAGTTTTGGCAACAATGCAGAGAAAGTGGACCCCTTATATATTGCTGGTAGTAATATAAAATGGGGCAGCCACTGGGGTAAGTTTGGCAGTTCTTCAAAAAGTGAGACATCGAATTACCACACTACCCAGCAATTCTACTCCTAAGTATATACCTAAGAGAATTAAAAATGTATGTTCAGGGGCACCTGGGTAGCTCAGTTGGTTAAACATCTGACTCTTGACTTTGACTCAGGTCATGATCTCATGGTTCATGGGTTTGAGCCCTCCGTTGGGCTCTGTACTGACAGTGCAGAGCCTGCTTGGAATTTTCTCTCTCTCCCTCTCTCTGACCCTCCCCACTAGTGCTCTCTCTCAAAATAAATAAACTTTAAAAACAAATGTATGTTGGGGTGCCTCGGTGGCTCAGTCGGTTAGGCATCAGACTTCAGCTCAGGTCATGATCTCACAGTTCTTGAGTTTAAGCCCTGCATTGGGCTCTGTGCTAACACCTCAGAGCCTGGAGCCTTCTTTGGATTCTGTGTCTCCCTCTTTCTCTGCCCCTCCCCCACTCATGCTATCTCAAACATAAATGAACATTTAAAATTTTTTTAAAAACAAAAATAAATGTATATTGAAATAAAAACTGTACATGAATGCTCATAGCAGCATTATTCATAATAGCCAAAAGTTGGAAACAAAATTGAAACAGCTCAAATATCATTAATTAATGAACGGATAAACAAAATGTAGTATATCCATACATTGGAATATAATTCAGGCATAAGAAGGTATGAAGTACTGATACATGCTACAACATGATGAGCCCTGAAAACTAATGAAAGAAGCCAGACACAAAAGACCACATATTATATGATTCCATTTATATGAAATGTCCAGAATAGGAAAACCCACAGAGACAGAAAGCCAGTTAGGGGTTTCCAGAGGCTGATGGGAAAAGAAAGTGGGAAGTGACTCCTTAATGGGTAGGGGGGTTTTTTTGGACTGATGAAACTGTTCAGAATTAGTAATGATGCTTGCACCTCCTTGTGAATGTACTTAAAGCCACTGAACTCTATACCTGCAAATGGTTAAAATGGTGAATTTGTTAGGTGAATTTTACCTCAATTTTTAAAGTGTGTGTATGCGTGTGTCTGTGTGTCTCTGTGTACCACAGTATTGTTATGGAAGCTGTGGTCAGTCCATAGATTCAATGGGATGCCCAGCTCCACCAGCTAGGTGAGTGAGAGCACAAAACTTAATCCCTCTGAGTCTCAGTTTCCTATGTAAAAAATGGGGATAATAAAGCCTGCCTCATTGACTTGTTGGGAGGCTTCAATGAGCTAATGAAAGTAAAGAACATGTCATGAGCCTTGGAACATAGTAAGCCCTCAAGAAATATTGCAAAACATAAATAAATGCCCAGATAGAGAGAGAGACCGTGAGAGAGAAGAAAGGTAAATAGACTCCTGCTGGGAAGAATGTGCTCATCAGCCCTCAGGAACTTTCTTGTCTTGAAACTTAACTAGTAGGAATTTATAATTTATCAATCATTCTCTTAGATTTGCCTAGAATGACTCAGTCCCCTAAAGGCATAACACCTGATAAAATGACAAAATAAAGTCATGGAGTTAAAATGTTGAGAGTCTGTACACACACACACACACACACACACTAGCCTCCCTGACATAACATACTAGTTCATCTTTAATTAAATGGCATCAGCAATGACTGAGGAAAGCTATTCGTTGCAAGGAAACAGAAGTGTGAATTTCCATTTTGTGCAATTCAGCAAAATTATAGATCCACATAACTTTCAGCCTCTTTGTGCATACAAATCTTTCCAAGGCCAACTCAAGTCTTACCTCAGTTGAGCATTTCCAATCACCCCAGCTGAAGATACCTTCTCTTCCACTGAGCTTCCCAGGAAGAAAGGAAGAAAGGAAGGAAGGCAGGGAGGGGGGGAGGAAACAGCACTAATTGAAAAATCCCAATCTCCTATGCTAACATTTCCTTTCACATCACTTTCTCAAGTTCCTCCCCTCCAAGTTGTCATCAATGTCCCCAACACGTTGACATCTCTACTTTCATTGTACCCAGCACAACCCTCCTCATCCAACTTCGATACCAGTGCCTACCGCCACATTTGCTGTCTTGCAAATACCTTCAATTTCTTGACCTTCTCTTTCCAAATTAAACCCTAACTATGCATGGATCCAATATCACCTACCTTCTCTGTGCCTCAACCTGGAACATTAGTTATTGCTGGAGAAAAATACCCAACTAGGCAGAATGGTAACAAGTCAAATTCATAGTGAACAATGTCAGATTTACACAACCATGCCAGAAATATTCCTAATATTCTCTACGAAAGCCCTCTCCCATTTTCCATTACTATTGCATACCTCTCCACTCCAGTCAAACTCTGACTTCCTCCTTCCCTTCTGCCCCTCAGCTGGTGACCATTCCTCATACTTCATGAAGAATACAGAACCCACCATGCCAAGTCTCATGTTTCAGCCACCAATCTCCCATTTGCAAGTACTATCATCGTTTTCCTTCTATTACACTAAGAAAGTGCCTTTTCCTCCATGAAATGCCTATTTCTCCGTATCTTCCCTGGACTCATTCTTCTTTCCAGAGTCTTACTCTGTACCCAGGTGTTAATATGGCGATTTCTGAGTGATCATGGGTGATCTGGTTTCATTTTTCTCTTTGACTTATCTTTATTACAGAAGTTATCACGGATTACTTATATAATTTTTTTTTTAATAACAACTTAAGAGAAACTATCATCTAAAAGTTCTGACAGGCTTGGAGTGGTGGTAACACCCCCTTTATGCTTTGAGTCAACATTCAGCTGCCATTCAGTTTTAGGGTGGGAACAAAACAAAATCCTGCCAGCCAAGGAAGTAGAAGAGCCCAAGTCTTGAGATCATATTAAGTGCTACAGAATATACTATGTCTTGACAGGCCATATATTTCAAGCCTCTCCCATAGCCAATTTAATTGTCGCTAATTTTCTAATTTACTTTAGTCATAAAAACGGAGTCGGAGAGGTTACATAATCACTGATCTCTAAGAGAGGAGTGAATTTAAAAGGAGTCAGACAGCATTTGAGAGGCTCTCCTGTGGGTTTACCTCCGCAGAGCTGTTTCTCTTGTCAGTGAATCACACAGTCAAATTACAGGAGAAAGTGACAGGAATTAGGCTAAATTCCAACTCCTAGTGTCAGGAGGTTATTCATCAAGCCTACAGCATCAGCTGTCTGTTTGGCAAGGGATGCTGTTTCTAATTATGCATTACTCCCTGTGGGCCACCCAACAGGACCTTTATTTTCTCCACAGTTACTAATCAGCCATCCACAGTTAACAAGATCAGATCTAGAAGTATGTAAATTCACTCTCAATTCTTTCTCCTAATCACTCAGCAGGACACCTTAGGAGCTCTAACGAGGTGCCTAGCCAACTAACTAACAAGCTGGCCAGCTACTTCTCTTAACTATGGCTTCCAAAATGGGATCTTTTATTTCAGATACATAGACCCATTCAATACACTGAAATATGTAGCTTTCTTGCAACTTTCTGGTAAAACTTTACCTAAATTAGGCAAAGTTAAAATTGAGTAACTAAATGAAAATTGAAGAAATGCCCAGCCAATGGGGAATTCAAATGCGCACAATTCAACACCTGGGGACTTTTCTGTATGTCCCCAGAGAAGGAGCCCTCATCTGTATTTCTGTTGTCAAAATTTCTTCCTGCTGACATTTCTTCCTCTAACAACTTCAGATTCATACTCTGAAACAAACCTTATGAAATTACCAATCTTTGATGCTTTTTGACCCACAACCATGGCAATTTCATATAGTTCAGCCTAATACACAGGCTCTCAGTTTTTTTGAAGGGGCTTGAGTTTTTTCAAGCATAAAGATAAATAATAATAATAATAATTGTAATAACCAACATATTATTGAGATCTTTCTGTATGCTAAGCACTATGCTGATATATATACTCGCTCACTCAGTGCTCACATTTAACACTCACATCTCACAGATGTGAAAGCTGAAGCAGAAAGAGGTCAAGTAAGTTGCTCAATGTCATAGACTGGCAAAGGATAGATTCAAACATGGGCTTTCACTGCACAGGAATTAACCACTGCATGTACTTCCCATAAAGTTTCTGTTGATGATAAATGGGGAAGTAAAGTAAAAAGCTCGCAATGATTCCATATAGTTTTCTCACCAAACTTCTATTTCACTTAGACCCTCTAAAGGATAAAGTTACACATAGATATTAATAGTGAGTCTATTTGGCAACAGACTTCTTAAGTTCAGGATATGCAGATTTGATAAGCTCAGTTATGCTGTATTGCTTATGATTAATAATCTGCTGAGCTTTCCATAGGGTTAAGAGAATAAAAAAACAGAAGAGAGAGAGCGCATGCAGAAGTACATGTGTGGTATGTACCATGCATCCGTGTGAATGTGTGCTCTTGACGCAAATCAGTCTGTGATGAGTGATATGGAGTCCTTTGATAGATTAATAGAATACTGAAATTTTCTAGTTTTATTAGTAGGACAGACTCAATATTCTGAAAACACCTCCCACCATTAACAAAGAGGAACGCCAGATGAAATATCTTTTTGAATGTATAGCTAAGCTCATAGGAAAGTAATAGAAATTCCCAAAGGCCAGAAAGGAAGAGGTTGCTAAAAACCAGAGTATTATATGATTGAGCTGATGTGACAGCTAATCTGGATTGATGGGCTTTATTTCCACTTTGACTAATCTAGAGAATTGGGTTTTAATGTGCACTTGGTGAGTAAAAGGTTTTCAGACTCTCAAATAGGGAGTTGAAACTGAGCCCCACCTACTCTCCCTCCCCTGTCCCACATAAAACACAATTCAGGGTGGACTAGAAAATCTCTCTCTACCAGCATAAGGAGATGGTGAGGAAGCTTGCCTCTTTTGGCCTAGATTTTAAGTAGGGGGAGACAAAAGGAGTTTCCTCATTGGAAACTCAATTATGGATCAATGTTATGAGAATCCAGAAATTCTCAAGCCAAAATTAACACATAAATCACTCCTAGGATGATTAGATGACATCACTGGAGCACCTGGCAGGAGAAAACTACACAAAAGGGACACACACTTGACGAGATTTTGAGGTGATGGGGGGTTCAGAGCTGAAGGCCAAGAAAGTTGTCTTTGGTACCAAAAAAATGATTTTATTAAAGCACAGGAAAAGGACCGGTGAGCAAAAAGAGCTTCACTAGGGTTGTGAAGAGTGGCTGGTTACATAGTATGGAATTGGGGAGGTAAAGTCCAGGGGAAGTTTCCAAAGGGATTTTCATATGATAAAGAAGACTCCCAGGATACTGGAGGCCTAGCTATTGTCAAGCTAAGGTTGTTTTTCCCTCTAGCTATCTTAACATTAAGACATCAGGGAGCTCCTGGAGAAATGTTTTACTCTGCCTGCATCAAGTATTTGTCAATGGGCTGAAGATAAGAAGGAAATTCAATTTTATCTGCCATCTCCTTCTTGCCTTGTTCCCCACATCACTATGGAGGGGAGGGTGATGTTGGGGATCTAGAAAACTGAGTCTATAGGTTTCTAGATATTACACTATTGATAAGATTGCCTTTTTCTTATAATTTACTAAGATATTTGCAAACTGATGGAGCCTCTATCAGTTTAACCATTTGTGTTTTTGTCCTTTCCTGGTTTTGGGTAGCCGGGAGTGTCCAAGGAATATCACACCATATCCCTCCTGGGGGAGGGGAGGTAGGTAGGCTGGCTTGTACTTTGCCCTCAGCCTGACTTATGCTCCCTCACCACACTCACCACTATTCCCACAAAAAAGCCCTTCTAAAGATTAACTCATAATATAAAATAACACAACTGAGTACTTAATAATCCAACATGAGCAAGAGACAACAGAGGTAACAAGTATGTAATAAAGAAAGTGCAGGTGGAGGGAAATTAGGCCCTCAGAACTTCAGATAATTGAATAATTTATCAAATGAAGACTATAAAATCATTAATGACATTTCAGAAAGGAATCAAAACATAACAGAAGACTATGGAAAAAACTTCTAGAAATGAAAATGTAATCGCTGAAACTAAAAACCCATTAGTCAAATTAGGCAGCAGATTAGACACAGATGAAGAAGGAAATTGAATACAGAGCTAAGAAAATTACTCAAACTGTAATAGAGATAGAAGACATACAATATTAAAGAGAGTTTAAGAGACACAGAGGTTAAAATGAGAAGATATACATGTCTAATAGGAATTTGAGAAAAAAATAGATGTGAGAGAAAATATTCAGAGAGATGGCTAAGAATTTTCTAGAATTAATGAAACACATGAAATCCTCAGAATCAGGAACACACAAAAAGTACCAAGCAGTTAATACAGAGATAAATCTCAATACCTCATCACATTATAAATTGCAAAACACCAAGACAAAATATTTTAAACACCAAGAAAAAAAATACCTACAAAAGAATGACAAAGAGCAGATTTCTCAACAATAGAAACAAAAGCATAAAATATCTCCAAAGTGAAATAAATGTCACCTAGAATTCCATACATATAAAGAAGCTAAATTATCCATAAAGAGTGAGGGTAAATGGGGGTGCCTGGGTGGCTCAGTCAGTTAAGCATCCAACTTCAGCTCAGGTCATGATCTCCCAAGTTTGAGCCCCACGTCGGGCTCTGTGTTGACAGCTCAGAGCCTGGAGTCTGCTTTGGTTTCTGTATGTGTCTCTCTCTGCCCGTCCCCTGCTTGTGATCTCTCTCTCTCTCAAAAATAAATAAACATCAAAAAAAACTTTTTTTCAAAAAGAGGGCAAATGGAAGACAGTTTAAGGCAAACAAAGAATGAGAGAGTTGACCTCTGGGAAACTTTGACTAACAGAAAGGAATTCCAAAGGATATAATTTAGAAAAAAGGAAAAGCAGCTAGAGGAAAGAAGTAAAATGCAAAATGTGGGGGTACCTGGGTGGCTCAACAGGTTGAGCATCTGACTCTAGATCCCGTTGGGCTCTGTGATGATAGAGCAGAACCTGCTTGTGATTCTCTCCCTCTCCCTCTCTCTCTCTGCTCCTCCCTCACTCGTGCACTTACTTTTGCTCATGCTCTCGCTCTCAAAATAAATTAAAAAACTTAAAAAAAAGAAACATGTGGTCAAATGTGGATAAATCTAAACAGCATTGACATATATGGTGGTTAATTTTATGCATCAACATCACTGGCCATGGGGTGCCCAGATTAATCATTATTTCTGGGTGTGTCTGTGAGGGTGTTTCTGGATGAGATTATCATTTGAAGATAGACTGCCTTCCCCAGTGCAGGTAGGCATCACCCAATCCATTGAAGGCCTGAATACAACAGAGCAAAGGAAACAGGAATTTGCCCCTTTTTGCTTCCTGCTTGCTTGCTTGAATTGGGACATCCCATCTCATCTTTTCCAGCCCTCAGACTGAGACTTAAGCCATCTGCTCCCTTGGCTCTCAGGCTTTCAGATTCAGATTGGCTTTCCTGGGTCTTCAGCTTGCAGACAGATCTTGGGACTTCTCAGCGTCCATAACTGTGTGGGCCAATTTCTCATAATTGTGTGAGCCAATTCTTCATAAGGAGCCAATTCCTCATTTCCTCAATATTTCAAGCAGGAAAAAAAAAATCCTTAAGCCCCAAAACTGGAAGCTATGAGAAATCTGTGTCCTCAAAATATATGCAATAGTAAAAGATACATAGATATAGACACATATATACAGACATATATATATACACACATATATATACATATATATGTATGTGTATATTTATATCATGTATTTATATATACATATTTTACTGTTTCTGTTTCTCTGGAGAAACTTGACTAATCTACCACATAAAACAATAATCAGTGACAAATTCTCAGAGGAACAAAAACATTGTAGAACTAGAATACTAACTAAGTATAACATTATTAGGAGTGACTTAAGATTCTTTATATACATAGTTCTGGAGGAGGTTGATAATATTGATTAATTTCAAACTTTTAAAAAAAGTTTTATTTATTTACGTAATCTCTACACCCAACGTAGGGCTCAAACTCACAACCCCATGGGGCACGTGGGTGGCTCAGTCAGTTGGGCGTCCCAACTCTTGATTTCAGCTCAGACTTGATCTCATAGTTCATGGGATCAAGCCCCATGTTGGGCTCTTCATTGACAGCACAGAACCTGCTTAGGATTTGTTATGCCCAGAATTCGTGATCCCCAAAGACCACCAGGGAGCCGAGTCCGATGCAAAAGCAAAGAGCCTTTATTCGAGCTAGCTCGAGCTCAATCCCCTACCTGCACTGATGCAGCGGTGAGACACCGGAGAGAAAAAGAGCGAGTTTCAAAAGCACACAGGTTTTATAGGGATCATGGCCTTAGCCGATTGGCTGGGGAAGGGTCGTGGACTCAGCCGATTGGCTGCCAAAGTGTGGTCCCAGATCAGCAATTATCAGCGTCACCTGGAACTTGTTAAAAATGCAAATGTTGGGCCTGATGGTCACAGACCTACTGAATCAGAAACTCCGGGGGTGGGGCTCAGCAATCTGTGTTTGAACAAGTCTTCCAGGAGATTCTGATGCACCTGAAGTTTAAGAACCACTGTGTCTGAGGATCTCTAACATGTTTGGCCTCAGTGTATACAGAACGTTTCTCACTGGTCACCTATGAACCATTGGCTGTCAGCCTTGCTGTGCTATATAAATACCTAGCACCAAACACTATCCCCAGAGACTCTGATTAATTGGTTTGGGGAGGGGTAAAATGCTCCCAGGTCATTCTAAGCCTGGACAGGGTTGAGGGCTCCTGCCTCTGGCCCCGACCTGAGAGAAGCCCTCCCTCTTCTACTCACACTTTCCACGCCTCTCACACTCCCCTTCCTCCCACCTCAGACTTCGGAAGAATGCATCAATCAGTAGCCTGCTTTCTTAGAAAACATAAGTTACTCAAGGGGAGGAGGCGTGTTCTGAGGTTTGAGCAGGAACTTCTTTCTGTGGCCATGTCGGGGACATAGTCACTAGTCAGCCCGCCTAGGTCTGCTCTTTCAAATTCTCTCTCTCTCTTTCAAAATAAATAGGCATTAAAAAGGGGAGGGGGGGAGGAGCCAAGATGGTGGAGCAGCATGGAAGTTTTTTGTGTCTCTCACATCCATGAAATATAGCCAGACCAAAACTAAACCATCCTACACACCTAGAAAACTGATTGGAGGATTAACACAACAATCTGCACAACCTGAACCACAGAATTCAGCAGGTATGTGGTGCAGAGAGGTGAACTTGGGAAGCAAGAAGGAGCAGGAAGGGAGGTGCTTTTGCAAGCAGAGAGAGGACAGAGACTTGGGGGGGAGGGAATACGGGAAAAGCACCCCTTCCCAAAAGCAGCTGGAGAAAATATAGAAAATTAGAAACAGCCACTGGTGCTAAACTAAAAAGGGAGAAAGGAGAAAGGAGAGGGTTTAAATTCCATTAAGACTGTAAACAAGGGGAGGGCAAAGGCTGCAACTCTGCAGCTCAATACCTGGCGGTGCTCTGGTGGGAAGGGCGAATCCCCAGGAACAGAGTGGGGTCCAGGAGGTTCTCGAGCCACACGGGGAAAAGCGGTTCCACTGCTGGAAGGACACTTGGTAAAGACTGTTGAAGCCACCGGGTCCCAGCAGACCCCAGAAGGCGGCCACATTCGCTGGTGCTGGAACAAGGTCTTTAAGGGTGAAGCCTGGTGCCAGGTGTGTGTTGTGATTTTCCATCATCCCTGAAACGCTGCAGCTACACTGTCTCACAAACTTTTTCTGGGACGGGCTGGCACCTGGCCAGTCTCGGGGCACCGGCAGCAACAGGGTCCAGCAAGTGTTCCTGGGTGCAGCTGATATTCGGCCATTGCTCATTCAGCCATTGCTCGGTGAGACCCTCCCGCAGAGGGGCGGAACGGGTCAAAGCCGCAGTCCTTGGGAAGTAAGGGGCCGGGGAAAACAGCCGCATCTGAGGCAAAACTCGGGAGAGAGGTACTGCCTGGGGCCTGGTCACGGAGAGTGGAAAAGCAGGGAGTGGACGAGAGCTGAAGACAGAGGACCTGTGCGCGACTGCTGACCCAGGAGAATAGACTGGGTGGCTGGGTGGTGCCATTTTCCACAGCTCCCGCCCATGTGCGTACGCGCATACGCACCTTTGAGCGCTGAAACACTCCACCCCAGTAGGCTAGCAGCGCCATCTAGTGGAGAGCAGAGCCATTACACCGAGCCCCGCCCAACTGGGCCAACTTCGCTCTTCAAGAACACAAGTCTCACCGCCGGCTTAGTTTATGGACTATAAAGCGCTACATACACTGACTTCTAGGGGAAAACGAAGCAATTTCAGACCTACTTCAGTCTGTTAGCAGGTCCATCTATTCAATTTTCTTTCTTTTTTTTTTCTTTTTCTCTTTTACACTTTTCTTTTTCTTCAATACAGAAAGAGAAAAAATTCATTTTTATTTTCAATTTTTATTAAAACTATTTTTCTTTAATTTTTATTACTATATTTTTTACTTTTGTGTAAATTTTTTCAAGTTCTATTTTACTTCCATCGTTTTATTTTAGCCTACTTCAGTGTACTCACCTTTTCAAATTTTCAATTTCCTTTTTTCTTTCTTTTTCTTTTTTTCTCTTTTTCTTTTTTTCTTTTTCTTAAATGCAGAAAGAGAAAAACTTCATTTTTATTTCAATTTCTATTAAAAATATTTTTATTTAATTTTGACTATTTTTTGCTTTTATGTAAATTTTTTCAAATTCTATTTTACTTCCATCATTTTATTTTAGTCTACTACAGTGTATTTACTTTTTCAAATTTTTAAACGATTTCTTTTTTTTAATTTTTTCTCTTTTGCATTTATTTTCTTTTTCCTTAAATACAGAAAAAGAAAAATCATATTTACTTTTAATTTTTATTAAAAATATTTGTCTTTAGGGGCGCCTGGGTGGCGCAGTCGGTTAAGCGTCCGACTTCAGCCAGGTCACGATCTCGCGGTCCGTGAGTTCGAGCCCCGCGTCAGGCTCTGGGCTGATGGCTCAGAGCCTGGAGCCTGTTTCCGATTCTGTGTCTCCCTCTCTCTCTGCCCCTCCCCCGTTCATGCTCTGTCTCTCTCTGTCCCAAAAATAAATAAACGTTGAAAAAAAAATTTAAAAAAAAAAAAAAAAAATATTTGTCTTTAATTTTTCTCTACTATATTCTTTACTTTTGTGTATATTTTTTCAAATTTTATTTTACCCACCATCTCATTTTAGTCTACTTCAGTGTATTCATTTTTTCAACTTCTCGAACAATTTTTTTTCTTCCCTCCCCCCTTTTTTTTCTCTAATCTGTCAAACCACTTTCAACACCCAGACCAAAACACACCTAGAATCTAGCATCATCTATTCAATTTTTGTGTGTGGGTGTGTTTTTAATTCTTAATTTTAATATTTTTTAATTTTAATTTTTTTTTTTGTTTCAATTTTTCGGGGCACCTGGGTGGCTCAGTCGGTTAGGCGACAGACTTCAGCTCAGGTCATGATCTCACAGTTTGTGAGTTCGAGCCCCGCATCGGGTTCTGTGCTGACAGCTCAGAGCCTGGAGCCTGCTTCGGATTCTGTGTCTCCCTCGCTCTCTGCCCCCTGCCCTGCTCACAATCTGTGTCTCTCAATAATAAATCAATGTTAAAAATATTAATTTCAATTTTTCTACCTCAATTCCTTTTCTCCCTTCAAAATGACAAAACAAAGGAATTCACCCCAAAAGAAAGAGCATGAAGGAACGACAGCCAGGGATTTAACCAACACAGATACAAGCAAGATGTCTGAACCAGAATTTAGAATCACAATAATAAGAATACTAGCTGGAGTCAAAAATAGATTAGAATCCCTTTCTGCAGAGATAAAAGAAGTAAAAAATAGCCAGAATGAAATAAAAAATGCTACGACTGAGCTGCAATCACGGATAGATGCTGCGGCAGCAAGGATGGACGAGGCAGAACAGAGAATCAGTGAAATAGAGGACAAACTTATAGAGAAGAACGAAGCAGAAAAAAAGAGGGAGCTTAAGGCAAAAGAGCACGATTTAAGACTAAGAGAAATCAGTGACTCTAAAAAGGAACAACATCAGAATCATCGAGGTCCCAGAAGAGGAAGAGAGAGAAGTAGGGGTACAAGGGTTATGTGAGCAAATCATAGCAGAAAACTTTCCTAACCTGGGGAAACACACAGACATCAAAATCCAGGAAGCACAGAGGACCCCCATTGGATTCAACAAAAACCGACCATCAACCAGGCATATATATCATAGTCAAATTCACAAAATACTCAGGCAAGGAGAGAATCATGAAAGCAGCAAGGGAAAAATAGTCCCTAACCTACAAGGGAAGACAGATCAGGTTTGCAGCAGACCTATCCACAGAAACTTGGCAGGCCAGAAAGGAGTGGCAGGATATATTCAATGTGCTGAATCAGAAAAATATGGAGCCAAGAATTCTTTATCCAGCAGGCCTGTCATTCAAAATAGGAGAGATAAAAAGTTTCCCAGACAAACAAAAATTAAAGGAGGTTGTGACCACTAAATCAGCCCTGCAAGAAATTTTTTTTTTTTAATTTTTTTTTTCAACGTTTATTTATTGTGGGGACAGAGAGAGACAGAGCATGAACGGGGGAGGGGCAGAGAGAGAGGGAGACACAGAATCGGAAACAGGCTCCAGGCTCTGAGCCATCAGCCCAGAGCCCGACGCGCGGCTCAAACTCACGGAGCGCGAGATCGTGACCTGGCTGAAGTCGGACGCTTAACCGACTGTGCCACCCAGGCGCCCCGAGCCCTGCAAGAAATTTTAAGGGGGACTCTCTGAGGGGAGAAAAGATGAAAATATATATACCAAAAACAACAAAGATTAGAAAGGACCAGAGAACACCACCAGAACTCCAACTCTACAAGCATCATAATGGCAATGAATTCATATCTTTCAGTACTCACTCTAAACGTCAATGGACTCAATGCTACAATCAAAAGACATGGGGTAAGAGAATGGATAAGAAAACAAGATGCATCTATATGCTGTTTACAAGAGACCCACTTTAGACCTAAAGAGACCTTCATATTGAAAATAAGGGGATGGAGAACCATGTATCATGCTAATGGTCAACAGGAAAGCTGGAGTAGCTTTCTCATACTTACATCACACAATCTAGACTTGAAAATAAAGCCTGTATCAAGAGATGCAGAGGGGCATTATATCATAATCAAGGGTCTATCCACCAAGAAGACCTAACAATTGTAAACATTTATGCGCCAAATGTGGGAGCACCCAAATATATAAATCAATTAATCACAAACATAAAGAAACTCATTGATTGTAATACCATAATAGTAGGAGACTTCAACACCCATTCACATCAATGGACAGATCACCTAATCAAAAAATCAACAAGGAAACAATGGCTTTGAATGACACACTGGGCCAGATGGACTTCACAAATATATTCAGAACATTTCATCCTAAAGTGGCAGAATATACATTCTTCTCCAATGCACATGGAACATTCTCCAGAATAGACCATATACTGGGACACAAATCAGCCCTCAGCAAGTACAAAAAGATTGAGATCATACCATGCATATTTTCAGACCACAATGCTATGAAACTCAAAATCAACCACAAGAAAAAATTTGGAAAGGTAACAAATACTTGGAGACTGAAGCACATCCTACTGAAGAATGAATGGGCTAACCAAGCAATTAAAGAGGAAAATAAAAAGTATATGAAAGTCAGTGAAAATGATAACACCACAACACAAAACCTCTGGGACGCAGCAAAGGCAGTCATAAGAGGAAAGTATATAGCAATCCAGGCCTTCCTAAAGAAGGAAGAAAGATCTCAGATACACAACCTAACCTTACGCCTTAAGGAGCCAGAAAAAGAACAGCAAATAAAACCCAAAACCAGCAGAAGACAGGAAATGATAAGGATTAGAGCAGAAATTAATGCTATTGAAACCAAAAAAAACCAGTAGAACAGATCAATGAAACCAGAAGCTGGTTCTTTGGAAGAATTAACAAAATTGATAAACCACTAGCCAGTTTAATCAAAAAGAAAAAGGAAAGGACCCAAAGAAATAAAATCAAGAATGAAAGAGGAGAGATCACAACCAACACAGCAGAAATAAAAACAATAATAAGAGAATATTATGAGCAATTATATGCCAATAAAATGGGCAATCTGGAAGAAATGGACAAATTCCGGGAAACATATACACTAGCAAAACTGAAGCAGGAAGAAACAGACAATTTGAACAGACCGATCACCAGTAAGGAAATCGAATTAGTAATCAAAAATCTGCCAAAAAACAAGAGTCCAGGGCCAGATGGCTTTCCAGGGGAATTCTACCAAACATTTAAGAAAGAGTTAACACCTATTCTCTTGAAACTGTTCCAAAAAATAGAAACGGAAGGAAAACTTCCAAACTCTTTCTATGAAGCCAGCATTACCTTGATCCCAAAACCAGACAGAGACCCCACTAAAAAGGAGAACTATAGACCAATTTCCCTGATGAACATGGATGCAAAAATCCTCAACAAGATATTAGCCAACCAGATCCAACAATACATTAAAAAAATTATTCACCACGACCAAGCGGGATTTATACCTGGGATTCAGGGCTGGTTCAATATCCACAAAATAACTAACGTGATTCATCATAAAAGAAAGGACAAGAATGATACGATCCTCTCAATAGATGCAGAGAAAGCATTTGACAAAATACAGCATCCTTTCTTGATAAAAACCCTCAAGAAAGTAGGGATAGAAGGAGCATACCTTGAGATCATAAAAGCCATATATGAACGACCCCGCACTAATATCATCTTCAATGGGGAAAAACTGAGAGCTTTCCCCCTAAGGTCAGGAACGAGACAGGGATGTCCACTCTCGCCACTGTTATTCAACAGTATTGGAAGTCTTAGCCTCTGCAATCAGACAACACAAAGAAATAAAAGGCATCCAAATTGGCCAGGAGGAGGTCACACTTCCACTCTTCGCAGATGACACGATACTCTATATGGAAAACCCAAAGGATTCCACAAAAAAACTGCTAGAATTGATCCATGAATTCAGCAAATTTTCAGGGTATAAAATCAACGCACAGAAATCGGTTGCATTTCTATACACCAACAATGAAGTGACAGAAAGAGAAATCAAGGAATCGATCCCATTTACAGTTGCCAATAATTTGGATGTAAATTTAAATAAATAAATAAACAAACAAACAAATACAACCCCAAGATCAAAAGTCATATGCTCTTCTGATTGAGGCAGCCAGGTGCCCCAATTTCAGACTTTCTGAAATCAAAATGAAAGTTAAAGGTAATAGAAATTGAATGCATAACTTCTACTTAGCTAAGAAGGAAAATTTTCTAATAAGTTAGAAAATGATACATGCTATTAGGAAACATGCAACAAGGTAAGGAAGGTGCAAAATCCTAGACCAAAAATAGGGATGTAGAAATTTTATTTATTGTTTTATTTTTATTTTTTTTTTAACTTACATCCAAATTAGTTAGCATGTAGAGCAACAATGATTTCAGGAGTAGATTCCTTAATGCCCCTTACCCATTTAGCCCATCCCCCTCCCACAATCCCTCCAGTAACCCTCAGTTTGTTCTCCATATTTATGAGTGTCTTATGTTTTGTCCCCCTCCCTTTTTTGATATTATTTTTGTTTCCCTTCCCTTATGTTCATCTGTTTTGTCTCTTAAAGTCTTCATATGAGTGAAGTCATATGATATTTGTCTTTCTCTGACTCATTTCACTTAGCATAATACCCTCCAGTTCCATCCACGTAGTTGCAAATGGCAAGATTTCATTCTTTTTGATTGCCGAGTAATACTCCATTGTATATGTATACCACATCTTCTTTATCCATTCATCCATCGATGGACATTTGGGCTCTTTCCATACTTTGGCTATTGTTGATAGTGCTGCTATAAACATGGGGGGTGCGTGTGTCCCTTCGAAACAGCACATCCGTATCCTGTGGATAAATGCCTAGTAGTGCCATTGCTGGGTCATGGGGTAGTTCTGTTTTTAGTTTTTTGAGGAACCTCCATATTGTTTTCCAGAGTGGCTGCACCAGCAGAAATTTTATTTTTTTTAATGTTTATTTATTTATATTTGAGGGAGAGCACAAGCAGGGGAGGGGCAGAGAGAAAGAGGAAGACACAGAATCTGAGCTGTCAGTGCAGAGCCCAAGGTGGAGCTTGAACCCACAAACTGATATCATGACCTGAGCTGGAGTCAAACTCATTGAGCCACCCAAGGCACTCCAGGATGTGCAAATTTTAAATAGAGCAGTTTGGCTTTATTATTACTGATCACCAAATATACTTGGTCTTTCATTTCCAGCCTATGCTAGGATTGTACTTCCCTACCATATTAACATTAAGTGTAGCCACGTGATTCACTTTGGCCAATGAAGAGCAAAAATGGCACGTGACATTTCTGAACAGAAGCTCTAAGAACAGTGTGTGATTCCCCACGTGCCCTTCCATATGCTGCATTTGCAGAACATGCCAAGTGGAAGCTTATCAGCCAGAATCCCTGAGTAACTGTAACGAGCAGAAGCCCTCCCAACCTACATAAGATGCTTAGTGTTAGCTATGTGTTGATTAAGCAAGTAAGATTCTGGGATTGTCACGGCAGAACGGCCTAGCCTGACTGATACAAGTAGTTAGCATAGGCCTCATTGAGGTGGCCGAGAATGGTAGCTTAAACCTGCGTGGCAATAGTGGAAAAGATTAAAAATCATCAGAATCGGGATATATTTTTACACAGAGAAAAGAGTTAAGTCCTATATAAGTGAAAATGTGAGACCAAACAACAGCAGACTGCATTGGGTCTAACAGTACGTCAGAGACATGTATGAAAAACAGCTCTAATATAAGCAACCCTTATATTCTGGTAACAGTCTGGGAGGAAATAAATAATCTATCTAATAGGTCTATAACAGCATAAACAACCCGCTGAATATTACAAGTAAGAGAAACAAACTAAAAAAGATTTCACTGCCCACTATACTTTGATTAATGGAGCATTATTGCCCTCTAGTGATGAAAGAAAAAAATGAATTTTAGAAAAAGCCAGAAAGTGGCAACCAATGTCGATGAGAAATACACATTTTGAAATTATGGGCTCTCTTTGTTGCCATGACAGGGTACTTTATAACAACTTTTTTGATTAGGAGACACCTTGAGCAACTCTGTCTGAGGGAAGATAAAATCTGGTATTGCTTTGCAAAGCTCTCCATAATTTTCCAGAAAGCAAGAATCCTGAAACCCTTTGATTGGTTAAAGTACCAGGACTAGTGAGTGTAAGTATACAAATTAGTAGTATTTGTAGTGACATCCACGACACAAATGTTTTCTTGTCTTCCATTTAAAAAAAAAAAGATTATGAAGTTTAATGAATCTAACTAGAAATTCCTGAATTTAGTTTTTGGGTTTTGTTTTTTAAGTCAATTGCGTAAGTGCAGAATCATGGCAAATCTCTTGCCTGCAGTTCATGTGAAACAGAATGGCATTTTTTCTTATCCTTTCCATAAGCTGAATGTGAAGTAGCAGAGAGATGTAGCTACCAAAAAGGCTACAATAATAAAATGTTCATTCACATCAAGGAAGTAATATATCCCCTGAACTTTGTACATGATTTATTTAATCCACTTGAGGAACAGATATGGTCGCATCTCTTATTTTTTCCTAATTCAACTGGGCCAGAAACTCAATATTTTAGATTTTTTAAAGTAATCTCTATGCCCAACGTGGAGTTCAAACTCACGACCCCGAGATCAAGAGTCACATGCTCTACCGACTGAGTCAGCCAGGTGCCCCTCTGATATTTTAGATTAGCTGGAGGCATAATACCTTTTAAGAGACCTTGTTTCTTCCCTCCAACCCCACTTATTCAAGAATCCCAAGGACATTGTCCAGAGTGGCTGAACGTATTTCTTAAATGCTTCTGGAGAGCAATCTGGAGAATCTGATCCATACACCAGCTGCCCAGATTATCAGCTACTGTTATTGCCACATTCTGAAAACCGTCCAGTCTGATGTATTCTTTTCCACTGTCCTTTTCAGTCCCTATTCCTGTGGAGGCCAAAGTGGTGCCCTACTCCTAGACTTCCCAGTTTACAGCTCTCTGGTTTAGACCCACACCTTTAGTCATTCATTCCAAAGTACACTCATTGTGTCCTGTTGTAAGATCTGGGCAATTCTGGCTCCAGATATAGCCACTAAGTTAACTCAGAACCAGATTTCCCCCAAGACCATCTAGAATTTCATAGTAAGCCAGAATCCCCAGTCTAAATTCATTCTTCTCTACCTCAGTAATAAGACCTATCTCTAATCATCTAGGAGTTACGATTCGTGAGGAATTCCAAAAGAGAGGGGCAAAAATATTGCTACATTATTTTTCAATAGTCACCTTGGTCTCCAAGAAAATTAGTTCCTCTTAAGCAACCTTTGGTCTCTACATATTAAGAAATATTAAAAGAAGTAGCTTTCATCAAGCCACTTTTTGAAGTCCTATTATATGCTTCCTCAAGAGCAATGGCCTACTTACCCTATATTTATTTACTTAAGAAAAGCCACAAAGAGAATCCTAGAACAAAGATCTGCTTCAGAGTGACTCACTTTATCCACTCATGCAGAAAGACGGAAAGCCATGTTTAAATAGCAGCTCCTTGGGGCGCCTGGGTGGCTCAGTCAGTTAAGCATCTGACTTCGGCTCAGGTCATGATCTCGCGGTCCGTGAGTTCGAGCCCCACGTCAGGCTCTGTGCTGACAGCTCAGAGCCTGGAGCCTGTTTCAGATTCTGTGTCTCCCTCTCTTTCTGACCCTGCCCCATTCATGCTGTCTCTCCCTGTCTCAAAAATTAATAAATGTTAAAAAAAAATTAAAAAAAAAATAAATAGCAGCTCCTCTTATACCCAATTCCTAAGTTCAGTCTGGATCCCGCATTTAAGCATGGATAGTATCACTCTAGAAACATGTCTTACAAATCTAAACATATACATATGTATGTATGTGTAAATATATATATATATATATATATATATATATATATATATATATATGTGATATATGATCTAAACTACAATAACAAGTGATTCTGTTGTTTGAGTGGGGGTCCACCCTCTCTTTACAGAGTGACAGTTAAACATTTTGCTAAAGATATCTCTGTATGTTCATTACTGCATTGTTGAAAATAGAAAAAAATTTTAAGACATGGTAAACATTTAAAAATAAAGGAATGGACAGAGGCATCTGGGTGGCTCAGTCGGCTGGGCATCCGACTTCGGCTCAGGTCATGATCTCCCAGTCCGTGGGTTAAAGCCCCACATTGGGCTCTGTGGTGACAGCTCAGAGCCTGGAGACTGCTCAGATTCTGTGTCTCCCGCTCTCTCTGCTCCCCACCCCTGCTCATGCTCTATCTCTCCTTCAAAAATAAATAAACATGAAAAAAAATAAAAATAAAGTAATGAACAGATTAAATTATGCTATATCCATATGATGGAATACCATGCAGCTGTTAAAAGAAAATAGATCTATTATTTAAGGGGGAAAATTGTTGGTGTCATGTATTATTTCTAGAACAATAACAAAACCCAGCTTACTTCTGAGTAGAGAGGCCACATTGACAGGACCAGAGGGGAGGAAGGGCAGGTGCAGACTTCTTTTGCTTTTCTCTTTATATCCTTCTAAACTGAATGTTTTACAAAGAATTTGTATTACTTTTATTTCTTTTTTTTTTAAGAGAGAGAGAACAGGGGAAGGGCAGAGGGAGAGAGAGAGAGAGAGAAAGAGAGAGAGAGAGAGAGGGGGAGAATCTTAAGCAAGCTCCATGCTCTGTACACAGTCCTATACGTGGTTCAATCCCATGACCCTGGGATCATGACCTGAGATAAAATCAAGAGTCAGACACTCAACCAACTGAGCCCTCCAGGTGCCTCTACTTTTTGTTATATATATATATATATATATATATATATATATATATATATATATATATGTATATATATATATTTATATATAATGTATTATATATTTATTATATGTATAAACATAATAAAATATATTATTTATTTATTATATTATATATGTATATATAATATATAATATTATATGTATATGTGTATATACTATATATATGTATATATACTATATATATTCTATATACATATATATAGTATATATATATACACAATGATTATAATCTAAAATTATTCATTGCAAATTAATTTAATCTAAATAAATATAAATTTATTTAAATAATTTAGCTTAGGGGCACCTGGGTGGCTCAGTTAAGTGACTGACTCAATTTTGGCTCGGGTCATGATCTCACAGTTGTGGGATCAAGCCCTGTGTTGGGCTCCATACAGACTATGGATTCTCTCCCTCTCCCTCTGTCCCTCCCCAGCTGGCTCTCTCTCTCTGTCTCTCTCTCAAAAAAATAAAAATAGGGGCGCCTGGGTGGCTCAGTCAGTTAAGCAGCTGACTTCAGCTCAGGTCATGATCTCACAATTCCTGAGTTCAAGCCCCGCATGGGGCTCTCTGCTGTCAGCACGGAGCCCACTTTGCGTCCTCTGTCTCCCCCTCTCTCTGTCCCTCCCCAGCTCGTGCACTCTCTTTCTCTCTCTCTCTCTCCCAAAAATAAACCTTAAAAATAATAATACATTTTTAAATTTTTAAATAAAATAAAGTGAATAATTTAGCTTAATAAGCATTCTTAATAGGGAACACTTTAAGGTCAAGAGAAAAAGTGTTGTCTTTTCTCCTCTGCTATTATAAGAAAACTAGAAAAGACTGTGCTGGGGGAAAAAATATTATCAGACCTAGAATGATGAGCACATGGCAGAGGAACCTAAAAATTAGGTAAAGTAAAACATAATTGAACGTGTTTGGGATTTTACCTTGGTCAAAGATAGAGCTGTCTTCAGATATGTAAAGTAGGGGGAGTCCCCTTCCCAGTAATTGAGCAATAGACGATTTGGAGCAATCTTATCACGCAGGGAAACTAGCAATGCTGAACAAAATATGAAAAGACATTTGCCTGAAGGCATCATTGAGCTAACAAGATCATGGGGATGTACTACTTCTGGATCCAGGAGAGGACAGAGGCCTCTATTAGTTCCATTGTTGCCCTTCATTCACTATAAAACGAGTTCCTTAGAAACAACGCAGGGTGGACTGCTGTGATATTTAATACAGCGTTCTGTAAGCCCACGTATTGTGGTTTTTCCAAGAAGCATTTTGAGTGGCAAAGGCGAGTCCAAACCCAGAGTAAATGCCTATCTCAATGACAACAAACCATGACAGGTGGTCTAATGTAATCAATATGCCACCAGGTGGCTGGCTGGTCCCCCAGGAAACGGTACCATATCCAGAGCTCAGTGCTGGTCTCTGCTTTTGGAGAGCGGGCACTCAGCAGCGGCTGTAGCCAGATGAATTTTGGTGAGCGAAAGCCTCTGTCGCTAAGTCTGTACATACCCTTCACCCCCACCACCATTTTGTTCATAAACCATTTGAGCAAGAATAAGGCTTGCTGAAGAAAGAGGCTGAGTAATAGCCACAGAAAATGTCATGTAAGAGCCTCCACTGCCCAGGTTGCTCTTTTGTGAACATTTGTATTAGACCAAAAAAATGCTTTGTGTGTGTGTACGTGTAGGTGTGTCTGTCTGTTCAGAAAGGACCGTCCACCATCGAGCTAATTCTCTGAACTTCTGAGTTCCATGAACTGGCCCTTTGCAGCCATTCAGGAAGCCATATTCCATACCTAACAGTAATGGGCTTCATTCCCGTCTCAAAGTGCAATCACCTGCTGTGGGTGAGACACCAACCAAGTAAAAGAGGACAGGAGAGCAAATCTGAGAAAGTTCACAAGATGGTACTAATCCAGGGATCTGGGAGCTCTGGTGCCTGAGGAAGGAATGCTTCTACCAGGAAACACTATCATGGTGAATTGGATACCTGGAGCTGAACTCTGGCCGGTTTGGACTCCTTATGCTACTGAACAAACAGGCAAAGGAAACGATCACTATATTGACTTGGGTAATTCATCCAAACTCCCAAGGAAAAACTGGGTTGCCGCTACTCAGTGATGACAAGGGGCACTGAGCCTCTTTGTACTCTTTACTCAAAAGTTCTTCAGCCCTAAGAGGGCAACAGTCCAATTGTTACTTACCCTGTTGTTATACCACTCTTGTGGTTTCCCTACATTTGCCCACAACTTTGTAAATAATCCCTTTATTAAATCCATCTATTTCCTGCCAGGATTCTATCTACTATTCTAGGCACCTAAGATATAGCCATGAACAAAACATACAAAATAACTCCTGCCCTCCTACAGCCAACAATCAAATGAGAGAGACCAACCAACAGCTGTGCCCACCAATGGACCTCCAGAAATTTCACTGTCAGATTTATTTGCCACCCTCTGACACCCACATCTCTTACTAAAACATCTAGAATCGTTGCTACTTCTTACTTACCAGGTCCAATCAGCGTAATATCATCATTCTCGTGGACTAATGTGGTGTCTTGTGGAAGGGAAAGGTTTATGACATGGGGCTGGAGGGTTGATATACTTTGGAGGTAGGACAGTGGAAGTGATTTGCTGGCCATGCAAATTGCTTCTGGTGGTCACTATCAAGGTATCAAGGAAAAGTATTTGCCAGATCAAGTGCTGCATATTAGGTACCAGGAAATGTATTAATGTACTCAAGTAATGAAAGCACATCTGAAAAACAGAGAGGGAGGCAAACCATAAGAGACTCTTAAATACAGAGAACAAACTGAGGGTTGCTGGAGGGGAGTTGGGTGGGGGGATGGGCTAAATGGGTGATGGGTACTAAGGAGGGCACTTGTTGGGATGAGCACTGGGTGTTATATGTAAGGGATGAATCACTAAATTCTACTCCTGAAACCATTATTACACTATATGTTAACTAACTTGGATTTAAACATAATTAAAAAAACAAAAAACAAAAAACCACACATCTGGAACAGCAGTTGCAACTGGAGTCACCACCTAATTAAAAATATGACAATTCACTATTATTCTCCAAGAGCCATCTGTTTTCTGCACAGGCCAGTATGAGAGTTGAATAGGAATGTGATAGGAATTCCCAGCCCTGAATCCTTCAAGTCCTTGATGGTGGCACTAAGCTCTGCAGTCCATCCAGAAATGTGGTTTTTCTTTGGTTTACTTTTCTTTTTTTTTTTTTTTTTTTTTCCTTAAACAACAGGAATTTGTCTCATAGTTCTATAGTTCTAAAGTCTATAAGCTTGAGATCAAGGTATGGGCAGGACCATGCTCCCTCCAAAGGCACCAGAGAAGAATCAGTCCCAGGCCTCTCTCCTGGCTTCTGGTGCTTTGCTGGCAAACTCTGGTGTTCCTTGGCTTATGGCACCATAACTGCGGTCATCACATGGCATTCTTCCCATGTATACAACACTGTGCCCAACTTTCTCCTTTTTATGATGACACAAGTCATATTGGACTAGAGGCTCACCTAATCCAGTATAACCTCATCTTAATTTAACTAATTACATCTGCAACAACCCTATTTCCAATTAAGGCCACATTCTGAGGTACTGGGGGTTAGGGTTTCAATAAATGAAATTTGGGGAAACACAATTCAACCCGTAACACACATCAAACTCATTATTCTACGGGCTTTCTGTGCCCATTTCATTTCCTCATTTCTACTCTATTCCTAGCCACTGGCATTTCTAACTTAGATGTTTTTCCTTCCAGGAGGGGTCCCCACACATCCTCTTGGCCCCTTTAATCCAGTGTCCGTATTGCAGCCACCACCGGTTTTCCATTTTGTAGGTAGAGGCAGTTCTGTAGCTTCCATGTGCGTCTTTCTTACCGTAACACTCCTCACGCCACAGGTCAGGGAACCAATGTGAAGACTGCCAGTTACTGAGTAGGTCTGTTCCAGCTACGCATTCCAGAGCTGGGGAAATGAGCATAGGATTCATACATTTGGGGACCCACGGGACTCACTGAGACAGAGATCTAAGCTAAAACTCCATTAATCACCTGACCTTCATGGACCCCTGCTCTGGCTGGTGGACCAGAGTAGCATTTTGGACCTCCTACAATTAGTGTCAACTCAAAGACAGTATCCAGTAATCCCCAAAGGATGATTGTTTCCCTTTCCCCAGTGTACAGCCTCCCTAGTAAATAGCCATAGGTCCTTCAGGGGAAACAAGTCCTTGGGGAAAAGATTAATAAAAGTTTTGGCAGTGTAGCAGAGGTAGGCTTCTGCTCAATCTAGAACTCTTCCATTTACACAAATCAAGCAAGAATTTAGTAGACCACTCACCTTTTCTTTTCTAGGTACGCCATAATCAACACCAACACCCTAGGTCTCTGTGAGTTAAGGTAAATGTTACTCTGACTCTGCTGTTTATTACCATAACCAGGCCATGTTGTCTTTGGCAACTAAGTGTCGCCACTTGGCCCCTCCTATCCTGGGATCACATTAACCTCATTGCATTTAGGGACCCCAGTTTGATGGAAGCAGTTCTCACTGTATTTTCTGACCTACAAAGAGCTACCACTGTGCTCAAGGATGCTGGGGCCCCACACCCAAATTCATTTCTAAAGTAAAATTCTGAAAGGTGTCTTCCTCTGGACTCTTCCAGGGAGCGTGAGTAGGTCTTAACATGATAAATCTACCCTAACATTCAAATCCCATTAAGCCTTCAGATCCCTTCCTCTACAATATACCTACCAAAGCAGTTGTGGCAGTCTGACTTTAGTGTGGGCCATTTTTGAGTCCATGTTTCAGCCAACTAACCAAGCTGTTAGAGCCCTTTCAAATCCCTTGAACTAAAATACTAAATCCAGAATCTGTTTAGTGGGCCCATATCAATAAATTTGGCCTGATTCAACTTTATATTTATCTACAATTATCTTACAACCTTAAGATCCATTCCCACATAGACCCCAGATTTCCATCTGTATAGATTGGAAAAATTACGCAGTTCTTTTGGCGTGTAATGCACCTCACGGATTATACTTTGTACTTTACCCTTTGGTAACTGCTGGGACAGGAGTCTACTTGTGGGTTCTAGAAGCAAAGTAGGGTGGTGGAATCCTGAGGAGAAGCGGTAATGCCTTGCAAGGAACAACTCTAGAGAGGCCATATCAGCTGTTTCAGACAAAGTAGGATTAATGTTCTCAGACAAGAGTTGAAGGGCTACTTCTGCTGGTAAGAAAGAAACAGCAGACCTTAGGGGTTCAATGGCCCCAACTTTACTGGGATCTTCCCATACGTTCCCATTCCACTATTCAGCCTCCCATTCTTTCCCACTCAATGCTCTCACTGTAACAGCAGACATTCCTTGAGGTTGGGAAGTCATTTGTGTTGTAATTCACCCACTTGCAGGATAAGATTCTGGGTTTGGTTTTCAGAAATCTCAGCCCTGTAGCTAAGGACGTAATGGTTTCTTTCAGAGAAAATACAAAAAGAAAGCTTTCAGGTCATTAATGTGAAGCTTCAGCTAGGAATTTGAAGCACTGAGCTCATCTTTTTCTTTTTCTACTTTGTCCAGCTCAGTTAGGAGCAACCAGCCAGTCCCCTTACACTCCATGTTAGACTAAAATGTCCTAAGGGATGGTCATCCAGAATCTTGCTTTTTATGTTACCAAAACGTGGTACTTTGTGTGTCTCCATTGCCACAACACTCCATGGACTACTAGTACCCTCTTGAACACTGGAAACAGTCATTAATGTCTTTCAATTAATCAGATTAGAGACTATATTCCAGAAAACCCAGAACCAATTTTCAAAACTCATCCTCAAGGTTCTGTTTGTTTAGAATCACTTCTGGGTTCAATCAGAGAAACAGAACCCGCAGCAGATGTATATGGAAGAGATGTATTAGAAGAAATTGGCTAACACGATTGTTAGGGCTAGTTAAGCAAGTCCAAAGTCCATAGCGTAAGCCATCAGGAAGGGCGGATGTTACCTCTTGAGCTGAACTGCTATCCACAGGAAGAATTTCTTCTTTCAGGAAATCTTAGTTCTGCTCCCAAGGCCTTTCAACGGATTGGATCAGGCCCACCCATATCCCCAAGGATAATCTCCTTTACTTAAAAATCAACTGATTGTACATGTTAATCACATCGACAAAGTATCCCCACAGCAACACCTTGAATAGTGTTTGAATAAGTGATAATTATAACCTAGCCAAGGTGACACATAAAACTCATCTTCACACCTTCTAAATCAGACACTCTGAGGGTAGGGCCAAGCAATCTGTATTTAAAGCCCTCTAGTGATTCTGATGCTTCTTCAAGTTTAAGAACCACTGGTTTAGAGAACAAATCAACAGGGAGGAACAGGAGTTGGGAGTCAACCACAATGTTTTATTACAATTAGCCAGTATCTGTTGCTTACAGTTAAAGAATCTTAGGAGATTCACCATACACACAAGGTCCTTAGTAGCAAACAGAAAATGACTCTACTAAATTGGGCAGAAAAGGAACTTATTAGCATTTATATTAAATAGCTCAAAAAACCCATGGGAAGGCTGGAAAACCAGGCTTAGGAAGAGGCAGGTTTTCAGACATGGGCATCCAGGCAGCACACAAACCAGCCAAGACATACCACAGCAATCATCCAGTTAATAGGGTCCCTGGGAAGTAGCACCAGACACTCACCAATACCTCCATGAAATCTTGAACTACCCTATCACTGCTGGGAATAGTCTCTTAATTGTCCTGAGGTCTTTGTGCCATTCTCTCCAAAGACCTGGAGGGAACATAGGACAGAAATATTGACAGAATTTAGTCACATGACCATGCCCTAGCTGCAAGGGGCAGGAAGAAGTAATTTTTGGCCCTCTTTCCTAAAGAGCTCAGAGTAGTAGAAAGATCTACACTTGAGATCATTACAATGAAATGTACTAAAATCAATGGTAAAAGTGTATATACAACATATTATGGAAGAACAGTAGATAAGTTTAACCCAGTATTGGAGGATAGGGGTCAGAATCTAAAAGATCAGAAGTTTCAGAGAGAAGCATTCATGAAACTACAGAAACACACCTAACTGGTTAAAATACCAGAAATCCTATCCTAACATCTGAAGTTCTGCTGAACCCTCATGTGAGGAAAACTGTAAAGCCCCCTTTCACCTCTCCTTTCTCCTTTTCATGCCCACCCAAGCAGGTCCACCAAGCTCCCAACTTCAGTACCTTTCTTTCCCTTGGTGCCATCCCCTACTGTGGGCCATCAACACACTAAAGAGACCCAGTTAGTTGTACTGTCTTTTATTCTGTCTTAGATTTGGTGGCGATACCTCAGAATCTTTTCCACAAATAACAAAGATGTGTAAACATACAACAATAAAGGAGAAGCACCCTAGTGCGGGTTGGGGGCTGAGGATCTTGAGCCCTATATGCCCAGTTTCTTTCCCCTCTTTCCCTCCAAGCAGTCTTTGAAAGAGCCTCAAAGAAAACCACCCCTCGTGGGGCGCCTGGGTGGCTCAGTTTGTTAAGTGTCTGACTCTTGATTTTAGCTCAGGTCATGATCTCAAGGTTCATGAGTTCAACCTTGCATCGGGCTCCATGCTGACAGCACGAGCCTGCCTGAGATTCTCTCTCCCTCTCTGCCCCTCCTCTGCTCTCTCAAAATAAACTTAAAAAGGACTTTTTTTTAATAATAATAAGAAGAACATCCCTCGTGCTGAGAGTAATCTAAAGTCACCAATTTAGTCAACTACATTCACTCATCATTTTCTTAAAATTCCAATGACCTGAAATAATGTATCCAAAAATTGAAATTGGGCCTGAAACTAACATAACATTGTGTGGCAACTGTATTTCAATTAAAAAAAAAAAAAATCACGGCGCCTGGGTGGCTCAATCAGCGTCCAACTTTAACTTGGGTCGCGATCTCACGGGAATTGCTCAGAACCTGGAGCCTGCTTCGGATTCTGTGTCTCCCTCTCTCTCTGCCCCTCCCCTGCTTGCGTCCTGTCTCTCTCTCTCTCAAAAATAAACATTAAAAAAATTGTTTTTAAATCACTTGGTTAAAAAAAAGTAAATTTAGGGGCGCCTGGGTGGCGCAGTCGGTTAAGCGTCCGACTTCAGCCAGGTCACGATCTCGCGGTCCGTGAGTTCGAGCCCCGCGTCGGGCTCTGGGCTGATGGCTCAGAGCCTGGAGCCTGTTTCCGATTCTGTGTCTCCCGCTCTCTCTGTCCCTCCCCCGTTCATGCTCTGTCTCTCTCTGTCCCAAAAATAAATAAACGTTGAAAAAAAAAAAATTAAAAAAAAAAAAGTAAATTTAATATGCAGATCACTATCACTGGGACAATCCACAGCAGTTTTAAATTAACAACTTTCTTTTTACTTTGCTCTCCAAGTAAAACATACCTGGATTCAAGATTATAGGCCCCTGTAGCAAAAGGTAAATTAAAACCCAAAACACTAAGCAACTGGGGAAAAAGGCAATAAGCTGGATTTTCTTTTATTCCATCTCCCTTTACTGAGAAGAAATGGGGTAAGGATTTAGCGCAATATACTTAAATAAAAACTGTTTCTTGTGTGACATGAATTAAGATTTCTACCAAGTTTTACTGATGAGAGGGCAGTTCTGTTCACAATACTCTTTCAACTGGCCCCTAAATCACATTTTAAAGAATAAACACAGCTTTGTTTTTAAATGATTCCTAAGAGGTAAAAATGGGACTCTCGGGTTGCAGAGTTTAACTGAGACAAATGGTGCAATCTTTGAGAGTTGAGAGACTTGGAGATTTCTTTTTTTTTTTTTTTAAGTCATTTTTTAGCAGAGGCCTCCTTCCACACCATGTCTGAATTCCTTTTTTGAAAACACCAAGTGACTGGAAGCTAAGGCAAGACTCCCAGGGGAAATTAGGGAGACCCCTTTTCCTTTGGGAAGAAGGATAAAAAAAAAAGTTAATACCAATTTGTGTCAAGGCTGGTAGAAAGAATAAAAATTAAACCCTTTGTTTTTACTTTTCCTGTCATTTTAATGTAAGACTGAAACAGACTGCTACAATATTGGAGATTCACAGAGAACGGCATGCTTCTGCTATTAAAAGACCTTTGCTGAAACAGTTAAACTTTACTTCCTAAGAAATGAATATGGAGGTTTCAAGCATTTTTGTCAGCACAACATCATTCACAACAACTTTCTACTCATTTTCTACCTTTTCCCAAAAAAGGTCATTCTCACTTATTAGAACCCCACCACCACTGAAGGGTTCAAAGCTCCTGAGCTCAAAAGTGATCAGAACACAGATAAGTATAATTGGTAGTCCAAAGCTTGGTTTAAATGTTATCAGAGCAAACACCAAACAGTAAATACCAAATAGATTGTTATCGTTTGTATGAAGTAATGAAGCATATACTAAAACCACTTAAGATTGACGTTTTATGTATGCAGGATCTAATGGTAAGAAAGCCTCAGTCTTAATGGCATCACAGGTTTTAGAAACTAAATACATTTTCAGCTTTCCATGGTAATCATCACTCTCAGAAACCATAAAACACAACTGCATATTACACTAGCATACAGTTCTCTACATAAGCATTTTCTCATATATCAAGTAACAACACACAAAGCAATACAGGACAAAAAAAACTACAGAACTTTTGCATATTCCCCTTTCCCCAGTTGTTAGCAGGTAGCACTTTTTTTTTTTAAGAAACTGATGAAAAGTCAGAAATTTTGCATCCAACGTTTGACTTCAACTTTTTACTTTCTTATCGTCTTCTGGTACCACCATATCCTAAAATGAGAAGAGTAAAATTTGTATTCATTTTCAAAACTGCACTGGCATTGTTTATCAAATTACAACAGTAACACATCTATTGTTAACAAATGAGTAAGAGAGATGGGAGGGAGGGAGTGGGGAGCAGGGCTATGCAGACAATGCTTCGCCCCCCCATAACAGCTCTCCTAGTTGGTCATCCAGACATCAAGGCTGCTGCAAATCACTTGTAGTAGGGAAACAAAAGAAGATGTGTTCCATGATTAAGGCAACGTGAGCAATTAAGGCAACGTGAGCAATTAAGGCAACGTGGTATGGGCAATACTTAAAACCTAAGCCAAAAAGCAGAGAAGCCTATGGAGCCAGCCACGCCCTGCCACCTGTCACCACACCGGCGACAAACAGAAATAACATGGGGGCAAGTTTCAGGCTCTCAATAGTAAACGTTAACTTCATTACCCCCACACACAGCTAACGGGTTAGATGACAAGTGTTCCCACCTGGAAAGTCCATTTTTTTTCAGGTTTTCCTTAAGATTATTTAATGTTTGATGATTTTCTTCATATAAGTCCCATACACTTCTAGTTGATATTTATGGGTTTTTTTTACATTTTTTGTTTCCAATAAGAATGAGTGTTCTATTATTGTGTTTTGGCCTATGTAAGCTATATTTTTATATATCCTCCCAATCACTACCTCTCCTTTTTTCTCCCCAAAAATAACTACCACCTTAACATTAACTCCATAGGTTAGCTTTGCTTGTTTTTAAACATGTATATTTATAAAATATGAATGTTGTAATCATATTTATATACAGTCCTTTGTGTCTGGCTTCTTTCTTTTCTTTTTATATTTGGAAGAGCTATCCACATTATTGCATACAGCTGTATATTCACTCGCCCTGTTACACAGCATTCCATCGTATGGACATAACTCCATTTATTCAACCAGTTCACTGCTCTTGGATACGTGGATTTCTTCCACTTGGAGGCTACTAGGAGTAAATATGCAGGGTGCCTGAGTGGCTCAGTTGGTTATGAAATCCAACTCTGGATTTCAGCTCAGGTCATGATCTCACAATCATGAGATCTAGCTCCATGCTAGGCATGGACCCTGCTAAGGATTCTCTTCCTCTCTCTCTGACCTTCCCCTTCTTGAGTGCATGTGCACACACATACGCACTCTCTTTCTCAAAAAAAAAAAGAAAAAAGAAAGAAAAAAGGATTAAAGATGCTATGAGCATTCTCATACTTATCTTTCAGTGTATGAATGTGTGCATTTCTGTTGCTATACGTCTGAGAGTGAAATTGCTGGGGCTAGAGTATGCTCATGGTTTTTCAAAGTGATTGTATCAATTTATATTCACACCAGTACTATGAGAAATTCACTGTTACACTTCAAAACATATTTAAATGCAGTTTTCTGTCAATATCAAGAATTCATCTCTCTTCTAGAACTTCCCCCTGCTGAAGATGAATCCAATCCACAGCAATCTACTTCATGACCCATTACCTCCCATTCTCTGCTAATTAGCTAGATGTTTAAAAACAAATAGTTATTTTTTTACTTTTTATATTATATCCTTGATTTTTACAAAATTTCTTAACAATAGAAATAAACATTACCACCATACTTCAATTAATACATTTTTATTGAGTTTTGCTGAATATTCAGTATATAGAAAATCTCATTTTAGAATTTAAGAAGAACTCTAGAGGTCACAGAATTAAACACATGTAGAAACCAATGCTCAGGAAGGTTGAAGGTCAAGCCCTGGTTGGTTAATGTTGGAAGTGAGTCTAAACCAAATCCCTACTTGATTTTTAAAGAATGTTTAGAGGTGAGAGGAAAGAATGAATCTAAACTATATTCTCTCTCAGCTAACTGTGCTATTAATATTTCTGATGGGTATGCCAAATAAAACTATGATTACTAATACACAGTTATCTTTTTTAATGTATTTTTTAAGTTTATTTATTTATTTTTAAATTTTTTTCATGTTTATTTATTTTTGAGAGAAAGAGACAGAGCATAAGCAGGAGAAAGGGCAGAGTGAGAGAGGGAGACACAGAATCTGAAGCCAGCTCTAGGCTCCAAGCTGTCAGCACAGAGCCCGCCCCACACAGGGTTCGAACCCACGAACTGTGAGATCATGACCTGAGGCGAAGTCAGACACTTAACTGCTTAACCGACTGAGCCACCCGGGCGCCCTTATTTATTTATTTTTGAAGGGGGCAGTGGGGAGCAGAGAGAGAGGGAAAGACAGAATCCCAAGCAGGCTCAGTGCTATAAGTGCAGAGCCCGATGCGGGGCTCGAATTCACAAACCACGAGATCAGGACCTGAGCTGAAATCAAGAGTCGGACACTTAACTGAGTGAGCCCCCCAGGTGCCCTCAGTTCATCATCTTCCTAAGTTCCAAAACTACTTCTATACTCTACTGCCACAAGATACGAAGCTCCATGTTTTCGCTCTCACCTGATGCTGTTCTGGTTCTCGTCTCTGAGCTTGCATATGCCGAATAGCTACCCGAGGCTCCACGAAGTGGCGAGTAGGCACGGCTATTCCACATGCTGGAGGACGAAGGAGGAGGAGATGGGTAATACCACGAGTCAGAAAAGGGTGTGGCTGCTCTATGAAGACATAAAAGCGTGTCAGGCATTTTCTTGTGACCAGTTTTAAATATTCTGTTGCTAAACTCTTGGAAAAAAAATCTTTATCAAGTGTTTTTCCTCAGTGTTCTGGTATAACATGAAATAGATACTATTTTGTTTCTCTGATATTGTATGGTCATTGCCATGGTGGGGGGGGGGGGCAGAGAGTGACAGGGAGAAGAGACTCTTTCAGAAGTCACAGTCAGATAAATCTAAAATTAAGCTACCAATAATACTGAAGACATCCCAAAATCTGGCTCCAAGCCCTGTCCAGCCTTGTTTCTATCATTCCCTACCAAACCTGACTGCTAACTGTTCCTCAAGCACGATGTTCTTTCCTATCTTCTCATTTTCTCAGATGTTAAGTAAACAGTCTTTTTCCTATCTCATAGTATCTATAAGGATGACATCGGAAGAAGACACAATGAAAGAAAGTAGCATATACAGTATTGATGAAAGCCCATATAGCAGAGACTCTGATTTAATATGGTAATGTCACCATTATTTATTTTCCTCAACAAAACCAAATCTACTCCAACTGCAAGTAAAACAAAGAAGCTTCCAAAGAAAAGTGGAATTTAAGAGCAAGTGTGATCAATGCAAAGCCTACCGATTGCTGCCAAACAAATATCCTAGTATTCCTCCAGTTCCCAAGCCAGTCCAGAACCCAGGTCCTGAATTGTCATATCCTTGTTGTCCTGTGAAAGCACTGCCAAAACCAGAAGTTGCACCAGGTGGTCCTAGAAATAAAAATGATTTATTATATACCCTCACGTAAACAAAACATGACCTACAACACCAAAAATAACATGACATTTCAATTACTTCACCTGTACTGTCTATTGCTAATACTCAGCCCTCAACTCATAAACAAGTTGTATTCAAAAAGTATATTCATAAAATACCGATTTATAACTAAGGAGTGCCTTTCCCATAGACGCAGAAAAAAGGGATGGATCTTAGAAGGGAGGAGGGTCCCCTTCTGAAAAGTCATATTTGCCCTGCTCAAGATCAGCTACTGCAAGACAACCCCACTTGTCGGAGGTCCTTCCTTTCTGCATTATGAACATCTATGAAAGCTTCATGTGATAGCTGTACTTGGGTGCCTGATGCAGGAATCCAAGTGGAGACAGCAAAGATATTTGTATTGATTGGGAAGTCAGGTCTTAAACCAAAAAAGCATCCTCTGCTCAGAGGAAGTTTTTTTTAAATTGATGTATAACATACATAGAGGAAAGTGTGCTAATCTCACTTGTATAGCATAAGAAATTTGTACATATGTACCCATGCATGTAACCACAACCCACATCAACAAAACATTTCTAGCACCCCAAAAGGCTCCCTCATGACAATTCCCAATAGATACCCACCCACATCAGAGATAGTATTACCCCGACTTCTCTCACTATACTTTGGTCTTACCCATTCCTGAACCTCTAAATGTAATCATTTACTAGGTACTCGTCTGTGTCTGGCACATCATTATGTCTGTGAGAGGCAACCCCTACTATTGCACACATCTGGTTTTGTTTTTGTTTTTGTTTTTTAAAACCAATCTACAGTATTCCATTGTGTGAAAATAACCACAATTTGTCCCATTCTTATGTTTATGGACATTCTTTTTCCAGTTTTTGGCTATTGTGAATAAAACTGTTATAAATATTCCGTGCGTATCTTTTTTTGTACAAATGCATGCATTTCCCTTAGGTATGTATCAAGGAATGTAGCTGCTGGGTCATAGGGGAGGTGAATGTTTGATTTTAGACAGTGACAGTTTTCCAAAGTGTTTTCTATTTTAACTCCTACCATCAAGTTGCAGTTGCCATTACTTGATACTGTGCCTTTTTAATGTTAGCTCTTATGGTGGTTACACGGTGGTTAATAATGAACTCAATGTGGTTTTAATTTGCATTTTCTTGAAGACTAATGATGCTAAGCACCTTTTCATATTGTTACTAGACATCTGGATATCTTCTTTTATTATAAAATGGCTGTTCAACTCTCTTGTCCATTTTAAAAATTGGATTGTCTGCCTTTCCTGAGACTTGTGAGAGAGTTCTTTACATATTCTAGATACACACCGTTTGTTGGAAATAATGTTTTACAAATATTTTCTCCCAGCCTGTGGCTTGCCTTTTCACTCTGTAATGTTGTCTTTTGATGGCTAAATGTTCTCAATTTAAATAAAGTCGAATTTATCCATCTTGTCTTTCTGGCTGGAACTTTTTGTATTCAAAGACATTTTTGCCCATCCCATGGTCGTGACAAATATTTTCATGGTTTCTGGAAACCTATGTTTTACCTTTTATACTGAGATCTATATTTAATGAATAGATTTTTGTGTATGGTATGAGATGGAGTTCAAGGTAAATGCTTATTGCCAAATCTGATCAAGTTCTTCTGATTAAGATGATTTATAATTTAACCATGCCACCTTAAAATAGTGGTTGCAATTATCTTTACACAGAAAAATAGGTAAAAAGTTGAAAAAGTAAAATATGAGAACACAAGTCTGCTTTGGTCTCCCAATGCCACTATGTTTCTATTTCAGAAACCAGCACGAGATTCACTACCTCACATCTACCCTACTTATTGCCATTACCTAGGGAAACATACCTGTGAAGTCAGACTTAAAGCCTGCGGGAGGGGGTCCTGCAGAGTTGGTGAATCTCTGGTAACGATGGGAATACGGAGGATACTCAGAATATGGGGGAGGAGAATCTTGACCATCACTAAGGAACAATTTATAAACTCCAAAAGCAATAGCAAGTAGTACTATGACGGTAATCAATCCACTGATGCCACAGGAATCTGAGGAATACAGCTTGTTATAATAATCAGAGAAAGAGTTAAAGCCATAGTTTTTTCCAGACTCTTTCAGTTTCTTCAGGCCAAGTTCTGTGTAATCTAAATTATACTCCAAGCCACAGGAACCTCTTAGTACATATTGGTCTTCAGAGGATTCATAGCCTTCACAGCTCACTACAGTTTTTCCAAATTTATACGCAATATCTAAATCAGTCTTACATTCCCACTGTGAAGAAAAACAGAAATAGATGAGAATCAAATTTTTTTTAATAAATACTATTTGGGTCATACAGTTGTCTCAATAAGGCAAAATGAAGTTGGGGAATGATAAACAAAATTCAGAACAATGAGTACTTCGGTGTTGGGGAGAAGGCAACCTACAGGGTTTAAAGCTAGGTAGGAGGTACCTGAGTGTGCATTTTATTACTATTCCTTATTCCTTACATATACACCTGAGGAATTCTTTTGTACATATTAAGTATACCACAATTTATGAACGTTAAGCAAAATTTTAAATGTCAACTTTTGCTACTGTAGTTCAAGATGTTTACTTTAAAAATAGGGGTTCTTGGGGCACCTGGGTGGCTTAGTCAGTTGAGCACCCAACTCTTGGATTCCAGCTCAGGTCATATCTTGCAGTTTGTGGGTTCAAATCCTGTGCAGAGACCCATGCAGAGCCTGTTTGGGATTCTCTCTCTCTCTCTGCCCATTCCCTGCTCATTCCCTCTCTCTCCCCTCAAAATAAATAAATAAAAACTTTTAAAAAAAATAATAAAAATAGAGGTTCTTTAAAGGTTAGGGCTCAAAAATCAGCATCATCCATGAATATCTGGTAACTACGTATAGCATCAGAAATAGTACATAACCTTGTGAAAAAAACTTTCTATACAGGGGAGCTTGGATGGCTCAGTCACTTAAGCGTCCAACTTTGGCTCAGGTCATGATCTCACAGTTCGTGAGTTCGAGTTCTGTGTCAGACTCTGTGCTGACAGCTCAGAGCCTGGAGCCTGCTTCAGACTCTCTGTCTCCCTCTCTCTATGCTCCTACCCCATTCAAACTCTTGTTTCTCTCAAATAAACATTAAAAAAAAATTTTTTTTAAACCTTCTACACAAATCTTATAATAGACAGACTAACACAGACTAACTTTTCAGGGTCCAATCCTGTAAGTAATCTCTTAAAAAACATTTTTTGGGGCATCTGGATGGCTCAGTCGGTTGAGTGTGTGGCTTCAGCTCGGGTCATGATCTCACAGTTGGTGAGTTCAAGCCCCGCGTCAGGCTCTGTGCTGACAGCTCGGAGCCTGGAGCCTGCTTCAGATTCTGTGTCTCCCTCTCTCTCTCTGCCCCTCCCCAGCTTGCACTCTATCTCTCTCTTTCTCTCTCAAAAATAAATAAACATTAAAAAAAATTTTTTTAAACATCTTTTTTAAGTAATCTCTATGCCCAGCATAGAGATTTTTAAGCAATCTCTATGCCCAGCCTATGTTCAGAACCCCAAGATCAAGAATCACATGCTCTGCCACCTGAGGCAGTCAGGCAACGCATCTCTTAAATTTTAAGATATTTAGAAAAATGCAAAAAGAGTTCACACTAGCCTTAAATATTTCCACCTTAAAAAAAAAGTCTAAATTTAGTTTAAATTCTGTAATTATATATTGGGCTAAATAGGTAATATGCTTCTTTTAACAACATTTAAAGAGACACAAACTAAAATAGATCTGATTTGTTTTTCTGCCTTTCTGTAAGTTTTTGGCCAAATTATCTTCCTCTCTCAAATTTCAGATAAGCTGTTTTATTTGTTATAACACCTTTATTGAGATACAACTCATATACTATACATTCACCCATTTTGATGGTTTTTAGTACATTTGTAGTTGTGCAACCATCGCCACAATCAATTTTAGCATGTTTTCAACACTGCAAAAAGAAATCTCATATTCATTAGCAGTCACTCCTTATTTCCTCCCAAATTTTCCAGCCCTGGGCAACTACCAATCTGTCTTTATGGATTTCCCTATCCTGGACATTTCATATGAATGTCTGATCAGACAATATGTAACTGGCTTCTTTCACCTAGCATCAAGTTTTCACGTATATTGTAGCATGTATCTGTACTTTATTCTTTTTTATGGCTTAGTAATATTCTATTGTATGGCTATACCACATTTTGTTTATTCACTCATCAATGACGGACATTTAGGATGTTTCTACTTTTTGGCTATTATGAATAATACTGCTACAAACATTTATGTACACATTTTTGTGTGGATACATGTTTTTAATTCTTTTGAGTATATACCTAGAAGTAGAATGATTGGGGCATTTGGTAACTCTATGTTTAACCTTTTGAGTGCCTGGCAGTTTTCTAAAGCACCTGCAGCATTTTACATTCCTAATCGTCTACAATTCCTGATCATATTAACGTCATTTCTCAAAAGTAGGTTGGTATTTTTTGAGGAATGACAGTAAAATGATAACCAGCAGAGATTCTCTGTCCCCACCCCAAGTGTATAAAGTTTTGGACATTTACTAATGTCTTAGAAGAAATTTATGGATGAAAATTACAATGAATATTTCCAGGCTTTAAAATCAGTTTTCTTTGGAGGATGTTCTTCCAGAAAATAACTGATTTATATTTATATATTTAACTTGAGATTTTTTACATGAACTTCCCCAAAATACTGAATAATATCCCAATAAATACTTGACTAAAAATTCCAACTAGACTGCCATCAACATAATAAATATTACCTGTACATCATAACCATCCCAACCTTTGTTCTGACACTGTATGACTTTTGGGGTATAAGAATCACATCCAGCTGTGCCTCCAACACATTTCAACTGTGGGATCGGATCCAGCCTACGGGAAGTGGTATAGCGGTCGTGGTGGAGGGTAAGAGCTTTTACATCCCGCAATAATATTCTGTCTGAAACAGGAAGAATACAGATGAACAGGTAGTAAATATCCTGTCAAACATAGAAAGGGTCATCCTAATAAAATTCATGTCACAGGAAATACTTTCGAAAGTACGTGGGTATAGAATTCTAGATTGTCACTCAAGCAAGAGGGTGGAATTTTCAGATATCTGAAAAGTTTCAAAATATATACCTTGTAGGTATCAATTCTTAGTAAGACAATGAAAGATATTCACCACCAAGAGAAAAAAATAAAACAAAGAGAAAGACATAAAACCCAGAGGACTAAAGAAAAAGTAATGGCATACAAAGGGACAAAGGAAATCCCAAGGAGAACGAGGAATGAAGACAGCAATATGACAACCATGACCAGGCAGAGGGCAGCAAGTCCACACTGGAAGAGTACTGCTCAAAAGCCAGACAGAAGGGCTGCCAGGAAAATTCCCTGCTGCTATCATACCATCTCTTTTAAACCTAAGGAAACAATGTCCAGGTGGGCCTGGCTTTGGTTTTTATCTGTATTTGGTCTGTCTTGACCTCAAGCTGATCAAGTTCCTCCTCTTCCCCACCATGTCCTGCTAACTGGGCTCAGTTGAGGACACTCATGTCACCCCACAGAAGCACTCTGGCTTTAACCTATTCCTGAGTGCAACAGATAGACCATGGGAAACTTAGAAGTAAAAGACCGAGAACAACCTACTCCTTCTGACCGTATTTCTGCCCAATGTTCAGTATCGGACCACTACAGTCTTTGACAGATACCTTAATTATAGTGAGTCCTATGTTTCCCATGAT
This sequence comes from Puma concolor, assembly GCF_028749965.1. Lineage (NCBI taxonomy): Eukaryota > Metazoa > Chordata > Mammalia > Carnivora > Felidae > Puma > Puma concolor. The sequence continues at coordinate 28,134,370 of NC_141670.1, forward strand.
TTTCCCCAGTGATAACTCCAGAAGGGGCGCTTAAAATCTCAGGAAACCTGAAGCCAGAGACCTTTTTTTTACACCGGTAAGAAATGAGCTAGTCAGTTTTTCATAAACTTTTAGGGTTTTACCACATACATGAGTAGAAAAACTGGAGTTAAAAAAAGTAACCAGGGGCGCCTGGGTGGCGCAGTCGGTTAAGCGTCCGACTTCAGCCAGGTCACGATCTCACGGTCCGGGAGTTCGAGCCCCGCGTCAGGCTCTGTGCTGATAGCTCGGAGCCTGGAGCCTGTTTCCGATTCGGTGTCTCCCTCTCTCTCTGCCCCTCCCCCGTTCATGCTCTGTCTCTCTCTGTCCCAAAAATAAATAAACGTTGAAAAAAAATTAAAAAAAAAAAAAAAAGTAATCATTCAAAAATCAGGAAAGTAACTACCTCCAGGAAAGGAAATGTGCTTAGAAAGGATCATGAAGAATTCTTTCTTTCTCTTAACTGATTAACAACCTAGTAAGTACTTTTTTCTTGCTTACCCAGACACAGATACAGGAGTTGTTTTGATTTTTGTTAGTTTATTTTTATAAAAACTGAAAACATACAGCCCACATTATTCTTCACATGGTTTTTCCACTTAACCAGACATCATGGACATTCCCTCATATCAGCAGATACAGATCTTATTTATACTTATTTACCAAAAAAAGAACTTAATAAATGTGACTAAGCTGAGATTTATCAGCCACACTCTCTCACCAAAATGCAATAAAATTAGAAATACAATGACATAGTGGCGCCTGGGTAGCTCAGTCGGTTGGGTGTGCAACTCTTTGATTTCTGCCCAGGTCATTATCTCACAGTTAGTGGGACACAGCCCTGAGTCAGGCTCCGTACTGACAGTATGGAGTCTGCTTGGGATCTCTCTCTCTCTCTCTCTCTCTCTCTCTCTCTCTCTCTCTCTCACTCTCTCTCTCTGCACCCCTCCCCACTAGTGCATGCATGCATGTGCTCTGTCTCAAAATAGATAAACTTTTAAAAAAAAGAAATATAATAACATAAAATACATATTAACATATAAAATCAATATGAAAAGACAGCTGAAAACCAGTAACAAGAAAGGAAATTTAAACTATATATACTGAAATATATTATTAAATCTATAGTAATATAAACAGTATAGTATTGGCACATGATTAGAAAAATTAATCATTGGACACCATGGACAAAAGTTAACCAACGATGGCTAAAAACTTACACCATAAAACATACAACAAAAAAAATACTGTACAAAAGCACAACAGAGTATGTTTATGATCATTAAGACACCAAAAGCAAAAGACTGACCAGCAAGATAAAGACTGCAATTGATCAAGTTATATTCAATCTATGAAAATCCAAAGTCCATAATAATGCTCAAAAAGAATGCAAAAAACTCATTTATCACTAAAAGTTTCTACCTACCTCCTTTCCCCTGAAAATTGGTAATTAAAGATTAAAAATTAAATTTCTATTCTGACTTTCCACCAGGAACTGTAATCTGAAATAGCCTCAGGTGATAATGGAAATCTCAACCTTATTGAAGAATGACAGCTAATAAATGCAGATGAAATGACAGAATTAGAAAAAAAAATCATCATTTTATAACCCCTAAAGAAACAGATTCAGACAAGGATTTATTGGTTTTAAAATCATTAAAAGACCAGATATTGGTATGGTGCTAGAGTGCTTTCTGGAAAAATATAACTTCACAAGGGAGAAATAACGCCACTTTTAATCCACTAGTAATCTTAGCATCAATAATGGTAGAACAAATTGATATTAAAGAATCTACTATGATGTAATCCCTGAAAGTATTTAACATGAATTTTATCAATCCTTAGGAGTTAACATTCAGCCTACAAGAAATACAAGGAAGAAAAAAAGTAAGCTAAAACAATGCCACGAAAAAACAGAATCTAGAAGGTAGGATATTCTAAAGGACAACAGGCCCAAGCCCTTCACCAAAGCAGCAGCATAAAAAAAAGGATTTCTACATTTAAAAAGACTTAAAGAAGAATACAGTCAAATGTGATGCACAGACCTGGATTGGGTCTTGGTTTGAACCAACTAGTTTAGACATTTTGGGCACAAATGTGATATCTGAATATGGAATAGATAATTAGTTGACATTAAAAATTTAAGATTGGGGCGCCTGGGTGGCGCAGTCGGTTAAGCGTCCGACTTCAACCAGGTCACGATCTCACGGTCCGTGAGTTCGAGCCCCGCGTCAGGCTCTGGGCTGATGGCTCAGAGCCTGGAGCCTGTTTCCGATTCTGTGTCTCCCTCTCTCTCTGCCCCTTGCCCGTTCAAGCTCTGTCTCTCTCTGTCCCAAAAATAAAATAAACGTTGAAAAAAAAAATTTTTTTAATTAAAAAAAAAAAAAAAATTTAAGATTAATTTTGCCAGGGGTAATGTTATTTTTACCTTGTGGGGAAAAGTTCCTTTTTTAAAAAGGGGAAGAGTATATTGAAGAATTAGTGGTGGCCTGTCATGATGCCTAAAATTACATGGAAATATTCCAACCTTAAATATGGAATTGAAAGGAAACAAGGAATATACAAAGATTGATTAACTTGCCATCAAAATTTAAAATATCTTTCCCAGGGGTGCCTGGGTGGCTCAGTTGGTTAAGGGTCCAACTTCATTCAGCTCAGGTCATGACCACCCAGTTTGTGGTTCGGGCCTCTTCAGGCTCGGTGCTGACAGCTCAGAGCCTGGAGCCTGTTTTGGATTCTGTGTTTCCCAATCTCTCTGCCCCTCCTTGGCTCATGCTCTGTCTGTCTGTCTCTCTCTCTCTCTCTCCCTCTCTCTCAAAAATAAATAAAACATTAAAAAACTAAAAGACATAGAGATAGATATAAATAAATAGATCTTTCCCAGAATTCCTCCAATAGTCGGACTAGAATGACTTAGTATCAAGTAATTCTAGTAAAATAAGTATTTGGCTTTTCTAGTATTTACATGGAGGTAGACAAGGAGAAGGTAGACAACAGCTTCTGATTAATCGTCCAATAGTGTCTATCGCACTTGGTACACACAGGAAAACAAGTAACATTTTATTTAGAGTTTCTGGACCTACAAAATCCAAGAAAACTTCCCAAAAGACAATCATGTTATAATAAGAGAATTTGATAAAACAGCTAGATATTTTATCAATTACCAAAAGTCAACAGGTTTTTCTTTAAGTATAATACTCAATTAGAAATGAAAATGGGAAGCCTAGGAGTGCCTGGGTGGCTCAGTCAGTTAAGTGTCCAACTTCAGCTCAGGTCACGATCTCACGGTTTGTAGGTTCGAGCCCCACATCCGGCTCTGTGCTGACAGCTCAGAGCCTGGAGCCTGCTTCAGATTCTGTGTCTCCCTCTCTCTCTGCCTCTCCCCCACTCACACTGTCTCTCCCTCTCTCAAAAATAAACATTAAAAAAATATATTTTTAAATAAAAAAAAGAAAATGAGAAGCCTATCTGAAATTAGTGCCAAGCTACATACATACATAAAATATCTGGAAATAAATTTAGGATCAATATGTGATCTATATATTTTTTTAAATGCATATATAATAAGACCTAATACACTTCCAAACAGGAACCCAATTGGGATTTTTGGAACTGGGAAGAAATATGTTAAAGGTCCTATGAAAAAACTAACATCTATAAATAGCCAAAAAATGTTTAAAAAAGAATTGCTTTACCAGATAATAAACTTACTGTAAAATTACTATAGGGGTGCCTGGGTGGCTAAGTTGGTTAAGCGTCCGACTTCAACTCAGGTCATGATCTCTCAGTTCATGAGTTCGAGCCCTATATCGGGTCCTGTATGGACAGCACAGAGCCTGGAGGCTGCTTCAGATTCTGTGTCTCCCTATCTCTCTCTGCCCCTCCTCTGCTTGTGTCCTCTCTCTCTTTCAAAAATAAATAAATAAATAAACATTTAAAAGTATATAAAATAATATAATATAATAATATATAATAAATTATTATTTATATTAATTTATATATTGATTTAATATATTTATATTATATTTAATATATTTCTATTAAATTTATATTTATATTATTTAATATTATAGTATTAATATATTATTTAATAAATTTATATTATATTTATATTATATTTAATATATTTATATTAAATTGATATGTTTATATTTCTATTATTTAATATTATATTGTTGATATATTATTTAATAAATATATATTATATTTATATTATATTTAATATACTTATATTAAATTATGTATTAATTTAATATATCTATAAAATTATATTATTAAAATAATGTTAAATGATATTAATTTAATATTAATATTAATGATATATAGATAAATATTAATAAATTTTAATAAATAATATTAATTTAATGTTAATGTTAAATAATACTAATTTAATAAATATTAAAAATAATATTAATTTAATATATTATATTATATTTAATATATTTATATTAAATTTATATGTTTATATTTCTATTATTTATTATATTATTAATATTATATTGTTTAATATATATATTTATATTATATTTAATATATTATATTAAATTATATATTAATATACTTATATTAAATTTATAATATTATTAAAAATAATATAATAAAAGATAGTATGGGGGTGTCTGGGTGGCTCAGTCGGTTAAGCGTCCAACTTCAGCTTAGGTCATGATGTCACAGTTCATGAGTTCGGGCCCTGTGTCAGGCTCTGTGCTGACAGCTCAGAGCCTGGAGCCTGCTTCAGTTTCTGTGTCTCTCTCTGCCCCTCCCCTGCTTGTGCTCTGTCCCTCTCTCTCTCTCTCTCTCAAAAATAAATAAACATTAAAAAAAAATTTTTTTTTTTAAAAAGATAGTATGAAGGTGTACCTGGGTGGCTCAGTCTTCAGACTCTTCAGGGTGGTGCTATCGAGCTTTGCCTGAGGCTCCACACTGGGTGTGGAGCCTGCTTAAGATTCTCTCCCCCCTTCTGCCCCTCCACCACGTGCATGTGTACTCGCTCGCTCTCTCAAAAAAAAAAAAGATAGTATGGAATTGGAACAGAAACAGGCAAGGGAACTACGAAACAAAAGAAAGTCTAGAAATTAATCCAGACAGGGGTGCCTGGGTGACTCAGTCGGTTAAGTGCCCGACTTCAGCTCAGGTCATGATCTCATGGTTGGTGAGTTAGAGCCCCGCATTGGGCTCTATGCTGACAGCTCAGAGCCTGGAGCCTGCTTCGGATCTGTGTCTCAGCCTCTCTCTGCCCCTCCTCCACTCGCGCTCTGTCTCCCTCAAAAATGAATAAACATTAAAAAAATTTTTTTTAGAAATAAATCTAGATATACATGGGAATTCAATATAAGGTAAAGTGGGCTTTTTAATTTAGTAAAAAAAAAAAAGGGGGGGCCTTCCTTAATAAACGACACCAACATAACTATGCAGCTAGAAGAAACTCCACCTACAGCTGTATAAAAACTTAATTCCATATGGACTAAAGACCTAAAATTTCCAAGAATTATATTAAAATAAAATATGCTATGTGCTATATTAACCCCAAACTATTACCTCATACATTAAAACTATAACAATGAAATTACTGAATGGTTTGAAAAGTCATACGGTGGGGCACCTGGGTGACCCAATCGGTTGAGCATCAGACTCTTGATTTCCACCCAGGTCATGATCCCAGGGTAGTGGGATCAAGCCCTGCGTCAGGCTCTTTGCTGAGCATGGAGCCTGCTTGAGATTCTCTCTCTTTCCCTCTGCCCTTCTCCCCTACTGGCACATGTGCTGTCTCCAAAATAAAAAAATTAAAAAAATTTTAAAAAGTTACAAGATAAACTAAATAACAGAAAAAATAAAACAAAATAAATAACAGGAATAACAATAACTTGAAATTATTGTAGCAGGGTTGAGATAAGCAAAGAACACCAAACTAAATTCCCATCACCAACTTGCTATATGACTTTGGCCAAGTCACTTAATTTATCTGTACAGAAATTTCCTCACTTGTTTACAACAATAGAATACCAACTTTAAAATTGGTCATGAATCTTAGATTTATCAACCTTAAAATAGACGGCGAAGCTTAGATATGATCTACTATCATTATCCAGCAGAGTACCTGACACATAACAGATGATCGGGTACAATAAATATTTTTGAGATGTTTAAGGAGCTATATACACATGGGGTATCATTACCATAACCCTACAGCATCTTTCCTCCCTAGACATCCTAAAGCTCACTAGGTTTTGTGGCCCTAAAAATTCCTATGTTGAAGCCCTAATCCCAATGTCACAATATTGAAGGCAGGGCCTTTGGGAAGTGATTAGTTTTAGATGAGGGCTTGAGGATGAAGTCCCTCATGATAGGATTAGACCCTTATAAGAAGAGAAAAAGACCACAGCCCTCTCTTTCTCTGCCACAACAACAAAACAGCCATCTGCAAACCAAGAAACCAAACACCAAACATGCTGGCACCCTGATCTTCGACTTCCCAGCCTCCAGAAAACAAGAAATAAATGCTTGTTGTTTAAGCAACCCAGTCATGGTATTTTGTTATACCACACCGAACTGGGACAAGGTCCAAGTACAAAAAGCTAATACCCATCCTCTACTAGTTATATCAGTCAACGGTCACAGGGAGTTCCCTGAAGTCCAGACTCACATCAAAATCCACTTACGGGTCTCAAATTTAAGATGAACAAAACCAAAGTCCCCCAAACATGCTTCTCTCACAATCTTCCACATCTCAGGAAATAGTAACTCCACACTCCTAGCCACTCAGGCAAAAACCTTGCCTTCTCTCACCCCTACTTCTAATCCATCAGAATATCATGTCAGCTCCACCTTCTAAATAGGTGAGAATGCAACCAGTCTCACCAACTCCACTGCCTCTCCTCTGGCCAAACCATCACTACTCTTGGAACTCACTGTACCAGCAGCCTCTTCACTGGCCTCCCAGCTTCCCTGGACCTCCTACAGTCTGTTCTCCACAGAGTGGACAGAATGAGCCTTTAAAATACAATTCACAGCAGGTCATTTATGCCTCCTCTCCCTTCAGGTTTCTGATCAAATGTCACCTTAACAGTGGCTTCTTCCCTGACCAATGCATATTTTAAAAATTCCACTTCTGGGCGCCTGGGTGGCGTAGTCAGTTAAGCGTCCGACTTCAGCCAGGTCACGATCTCGCGGTCCGTGGGTTCGAGCCCCGCGTCAGGCTCTGGGCTGATGGCTCAGAGCCTGGAGCCTGTTTCCGATTCTGTGTCTCCCTCTCTCTCTGCCCCTCCCCCGTTCATGCTCTGTCTCTCTCTGTCCCAAAAATAAATAAACGTTGAAAAAAAAAAAAATAAAAAAAAAAAAATGTTTAAAAAAAAAAAAATTCCACTTCTACCTGCACACCCTATCTTCCTTACCCTGTGTTATCATTGTCCATACCACTTTTCACCATATGACAAGCTACTTACCAGTCTGTTTACTGTCTATTTCTCCTCAATAGATGTAAACTCCTTGGGGTCAAGACACTCAGTTTTGTTAACTGCTATATTCCCAATGCCTAGAAAAGGGACTTAAATTAAAATAATTCCATAAAGAATTTTGAAAAGTCTTAGGTAATCTCTTTAGAATGGGTATACAATTTTTTCCAGACAAATTACTGCTCTATGTTAGCTAAAGACAAAGTAAGTGCATCCAAAGCCAAATATCTATATATATATATCTATATCTATAGATATATAGATATAGATATAGATATATATACACACACACACACACACAAAATGAGGGAGTGATTATTGCTTTACTAAAGGGCTTGATAAAACTTAACCCAATAAAATACTTTCATAAAACAATTCCTCAAAGTAAACTTAAGGTAAAATAGAATTTATAAATATCAATTGTGTTTACTCTGCAAAATATTTTGGTGCTTTTTGTTCCAGAACAATAGTGTATACAGTAGGTAGACTAAGATTTCCAAGAAGCAGTTCACCATTAATTTAAATTTGGTCCCCTTTTTTTTTTTTAATTCCCCAGATTCTTCATCTGAAAACTTTTTTTTACTTAAGAACTGAAGTTCAACTAATGTTTCAATCCAGTTTTTAAATTATAATTCTGACCAAAGTGTGATCTTTAGATACAACTTTCCAGAAATACATAAGGAAATTACATGGACATTTAAACCCAACATGACTTTTATTACTAATAAAACATCCACATTCAAAGATCCACACTCAAAGTCAAGCACCTTCTCTCTCATTGTAGCATTTAGGAATCAAATAGGAAATTACAGAAATAAATCTGTTGCTTAAGAAACATAGGCATTTCCTATCGCCTAAGTCACAAATGCAATATTGACACTTTTAATGCTGTAACATCTTCATTCCCCAAACCAAAAATGATGTTTTAACTGTTTAAAAATTATTCCTTACATAATTACAATTTAACAGCATGCATCATTAAATGGAAATCTGTATGTTTATGTATAAATTACCCGGAATATTACTTATCCCACAAAAATTCTTCAGAAAATTCTAAAAACATAGTAATTTTAAAAAAAAAGTCCTTTCTCAGAAAGTATTTATCATATACCATGACACACAAAAAATAATGTTTTTTAAATTCTAGTGTTCGGTGAAAAACAATGGGAAAAGCTGACGTAACGAAATGAACTTCACTGTAGTGGTCAGATTAAGAAGCATGAGTTCCGCTCACATGTCTGTGATTCTGCTAACCTACCTGCAAGGTTTACATCCCTGTCCACTAAGTGTGACTCACAGACTGCCGGTGCTGTAGCAACTGTCAGCCACAGCAACAGGCAGCCATGACAACAGGCAGCGAAGATTACATCAGACAGTCGTAACAACAAAGCAAAATGAGCAAGTGAGTATCGAGCTTTCCAGTTAAATCTTAGAGATGAGGGCTGTTGTCCGAGGAAGGAGAAGGTAGACAAATTCTGGGAGTCCAGGAAAGGGAGAAAGAAGATCTTTAAATATAGAGTCGTCCCGCCCCGCCCACTCCCCAACTGTCCCCATCAGTCCCACAGGACTTCTGGGAAAAGCAAAGAGGCCAGGTAGGACGCAGACGACTAGGAAAGAAGATGGAAATGAGAAATTAGAATAGAATGGCCCAAATGGCGGCGAACGGAAATGGTCGCCCGCTGGGCCTCTGAACGCTAGGTGAATTCAACAGAAAGGGGCGGGTGAGGACAGCACTCACCAGGGTCGTTCCAGGCGAGGGCAGGGCCAGTGATCAGCAGAAGCAAGAGGAAGCTGAGAAGGAGAGAGCGTCCAGTAGCTTCTGGCCCGCCGGCTGCGGCCATGGCTCCGGTGAAAAAAGCGGACGGCTGCCAGGCGCTCGCGGGCCGGAACCCTGGCTGCGGAACTTGCCGCTACGCGACAACACCCAGCACCTGGGACGGTGGCGAAGAGAAGGTCTGCAGAGCCGCAGCGAAGGTCCGTGCGCAAGTGTTACGTCACTGCCACTGCGTCGCGCGTTGGAACAAGCGTGGACGCCGCGGGCCCCGCCCCTAAAGCTTAAAGCGGCTGGGGGCGGGGCCAAGGGAAGGACGGACCATCCGGGGGCGGGGCCTGGGCGGGGCGCCGGATGTTGTGGGCGGAACCGAAATTTGGGCCCCTCCCTGTTGCGCTTGATCTGCGGCTCAGAATGGTTCCGCGCGAAAGTGCAGTGGTTAGAGAGATTGAAACCAACGCGAAATCTTAGAAGTGTAGTTAGGTTATGCATTTCCGAAACCTTCATAAGCTCCCTGAGGGAAGTGACTGTGCATTAGAAAACTTTTTGTCCTCAGCACCTAACATGGAGCCTGGCATATGACTCGCGTCCGACTACTGTTTGCGAAGATTGGAGTGAAAGGTAGCATGGAAATATGTTGTGTGGTTCAGAAGCTCAGGACCTCTACCTATTTTCTTGTACGTGGAGGCAGTAGGAATTTACAGAATATCAGGAGAAGAAACTACCACCTAAAGAACCAGTCAGAGAAAACAGTTCTAAGAGTGCTGGAGCATTATCTTTGAGGTCTGACAGGCCTGGGTTTCTCTCATTCATTCATTCATTCATTCATTCAACAAATGCCAGGCACTGTTTTCGGCATGGAGGATATGGGCAAAGTCCCAGTATTCATGGACCTTACACTGAAGTGGGATAGGACAAACAACATTAAATAATTGGTAAACAAAGATAATAGTGATAAATGCATTGGTTAAAGTAACACAGGATATTACAATAGAGACTGGGAGGTGACTTTAGGGAGGCATTTTCTTGCTGAGGAAGTGATTTTGAAGTTTGAGACCTGAAAGAGAAAGAACCAGCCATACAAAGGTCAGGGGAAGGTCCTTCAGGGCTTAGGGAACAGTGGGTACACAAGCCCTAGATTTTTGTTTTGAGGAATAGTCATTAATTCAGCCGATAACTTTACATATTGAGCATCCACCAGTACCTAACAGGACCTGCCAGGCACTGTTCTAGGCACTGGGGATACAGTAGTGAATAAAACAAAATTCAGGGGGTAGGAGAGGCAAACAAGTTCAATATAACTGAAGCAAAGTAAATTAGGGGAAGACTGGAACAAGAGGAGGCAGAACAATGGAGACTTGGGATGGGACAGAGTGAGACTGGAATAATAAAGGTAATAGAAAATTCTGTTCTGAACATGTTGTTTTCAGGGACTATAAAGCATCCAGATAGACCTGTCAAACAGACACTTGAATATACAAGTCTGCATTTCAAAGCTAAAGTAAATTTGGTAGTTATGTTATCAAAATTAAGATGGTATTTATTGTCACAGGAAAAGGTACGATGCATATGGAGAGAATTTAGATATGCCAAAGAAGGAGGCCCAGGACTAAAACTAAGAGAACACTATCATTTGGACTCTGGGCAGAAGATCCTAGAGTCTGAAAAGTCGCCTCTGGTGAGATATGAGAAAAGCCAGGAGAGTAGTTATATGGTAGCTGAGAGAAAGAGAAAGATCACCAGTATTTACTGTTGTTGAATCACAAAGCAACTTTTGGAATTTGCAATGTAGAGGTCATGAATTACCTTGACAGGAGAATTGCCATGTACAGTCCTAGAGAGTGGTGAACAAAACATTAAAGTTGTACTAACTTACACTCTGGTGGGAGAGACAAACAACAAGTAATGTATAGTTCAGAAAAACAATACGTGCATTCAAGAACAAAACAGAGTAATGCACACACACAAAACCAGACTCTTAAATACAGAAAGCAAAGTGATGGTTCCAGAGGGGGGTGATTGGGGGGAGTGGGTGAAATAAAGGGGATTAAGAGGTTTCCAGTTATAAAATTAAAAAGTCACAGAGATGAAAAGTACAGCATAGGGAATATAGTCAATAATACTGTAATGATGTTGTTTGGTGGCAGATGGTTACGACACCTATCATGGTGAGCACTGAGGATAGAATTCTTGAATCAATATGTTGTACGTCTGAAACTAATATAACATTGCATGTTAATTATAGTTCAATTTTTAAAAAAGACGGAGAAAACAGGGTAATATAACGTGAAGTGCTATAATAAATAGGATGTCCAGGAAGGGTTCTGAGAAGCTACCGTTTGAGCTGAGATCTAAATGATAAGAGTCAGTTTCTTAAATCATCTCTGAGACACAGCAACAGGAATGTGTGGACCTGATTTGGGTCCTGATTCAAACAAACTATAAAATAAATGACATTGATGAGACAACTGGAAATTTGAACACAGACTAGGTGTATGATGTTAAAGAATTGTTTTTTAGGTTTGATAAATGCACTGTGGTTATGTCATTTTTAATGATCCTTTTAGAAAAAATACTAAAATATTAAAGAAGAAATTATGTCTGGCATATTCTTCAAAATAATTTGGTGAAAAGTAATATAGGAGGGCAAATATAGGAGGGCAAAGAGGATGGGGAGTATAGACAAAACAGCATTGACCATATGTTCATATTTTAAGGTAGTTGATGGTACAGGGGAATTCATTATACTATTCTGACTACTTTTTATGTATTTAATTTTTCCATAATAACATTTTTTTTACATTTTTTTAGGGTTTTTATTTATCTTTGAGTGAGAGAGACAGAGCATGAGCAGGGGAGGGACAGAAAGAGGGAGACAGAATCTGAAGCAGGCTCCAGGCTCCGAGCTGTCAGCACAGGGCCCGACGCAGGGCTCAAACTCACACACTGCCACATCATGACCTGAGCCGAAGTCAGACACTCAACCGACTGAGCCACCCAGACACCCCCATGATAACATTTTTTAAAAACTAAAACTAGGGGTTCCTGGATGGCTCAGTTGGCTAAGTGTCCAACTCTTGATTTTGGCTGAAGTCATGATCTCGTGCTCATGGGGTTGAGCCCTGCGTCGAGCTGTGCACTGACAGTGCAAAATCTCCCTGGGATTGTAGCTCTATCTCATCTCTCTCTGCCCCTTCCCTGCTTGCACATGCTCTCTCTCTCTCTCCAAATAAATAAATAAACATTAACAAAAAGATAATAACTAAATCCTTCCCTGAAATTTCTCTGACTTGATCTGTAAGAGTTAGTAACTGCAAATTTATAAAACTGTGGAGAAGATGAAATCAGATATTTAAAGCACCAGGCATATACCGGCTGCTCAACCAGCAGCAGCTCTCTCTTCCTCTCACCCCCATCCCAGTCTTTGTGAGTCAACTTTGGAGGGTAAGAAGCCATCTGAATAACTTTTGAAACCATGTAAGGTAACACAGATTAACTGTTTTATAAAGATATGTAGAGGACATTAAAGGATATAACATTAACTCATGTTTAGGATTCACTTGGCAAACTGATTAGGAAAACCCCTGACATTCCACCTTTTTCAGACAGTTATTTTCAAGCTTTCATTTTCTTAGGAAATCTTCGGGGTGCTTGATAAAATTTCAGAGTCCTGGGCTCTGGCCCACAAATTGGCATTTTTAGGAAGCATCCCAAAGAATTCTGCAGGTAGTCTTTGAAATACAGTGGAAACAGTGTTGTTATGGTCTCAAGTGCCTCCAGACAACATGAGTAGACCAAAAATAGTCCTTAGGGCAGTGAGTCTTTTCTTGCTAGTAACATTGTGGATCTCATGGAAAAATGAATGGAGCATAATCTCATAGGATTCTGTGACCATGGAAGCAAAAGAAGTAGATAGATTCTTCTAACGTGAAGAATAATCCTAGTTGCCTGTTAATGTCATCAAGGATGAATATTTGTACTCCCAAGAGAAAATTAGGGGACTAGTGCTTAACTCAGTTACTGGGGCTTGTGGAAGCCGAGAAAGGCTTCCTCAAATGTGATCTTTCACCCAGAAGCTAGGAATCTATGGGATAAGAACCTATCACTTCCACCACCACGATTACCACCACCACTGGTCAGCTATCTCTATCATGTTCCCTCAACCATTCTGCTTTCGAGGATGAATACTACGGGACAAAATAAGAAAGGTGTTAATGGTGACCATTTGGGATGAAATTCTTTACTTCTCCAGGAATTTTACCTACTCCTTTCAAGATGGTTGGGAGGAGGACCCATACACCTGCTTCAGTTTAGAGAAGTGAGCTGGTGGTTCACAGACTGTCTGAACAGCAACATGTCCATAGCATATGTTCAAGTTTGCTACAATCCTTAAACGGAAACTCTTCTGGGTACAGAAAACACCAGAATTGTTTGCACTAACTTGAATAGAAAAGAATTCTACTGCTCCATAAGATATCTATAGATTTATTGGGGGGCATTAAGCCTCAAGTGACCTCTTTTTTAAAAAATTGTAATTCAACCCTGAAAGTAATGGAGAGAAGCAGGGTAGGGCAATACCTTTAGCTCCCAGTACCTCTCATCTTAAAGCATTTTGGAAAAATCTCTTTAACCATTCACTCAACAAAGTTGTACATGCCACTTTTTTCTTACTCCAGTGACTGAAAAGATTGAAAAATTCAAATCTTATGTCAAGCACCTCCACCTGTAACTTTTAAAAACTCCTTAAAAGGGGCGCCCGGGTGGCTGTCCATTAAGCATCTGACTTCGGTTCAGGTCACGATCTCATGGCCCCTGGTTCAAGCCCCATCGGGCTCTTTGCTGGCAGCTCAGAGCCTGGATCCTGCTTCAGATTCTGTGCCTCTCTCTCTGCCCCTCCCCCGCTCACACTGTGTCTCTCTAAAAAATAAATAAACATTAAAAAAAAAAAACTTTCGAAAGATTCTTATTGCTCAGGAAAGGGGCGGAAATCTAATATAGGATGCTGCTGTCCTACTCTGACACAGAGCAGTCCCACTGGCCTTCTGTCCTCTCTCCAACAGACCAGGCTCCTGGGGCTCAGTTTGCCTCCCAAGTTCACCATCCAACCACTCCCCCAACCGGCACCCCAACATATTTCCTCTTCCCCATAACGGTTTTTCCCTTTTGTCTTCTAGTTATGCACCCGTTCATACTTCCCTTGTCCCTCCCTTGGGGAAATCTCTCTTATCTAAATAAAGGCTTTCAAAGGACTATCTACCCTTCTTCCTAGCAATTATCAGTCCCAATTTTACCTTTTGCGGGGGGGGGGGGCAGGGGGGCTGTGTCTCTCTACAAACTGCAAGCTCCTTCAGGGCAGAAACCGCATCCAGGTTTGCTCACTGCAGGGCCTAGCCCTGTTCCCCACACATAGTAAACGTTCAATACATTTGTAGGATGACTTAAATAAATGTATTTGTACCTCTGCTTTCTCCTTTTTCCTCTAGCCCTGCTACTACTAAAAACAAAAACAGCGATTCTCACAGACTCCCAAGAGATCGAATTTGTATTTAAATTTGTATTTGTTTGTAGTGGGTCCTGCTGCTCCTAATCTCTGGAGGTGGGTCTCAACAGAACCCTAGTTGTGTCGCAAACTGGGGAGCCAAGTGCAGACGTTCTAACTAGCCTTATTTCTCCTACTGCAAAGCAAGGGAGAAGAGAGAAAAGGGTGCGCTTTAAAGATCACATTTAAATGATGATCCTCCAAGGACATCCCCCCATGTCTCCCAAAGCACGGCGGCTACTCCCGCTCCTTTATCCTCCAAGATTCTGGGAGGCTGCGGAATCCGCGACGAAGGCTTCGGAGTGGAGCTCCCCCGAGCCTGAGGGGAACATGGGCATGGAACCGAGGCGAGGACTGAACGCCGGCGACCGCGGCGAGCCGCACGGCAGCAAAGCAAGGAAGGTGGCGGCCTGCCCCACCGCCCCCAGCCCGGCGCGCCCCCCGCGCCCCCGCGCGGGCGCGAGTCGCCGGCGGAAGTGCTGCGTCGTGCACTTCCGGGTGTTGTCTGGCAGCCGCCGCCGCCGCCGCCGCCGCCGCCGCGCGTCTCGGATCTCCCGGCCGCCGCTACCGCCGCCGCCGCCGCCTCAGATCCTGGAGCCAGGAGCGACGTCACCGCCATGGCCGGCATCAAAGGTGGGCCTGGGGCGCAGGGCGCCGGAGGTCTGGGTGGCCGTCCGAGGGGGGGAGGGGGTCCCACGCGGCCCCCGCCTGCCGCCTTCCCGGCCCCGGCGCGCGCCGCGGGGTCCCCGCGCTGGCGGCCGCCCCCCGGCCCCTGGACCCCCGCCTCCGCCCTCGCAGCCTCGTAGCAGAGCTGGGCGCGGCGCCCTCCGGGAAAGGCCGGCGGGCGCGGCGGCTTCACCGTCGGCTCCCGCTTTCTGCTGATCTCGGCAGCCTCTGTCCCACCCATCGGCCCCCGTACAAAGAATGAAGTGGTCCGCGGTCTGCGAGAGTCCCGCAGCGCCTCTGGCCATCCCACACGTTTTGCAGGAGTTTGCATCCGCGAGAGAGGCGAGCGGAGAGTGGTTTTGAGGGGGATGAGGCCGCTAGAGATGCCAGTTACGTGAAATCAGTGTCATTTGCCGCTTAAAGGCACAAGTGCGATCTTGGGGTGCTGAGCCGAACCGAGTCCCTCCGGAAAACCTTGGAAGGACTTGGGGACGGTTCTTTCCGGAGCCTTGGGCAGCATATCCACTCTCAGGACCTGTGCTCGAAGCTTCACAGACTCCAAAAACTGATGCGTTTTGATTGTGTTTTGTTTTTCCGATAGTGTTAGACCGTATGGGCGACCCCGAGGTGCTCCTGTTCTCCACAAGTTGCACGTTGAGGCTTTTACATTTCAAAGTTTCAGTTGTTTTTTTTTTTGAATAAATAGTTTAAAACTTCATGGAAAATTACTGGTTTATTCGTATATTTCCTTTAGAAATAAGGAAGGTTGCAGTCTTTCCAGATGTTTGGTAATTTTGTCAGTGTGATTAGAAATACCATTGACAACGTTTTCAACTTTTTGACCACGAATTACGTTGATTTCCTGACCTGCGGCTTTATAGAGGGGCAGGCATGCAGGAAATGAAGAACTTTGATAGTGTTTTTTTCTGCATAATTTATTTCCTTCAGGACAACTTTTATTGAACTGCTTTCCCAGAGTCACATTCTTACTCTTCCTGGTGTATTTTTAATGTCTGAGAACATTTCGTTTCCGATATAAAACTTGGTAATTTGAGCAACAAAGATAATTTTTCGATCTGTTTTTTGAACTGTAATAGACCTTTTTGAATCCTTGTATGGAAAGGCATTTAGGGTAGAATGCTGTGGTTTTAAGGATGTGGCCAGTTTCCTAGTTCTTCCCCATTTCCTCAGTGTCATAAACGTAGGGAGTCTCTGTTGTAGGAAAATAACTGTAATTTCCTTCTCCGAATCTAGGAAAATATTAATCAGGTGAAAGTGCCACAGATGGAATTGTACTTACACTTTTGGTTTCAATAAGATTTTTTGATTGTTATGATTGTTTATCAGGATATTTTCTTTCTGTTGGGCTATCTTTATATTAAGCAGGAGTGTTGCTGTCATTGGAGACCATTACTTTTTTTTTTTTTTTTTTCAACGTTTATTTATTTTTGGGACAGAGAGAGAAAGAGCATGAACGGGGGAGGGGCAGAGAGAGAGGGAGACACAGAATCAGAAACAGGCTCCAGGCTCTGAGCCATCAGCCCAGAGCCCGACGCGGGGCTCGAACTCCCGGACCGCGAGATCTTGACCTGGCTGAAGTCGGACGCTTAACCGACTGCGCCACCCAGGCGCCCCGATTTCTTAAGCCGTATTATTCGGTTATATGTTAGATTTTTCTAGCAACTCCCAGGTTAGGGAACTGGTCCCTGCTACTCTAATTTCTTTGTAATCACAGAATCAGCACCCTGTCTCGAGAGGGTTTAAATAATTGGACTGTTCCATCATCCCTAGCCTAGAGGCTTTGGGAGTAGAAACTAGACTCATCTAAGTTTTGCCCTCCAAATGTTTCATCACTCATTTACAGTATAAATTCTTGCCTTATTGATGTGTCATCTGGGGCATCCATTTATACACAAATGATGAAATTTATGTGTAAATCAGCCTAGTTGCTGATTTCATAAGATTGGAGAAACTTCACAAGTTTTGAGAACACTTTTGAGCAATTTATTTAACCCCATTGTTTTTGTTTTATTATATCCAGTATGACTGGGCAGTGAGATGTCACATGAAATTTTTTGATACTCGAATCTTACCTTGTTTTCATTTTCTATTTATTTAAAAGAAATCTTTCATTAACTTTCTAAGAGTGTACTCAAAAAAATTTAGACTTCCTTTTTTGATAAGAACATAAATAATTGTTCTTTGTCATAAAAGAGTTACCCCCCAGAGACCATCAAGTAGTAAAGCTACTTGCCTTTTGGCCAAGATTACCATAAACCAGTATGCTTTTTGAGGTTTTTCTGCCTGATTTAAATTTTTTTTCAGTCTCCTTTCTCTTGTCAGAGGGCAGATCTTGCTTATGTGCAGTTCTGCCTCCTCTTTCTCATTTGTTTCAGTATGAGAAACAAGATCTTCAAACTTAGAAAATTTTATGTCACAGGTTACATGTAACAGTGATCATTTCTGGGTGGGGAAAGTTACTTTTCACTTAATTTTGTTCTGGCTATATGAATTGCTATTGAAAAAATACTATAAATGAACATATATGACTCTTAAAATTCTTTTTTTATTCTGCTGAAATTCACACACAACAGTTGAATCACAAAAATGAATAAATCAATGTCAGCTGAATAGGAGCCTAAGGGTCTATTTATAAAGAATGGTAGATTTAGTGTATGGGCTTTGTGACATCTGCTTTGTCTCTTTAGTGACCCTTGTTTCCTCCAGGATTCTAAATTATATTCTGGATAAATAAGTTGTTACTATATAGTATTTATAGTGGTGAATTTAGCTGTTTGGCAACTACATTGAAAAAGTGGAGATGGTTCCCTGAAACTCATGTGACGCTGTATGTTAATTATATTGGAATTAAAATTTATTTAAAAATGGAGATGGTTTTTACTTTTTTTAGCATGCCTTATAACAAGTATCTTTAGTGTTCTGAGAATTATTTGCATTTTAGATCTAATCCAGTTCTCATAGAAGAAAGAACTGACATTCAGATATTATTATGTAGGCAGTAAATGGCTAGTAGGGTCTAGGGACCCATTGTCTTCTGACTTTCAGTTATGTGCTGTTTTTACTCTGGTGTGATCTTCCCCTCCTCTTCCCTTTTGTCCTTTTCTCTCTTTTTTTCCCCTTGGTTTCCTTTTATGCATTCTACAGATATTTATTATTCAGTGTTGAGAGCTGGGGTGTGAGCATCAACAACAGAAAAACTCTTTCCCTGCTGTGGTGGCGCTAACAGCTTGCAAGGAAAGACAGATACAAATTGATATAAAATTATAGCTGTGATAACTGAGCAAAGGGGATGTGTACAGGGCAAGAGAGCCTCTGCACATGCATGGCGCTCTGCCTGGAACGCTCCCCCCAGAAATCCTCATGATTCAGTTCCTCCGTTCATACAAATCTCTGCTCAGATGTCACCTCATCAGCGATGCCTTTCCAGGCCACTGTGTCTCAAAAAGCGCTGCACCTTCTTACTCTACCTAGTTTCTTTCATAGCACTTGACATTCATTTGCTTACTTTTGGTTTTTTACCATTTTGTTCTCCTGTTAGAATGTAAGCTTCATGGAGCAAGAGCTTTGATTTTTTTTTTTTTTTTTTTATTGCCTTATCTCTAGTATCAAGAACAGTGTGTAACACATGTTAGGTGCTCAGTAGATATTTGTTGAATGAATGAATGAATGAATGAATGAATGAATATGATAAGGGGAATTGGTCAAGTCAGGAGGTTTGGAATAACTTCACCGAGAAAGAAACGATTGAGCTGAGATCTTAAGGACATAGACGAGTTCACTTGGAGGAAAGAGGAAGGGGATGGAACCAGAATACAAGCTTCATGAGTGTGGAAGGGCCTTGTCTGGTTTATTTACATAAATAAT
This sequence comes from Puma concolor, assembly GCF_028749965.1. Classification (NCBI taxonomy): domain Eukaryota; kingdom Metazoa; phylum Chordata; class Mammalia; order Carnivora; family Felidae; genus Puma; species Puma concolor. The sequence goes on from NC_141670.1 coordinate 28,153,700, forward strand.
CTCCAGCACCTGTTACATAGTTGGTTTGCAGTAAATATTTCTTGAATGAAATGAATGAATGAAAACGTATCTGAAGTAGAAGGTCAATAGATACAAGGGCCCCGTGGGGGAAGGAGCCTGCTGATTGCCAGGAGAGGAAAGGCCAGTGTCATTGACATGCAGAGTACAAGGGCTAATAGCCTGGTGTGAGTGTGTCAGGAGAGTAAGCAGGGCCAGATTTTGAGGACCTATTTTGAATTGAACAAAAGAAATGACAAACTCAATATTTTCCTCACAGTTTACATTTCACTCCATTGTAAATTTGAGGTTCCTCACTTGCTATAAAATAAAAGTGCAGGTTTTTTTCTTTTCTTTTTTCTGTAATTGAAAATATAATGGTATTATGGACTAAGTAAATGTGTTCAGGTTTTACATGACCTGCATCGGTGATCTAAGGGAAAACTAAATCTGCCGACCTACCATGTAAGTGGATGTCCTTGATTATGACCATTTTATTTATTTATTTTTTAATGTTTATTTATTTTGAGAAAGAGAAAGGGAGAGAGAGTCTCAAGCAGGCTCTCTGCACTGTCAGCGCAGAACTGACATGGGGCTCAGTCTCACAAAACATGAGCTGAAATCAAGAGCCAGACGCTTAACTGACTGAGCCACCCAGGCACCCCAGTTATTACCATTTTAATTCAGAGAAAGCTGTCAGTAGTACTGGGCAGCATTTAACCCCTTTACTGTTAATTTTGGTTTGTATATGTTAGCTTTTGTCCTGGTAACTTTTAGGCCTTCTACAGCTCTTTTGGATTTTAATGTTTCTGTTAAGGTAAATAGACTGCATTAAAAACAAAAAACGCCTAAGTTATTCTTTTAGCCAGTGCAGTTGCAGAAATAGAGGTTATATAGAACTCAAAATAAATTGATCATTTATATCTTTGCTTAATTCTAAGCCACTACTAAACTGCCTATTCAAGAAAGTTGTTTCTACTCACTAATATATGGTAAAAAAAAGTTATAAAACACAACGCTTTGTGTGTGTGTGTGTGTGTTTAATTTTAGAAACTGTGTTTCACCTATAGGATGTGTCTGTAGCTTGTGATATCTTAAAAAGTGATACCAAAGAAGGCTTGTACCCATTATCCTGTACATTTTCTAACGTGTAGGAAATTAGGGGAGGAAACCCAGCTATAGTTTTGTAAACTCTGTAACATTTTTAAAAATTTTTTAGGGTTTTTATTTATCTTTGAGTGAGAGAGACAGAGCATGAGCAGGGGAGGGACAGAAAGAGGGAGACAGTATCTGAAGCAGGCTCCAGGCTCCGAGCTGTCAGCACAGGGCCCGACGCAGGGCTCAAACTCACACACTGCCACATCATGACCTGAGCCGAAGTCAGACACTCAACCGACTGAGCCACCCAGACACCCCCATGATAACATTTTTTAAAAACTAAAACTAGGGGTTCCTGGATGGCTCAGTTGGCTAAGTGTCCAACTCTTGATTTTGGCTGAAGTCATGATCTCGTGCTCATGGGGTTGAGCCCTGCGTCGAGCTGTGCACTGACAGTGCAAAATCTCCCTGGGATTCTCTCTCTCTCTCTCTCTCTGCCCCTTCCCTGCTTGCACGTACTCTCTCTCTCTCTCAAAACAAATAAATAAACATTAACAAAAATAATAATAACTAACTACTCCCCTGAAATTTCTCTGACTTGATCTGTAAGAGTGAGTAATTGCAAATTTACAAAACTGTGGAGAGGGTGAAATCAGATATTTAAAGCACCAGGTACATACCGGCTGCTCAACCGACAGCAGCTCTCTCTTCCTCTCACCCCCATCCCAGTCTTTGTGAGTCAACTTTGGAGGGTAAGAAGCCATCTGAGTAACTTTTGAAACCATGTAAGGTAACACAGATTAACTGTTTTATAAAGATATGTAGAGGACATTAAAGGATATAACTAACCCATGTTTAGGATTCACTTGGCAAACTGATTAAGAAAACCCCTGACATTCCACCTTTTTCAGACAGTTATTTTCAAGCTTTCATTTTCTTTTTTTTTTTAATTTTTTTTTTTAACGTTTTTATTTATTTTTGAGACAGGGAGAGACAGAGCATGACCGGGGGAGGGTCAGAGAGAGGGAGACACAGAATCGGAAACAGGCTCCAGGCTCTGAGCCATCAGCCCAGAGCCTGACGCGGGGCTCGAACTCACGGACCGCGAGATCGTGACCTGGCTGAAGTCGGACACTTAACCGACTGAGCCACCCAGGCGCCCCATCAAGCTTTCATTTTCTTAGGAAATCTTCAGGGTGCTTGATAAAATTTCAGAGTCCTGGGCTGTGGCCCACAAATTGGCATTTTTAGGAAGCATCCCAAAGAATTCTGCAGGTAGTCTTTGAAATAACAGTGGAAACAGTGTTATGGTCTCAAGTGCCTCCAGACAACATGGGTAGACCAAAATTAGTTGACTAAAATTATTAACTACGAGTATCCTTGGATACTTTTTTCTTACTAGTTTTGAGCACAGGAGGGTGCATGTGCAAGAACCAGGAGCTGATCATGAGAGACTTTCCCATTTGATAAGGTTTCTAAAGTCTAGTAAAGCTGAGAAAGCAGAGTTTCTCCACATCCTGTTTTTCAAACTGTAATGATCTGTGGAGTAAATATAACACTAATGACTGGCAGAGCATTGATCTGGGAGGCTAGGATATTCAGTAGAATTGGAGACAGTGGGGCACCTGGGTGGCTCAGGCTGTTAAGCATTCGACTTCGGCTCAGGTCATGATCTCATGGTTCGCGGGTTTGAGACCCCGCGTCCGGCTCTCTGCTGACAGCTCAGAGCCTGGAGCCTGCTTCAGATTTTGTCTCCCTCTCTCTCTGCTCCTTCCCTGCTTACGCTCTGTCTCTCTTTCTCTCAAAAATAAATTTAAAAAAAGAAAAGAAAGAAGAAATGGAGACAGTAATGAGGGAATGTGGTGGTGTGCCCACAATAGGTCAGAGCCTTGAAAATCAGTGTTGCTTTATGTTGCTTTGAAGATGACCCCAAAAAACTTATTTTAAAACTATGGATAACTTACACTTTTGAAAATAACTCACTTTTTTTTTTAATGTTTATTTCGAGAGAGTGTTCATGCACACAGGAGTATGAGTGGGGGAGGGGCAGAGGGAGAGAATCCAGCCCAAGTGGAGCTCGATCTCATAAACCATGAGATCATGATCCAAGGATGCTTAACCAACTGAGCCACCCAGGCACCCTTGAAGATAAATCACTTTTAATGCATTCGTTTTTTGTGTTTTGCTTTTTGCTTCTGGGATCACAGGTAATGTTCAGATTGCTAATATTAATATTAATAAAAATAATATTAATTTAATATAATTAATATGTGTATTTGATTCTTTATTTACTTTGCAGCTTTGATTAGTTTATCCTTTGGAGGAGCAATTGGGCTGATGTTTTTGATGCTTGGATGTGCCCTTCCAATATACAAGTATGTAACATTTTTGTCTTTTTTAGTGTTTTAGGGTAAATTTTTTCTACTTTTAAAGCTTTAAATTTTTTTTTAAATGAATGCTTCTACTGTAGAAGTAATCCTAAGAAATGTTCATTTACCAAGGACAAATCTTTTTAAAAGTGCAAAAATTACTTTTTGGTTATTGCACTTCTGCTCAGTTTTGAGCATCTCTTAATAAAATTAAAGACAAGAAAATTTAAAATATCTTTTCAGCAAAAAATACGAGAAGCAGGGTCGAGAGACAGTTGACTAAGAAAATAAAGTCCTGTAAGCAATTATTTTCCATAGGATAGAAAGAACTTTTAAAAATTAATAGGATAGATTAGTAAGAAAAATAAAACTAAATAGAAAAATCAACAATAAATATGAAAAAAGAACTGCAAGTTACTAATAAGCACATGAAAATATACTCAGCCTCTCAATTAAATGAAATCCTTTGGTGAAGGTAAAAGCTGGGGCAAACAGGCACTGTCGTGTATGAGAAGGGAGAGGTATAGCTTCATGTAGTCTGTCATCTTGGAAGCCAGTTTCCTTGTAGCACTTAAAGTCTATATATTCCTTGAACTAGCCCTTCCACTTAGAATTTCTCATACAGGTCTCCTGGCAGATGTTTACAAAGGTATGTGTAGTGAGGGGAGAGTATGGATGTTCATGACAATCTTGTCTGTAATAACAAAAAAACCTGGAAGTATCCTAAAGGCCTGTCAAAAGAGAAATGGTTAAATTATAATATGTCCATCAATGGAAATAGTAGGCAATCTTAAAAACAATGAGGAGGAGCCAAGAGCTGTGAGTGCTGATATATAAAGATGTTCAAGATACATTGTTAAATGAAAAAGTGCAGTGATTCATATTGTTAAAATTTATCCGTGTGGAAGTATGGAAGGATCCACAAGAAGGTTGTTAGGAGAGCAAGAGAGAGAAAGTAGGGAGACATGGGCAGCTTGGAGTTTTCACTGTTTGTGCTTTTTTTTTTTTAATTGACTTTTTATGTTGAAATGATTATGTATTATCAAGAAGTTGCAAAAAAATAGTACAGAGAGGTCCCCTGTACCCTTCACACAGGCTTCTCCCAGTGGCTGTCGTACATAACTGTAGTTGTATTATCCAAACCAGGAAATTACACTGGCACAGTACAATAGCTAGACTGTTGATTCAAAGCCATCTATTTTCTATATTCTAACTTAAAGTCTTCAATATTACTTTCAGTTCATTTTCTACATTTTTATTTCAGTATTTTGGGAGTTCATAGTGACCTAAGGAGAGTTTAGGGATGTTCCAGCTTTACCCTGAGAAGGCTGTCATTCATCAAGAAGTCAAGGGCATGAATCTTGAATTTTAAAAATTACTGTTACTATTTATATTTTCCATATGCCTCTTTATTTATAGCCTAAAATAAGAAAAATAATTTTGGGCCTTGATTCCAACTGCTATAATTTATAAAGCATTTTTTTAACATAAGAAATATTTAATCATTGTGTCATAATTCACTTTAGGATTACTATGATTCTAATTATTACTATTTTCAGTGTTCAGGTTATTGTTTATTTTTAAACTATGTCTTGTTTTGAACCTTGCAATATTCCTTTGGTCTTTATTTTTTAAAAGCGTATATTATGTGTAGGAAAATGACATAGATAGCAAAAACTACATTAACTTATTTTTTTTTTCTAGCCAATACTGGCCTCTCTTTGTTCTGTTTTTTTACATCCTTTCACCTATTCCATACTGCATAGCAAGAAGATTAGTGGATGATACAGATGCTATGAGTAATGCTTGTAAGGAACTTGCCATATTTCTTACAACAGGCATTGTTGTCTCAGCTTTTGGGCTCCCTATTGTATTTGCCAGAGCACATCTGGTAAGTGTATATATTTTTCTATGAACGATTTTACATCAGACTAGGTTAAAATTATCTCAGGAAAAAGGATAGAGATAATCTTACTTTTGTTGTTAACTGATAAAAATGATATTGGAGAGGGCCGCCTGGGTGTCTCGGTCGGGTAAGCGTCCCAAATCTTGATCTCAGCTCAGGTGTTGATCTCAGGGTCATGAGTCAGGCCCCACATTAGGCTCCACGCTGGGTGTGAACCCTACTTTTAAAAAAAGAGGAAGAATGATACTGAAGAGCATGGCTGGGGTCTGCGGCAACAGTTGGCTTACCAGTTCTTCACTCTCAGAAGTGGGCACATCCTCTCACCCAGTGCTTAACAACCACAGGCCACCCTCTGTAACTGTTTAAAGGCCTGAGGAGATAGTGTGTTCTTTGCATGGGAAAGTGTGAAAGAGGAGAAGGGCCTGAGCTCTGTATACCTGGTCTTTGCTCCCAGACTCACCAGTCAGATTCACTCCCCCATCTCTGGGGACTTAGAGATGCCGGGGACTGACCACCCTTCCACATGGAGGGGGAGATTACTCCCCCTACTCCTTTAAAAGAATGTACATGGGTGTGTTTTCGTTTCCGGTACTTTAAATTTAATCTGCTCTCTAGATAAGATTTTAGATTCACTGAAGAAGAGTTGGAGCAAATTTCTTCATGAGCATTAAGTTGTAGAAATCTCTGCTGCCTCCTCAGAATCCAGAAGTCTAACTTTTGAATAATGATCATTTTCATGACTTCCTGTCTTTTTAAAGGAAGCAAATTAAAAACAGCAATATAGAAGGACCGTTAAGTGTTGAATAGAGTGAAAGTTACTATCACAGATCTTGCTTGTTTTTATATCATGATTGGCATAGAACTAGAATCTAGATTTGCTTTTCATTTTCTTTCTGTTTTTCCTACATCTGTTAACTTAAGTGTTTATCTGTCTTATTTCTCTAGATTGAGTGGGGAGCTTGTGCACTTGTTCTCACAGGAAACACAGTCATATTTGCAACTATCCTGGGCTTTTTCTTGGTCTTTGGAAGCAATGATGACTTCAGCTGGCAGCAGTGGTGAAGGAACTACTGAACTATTGTCAAATGGACTTCTTGTCATTTGTCGGCCATCCGCGCGCACAGGAGATGGGGCAGGGATGCTGAGTGGCACAGCAAGCCTCTTGGGGGTGTTCTCAGTGCTCCCCTCTCACTTTTATTGTAAGCATACTATTTTCACAGAGACTTGCTGAAGGATTAAAAGGATTTTCTCTTTTGGAAAAGCTTGACTGATTTCACACTTATCTCTAGTATGCTTTCTGTGGTGTCCTGCTGAATTTGAGTATTTATGTGTCCCTGTTTAGTTTTTTTTTTTTTTAATCAACATGCAATGTTAAGCATTTTTAAAATGTAATAACCATTTGCATTGGTTAGGAATTAGATTTCTGCTGGCTATTACTGGGCTAAAGGACATCTTTTGTCTTAAAATTATTTAACCTCCATTGCAAAAAGTTAAAAAAAAAAGTTTTCAATCAGTCAGGATGACATCACTCCCAATTTTATGCAGACCATTGGCATACCTTATAGACTGTACACTCAGTATAGCTGCATTTATACCTCAGAGGGGCCAAGTATTAATGCCCATGCCCTCCATAAAGGTTGCTGGTTTTGCCAGTAAGCAGGTGTTTTGTGGATTGAAAATTATTGTACGGAATTGCCACAAAGAGTGCTTTTCTTCTCAGTCGTTAGAGGAATTTATTGTTAAACTCAAAGGTAAGCGTGTAAAACCAGATTTTTGAGATGGTTTTTATTTATGTCTATTATAGATAGAGTGAGTTGCGTTATGGGAAGAAACGATGTTGAAATTCCATTTTTTTAATCCTCTTTCTATTTATAAGTGAAATGTTTGATCTTCTATCAGCCTTTTCATATTTTACTGTGGGTGAAGTGGAACATACTACTGATAAGGAAAAGTTGTAGTGTGCATCATTTAGACCAGAAAACCTTTCCCTGCTTCCTCCTTTTAACTTATTTTCTACATTGTATATATTAAGTAAATTAACTTTCCAAATATAGTTTGATAACACTTTCAATTAGAGGTGTTAATCTCACCTGGAAAGTACTTGCTATGCTCTACATGCTGAGTGCCCTGCCCCGCAAGGCCTTGACATGATTAACAAGTGACTTGTTAGTCTTGCACATAAGTCATGCATTAACAATTTAAGATTTAGACCATGGTAATTGTAGTTCTTACTCTCTAAGGTTATATCATATGTAATTTAAAAATATTTAAGACAAGTTTCCTGTATACCTCTCAACTTTTTTGATTTTTATTTCATCATGATAGATCTGCTGTTTCCTTTTAAATGGCACTTATTGTGTGAATTAATGCAAGGTAGCCAAATCCAGCTGTATAGCAGCTTCAGACACAGAAGACCTGACCAAAAAGTTCCCAGTAACCAGGCATGATCAAATCGTTGTGGTCATTTGCATCTCAACAATTATCAGTACCTTTTGCAAGAGTTAGTAACGAAGATGTTCAAGTTGGTCCGAGAGTATTTTGTTGGGATATTTGTGTGATTTTTCACTATACTTACATAAAAATTGTTTTGCCTTCAGACAAAACTGAGTGATCATGACAGCTTTTATATAAAATTTATTTCTGAAGAAAATGGGAACCCATTTTGGGTTTGTTCAGCTTTTTACTAAAGATGCCTAAAGTCCACAGGTTTTATTGCCAGGCCCAGGTGGTGACTCTAGCTGTGAGATGGGAAGCAGAGTGAGGTATCTGCGTGTGGCTGTCCCGCCTCTACAGCAGGCTCAAGACGGCTTGCAGTGTTACAGTGATGTAGCCCTAAAGGGGATGGTACAGGCGTGCATGAATTAGCTGGCCATATAGTTGGGAACTCAGTGCGTGGGATCTACTTGATTTTTTTTTTTTGCAGGAAGTACACTCTCTGGTTTTCTGTTCTAGAATATCAGTGCAGTGCACTGCGACTATTCTGTTCACTTGGCCATAGACTCTTTCTCTAGCAGCCGCATATTTCTGTGTCCTGGTTGCGTTTGGCAGCATCGTGTCTCTCGTCTTGCACACGAGCTTGACATAGTGCTGTCTGATCTCTAGGCTAGTTCTTTGAGCTGTGAATTTGCCATAGAACATGCACTGATACCGCATTGCCATTCTTCTACGGAAAGAAAACTTTTAATGATGAAACAATAAAGATTTTCAATATCTATGTTACTTTGTGGGTGTTTTTGAAATGCAAATATGCTGCACACTTCAGCTCCTGAAGTGTGTTACTCATTTTAATAATGCAATATATTAGTCATGAATGTTAGACTTGCAGAAGTTTCACTTCCAAAACAGAATTGAAACTGTAGTAGTAAATATTACAAGGAAGCCCTGTGATTTTGAGCTATAGGTTGGTAGAAGTAGGTTGGGGAAGTAGAATTTTTAACTGGCCCTTTACAAAAAAGCCATAGAGGATTCTGTTGACCTGAAAAGACTGTTGATAATCAAAAGTCAAGGTTGTACCTGTTCTTAAATTTTCAGAACCTTTTTTATGACCGTATGTTTTATTGTGTATTTATTACCATTCATTATTGGAGCATTTGGCTTTTTGCAAACCTTTCAAATAGTTAAGGGCAAGAAATCTGTGTGGCACAGTGTGATTGGAGAAAAGTACTATTCTCTTTTATCAAACGTGAATCTTGTCCCAAGTTGTCTTAATTATATCATCTCATTATATGTTTTAAAAAGTTTAAACCATAGTTTCTTAGTGTTTGCTCTAACATGATGGGGGGGGGGGGGGGTGTTGTCAAGATGATCCATATTTCTAGAGGAGACTCTGGAACATTTACGTTGAATATGACAAGATTCAGAAGTTTCAGGTCACTTTAAATCAGCACGTCAAATTTAACAAGCAGCCATGCAACATTACCGTTAAGTGATGTGTACGTTTTACAGCTCAGGATGCTTTATAATTTATAAAATAGGTGGGAAATTCAAAATCTTGTTTCTTCCGTTAAGCCTGTGTTATCCTTTCTCTTCGTGAAGATTAAGGAGCTCTTATTTTAATGCCTCCCAATTTTCTGGCACTCCCAGGGAAGAGAATACATCCTGTAAAATAAATATTCCAGATAACTGAAGCTTATCTCAAAAAGAACTGACAGTTGTTTTATTTATTTTGGTGAAAGTATTAAATGGGTCATACACTCTTGTACTTCCTTCGAATATATTAAGGCATTTTGCGTTTTCCTTGGTAATTTAGGGTTGTCATAAATTATTTCCCCTTCTTTAAATGGCCCCAGACCCATATTTTTCTAGAACTGTGTTTTTTGCTGGCTTTTCTTACAACTGAGTCTGTGCCTAGCACTCCTTAACTTACTTTGTTTCTAGTTTTCTAAATCTGTAGTACATTAGGAAGAGTGGAAAGTTGCCAGGGAAGAAAAATGAGGTAACCAGGTGGACTGAACCAACAATGTAACGTTTCTGCACACGGTACCTCAGTGGACCTAGCGAGGTGCCCCCACCTCTTATACAAAGGAAAGGCTGTGTGACGAGTCTTCTTCCTGTTGAAAAGGCTTTTTAAAAAACTGTAGCTGGTAAACTGTACACCAGACACGGGGGGTTGTGACAGAGAACACGGAGGTGTGACTTGCTGTGCTGCAAGAGGAGCCTTCCAGTTCCACTTCCCGAACTTGAGGAGTTCCTTGTACTTGAGTAAGCCCCTAACTGATTTCTGAGAGCTTATATCTCTCTTCACCATTTGTTTTCAGTGGCAGAAAGTCTAGATATAAAGACAATTTTACAGTTCACTTTTACTGGACGCTCTGTACTGTATATTTTACTTCCAGTCGCTTGAAGATTGTTTGAATCCATCCTTGGGTTTAGGACCATGCCCTGCAGTCACAACAACTCAGATGTTGTTAAGCTTGTAAATTCCCATCAGAGGGAATAAAACCATCAAACTCCCAAGGTGTTTCCACAAGTCACAAGAAATTAAAACCATGTGACCATGAAACGTTCCTTTTTTGATTCTAGTTGTTTCCTTGTTTGTATTCCTTGCGGTGCTGACGGAAAAATCAGGAATTTTTGTTTTAGAAGCCAGTGGAATGGCTAATACTGTGAAAGAGGAAGTGTTGCAGTTCACAGCCATAGAAACCATCAAATAGAATAATATAGAATGAAACAGTATTTCCATATCTCTTTGTAAGAGCATTACTGTTTAACAATTTAGTTATCTTGATTTATAGTGTGGCATTTAATGTCACATGTATCTTTTTCTCTTTTGGCTGATCAATGTATTCTGTAATATGTAAATACAGTTATGACCTAGAAGTCAGCGAACTTGTATAGATTTGCAAACCTCCAAAATAGATATTTTCCTGAAAGCTGGATACACTTACATAGAACATTTGAGGATTGTCTCAAATTGTTCACAGTTGGAAAACTCCCTAGATCTAAATGAAGATGGATGGATTTTAATTCACTTTTGTCATGGTCTGAATCATCAACTTCCAAAATCTAGGTGAGAATCAGCTCCAATACCTAGTTAATGAGTATAGCAGTGAAGAAAAGGGTAGTAGTCTCCCAGGGATTAAAACAAAAACGGTTTTGAGCCATACTCCATGCTAGAAGTGACATTTGTCATTTACAAGCATAAATGGCTTAGTGATTCTGCTCACAATCCAGTGCTTTAAAAAGTGTTTTAAGGGGCGCCTGGGTGGCGCAGTCGGTTAAGCGTCCGACTTCAGCCAGGTCATGATCTCGCGGTCCCTGAGTTCGAGCCCCGCATCAGGCTCTGGGCTGATGGCTCGGAGCCTGGAGCCTGTTTCGGATTCTGTGTCTCCCTCTCTCTCTGCCCCTCCCCCGTTCATGCTCTGTCTCTCTCTGTCCCAAAAATAAATAAAAAACGTTGAAAAAAAATTAAAAAAAAAAAAAAGTGTTTTAAAAAAGATATTACTACAGAGGCTCCTGGCTGGCTTAGTTGGTAGATAACTGTGACTCTTGATCCCAAGGTTGTAAATTTGAGCCCATGTTGGGCATAGAGCCTACTTAAAAAATGTATACATGTAGAGAGAGGGAGGGGGGACACACACACATATGTGTGTGTATGTGTGTGTGTTTCACAAAAACACCTTCCAGACACTTTAAAGTGTCCAGCTGATTAGGTAGAAATGGTCTATACTCCACCTTGGCTATGTCACTGAGACACATGCTGAAACGCTGTTAGGTTCAAGTTTTTTATCTAGAAAGGGTCTTTTTTTCCAATGGCAGTTTTATACTACAACGACAGCATTTAGGTAATATTGGGGGATAGGAAAAAAATAGGAATACAGTCCCTCTTTGAACTAGTAATGTAGTTAGACACTCAAGAAGGTTTCAAAGGAAGCTGATTCCTATCCGATTCCTATACATGCCAAAAGGGAAGTATGGGGGTTCACAGGAGGAAAAGATTTGGGAAGCAAAAGGGAGGTAGAGGGTAATTTCCTGCTCTGCTTTGGCCCATCTTCTGCTGGCAGGCAGGGTATTGGCAAGATGAGCATTTCTCTGGAGCAGCATTGTGGTGTTGGCTCTTAAGCTTCCTGGGATTCAGGGGCAGCAGAAATCATGGCGGGCGCTTCTTGATTCTGACACCCTCACTCTGGATCCCAGATACAATGGAGATGTAAGAGGGGTGGAGATTTAATTTTAAAGTGATAACCAAGATTTGCTGATGAACTGTGTGGGAAAAAGAGAGGAGTCAAGGGTGACTAACAAGTTTTTGATAGTCCTGTCAGGGGATGGAGGGGGAAGTAGGGAGAGTCGAAAACAGCAAAGTCCGGACCGTATGTCCAAACTACTAGTTCGTCATACCCGTTTGTTACCTCGAAGTGACAGCACTTGCCTTGTTTCAAACCTTTACCAGACAAAACAGTACTATTGACGCTTGACCCTTGTAACTACTTTACAAACTCCTGAGGGTCGACATTGTGGCACGCGTCGTGGCATAACAGTTACACCAGGGGCTCTGGGGTACACCCAGCCCGTACTGCTAACTTGCTCTTGGACTAAATGTGCAACCATAAGTGAGTTATTTAATCTGTGTCTCAATCCCACAGCTGCAAAATGAGGATAAAAATAGTAGCTACCTCAAAGAGTGGCTGTGATGTTGAAATGTGACGTGCAGAGGGCTCACAGCTGATGTTAGGTACTGTTACTGTTTCTTACCAGTTCTCTGTACCACTAAGCAGTTCCCTCTTACGTAAGTAGACAAAAAAACATTTTAGTAATCCAATCTTAATAGAATATATTGCCAACAGGAGTCCCCCCTGTCAGCCTTATAATATCTCTTGGAAATTCTCTACCTACCTGGTTTCCAGGCATTCACTGCAGTAGTTCGAGGTAATCATGAAGACCTGTTGACTATCTAATAAACACTGCAGGGTGCCCTGACATGTGCCTCCGGTGGGTTAAGTGTCCGTGATCCTCCTTACCCCCACCCCTGCACCAAACCTGGAAAATGACACACTTTTTTTTAAAGAACAGGAAGCTACATTGCCAAACTTGAAACAAGAAGGGAAGAGTTTAGGTGGATCTGAAACTAAGAAATCCTGAGAGAATGAAAACGTGATCAAATTGAAGAAGAAACCGCAGCCTGAAGCGCAGGCAGCAAGCACATGGGAAGATACCGCATAAAATACGGGAGCCATGCCAAGGAGGCCTTCATCGCAAGTGGAGGCGTCCAGAGGCAGGAGGGGGCTCGGGCAACTTCCTGAGGGATCCCCGAGGGCGCTGCGGTGGGATCACCAAGCCAGCAGATCGTTAAGCATCTCTGCATACACTCCCGTCCCCGTCTCACACCTTCCCGTCTGGGGAGGAGGACGTGTTTCCTGAAGTAGCGGAAATGGAAACACCCGAGTCCAGGAGACCAGTCACCAAGGAACCCTACTCAGTTGCACATCTTTTTTTATCCCTTACTCGCTGGAAATATGCCTCTCCCTTTAGTCAGGCTGCACGAGCAGGAGCAGCTGATGGTTTAGCCCAGGGGTTCTCAGTAGCAAAGATGAGTTCCCAGGCAGGGAAAAACCAAACAGTTCAGGAGTACCGACTGGAAGAAAACAAACTGACAGAATTTACCAGCGAGGAAACCGGTAACAAAAAGAAGCTCCAGGGCTCCATTTTGAGAATTGAAACCATCCAAAAGACCATACCAAGTGGTGTACAAAATCAGGCTGATGAAATTACGTTACAGAACATTTTACATTTTTTGCACCCAAGTCCAATTAGATTACCCAAGACCACTATTTTCCTTTTCCTCGGAGGCTCTACCTCACACCAGATTTGATTCAGAGACACATAGTATAACTTACTATAGATGAACCTCTTACTATAGATGAACCTTTCCCCACAGCATATTCTCCTCCCTGTGACATCCTGTCCTATGACAATGAACCTGAAACCTGCTGTCTGCTTGGATGGGAAGGAAGGCAAAAGCTATAGCTGGTATCACACATCTTACATGATGATTTGGATTCCCACCTGAAATACTGCATAGCCCACTATAGGCATTTATTAATTCCACAGACATTTTTGGAATCAGACGCCAGGACTAAAAAATAAAAATAGAAGGTGAGATGAGAACAAATAAAAGATTCTTGGAGGTCCTTCCTACATTATATCTACCGAGTAGCTGTGCGACTTCCCTACAAAGGGAAGGGAGGATAGGAATGCTTCACAAAAAAAAATGGTGTTGGGGCACCTGGCTGGCTCAGTCAGTAGAGCGTGTGACTCTTGATCTTGGAGTTGTGCATTTGAGCCCCAGGTTGAGTATAGAGATTACTTAAAAAAAAAAAAAGGAAAAGAAAGAAAATGGTGATCGATCTTGGTCTAGGACAGTAATGAACCATTCCAGCCCCCAACCTGTGTGACAGTTAATGTTCTTATTTTCATGTTTGTCTTCCAAAGTATTTCTGGGAATCCCGGGAATGCTTGTACCTCAGCCAAACTCTGGCACTGGACTGACTTCCACTTCTCTGCAGCCACCTTTTACCACTTTCTAACTACTTTTCCTCTTCTCCCTATAGCCTGCACCCAACCATGGATAAGACCCTCTCTCTTGATCCTGCAAAGCACGTCTAAAATCAGGGTAGGGGCGCCTGGGTAGCTGAGTCCGTTAAGCATCCTACTTCGGCTCAGGTCATGATCTTGCTGTTTGTGAGTTTGAGCCCCAAGTCGCGCTCTGTGCTAACAGCTCGGAGCCTAGAGCCTGCTTCAAATTCTGTGTCTCCCTCTCTCTCTATGCCTCTCTCTCTCTCTGTCTCTCAAAAATAAACATTTTAAAAAAACCTTAAAGATAAAAATAAAATCAGGTTATAACTTTAAACAAATCATTTATCAAAGACCTGAGGAAAAGAGAGAAATTACTACACAACCCTCACCGCCCTCCAAAAAAACAAAAACAAAACTGAATGTTGTATTCACTGTCTTCTACAATCTTGGCCATGCGCTTGCCTCAAGTCTCTAGCTCTGACTGTGCCAGGTTGCAGGTAGCACTTTACCTCCTCTGGACAGTAGGGATTCTTGAAGCCCTTGTGAGGAGACTTATGAGGTCCCCTCACATGAGTCCAGGCCTCCTGCTCCAAAACAGCATCATCTGCAGTAAATGCAACCCTGCCCACAGAAGACAGGGTTCTTCTTAAGTAAGCACATTATCCTTTCAACCATTTTAATCTAGAATGAAGGTATCATTTTAGCCTCCATCGAATCATAGAACGTCAGATAAACCCAATTTGAGAGATATTCTATGAAACAACTGGTACTCCTCAAAAATCATGAAAGGCAAGAGTCCTCAAGGTCATGAAAGACAAGGAAAAACTGAGGAACTGTCACAGATGGAAAGAGACTATGGAGACACAACAATTAAATGTAAAGGGGATCCTGCATGAGATCTGGAGCAGAACAATGACATAGGGGGGAGAATCGGTGAAATCTGAATAAGGTCATAGTTTAGTAGTTAATAACATTGTACTGATATTAATTCCTTGGTTTTGTAATTGTGCTATGGTTATGTTATTTGTTAACATTAGGGAAAGCTGGGTAAAAGGTATATATGAATTCTCTATACTAGTTTTTGCAATGTTCTGTAAGTCCGACTATTTCAAAATAAGTTTTTTAAAGTACTGTTACCACCCATCAGATCAGAAAAATTTTAAGTCTTGACAGTCTCCATAACTGGAAAGGACAGGGAGCAAATTAAACCCTCAAATACTGCTAGTGTAAGTGTCCACTGGTACAACCATTTTGGAGAATATATAGGAATATTTGACAACCCCTAGCAAAGATGGAGATACGTAAACATAACCAAATGACTCTGTGAACATATCGTAGGGAACCCTCATACATGCACTCAAGGAAACATGTTTACACACGTATGAATGCCCATCACTAATTATTTTAATGACAAATACTGGGGGGGAGGGAGGGAAGGAGACTGGGTAAATAAATTGTGGTACATTCACACAAGGGGACACTATACAGCAGCAAAAAAGAAGGGACTAGGACATCCAGCATGGATGAACTTGACAAGGATTTGTGAATGAAAATTCAGGTTACAAAAGAATACTAGACAATAACACCCACTGTGTAAAGTTTTAAAACATGCCCCAAATACAACGTACTGTTTTGGAATAAATAAACTGTGACATTAAAATACAAAATCTTGGGGCGCCTGGGTGGCTCAGTTTGTTGAGCATCCAACTTCAGCTCAGATCATGATCTCGAGGTTCGTGAGTTCAAGCCTCGCGTCGGGCTCTGTGCTGACAGCTCAGAGCCTGCAGCCTGCTTTGGATTCTGTGTCTCCCTCTCTCTCTGCCCCTCCCCTGTTCTCTTGCTCTCTCAAAAATAAATAAACATTAAGAAAAAAAAAAATCTTAAAAAAAAAATTAAAAATCTCTCCTGAAGTGATAAAGTGGAGAGAAGTAATCAAGGAAGGATACAAAAAGGACTTCAACAGTATTCTCAATGTTTCACTTTTTAAAATTTTCATGGTACATACACAGACACTTTGTTATACTTTACACTTTTTTTTTGATTATTTTTTTAACATTTATTTATTTTTGAGAAGAGAGAGACAGAGCATGAGCGGGGGAGGAGAGAGAAAGAGGGAGACACAGAATCTGAAACAGGCTCCAGGCTCTGAGCTGTCAGCACAGAGCCCAACACGGGGCTCGAACTCACAGACCACGAGATCGTGACCTGAGCCGAAGTCGGCGCTTAACCAACTGAGCCACCCAGATGCCCCTATTTTTATTTTTTTCAATGTTTATTTTTGAGAGACAGAGACAGAGCGTGAGTAGGGGAGGGACAGGGAGAGAGGGAGACACAGAATCTGAAGCAGGCTCCAGGCTCTGAGCTGTCAGCACAGAGCCTGACTCAGGGTTCGGACTCATGAACCACGAGATAATGACATGAGCCTAAGTCAGATGCTTAACCAACTGATACTTATTTTAAAGACAGGAAAATGGGGACACCTGGGTGACTCAGTTGGTGAATGATCTGACTCTTGATTTCAGCTCAGGTCATGATTTTTGGTAGGAGTATAAATTGGTACAAACATTCTCAAATGTGGGGCACCTGGCTGGCTCAGTTGGTAGAGCATGTGACACTTGATCTCAGAGTCATGAGTTCAAGCCTGATGTCGGGTGTGGAGTTTACATTAAAAAAAAAAAGAGAGAGAGAGAGAGGGGGGCGCCTGGGTGCTCAGTCATTTAAGCTTCTGACTTCAGCTTAGGTCATAATCTTGAAGTTTGTGAGGTAAGTTTGGGCCCTGCATCGGGCTCTGTCCTGACATACAGAGTGGATCCTGCTTGGGATTCTCGCTCTTTCTCTGCCCCTCCCCTGCTCATACTCTCTACCCTTCCCCTGCTCATACTCTCTGTCCCCCTCAAAATAAATAAATAAATAAATAAATAAATAAATAAATAAATAAATAAATAAATAAATAAATAAAAACTTTAAAAAAATATTAAGGGGCACCTGGGTGGCTCAGTTGGTTAAGCATCCGACTTCGGCTCAGGTCATGATCTCACCGTTCATGAATTTGAGCCCCATGTCAGGCTCTTTGCTGACAGCTCACAGCCTGAAGCCTGCTTCAGATTCTGTTTCTCCTCTCTCTCTCCCTCTCTCTCTCTACCTGCTCGTGTTCTCTCTCTCTCTCAAAAATAAATAAACATTAAAAATTTTTAAAAAGAACATTAAAAGAAAAAAACTAAAAAACATAGTCAAATGTAATTTGGTGATAAATATTAAAAGCCTCCAAGTATGCATACTACTTAACCTATTAAGTCCTTGAATAGTAATCCTAGGGAATTAATCAGAGATAGAAGATAGTCATCACCTTATTATTTATAGCAGTAAAAAGTTTAAAAATGTTAAAGTTGCATAGCAGAAGATTAAGTCATGAATGTATTAGGCAGTTATTAAAAATCACCTTATATGGGGCGCCTGGGTGGCGCAGTCGGTTAAGCGTCCGACTTCAGCCAGGTCACGATCTCGTGGTCCGTGAGTTTGAGCCCCGCGTCAGGCTCTGGGCTGATGGCTCGGAGCCTGGAGCCTGTTTCTGATTCTGTGTCTCCCTCTCTCTCTGCCCCTCCCCTATTCATGCTCTGTCTTTGTCTGTCCCATAAATAAATAAAAACGTTGAAAAAAAAATTAAAAAAAAAAAAATCACCTTATAAAAAATGTAGACATAAGAACATTTTACAACATATTGTTAATCATTAGCAGGCTAGAAAATGAGTATGATCCTAATTTTCTGAGATATGTAAGTACATGTATATAAATACATATGTATGTATATGTAGAGAAAGTTGGGAGGTTTTTGTGTTAGTTG
Organism: Puma concolor; assembly: GCF_028749965.1. Classification (NCBI taxonomy): domain Eukaryota; kingdom Metazoa; phylum Chordata; class Mammalia; order Carnivora; family Felidae; genus Puma; species Puma concolor. The sequence goes on from NC_141670.1 coordinate 28,171,923, forward strand.
GCTCAGACCGCCATAACAAAGTACCAGAGATTGGGTGGCTTGAACAACAGAAACTTCTGGATGCCTGTCTGGCTCAGCAGAGCATACAACTCTTTTTTTTTTTTTTTTAAATATTTATTTGGGGAAGAGCACAAGCAGGAGAGAGGCAGAGAGAGCGGGGCCGAGGATCTGAAGTGGGCTGTGCACTGACAGGCTGACATCAGTGAGCCCGATGTGGGGCTCGAACTCATGGACCCCACGATCATGACCTGAGCCGAAGTTGGATGCTCAGCCGACTGTGCCACCCAGGTGCCCCAGAGCATGTGACTCTTGATCTCGGGGTCATGAGTTCAAGCCCCACGTTGGGCATAAAGCTTACTTTCAAAAAATAAAATTAAAACAACAGAAATTTATTTTCTCACAGTTCTGGAGGCTGATTTCTTCTGAGGCCTCTCCTTGGCTTGCAGAAAGCCACCTTCTTCCTCACTGTGTCATCCCTCAGTCTGTGTTCTCTCTGTCCCAATCACCTCATCTTGTAAGAATACTAGTCATATTGGACTATGACCTATGCTATGACCTCACTTAATCTTTATTACTTCTTTAAAGGCCCCATCTCTAAATACAGTTACATTCTGAGGTACTGGGAGTTAGGACTTTTAACATATGAATTTTGCTGGAACAAAATTCAGCCCATTATACCTATATATCAAAATATTAACTAGATGTATCTAAGTAATTTTAAAAATGTTTTTTTGTAAAAATGAGATCTTCCTACACTAATGATAAATGGGACTCTTTCAATCTCAGTTGAAGTCCCCAAAACCAAGAATAATACTATAGGTGCCAATTTCTGTCCCCTTGTCCTAAATGTGGTGCCAAGTCACATCTATTAAACACGTACCCACTTCCTACCTGTAGAAGTAAAACATGGAAGATCAAAGAGTAGAGACGGTAACACTTTGAAGAGAGTCACTGGAGCACTTTGGCATTTCCCCCTCCAAGGGTGTGAAAAGAAACTGCTTCCTCCTCCTTCAAGCCAAGGGAGAAGCAGTTTAAGGGAGCCACTCAGGGAACTTGGCATGTATTCCCTGAGCTTGGATGGCATGAGTACTAGAATGAGAAATTTGGCTAGATCATCCTGAGCTAGAAAAGCAGAGGGAGAGATCATCAGGGCTGCATAGAAAATGAGCTGAGGGGCGCCTGGGTGACTCGGTTAAGTGTCCGACTTCAGCTCAGGTCATGATCTCACGGCCTGGAGCCTGTTTCAGATTCTGTGTCTCCCTGTCTCTCTGACCCTCCGCCGTTCATGCTCTGTCTCTCTCTGTCTCAAAAATAAATAAATGTTAAAAAAAAAAAAAAAGAAAGAAAGAAAGCTGAATGCATTTCTAATGCATTTCTAATGGGGACGTATCTATGCACCTTCTCAGAGGAAGGTCTCTGTTTCAAGGACTTGTCAATGGGCTCTAAGTAGCAAGGAAACTTAATTTTTTCCTTTTGCTTTTGTTTCCCACATCAGACTAGGCATTTATTTATTTATTTATTTATTTATTTATTTATTTATTTATTTATTTATTTATTCAGAGAGAGAGAATAAGTGGGGGAGCAGCAAAGAGACAGGAAACAGAATCCCATGCAGGCTCCGCGCTGTCAGCACGGAGCCCAACGCGGGGCTGGAACTCACAAACTGTGAGACCATGACCTGAGCCAATATCTAAATTCAGATGCTTAACCAACTAAACCATCCAGGTGCTCAAAAGACTAGGCTTTTAAATGCCAGAACATGGGGACTATCTATGTAGTAACTGAACTAACGTAAGTTCACTCCTTGGTGAGTTTCAGATAGAGATTATGCCAGTTGAGTTGTCACACAAAGGAAACTTCATTTGCAGCAAGTAAGGAGATCATGGGGAATAATTTACAAAGCCACCATGTGAGGACTAAGCCCACCAACCCAATCAAAGGAGGGCCGCGGAAACTTGGAGCAGAGTCAAGGGAGACTTTAATCAACGTTCTTGCAAGAGCAGGCGTCTGAGAGACAGGCACACTCTGGGCAGTTACAGCAGACAATTTATCTCCTAGTGTGCAAGTCCCTTCCCCGGTTCCTCATTGGCTGAGTACTACAGAGGTAACAGCCTTGCAGGGCCACGCCTGTGCCCGTGTAAGACAAAAAATAGTCTGATTGGAACAAATATACATTCCCTGAGGTGACAGAGACTTCCAGTCCCTCCTCCTTTTCTTCTTTGGCGCATGCTCATTGCAAAGCCCACTAAAATAAGCCCTCGAAATGCGGAGGGGAAGAAGAACCAGGAAGTGAAGTGTCTAAAGGTTTGGGACTCCATTGGTGGAGGGGGGTGGGGGTTCGTACATATTTCCAATAGGTTGTAAACCTACTATTAACTACACATCACAGCTTTTATTTGGTATTTCTGAAAATGAATCATCTCCCTTATTTCTCACAATGTCCCCCCTGCCTTGCAGGGGTGAGCAGATTGTTTTACTTTAAGTTTTGGGATAAATATTCAGAAAAGGAAGCTTTGTCATCACAAACGCCTATACACACATCCTATGTTATGTTAATGAAGCTTGTGTTCCTTCTAGGGTGGAGACTTCAAAGAAGCAGAGGTAAATATCAGACTAGGGGAAGGGACTATGGCTGTGCTCTGAGAGCAGATGTAACCTGGATGGGGTCTTGGGCTCCTAAGGTAAGGAATGCAGGGCCTTGCTTGTTCATAGGCTGAAATCAATCAGTTGACCCGGAGTCCAGGCTTCTGCAGAGACAGACTATTTGTTGGTGGGTCTGAAAAGAAACAATAGTTGATTAGGGAGAAACAGTTCTCTGAAAAACAAGCTTTAAATTTTCTGCTAGTTTAAATTCATTAACCCTATGGGTCACGGTTTCATACCTGCAGAAACAACTCAAGAATGGGCATTAGGTCAATCTTTACTTTTGGGAGTTTTACCTACCATTGATTTATTGTCTTTGAATTTGTTAGGCTATTTCTTGACCTGGTAGAGACTTCCCCCACCCACCCCCCACCCCCTCCACCCACCCCCGCAATTCCCTTTGTTCCCTTAAAATCTGTAACTACTAGGTTTTGCATTTCTTTGTGATTCTGACACCTAGGAAGCTCTGCCAGCAGTGTGCCTGGGCACAGATCACAGTAAATAGCTGGGATCTAAAATGACTTATCTTGGGTCACAAAAGCTGTGTTTTGTCTTTTTTTTTTCAGGGGACCCCTAAATCTTTCTGCTTACATCTAAACCCTATTGAGAAAACTCTTCAAATAAAGCAGTCTCTTAAAGAATTCAAAGAACGCAATCATTCCCATCCTCATTTACCACCCAGAAATAACCAATATTAACATTAGGTGACTGTCATCTATCTATGGACGGTTTTGTACAATAAAACAAAACTCTCCATTCTTTAAGCAATGACGACAACAACAGGAGTATATAGGAAGACTCTGGACTAGTTCACAGAATCTATGGAGAAGCTGCAAATCTGGTCTTGAAAAGGACAAGAACTTGGGCAGCAGCCAGAGTCTGCGGAACAGAGCCAGATGCATTGGCAGTATTTGGGAGCGCTGATGATCGGATAAATAGGCCCCAGGTATTTTTCATTATGTTCTTATACTCAAGATTTAAATTCTTACCTTAAAAAAAAAAAAGTTTAACAAAGAAGACAAACTACAGGTGGCAGACACTTGTTTCTTTACCCCACAGCTCTTTCTCTCTTAATAATTGCTAGCAGAAACACATTTTGGGGCACCTGGGTGGCTCAGGTGGTTAAGCACCAGACTTCAGCTCAGGTCTTGATCTCTCAGTTCCTGAGTTCAAGCCCCACATGGGGCTCTCTGCTGTCAGTACAGAGCCTGCTTCAGATCCCCTGTCCCATCCCCCCCCCCGCCCCTCCCCTGCATGTGCAATCTCTCTCTCAAAAATAAATAAACATTAAAAAAAAAAGGAACATATTTTGTTTGTGGCTATGTGAACAGTTATAGGGAATGAATCATAATGGTTTAGAGAATGACTTCCGAATTTAACCTAAACACCTTAAAAAAAGATCTTTCTTTTTCCTTGCAGATCAATAATTCCAGGGTAAGACTGGTTGAAGAGATCTTTGTCAAATTGCCCAATATAGGACTAAAGCCCCTGGTATTGACTATACCCTTCATTATTTTTCTCTCTCAGGAAAAAAGATTAAAATAAGAAATGAGTTAAGAACTCCTATATTCAACAATAAAAAAAAAAAAGCCCAATTTGAAAATGGCAAAAGACTTGAACTAACATTTTTCCAAAGAAGATATACAAAAGTTCGATAAGCATATGAAAAGATGCTCAACATCAATAATCAGAAGGGAAATGCAAATCAAAACCACAATGAGGGGAGCCTGGCTGGCTCAGTCAGCAGAACATGTGGCTCTTGGTCTCAGGGTAGTGAGTTCAAGCCCCATGTTGAATGTAGAGATTACTTAAAAATAAAAATCTTAAAAAAAAAAATGAAATATCACTTCACACCCATTAGAACACACGCACACACAAACATATGTATATATGTATTTACCTATACATATATATATGTGTATATATATGTATATATATACATACACACACACATATATAGGTATATATACTTTTTTAAGTAAGCTCCATTCTCAGCATGGGGCTTGAACTCATGACCCTGAGATTAGGAGTCACATGCTCTACTAACTAAGCCAGACAGGCACCCCTAGAATGACTATTATATTTAAATAAAACAAAACCAGAATAAACAAGTGTTTACAAGGACGTGGAGAAATTGAAATGCTTGTGCACTGTTGGTAGGAATGTTGAATGGTGCAGCCACTGTGGAAAATGGTACGGCAGTTCCTCAAAAAATGAAACATTGACTATGATCCAGCAATTACACTTCTAGGTATATGACCCAAAGAACTAAAAGGAGGAACTCAAACAGATATTTTTATACCAATGTTCATAGCATCATTATTCACAGTAGCCAAAAGGTGGAAACAACTCAAATGCTCAGCTTTAAAAAAGGATGAAATTCTAATACGTGCTACAACATGGATGAATCTTGAAGATATTATGCTCAATGGAATAAGCCAGACACAAATGGCAAATACGGTATGATTCCACTTATATGAAGTACCTGGAATAGGGGGAAACACACAGAGATGAGAGATAGAACAGTGGTGACCAGGAACTGGGGGGTTGGGAAATGGGGAGTTACTCTCTAGTGGCTTTCTATTTAGCATGATGAAACATTCTGGAAATGAATGGTGGTGATGGTACCCCAAGTATGTGAATGTTCTTAATACCACTGAAGTGTATACTTAAAACTGGTCAAAATGGTAACTTTTATGTTATGCATATTTTACCACAACAGAAGCAGTTTTGAAAAGGGATGACTGTTAATTGCTGTTCATAAGTAAGATATATGTGCAACTTTTTCAAAAAATTAAATTTTGCATTGTTGCAAATATGTAATCCTTGCAAATTTCTTGAGGGGAATTATGCCAATTTACTTTTAATGTTGCATATGAAGCCACCTCAAATGAAATAATAAAATTATAGATAATTGTCATTATTACCAATTATATTTGCCCCAGGCAAGGTTATAAAAAGGGTCCAAAGAGTTCACCCCTTTGAAGCAGATTCTGAGTGAGGGAAAAATCTGTTAATAGATGCCCACTCTATGAAAACAAAAACGAATAGGGTGCATCCAGATCTCCCCGGACATTTGGGAAAAAATAGAAGAATAAGAAATGTCAACACACCGCAACAGAGGTTATGTGATATTATATTGGTTGTAGAATATAAGGAGAGCAAAATAACCCTTTGAATGGGCCCTTAATAAGATGATAGATACATACATACATACAAGCATACATACATACTTACGTACATACTTACGTACATACGTACATACATAGATATTTAAAAAAACATGAGATTTACTGTCTTAACATATTTTTAAGAGTGCAGTTAGTATTGTTAGCTTGTACGTACATTATATAGCAGGTGTCTAGAACTTTTTCATCGTGCATGACTGCAACTCTACACCTGTTGAATAGCAACTCATTTCCCCCTCTCCTCCAGCCACTGGCAACCAGTGTTCTGCCTTCTGTCTCCATGAGTGTGTCTACTTTAGATACCTCGTGTAAGTGGAATCATGCAGTATTTGTCCTTCTGTGACTGGCTGATAAGCTGCACATTGCTTAGTGACAACCAGCATTCATCCCCTCTATTACAGAAGTCTTGGAACTAGATTTTCCAGATCCCTCTGCCTCCAGGCTCCCGAGTTTAATCTGTTTTGCTAATTAAATACACTCACCATGCTTTTCAAAAACCCAAAGAGACCAAAAGATGCTTTTCCTCTGCCAACAGTGGTGTGCAGGCTTAAGCAGATGAGAGTTTTCTCAAGGGTTGACACGACTGTACTCCACTGCTCTGAAGCCGAATGTGTGAGTTCCTGACCTATGGGTTTTACTGGAAACTTTCTGACCTTCGGATTAAAATATGGAATTTCTAGTGGAGATCTAAGATTTTGCTCCCCCAAGTTTCTCAGTGATTTTGTGTCTTTCTTTCTTTTTTTCTTTCAGTTCTTATCTTAAAAGAAAAAAATCAACTTTAGGTGCCAAGGCAATTAATTCAAAGGGGAAACACTAGTCTTTTCAGAGATGGTGCTGGAACAACCGGATATCCACATGCAGAGGAATGAAATTGGACCCCTACCTCACTCTACTTTCAAATGTTAACTCAATATATCATAGACCTAATGTAAAAGCTAAGTCTAAGATTTACATAAGAGCAAATCTTCATGACCTTGGTTTGGCAATGGTTTCAGAGATATGACAAGCAAAAAGCAACCAAGGGAAGTGTATAATTTGTGCTCATTAAAATTAAAAATTTTTGTGCTTCAAAGGACACTATCAAGGACACTATCAAGAAAGTAGTGAAAATACAACCCACAGAATGGAAGAAAATATTTGCAAATTACATATCCGATAAGGATCAAGTATCCAAAATATTTAACTCTTAACAACTCAACAGCAGAAAGCCCCAAATAACCCAGTTTAAAAATGGGCAGAGCAGGGCACCTGGGTGGCTCAATCAGTTAAAGGTCTGATTCTTGATTTCTGCTCAAGTCATAATCTCAGGGCTTGTAGGACTGAGCCCCATGTCCAGCTCTGGGCTGTCAGCGCAGAGCCTGCTGGGGATTCTCTCTCCCTCTCCCTCTCTGCCCCTGCCTGACTGTCTCTCTCTCTCTCTCTCAAAATAAATAAATAAACATTAAAAAAAATTTTAATAAAAATGGGCAAAGCATCGAAATAGACATTTCTCCAAAAAAAAAAAAAAAAAAAAGAGAGAGAGATACAAATGCTAATAATTACATGAAAAAGTACTCAACATTATTAGTCATTTAGGGAAATGCAAATCAAAACCACAGTGAGACACTACTTCATATCCACTACAATGACTAGAATGAAAAAGACATCTATAACAAGTGTTTACGAGGATATGGAAAAATTGTGACCAGGAATGTAAAACGGTACAGCTGATGTGGAAAAGAGTTTGGCAGTTCCTCAAAAAGCTAAACATAGTTACCATATGACCCAGAAATTCCACTCATATGTATATACATAAGACCATTAAAAACATATGTACACAGGGGTGCCTGGGTGGCTCAGTCCGTTGAGCGGCCGACGTCGGCTCAGGTCATGATCTCGCAGTCTGTGAGTTCGAGCCCCTCATTGGGTTCTGTGCTGACAGCTCAGAGCCTGGAGCCTGTTTCAGATTCTGTGTCTCCCTCTCTCTGACCCTCCCCTGTTCATGCTCTGTCTCTCCCTGTCTCAAAAATAAATAAAACATTAAGAAAAAAAAATATGTACACAAAAATTTGAACACAAATGTTCATAATAGCATTATTCATGATAGCCAAAGAGTGAAGTATCTGGGTTTTTTGTGAAGTGTCTGTTCAACATTTTTGCACATTTTTATTGTTTTGGAAATAGGTGCCATTGACAAAGTTCACATAAAATATAACCACTAACCCTTTACTTAGTGCTGAACCCCACCAAGTTTCTGCTATGTTAAAACGTGTAGAAAAGAATCTGTTGGAAGTGATTTGAATCTACAGTCTAATAGTTGGCATTTTAATCAGGGTTGTTACTAATGATTGCTATTTATTCTTTGATAGCAATTGAGCATTGCAATGTTCATAATCTAGTGGTCCCTATAGTGCTTATAGGAATACATTGGTCCAATCTGTTCTTTCACACCTACTGAACCTGATTCACCATCAATCTGTGCCTCATTGTTTGATCCTTTCGCCTTCACCCAGGCTCGGCAGGCTGGCTGCCAGAGCCTCTCAAGCGACCTGAGAGAGAGTTCATTGCCTGTAAGAGATCAGTCACGTGGGCAGAGTAGCATCCTTTGGGCAGAGATAAAATTTGGCTTTCTTAGTACTTTTCTGGATTGAAATATCTACTAATGCTTGCCAGGACAAACTCCTCAAAACTCTCCACCTGGGCCTCCTTTTCCATGTTCTCATGAAATTGATGAATCAAGGATTGATGAATTAACTGTGTGTCAGTGATGTCTCCCTATGGTTTGCTTTATAAAACTACATGGATAGAAAAAAAATCAAGATTGGATTGTGTCCTTCAGAGAAGTTTAACAATTGAGATGGATCACTAAACCTGAGTTACCCATTTAGAGCCACTGGCTGCCTGTTTGTCACGGCAGCTGCCAATAGATGAAGAAAGAGGCCAGCGTGGGTGAGTGGCTACATGTGCATCAGGGGGACAAGGCTGTGAGCCTACCTTACCTAAAATTGAAAGGTGAATTGAAGTTCTCATGGAACATTTCCCGGGCAATGCCATCTCAACAGACAACTGATGGTCCCTATAGCTCCTTGGTCCTCTTAGGAAGGCAAATTTTGCAGTTTTTTGTTAAATATTTTCTAATTAAGCTTTGCTAGTATTCTGAGCTTTTCAGTTATCATGGCTTATCCCATTGTTATTTATTTTATTTTATTTTATTTTATTTTATTTATTTATTTTTAATTTACATCTAAGTTAGCATATAGTGCAATAATGATTTCAGGAATAGAATCCAGTGATTCATCCCCTACACATAACACCCAATGCTGATTCCAACAGGTGTCTTCCTTAACTCCCCTTGCCCATGTAGCCCATCCCGCACCCAACCCCCCTCCAGCAACCCTCAGGTCTCTGTATTTAATAGTCTCTTATGTTTTGTCCCCCCCATTTTTATATTATTTTTGTTTCCCTTCCCTTATGTTCATCTGTTCTGTATCTTAAATTCCACATATAAGTGAAGTCATATGATATTTGTCTTTCTCTGACTGACTCATTTCACTTAGCATAATACCCTCTAGTTCCATCCACGTTGTTCCAAATGGCAAGACCTCATTCTTTTTGATTGCCAAGTAATACTCCATCGTATATGTATACCACATCTTCTTTATCCATTCATCCATCAGTGGACATTTGGGCTCTTTCCATACTTTGGCTTTTGTCGATAGTGCTGCTATAAACATTAGGGTGCATGTGCCCCTTCAAAACAGCACACTTGTAGCCCGTGGATAAATGCCTAGTGGTGCAATTGCTGGGTCATAGGGTAGTTCTATTTTTAGTTTTTTGAGGAACCTCCATACTGTTTCCCAGAGTGGCTGCACCAGTTTGCATCCTCACCAACAGTGCAAAACGGCTCCCCTTTCTCTGCATCCTCACCAACATCTGTTGTTGGCTGCGTTGTTAATTTTAGCCATCCTAACAGGTGTGAGGTGGTATCTCATTGTGGTTTTGTTTCGTATGTCCCTGATGATGAGTGATGCTGAGCATTTTTTTCATGTGTCTGTTAATGGCTTATCCCATTTTTAGAAATTTCTTAATCAACAGAATCTCATACAATGATATTTTTCAAAATTTGGATGAGGTCCCATGGGGGGATCTGTGAAGCCTCCTACCAAACTCTTTAGAGTAAGTTGGCTGATAAAAGGTAGGATGCCAGAAGCCAGGGGCTTCAGCCCCATTGGGGGCTGTTTCTATGGGTTACTTAGCTCTAGTACTTGGCCCCGAGAATCTAATTCACTTGTCCAGGGTACCACCTACAGGACAGCAGCTGCTGGCCCTTTCCTTGCATTTATAGAGGATAAACATAATTTATCAAAATACTATTCTGATTGGGCCTATAAGTAGGACAGAATAAGACAGAAATCAGGGGTGGCCTGAAGGCCACTTTCTAGATCAAACAAAAGAAGAAAAATGTCCGAAAGCAAGGTCAGAGCCATGAGATTAATAATGACAGAGATGAAAAAGCAGGTGCTATCGGTGATATGTCAAAAGGAATTTGGGAGGCAATAGGCGGGGTCTTGGGAGTGATAATCAGTAACTGAAGGAAAGGGAAACTAAAGTTGCCAAATGCTGAGGGAGCAGCTGAAGCAGGAGTCAGGAACTCAAAAATTAAGTCCTAACAAAGGCCATGAGGATTGGAAGAAGATACATTCTCTGCTCTCTGCTCTTGGATCCCGGAATCTCCTCTGTGCAGACAGATGGCTTCTGGATCTACATGTCTGGCTCAGACTTTTTTTCCTTAGATTAAGTCCTTCAAATCACATTGTTCTTTATACTGTCCAATATAAATGAAGCATTTCTATAGGATGCAAATGGAAAGCGAAGGAAGTAGATGTCCTGGTTTTAACCAATCGGAGGAGCAGAAATTACCCCTGGCCATCAATAGAGAGATAGATTTGGAGACCAAATTGCCCTTTAAAAAACTTTATTAACCAACTACTTTTTAAAATTGAGTAATCTATCGTAAGCATTTTCCTAATCATTAAAGGCATTCATGTAAAAAATTTATTCAAGTGTAATGTACATACATAAACTTGCACGTATCTTAAGTGTACAATTTGAAGGGTTTTCATAAACTGAACACATACATCCATGTAGCTAGCTCCTCAGACGTGCCTGTATACAAGCATTCATTTTTTTAATGGTTTTATTATTTTTTAAATTTATTTTTTGAGAGAGAGAGAGAGAGAGAGAGTGCAAGTGTGAGCGGGGGAGGGGCAGAGAGAGAGGAAGACAGAGGATCCAAAGCAGGCTCCCAGCTGACAGCAGAGAGCCCCACGTGGGGCTCAAACTCACAAACCTTGAGATAATGACCTGAGCCGAAGTCGGACGCTCAACCAACTGAGCCACCCAGGCGCCCTCAACCATTCATTTTTAATAGCTCTATCATAGCCCATCGTAATTGCTTAACCATTCTCCTAATGCTGACTTTTTTTTTTTAATGATAAATAATGTTGCAATGGTTATTTATCTTTCTTCCCAACCTATAACACCACCACTACCATCCCACTTGCCTGTCTGGGTCGGATTCTAGGGATGTCCTTCCAGCAACGTGCTTGTAATGGTCTTAGAGTACTTTAACATCCCCTTGGCAACCTACTGCTTCCCCTTGACTATCCCCAACCTTGGAAAATCCTGTTTGTCCACATTGTCTCCTCTGGGCTATTGAGTGCAGTGCCGGAGGGTTAAGGCCACTACAAATTCCTGCCATCTGTTCAGGGCCCTCACTGCTTGTTGTGCTATATTCTGTGTGTGAAGATCGGGCTGTTTGTTTGCTGTCTGTTAGTGAGTGATATTGACACAGCTTTTTTTTTTTAAGTTTATTTATTTATTTTGAGAGAGAGAGAGCTTGAGTGGGGTGGGAGCAGAGAGAGAGGGAGAGAGAATTTCAAGCAGGCTCCATGCCGACACAGCACAGAGCCTGATGTGGGGTTTGAACTCACAAACTGTGAGATCATGACCTGAACCGAAATCAAGAGTCAGATGCTTCACCAGCTGAGCCACCCAGGAGCCCCGACACAACTTTCTGAATGATCTATAACTTCTGACTGTCTTCGTCAGGTTTTAAAAATTAGAAGCTCACTTGCAAGTTTAAATTTTGTAAAGAATGAAAATGGTTGGTTTGGGAAGATTAGATGCTGTGCAGTGCTTCCCATGGTGCAATAAACGGAGTCAGCAGATGATTTTAAGTGGGACACAAACGATTTGTATGTATTCCTTTTAGTAAATATGAGAATAAAATGTAATTAATGCACTAAACTCGATTTTCACCAATGCCATTGCTTAGAAAGAGGGTAAGTTTTTAAAGTAAGCTGAGCTAAAATTGATTTGAAGAGAAATTGTAATTCTGTAACATGCCAGGTGGCCCACAGATGTGAAAACGATCGTTATGTGACTGTGGCTTCACTACCACTGGAGGTCTCGACAGCTTTCTCTTGGGGTATTTTAAGTCCTAACAGAGGAAGAAACGGAGACAATTATTTAGGATGTGCCAAGAAAAGGGAACTGGACCCTCAACGTTGTACTAAAATAGGATTTACTTCTTGTTCTTGGTCTCTTTGTGTGACATATTTCATGGGTCAGTTTTGCACTTAACAATTATGTAAGTGCTTATCAAGCCTCAGCCAGATTTTCAATTTATTAACATATTCTGAGATAATATCAGCCTTTCCATTCTGAGACCAAATTTTTCAAATTACTTATGGATCAGCATGAGTCTCTAGTTCATGTAACAAACCCACACAATTATATGATTTAGAGGGTTTTTGTTGTTGTTGTTGTTTTTAAAGTAATCTCTACACCCAACACGGGACTAGAACTCACAACCTCGAGATCAAGAGTCACATGCTCTAGTGACTGAGCCAACCAGGCGCCCCTGACTTAGGTTTTTGTTTTTGTTGTTTTTGTCTTGCTGAACTCATGGTCCAGGATCAAGTGGACCAACTGGACACTCAATGTTTAGGTGTCCATGTATATACTGTTTGTCATTTGGTTCACAGTACCTAAAGTTTTTATCTATCCCCTTACCTAAATGTTGTTTCCACACCTACACTGTAAGCCCCAAGGGAAGAAACCATGTCTTTGTCTCTTTTTTTTTTTGGGGGGGGGGGCGGGACTTTGGTACCAGTATAATAGCTTGTTAAAGTAGATGCCCAAATTTCTATGGCAAGACATGAGGTATACACATCCAATACTTGGGAAAAAAAAAAAAAAAAAAACCTTCTAGTATGGAAAAGTTCAAGCATATGCATCATCAACACACCATCTGGCACTTTTTAAACTCTATTTCATGGATGTATAAGATGAAGGCTGGGGAAAGATATCAGGTCAATTTATGCTTTCTCTTCGCTAATAGAAAAAGCAAAACACAATACACCATGGGAAAGACACTGTTGTAAGAATTACACAGCAGCCAGAGAGAGGAGAGGCTCCTGACCTCCACCGCCAGCATGATATAGGCAATGATGAGCTGGGTGTGGGCCCAGGTGACAGTTCTATACAGCAGCTGCATTGGCCAGGATCTGATAGACAAGTTGGCAAAGGTGTGGATTAGGTAATCAGCTTCCACCATCAGAGCCCAGCAGAGGAAACCAAACACCTGTCCTGGATGGAGCCCGTGCCACCAGGCAGAGAAGGCAAATGTCTGCAGCAACGGCCGGGCCCTGCCGTGCTGGTATATGAGGCGTCTGAGCCACCCAGCTGTGCTTTGGTTCCACTTTCTCGTGAACAGGGATATCCTGTGGGTTGTTTCCAGTGTCCAAATGTCCGCATCAGGGACGTATCCCTCCCCAGCAGGGCTCTGACCAAATTCAGGTCCAAAGCCTGCTGCATGGAGGAGCGCATCATCCAGGATCCAGCAGGAATAGTAGGTGAGTTTGAAGAGCTCGGCTGTGGACCACATGACACGGATGCACTGGAGTTGCCGGCAGTCAGTCAGACCTGCTCCTGCACCCACCACCTTCCTCAGGACCACCTTTAGGCACTCGAGGCCCAGAATCTGCAGACCCATCCGGGTCAGAGCCCAGACAGAGCGCCTGGGACCCAAACTGCTGGACCCTTGAACACGAGCCTGAAATCTCTGGAAGGAACACAGGGAGCCTCCTAGGAGAGCAGGGAAAAAGATCAAGTAGCTGAAATAGGGCAGTGTCTTCCACAGATGTTCAAGAACAGAGCTTCTGCCCCTGATGCCTCTTGCTTCTGCCTTCACTTTTCCCTCACAAAGGTCCAGAGAGAGGGATGTGACCCTCTGGGTCAAGAGCATGAGGGAGGAAAGAGTGATGCAGAACCTGAAAGAGATTTATTTAAATGTGAAAACGCTCCCCATATTTATTTCATCCCAGTCCAGTCCCTCACACATGACCCCACAGCAGATAATAGCTCTGAATGATCAAGACCGATGTCCTGGCCTACAGTGCCCCCACAAAGACTCTTAGATTAGTTCAGACCACAAGCTACTCTGGGCAGGATCAAGAGGTAAATGGGGAAATCGGGGCACCTGGGTGGCTCAGTCGGTTAAGTGTCTGACTTCGGCTCGGGTCATGATCTCATTGTTCAGGAGTTCAAGCCCCGCATTGGGCTCTGTGCTGACAGCTCAGAGCCTGGAGCCTGCCTTGGATTCTGTGTCTCCCTCGCTCTCTACCCCTCCCCCGCTTGCACTCTGTCTCTCTCTCCCTCAAAAATAAACATTAAAAAAATTTTTTTTAAGGTAATGGGGAAATTAATCATGAATCCGAGAGGCAACTAAAAGACTGACAAGGAATATCGTGGGGAAATATTGATTATAATATTTCTAAGAATGGCCTATACAGATTAGGATCAGGGACCTGGAAGAAATTTGCCATGGAAGAAACAAAAATTTAGTACTGAAGAGACTATAGTAAAGCAGAGGTTTTGAATATGAACCGGTCCCTGATAGTAAGATTTTGCAGGCTGTGGTTTCTGTGCTGAGGAATGTGAGTCAAGCTAGGGGTTCGGGGTGTGCACTGAGTCATTAGCAATTTGAGGGGTGTTCTTAACCAATCACCTGAACTGCTCTGGCTTCAGTGTCACAAGGTAGAGAAGATACTACTGGCAAAGTTATTGTGGAGAAAATTAAGGAAAATTATATGGTGCACTCTACAATCAGGGTTGCTGTCCTGTGGAGAGAAAATGGCACTGTTTCCCAAATGCTGCTGTTTCATTCTGTGAGTCTGAGGATTTAAGGACAAGTGACCTCATCTGACTTATCCAAACAGTAAGTAAAATTGCCTCCAAATGCCACCAACCCCTGTTCACATTCCTTCTGTTGGGGTGGAATGTGTTCCCCGTAAATTCGTATTTTGAAGCCCTATCTCCCAGTCCCTCAGAATGTGACTGTATTTGGAGACGAGTTGATTAAGTTAAAATGAGGTCATCAGGGGCGCCCAGGTGGCTCAGTTGGTTAAGTGTCTGACTTTAGCTCAGGTCATGATCTTGTGGTTCATGGGTCTGAGCCCTGCATCAGGCTCTGGGCTGACAGCTCAGAGCCTGGAGCCTGCTTCCGATTCTGTGTCTCCCTCTCTCTCTGTTCACACTCTGTCTCTCTCTCTCTCTCTCTCTCTCTCTCAAAAATAAATAAACATTAAAAAAAAATTTTTTTAATGAGGTCATTGGGGTAAACCCTAAACGAATATGACTGGTGTCCTTATGAGAAGAGGATATTAGGGCACAGACACACACAGAGGAAAGACCAGATGAGGACACAGGGGGAAAGAGCCATCTACAAGCCAAGGAGGGAGGCCTCAGAAGAAGCTGAACCTGCCAACACCTTGATCTTGAACTTCCAGCCTCCAGAGGAAGTAAGTTTCTGTTGTGTGAGCCACCCAGTCTTCATTACTTTGTTATGACAACCAGAGCAAATCAGCACATCTTCCCATTTCAGCTCTGGCTCAGCCTTCCTTCCGTCAACCAGATCCCGTTTAACTTGCTCCTCCAGCCCCTATCAGGTCCTGGCTTCCCACTGAAATGCTAATTCACCACACCCTAGTCAGTACTCCCCATTCCCTACCGGCTGCCATCTTGCCTCTTCTTCTGAGAAGCAAACCCTAAAGCCTTTGGTGAAGACAGTGAGGATAAAGAAAAGGATTCTGGGTGTGGCAGGGATGGCAAAATGAGTGAAGCAATGGCAAGCTAGAATCAGACTGGTGACCCACCTCGACAGGTTCTGTGAGTGACCATGGACCCACGCCAATTGTGATAACAGAGGGAGCCAGGGACCACAGGCCTCAAGAATACAGACATACCTGTATTAGATACCTCTAATCTTGGTGATCTCAGGGACTCATGAAAACATTTCTTTAGACTGATTCTTTTTCCTACACTGGGTGACCACCCTTCTGGGACGATGGAATAGCTGAGTCTCAATGAAAGCAAAACTCTTGGGGCACCTGTGAGTCTCAGTCAGTTAAGCATCCAACTCCTTTTTTTTTGTTTTGTTTTTTTAATCATTATTTATTTTTGAGAGACAGAGAGACAGAGTGCGATCAGGGGAGGAAGAGAGAGAGAGGGAGACACAGAATCTGAAGCAGGCTCCAGGCTCCAAGCTGTCGGCACAGAGCCTGACACGAGGCTTGAACTCATGAACCATGAGTTCATGACCTGAGCTGAAGTTGGACGCTTAACCAACTGAGCCACTCAGGCACCCCGGCATCTGACTCTTAATTTCAGCTCAGGTCATGATCTCACAGTTTGTGAGTTCGAGCCCTGCGTTGAGCTCTGCACTGACTGTGTGGGGCTTGCTTGGGATTTTCTCTCTCCCTGTCTTTGCCCCTCCCTTGCTCCTGCTTGCTCTCTCTCTCTCTCTCAAAATAATTGAATAAACATTAAAAAAAAAAAGAAGCAGCAGCAAAACTCTTGCACAGCAGCTTCCATGGGAAGGTAGCAAAGGTTTACAGTGGATTGATATCTTCCTGGTCCTATTAAAGGGGAGGAGAGGCCGCTGGCCGTGTGTCTAAACCACCAACTCTGAGTTCAGCAAATAGTGCTTAGTCACTTCAAGACAGGCCTCATCCAGGGGCCCTGGGACCCCTGGTTCAACGCCCTTTCAGGCACAATGTTAAGTACAGCTAAGTGCCAGATACTGTGCTACACAGGCAACACATGGTAGTTATTTATAGTCACATCACTACATTTATATACATTATCTCTAACATCAAAGATTTGCATTCAGAGACATAAACACACATATACACATACACGCACACTTTTTTTTTTAGGAAAAGAAATGGAGGCTGAGAGGTTAAATGACTTGCTTAAGGTCACACTGCTCAGATGTGCAAGAACTGAGATTCAAACTCCACACTCAGGGTCTCTCCACGTACCCCAGGCACAAGCAAAGCCTTGGCTGGTTTAATACAGCCAAGGGAACAGGCCGCTTTACCTCATGGAAGGACGTTCTTGCAGGTAATATTCAGTATAGTGCAGACCCAGGTGACACAGCGTCTGCCAGCTCATCTGAAAGAAGAAAGCCCACCTGTGGACATCCCGGGGACCGAGAGAGGAAATCAGAACCCCGGCGCACAGAGCAGGGATGAGGACAAGCACGGCGAAGGAACCCATAGCAGCCCAGGCCAGGGCCCCGCCTCCAGCCAGGAGAAAGAGGTACCTGGAAGAAAAAGGACAAGTGTGAGACTGACTTGGAACAGCGTGACAGATGAGTCACTTCAGATGTCATTCTGGAGAATCCCGTGTAACACCTAAGGGAGCCATACTGTTATCACTCCAAAGTCTTCTTTTTGTTTTTCTGAGGGAAAGAACCCTGGGAGAAAAAGCCAGAGTCCATTTGAAAACACCTACCTCCGGAAACAAATTTTGATACCCACCATTCAAGTGGGAACAACACCCTCCCCTGACAATCCTGTGGGTGACAGCTCTGGAAGGTTCCCTGGTGGGGACATCTTAAAAAATCTAGTGGTTTGCTGGGGCACCTGGGTGGCTCGGCAGGTTGAGCATCTAACTTTGGCTCAGGTCATGATCTTGCAGTCTGTGAGTTCAAGCCCTGCATCAGGCTCTGTACTCAGAGCACGGACCCTGCTTTGGATTCTGTGTCTCCCTCTCTCTCTCTCTCTCTCTGCCCTTCCCCCCTTGTACTCTGTCTCTGTCTCTCTGTTTCTAAAAAATAAACATTAAGAAAAAAATTTTTTTTAATCTAGTGGTTTGCTGCCTGACTGAAAAGTGATGGGAAGCTAGTGTCGAGGATCTAGGACAGCTCTCTAGACATCGTCTCATTGAGATGAGCCTCTTTCCTTTTCCCTGGGTTGCACTGCCCTGCACCATTCCAGAGAGAGCGGGAAAGGGGACTCCGTGCCTCTCTCCACTAACTGTTTGAAAACTCAATTAGAAAAAAAAAAAAAAAAAAAAAACTCAATTAGAAAATCTTTATAGGTGCTCTTAATCTTCCCTATTGCACTTTAAAGATCTTAGGAGTTGATGGTTTTTCTTAATGTTGTCAAAGACCCACGTCAGTGAAGTGGTTTATGCAAACTGCCTCCCTCAGAAGCTGATAGATGCCCTGAGGATGTGCAGAGACCTGGGAAATTTCACATTATGAGGACTCAGTTCTTCTTTCCACAGTGTATGGAGGTTAGCTTGTTTGTTTACTTTTTAGTTTTGTTTTTTTTTTTTTAATTAACCTCTACACCCATTGTGAGGCTTGGACTCATGACCCCGAGGTCAAGAGTCACATGCTCTCCCAATTGAGCCAGCCAGGTGCCCCTGTTTGTTTGTTTTAATTGGTGCCAAATTAATAAATCTGAATGAAGAGGTGTGAAAATAGGTCCTGACTGGTCAGGGATAGGAAAATTGAGTCAAAGAGGCCTATGCTTTTGGGGCACCTGGGTGGCTCAGCCAGTTAAGCGTCCAACTCTTGATTTCAGTTCAAGTCATGGTCTCATGGTTCGTGAGTTCGAGCCCCACATCTGGCTCGGCGCTGACAGCACGGAGCCCGCTTGGGATTCTCTCTCCCTACCTCTTTGCCCCTCCCTCCCTTCAACCTAAATAAACATTAAAACAAACAAACAAAAAGATTAAAAAGAGGCCTACATTTTCTTGACCACTGCAGGGTATGTATCATGGCTCAGCGACACACACACATTAGTAAGAATGTCTTTCTTGTGGGGGGACTGATAGGTGGTCCCCGTGTAAGTTGCTCTATCACACAGGGCCTGGGCCATTCCCGTGCTTCCCTGCCACGGAAAAATAAGGGGAACATGTATTCCTTACACAGCAGAAGTAGAAGCCTGAAGTGGCAACTGCCCTCAGGCTTTGTAAACATTAAAATGTCTACACATGTTCAATGTAGGCTACATGAGGTATTGAGTACTTATTTTATTATAGGCATTGTGCTAATAATCTCTTTGTAAGAAATAGCTTTATTTAATCCTTAAAATAACTCCATGAGATAGGCATTATTATTTCCATTTCACAGATCAACTTGAGAATTTATTCACATACACAGGACACTCAGGAAGGGAAGGACCCAGGATCCGCCAGGCTGACTCCGAAGCCAGCCATCTCTCTCTCTCTTTTTTAAGTTTATTTATTTTTGAGATATTCCCTCTTTCTGCAAGAGAGAGGCAGCGCATGTGCACGCATATGTGCACACAAGCAGGGGAGGGGCAGAAAGAGAGAA
This sequence comes from Puma concolor, assembly GCF_028749965.1. NCBI lineage: Eukaryota > Metazoa > Chordata > Mammalia > Carnivora > Felidae > Puma > Puma concolor. The sequence goes on from NC_141670.1 coordinate 28,191,429, forward strand.
TCCCAAGCAAGCTCCATGCTGTCAGCACAGAGTCCAGAGCCCCACGTGGGCTCAAAGTCACAAACCAAACCATGAGATCATGCATGACCTGAGCTGAAATCAACAGTTGGACGCTTAATCTACTAAGCTACCCAGGCGCCCCCAAAGCCGGCAATCTTAACCTATGAGAATTAACCCTTGTTTTTGCACTTGCTTTGCTTTATTATTTGTGATTCTTTCTCAATAGGAAACTTTTTTACAATTGCTCCCCTCCGAAGCGAGAGGTAAGGGCCGTCAACCAGTTGTGAACATGTAATATACCACAGATTCGTCAAACTCAGTAGTTCTTTTTATTACATACAACTAGATCTTACTTAAAAATCCCCAGTGTATAAAAATCTTAATTTCCAAAATAAGTGAATCATTAGGAGGTAGCCCTCGGGCAATGGATTTTCATGTGACACAAGGATATTCCACAAACTTCTTTAAAAACACGGGCTGCCTTTAATGTATATGATGTATTAACTATACAGGGGCGCCTGGGTGGCTCAGTTGGTTGAGAGTCTGACTCTTCGTTTTGGCTCAGGTCATGATCCCAGGGTTGTGGGATGGAGCCCCATATCAGTTTTGCACTGAGCATGGATCCTGCTTGAGATTCTCTCTCTCTCTACCCCCTCCCCTGCTTGTGCTCTCTCTCAAATAAAAAATAATAATAACTTATTAACTACACAAAAATCATTTCAATCAAGTTATCAAGTCTCTAATGATAATAATTTTTGGACCCCAGATTGAGATCCAGCCAATCTAACATAATTTATTTCGACTTATTCCATTTCTCTGAGAAATCATACAAAGGCATTTTAAAAATCAGTTATATATTTAATAAAACTTAATTTTATTGAAAATGATAAAATTCCATGAAATTAGGACTGGTCAAGAGTACAGGACATATGGTGGGGGTATAGACATATCTGTTTGGGGAACTCCTGTACTAAGTCAACATCCATCTCTCCCCAGAGTTTATTTTCACCATTTTCCCCTTTAATGTAAACCTGTCAAACTTTGAGTCAATGCAGACATGATGTCAATTTCCACTACCATTTCACTCTAATAGAGATATCAATGATTGAGCAATCAATAATCAGTGGTAGTGATAATTACTTAAAAACAACCGTATAATTATTTATTTTTAAAAAAAAATTTTTAACATTTATTCATTTTTTGAGAGACAGAGAGAGACAGAGCATGAGCTGGGGAGGGGCAGAGAGAGGGAGACACAGAATCCATAACAGGCTCCAGGCTCTGAGCTGTCAGCACAGAGCCTGATGCGGGACTGGAACCTGTGAACCGTGAGATCATGACCCAAGCCGAAGTCAGTCACTTAACCGACTGAGCCACCCAGGCGCCCCCGTATAATTCATTATTTAATCTTCATGTCTTCAGGCCAATCCGTGCTTTTTGACCTACTATGGTATTCATAGATGTAAGAGCAAAATTAGCCTTTAAACCTACCTGGCAGGGGTGGAAAATGAGTCCATAGTGCAGAGATAATTAAACAGAAGTGCAAAAGGAAAAGCGGCCCCTTGATAAAGTGATACAGGATGGAGGAAGAACAGCTGAAGCCAATCCATTGTGAACTGGGACAAAGATAGTTCCTTTCCAGAGTCCTTAACAGGTGCTTTCCTTCAGGAAGAGAAATCTCAACCAGGTTCTCTTTGATCTGCTTATATGGCTCAGGAAGGCGTGGGTGAGTAAAGAGCAAACAAAAGCACTGGCGAGAAGCAGCATAAAAGTTGGCTTTCTGATAAAGGGAACAGCACTATAGAAACCAAAATGTGTTTTGGTGTGATATTAAGAACGTACAAAAAACATTGCTTTCACAATTCTCGTTTAGTTTACATACTGTGTTATTTGCCTTTCCAGTCATCTGTCTGTCATATTTTCTTCACTAAGTTAAAGAAAAATGCCATTTTCCAGTTGTGGACAGACAACTGGCTGGCTGGGAAGGAGAAGCAAGGATGTGAGTGAGGAAAGGAGCCACCATAATCACGTGAGCCAATTCCTAAAATAAATGCATGTGCGTGTGTGTGTGTGTGTGTGTGTGTGTGTGTGTGTGTGTGTGTGTATAATCTCCCGTGGTTTTGTTTCTCTGGAGAACTGTGATTAATACATACACCATGGAAGTCTTTCAAATTAATTTAGACAGACATTGTTTGAAAACAGGTGCTTATATGCTTGGGGACAATAGAATGTTTTAAATTCATCCATATATTTATTCAACAATTTTCTTTTTTTAGTATCTATTATGTGTCAGGTACTGTGGTCAGTGCTGGGTAAACGGGGACAAATTCGTGTGGCTACTTTCAAGGAACTAAGTCTTTGGGGGAAATAATAAGATAAACAATTACAGCTGCCGATGGGTCCTTTTTTTGCGTTTTTTTTTTTTTTTTTTTTAAGTAAACTCTACCCCCAAGATGGGGTTCAAACTTACAACCCCAAGATCAAGAGTCCCATGTAGTACCAACTGAGCCAGCCAGGTACCTGGATGATGGGTCCTCTTCTTATTCCATGGAGAAAACCAGCAGTAGAGCAAGAATGACCTATTTCTGATTGGGTGGCCAGAGAGGGTGTCTCTGAGTGTGATGGTTAGTTTTTTGTATCAGTTTAGCTAGACTAGGCTACAGTTCCCAGCTATTCACTCAAACACCAATCTAGGTGATGTTGTGAAGGTGTTTTGTAGATGTGATTGAAGTCCATAACCAGTTGACTTTAAAGAAGGGAGAGTGTCCCAGATTATCTGGGTGGGACTGATCCAATCAGTTAAAAGGCTTTAAGAGCAGGCCTGGAGCTTCTCTGAAGATACTCCACCTACAGACAGCAGCTACACCACATGCCTGAGAGTTCCAGCCTGCCCCACAGACTTCTGACTTGCCTAGCCAGCCCCCACAATTGTGTAAGCCAATTCCTTGCAATAAACCTCTTAATTTATAACTCCTAGCAGTTCTGTTTCTCTGGTTGAACCCTGACCAATACACAGAGTATGTGACATCTGAGATTTAAACCATCATAGGAAGGCAGGGTGGAGAGCAGGGTCAGGTGGAAGCGGTCTGGGGCAGTCAGCTTGGCTTCATAGAGAATGAACGCGTGATTAGAGAAAGAGGAAGAGAAACTGAACATGAAGAAGTAGTCAGAAGAACTGAACAAGAGAAGTAGTCAGGGGCTGGATCTAGTCCAGAGGTAGGTTACAGAAAGGAGTTAGGAAGAAAAACGAAAAGAATGCAAAGTACAATAATTGGATTAGTTTTTAAAGGATGATTTTGTTGGAGGCTCAGTCGCTTAAGCGTAGGACTTCGACTCAGGTTATGATCTCCGGTTGGTGAGTTCAAGCCCTGCATCGGGCTCGGTGCTGACAGCTCAGAGCCTGGAGTCTGCTTTGGATTCTGTGTCTTTCTCTCTCTGCCCCTACTCTGCTCACACTCTGTCTTTCTCAAAAATAAAAACATTGAAAAAAATTAAAAATAAGATAAAGGATGATTCTGGCGACAGGAGAATGGCTTCAATGAGGGAGGTGGGAAGGCGGTGGGAAGGGGATGGGGGACACCCGGGGAGAGATGGCGGCTGAGATTGCATTAGGGAGGTGGAAGTCTTGCCGGTGAATTATATACGAATTATATACGGGGAGGTGAAGAAAGTCTAAGATGCCTATTGAGTTTCTAGCTTGAGCAATTTTAAGTGAATGGTGGATCTCTTTACTGAGGTGGAGAGCAAAGCATCAACTAAGGGGTATAAATCAAAAGCTCTGCCCCGGACGTTTTAGGTTTGACACGACTTTGAGGCATCCAAGTGGAGAATGCAATGAAATAACCATGTATGAAGCTCGGTAAAGAGGACAGAACTAGAGATATTAACCCGAGAAAGTCAGCAGGTAGGAGGGTACTTATGGGAATGTTGAGCTCACCCAGCAAGACCTGAGCTCACACTGAACGAAAAGGGCCCAGGCAGAGACCGAAAAGCAGACTGAAAAAGAATGATGGAGTACAATGCGGTCATCATGATGTGCGCTGGATTAGACTAAACGGCTGCTTTAAATCCGAGTCTATCCATCTCTGGACTGCGCTAAAAATAAGCCAGCGGCCACGCGAAGTCTGCTCGCACAATCCTCCTCAGGCAGCGAGTGGCGCAACCACTAGCCCCGGCAGGCCCCGCCCCCGGGCAGGCCCGCCCCTGCCCTATCCCTATCCTGCCAGGCGCTCCAATCGCTTGTAGAGACCATCGCTGGACCCAGGCGGCTGTGTCGATCTCCGCTCCAACTGGAGACAGGGTCCAAACCATGGCGGAGAAGGCTCAAAAGAGGTGAGTCGGTTGTTTGAGAAAAGTCTATTTCTAGACTCCACATGAGTGGAATCTGCTCCTGGTCGCCAACGGTAGGGACTAAGATGATGTCTTATCCCGGGCGCTCGGCCTGGATGGCTCTTAAAGCCCAGCCTTGGCGGCCGCTGAGGGAGAAAACGACGAAGCGGGCGTAAGGGAGGATTGGGAAGGGATGAGGAATCGGTGCCTGGAAGGTTTTTGTTCTTCGATCCCACCGCCACCGCGCCGCCCTCCTCCAGAACGCGCCTGCGCGGAAAGGGTCTCCGAGTGGCGTTGCGCGGCGAGAATGGCGTCGCCCGCTTCCTCAGGACCCGGAGGGACCCCCCCCCCACTCCGACCCTCACCCCCTGTCCCCCAATTAGGCGCTGTTTGATGCAGCTGTTCACGGAGGGCGGCTTGTAGCAGTATTCTCTGCTGTGCGTTCCGAGACACCCACGGTAGTGCTGGCCGCACCCCAGAACCCTCTTGCCCATTGTGGGCGCAGTGTGTGTAAACCCATCGCTGTCGCTCGTCACAAGGGGGACTGCGCCTGGGCTAGAACAGTGTGAGACATTCTGCTCGGCGTGGCTAAGCTACTTTGTACATGTGTGAGGACAGCAGTGGGGGCTCCTCCCAACAGCCTTCACTGCTGCGAACAGCTTGAATGGGAGAATTGCTTAAGTTAACGATTTCGGAAAGCAGCGGCGTTGAGCACCCTCTGCTGCCTCTCTTTGAACGGGAAACCGACACACCTTGTTTCTGTTGGCAGTAAATTAAAATTTAGGGTTTTTTTCTATGGAGGCAGGTAACTATAATCTTTTTTCATAAGCTAAAGAGAACCAGGTATACTCTGAAAATTGTGTGCAGTATATAGCCATGTACAGTGGAGTGTTTTGGGGTTTTTTTTAGTGTATTTATTTATTTATTTATTTAGAGAGAGCTAGGGAAGGGCAGAGAGTGGGAGAGAGAAAATCCCAAGCAGGCTTCGAGCTGCCAGCACAGCCTATGTGGGACTTGAACTCACAAACTGTGAGATCGTGACCTGAGCAGAAATCAAGAGCGACCCGGGCTCCCCAGATGGCTTGTTATGTAAATGGGTGCTCAGCTAAGCCTTTCATCTCAGCTGCCTGAGCCCCCTCAGCCCCATCACTCGGAGGTGCAGTGGAGTCTACACAGAGATGATTGGACCACGTTTTAGTTGGTCTAGTGATGAATTTAATTGTTTTCTGCCTCATGGAGAAGTGTGCTGATGGGACCACAAACTCTGCCTGGGTCCTCTCCCTTAGACATAAAACTGGACAGAGGGACACTTGGGAATCGTTCCTATCCTCACTTGTCTAGGACTAGTTATATGTTAGATAGTGCTGTTTTCATAAAAAAAAAAAAATCATAGAGGGAGGCTGAGGGAATGGAAACTTGAAATGGGAAATAAGGTCTAAAACAAGAGGCATTTTTAATAAGATTGCATTATTTTAATACACAAACCCACTCTAAATGAAAAACATCAGAGGAATAGCATTTTTTTTTTTTTTGAAAAACCTTTCTTAACGTTTATTTTATTTTTGAGACAGAGCATGAACGGGGGAGGGGCGGAGAGAGAGGGAGACAGAATCGGAAGCAGGCTCCAGGCTCTGAGCCATCAGCCCAGAGCCTGAAGCGGGGCTCGAACTCACGACCGTGAGATCGTGACCTGAGCTGAAGTCGACGCTTAACCGACTGAGCCACCCAGGCGCCCCTGGAATAGCATTTTCTTTCTTTTTTTTTTTTTTTTTAATTTTTTTTTTCAACGTTTATTTTTGGGACAGAGAGAGACAGAGCATGAACGGGCGAGGGGCAGAGAGAGAGGGAGACACAGAATCGGAAACAGGCTCCAGGCTCTGAGCCATCAGCCCAGAGCCCGACGTGGGGCTCAAACTCACGGACCGCGAGATCGTGACCTGGCCGAAGTCGGAAGCTTACGACTGCACCACCCAGGCGCCCCTCTAATAGCATTTTCAAATGGTGATCCATTCAAGGACAACATCATTCAGCTTTCACAGGAAAAATACCCAACATGTCAGGAAGTTTCCAAGAAACTTTCAACTAACAGAAAAGAAATGATTGGTGTTAGGATAATGATGCTTCAGGGACAAACTGCTTCAGGAAATTTCTAGTCTCTGGGCTTCAGTTTCCTCATCTATAAGATGAGAAGGTCAGGCCATTTTCTGCTTTCTGTTCCATGTTACTGAAGTTTTTCTTGTACTTGGTAGAAAGATTGTATTTTTTACTGTGACTTCAGCAGAGTCAGACACGTAACCCCGATGCATCGTTTTTAGAATTTCATTAACTTGTGCCTTGTAGAAAGTCAGTGTATGTCAAAATGATGCAAACAGATATAGCTGTGTCTGATCTCACAAGTATTTCTTAGATAGACTCAGGAATTACTAGTTTTTGTTTGATATATATTCTTTTTACTTAGAGCTTTAAAAAATGCTTTGTGGTAGGAAGGTTTGTTTGCTGAAATTTGTAGAAGAAAAAATTGTGTCTCCTTTTTTTTAGTTTTCCCTATCAGTAAGGAAGTGGGTGTGATTTAAGAAATATATTTTTGGGGTGCCTGGGTGGCTCAGTCGGTTGAGTGGCCGACTTCGGCTCAGGTCACGATCTCACAGTCCGTGAGTTTGAGCCCCGCGTCGGGCTCTGTGCTGACAGCTCGGAGCCTGGAGCCTGTTTCGGATTCTGTGTCTCCCTCTCTCTGACCCTCCCCCGTTCATGCTCTGTTTCTCTCTGTCTCAAAAATAAATGAACGTTAAAAAAAAAAAAAAAAAAAGAAATATATTTTTGCTGTCACTTTGCACTTGTATCAGGGAATATTTAGGGGGGTTCTAGAATGTAAATGATGGAGAGACATGTTAAAGAGTTTGTACTCTGCTGACTTTCAGAGCTATATTTCTCTCTTTAATTATTTCAGGAGAATTTAGTGATTCATCACTTAACATATTACACCCAGTGCTCATCCCAACAAGAGCTCTCCTTAATGCCCATCACCCGTTTAGCCCTCCCCCCCACCCCTCTCGCAACCCTCAGTTTGTTCTCTATATTTAAGAATCTCTTATGGTTTGCCTCCCTCTCTATTTTTCCTTCCTTTCCGCTATGTTCATCTGTTTTGTTTCTTAAGTTCCACATGAGTGAAATCATATATTTATCTTTCTCTGACTGACTTATTTTGTTTAGCATAATACACTCTAGTTCTATCCACATTGTTGCAAATGGCAAGATTTCATTCTTTTTGATTGCTGAGTAATAGCCCATTGTGTGTGTGTGTGTGTGTGTGTGTATACACCACATCTTTATCCATTCTCCAGTTGATGGATGTTGGTATCTTTCCATAATTTGGCTATTGTTGATAGTGCTGCTATAAACATTGGGGTACATGTGCCCCTTCAAATCAGTATTTTTGTATCCTTTGGATAAATACCTAGGAGTGCAACTGCTGGGTCATGGGGTAGTTCTATTTTTAATTTTTTGAGGAACTTCCATGTTGTTTTCCAGAGTGGTTGCACCAGTTTGCCTTCCCACCAGCAGTGCAAAAGAGTTCCTCTTTGTCCGTATCCTCACCAACATGTGTTGTTGCCTGAGCTGCTGGTTTTAGTCATTCTGACAGGTGTGAGGTGCAGGTGTAAGGTGGTATCTCGCTGTGGTTTTGATTTGTATTTCCCTGATGAGTGATGTTGAGCATCTGTTAGCCATCTGGATGTCTTACTTGGAAAAGTGTCTGTTCATGTCTTTGGCCCATTTCTTCACTGGATTATTTGTTTTTTGGGTGTTGAGTTTGGTAAGTTCTTTATAGATTTTGGATACTAACTCTTTATCTGATATGTCATTTGCATATATCTTCTCCCGTTCCTGCCGGTTGCCTTTTAGTTTTGTTGATTTATTTCCTTTGCTGTGCAGAAGCTTTTTATCTTGATGAAGTCCTAATAGTTCATTTTTGTCAGAGCTATCTTTCTGATCTAGAACTCTCATGAGCTCTGTGTTTTTACTTTCTTACTGAGTCTTTCTCCTGAATTTTCTGTGGACCCTCAACCTGAATTAATATAAAATTTAACAAAATGACTTCACTTTTTTCATTGCCTTTTCTATGTACTGATGATTTTCAAATCTTCTAACAGATATAGCAGATATATCAAATATCTAGTAATTATCACATAATCTGTCTTTTTTTTTTTCCCCCCCCTTTGGAGATCTTCCCATGAAACCCTCTATCATCTTTGCTCTCTGAGGCTGATGCATGGCTGTTGTCCTGATATTTCCCTTTGTACTAACACACTGGAGCCTCTGTTTCTAGACTCAATCTTATCTATTGGCTTACTTTTATTTAGCTTAGTACATCCTTCGGCAACTTCCCAATAAAGAGTACTTTTTTAAAGTTTTTGCAAGTCTGAAGATGTCTTTATTCTCTGTCCAAACTTGATTGCTAGTTTGGCTGGGTGGATAGCTCTGGTTTGAACATAGTTTTCACTTAGAATTCTGTAGGGATTGTCTGTGGTATTCTAAATTCTAGTATTGCTACTGAGGACTCTGATGCCATTCTGATTATTTTAACCTCACTTGGTGTTTTGGGTTTTTGTTCTGAAAACTTTAAGGATCTTTTCCATAGCATTCAGAAATTTTAAGATGATATTACTTGGCATGGGCCTTTTGCATTCACATCCTTTTAGGGTTGAGATTAATATTCTTTAGTCTGTGGGAAATTTTCTTGTATTATTCTTTAATAGTTTTTTTCCATAAATTATTTTCTCCTTTTTATTTGGATTCTTTTTGTTTTTGTTTTTGAAAAAGAGAGACAGAGTGCAAGCAGGGGAGGGACAGAGAGAGAGGGAGACACAGAATCGGAAGCAGGCTCCAGGCTCTAAACTGTCAGCACAGAGCCCACCGTGGCGCTTGAACCCATGGACTGTGAGATCATGACCTAAGCCAAAGTTGGATGCTTAACCAACTGAGCCACTCAGGTGCCCTGAGATTTATTTGGATTCTATACCTCATATGTTGGTACTCTAATTTTCTCACTTTTTCTGTCCTATTATCAATTTTATTTTATTTATTTTATTTTATTTTGCATTTTGTTCTACTTTCTGGAAGAGCTCTTTTTTTAATATTCCTAGTGATTTCACATTTTGGTTATGTTTTTAATTTTTAGGAACTCTTTCTTAGACTGTTCATTTTTCATAGACTTCTGCCTTGTTTAATGCAGTAGTCCTTTATTTCTCGTGAATTATATGTTTGGTTTTTTTTTAAGTTTACTTTTACTACCTGAATTGTCTGTGTTTCTTCAGACTATTTTTTTCCTTTGCTTTGCCTTTTTTCCTTTTTAGTTGGAGGCTTTCCTGATTTATCTAATCATCTCTGGCTCTCTGTCCATTATTAAGGATGAGAACTTAAACAACTGGAAGCTCCAGGTATACGCATTAGGCTTACCTTCTGATGTGCTTCAGGGTGGAGCAAATCAGGCAGGAAGCTGAACTTCTCATTGAAGAACTCATGTTGTCTGGTAGTTTCTTTGGAAAAGAATCCTCTTCTATTCCCTTGTTGCCTAAAATTCTGTATGAGGATAGGGAGGCACACAGGGGAAGGGGAGATGGTGGGCTCACTGTTGCTCAGCCAGTCCTCATCACCTACGTCTGGGCCTGATTTCTTGCGTGCAGTACCGCAGAGAGGGGCAAACTTTTTCTATAAAAAGGTAGTTTTACCTTGTTTTTATTGTTAGGATTATATAGTATTCCAGTAAGTTGATTACATTTTATTTCATTACTTCTCTCCTTTTATGGTTTCATTATTCTAAATAACATTGCCAATTTGTGCATATATTTTCCTCCTGTTGAATTCTTGATGGTAGAACTCCAGAAATAGATTTCCTAGGTCAAACATTGTGACTACGTTGATTCCTGATGCATATTGGTACAGTATTTTCTAAGAAGTATCCTGATAATTATCATCAAAAGTGTCCAAATGTCTCAGTTAAATTATAGATACATCATCTGATAGCCAAAATAAATGAAAAAGCAAAAACACCTCATTATCCTGAACAAACTAATACAGGAAATGGACTGGAGTGTGATTATACTGAATATTCCAACTATTTGCATTTATTTCATAACATAGCCTTTTATTTCTTACTTACATTGACTTGTGTCATGTTTCTACTAATACAGTATCAACCATCCTTCATGTAATACGGCACAGAACAGTGACAGACAGTGGCCTAGAAATGCTATAACCAATGCCTTTGTGAATCGGCATGATAGGGTTATATTTATGATAGCTGATTGTTTATTTGAAGGTTGGAAGTAATGAGAGTGTTACTAATGAATAATAATTTTATCCTGGGTTAAGAAAGATTGTTGCTGAATCAGTGAGAACAGTGATTTAAAGAACAACAACAAAAAAACTGGTCTTAAAAAGGGAAACTAGGAGTCTAAAATTCATTAAATGATACGAGTTACAAGAAAGTATTTATAGGTAGGGGAGGGCATATAAGGATCATGATTTGAGGGAGACTTTTTTTAAGGAAATAAGGATAAATTTTCAGCCTAGTTATTGAAATGAATCCAGGATCCTCTTGGCACCTGCTGTTAAGAAAATTTTATCAATCTCTTTTCTGTCTTGTTTTATTTAGTTATATATTGAATAGGTAATCATTTGTGGGCTTCAAAATGCAAACAGTTATAAAATGGGGATGTAAAGAAAAACATTTTCCATCTACCATTGTGTCCTTGCTATCCAGCTCCTCTCTCAGAAGGCAGTGAATATTATTAGTATCTTCTGTGTCCCTCCAGAGATAGTTTGGAAATACTGAAGCAAATACAAATATTCAGTAGTTACACACTAGAACAGCTATATTGGTTGCATCAGTTGTAAATGATGCTCAAAAGTTATATCAAAGAAACTGTGCTAAACACAAGTATTTTATTAGAATGGCAAGCATGTCCTATTTAAGTTCATGTTACATGTAATGAAGATTTGCATTCATCAAAGAGGACAGACTTAAAAAGTGAATGAACCCATGTCACAGTAAAACATTTGGAAAAATAAAACCTGGCAGTAACAATTTTTTTTTTTTTTATCAAAGCAATGTCAAAAAAAGGCATGAAAAACAAATAGAAAGTATCATTGACATTTTTATACTATCTACTATCAGTTAAAAATCAGTATTTTCATACATGAATATTTATAGAACTTAATACGAGTGATTACTGCACTCTACATTTCTGGTTCTTACTGGTTGAAAAACATTTGCTAAAGTTTCTGAAAACAAGTTTTTAGAAAACTTAACAAATCAGTCAAGATATTAACATTTTGGTCAAGAAAGTTTCAGCTGTTTTATATATCAGGTTTTAATAGTTTATTTAAAATGCATAATTGGGCCACCTGGTTGGCTCAGTCAGTTAAACGTCCAACTTCAGCTTGGGTCATGATCTCACCATTGGTGGGTTCGAGCCCTGCAATGGGCTCTGTGCTGACAGCTCAGAGCCTGGAGCCTGCATCAGATTCTGTGTCTCCCTCTCTCTCTGCCCCTCCCCTGCTCTCTCTCAAAAATAAACATTAAAATGCAAAATTCATGGCTTAGAAAAGTAGTTTGATAGGTTTTGTTGATCTCATAGAACTAGAACAGGTTAAGGATATTAAACATTATACTAGAAATCTTAGGGCAATAAGGCAAGAAAAATAAATAATTGGAAAAGAAGAAAAACTGTGTATTCAGAGACAGCAAAATTATTTATGTGAGAAATCCCAGAGAATCTACTTGAACTCAGTGGGTTTAGCAAAGTTTCAGGATACAAAGTCAATATACAAAATTATATTGTATTTCTGTGTACTTGCAGTGAATGACTGGAAATCAAAATTTTTGAAAAATCCAAAATAGAATTCTGAAGTCAAAATATCTAAAATGGTATTGTTGTTTTATAGAAGCGAGTGCACATTTAACCATGAATAATATCATTCCTACTAAGAAAAATACTTAGAACAAGTTACCAAATGATTGTCAATTTAATGGGGAAGTCGTTTGGTACAGTTCTTCACGTCAGCTCATGGCTCAGCTACAGCTGCATTCAGCTAGATTCAGCTGTGTCAAACAGGACATCACAGAATATCAAAAAGCATCAATAAATTATTTGGAATTTAGTAATTTTGAACAGCTTGCACTCCGGTTTATATCACTTGGTAAGCTGATTTATAATATAAATAGAGAATATTTGTAAATTTTGATTCTCTACGTTGATTTCTATATTAATATTACCTTGCCAGTTGTTATGTATTGTGAATATTCATTCTTTTTACAAAAATAGTGGTGTATTGTATACTGTCCATTTTCTGGCTTTTACTTTTTTTGACTTAAGATAGGTTGGATTACAGAGAGGGAGGGAGGCAAACCATAAGAGACCCTTAAATACTGAGAACAAACTGAGGGTTGATGGGGGTGGGGGAGACGGGAAAGTGGATGATGGGCATTTAGGAGAGCACCTGTTGGGATGAGCACTGGGTGTTGCATGGAAACCAATTTGACAATAAATTATATTTAATATAAAAATATATATAGCTTGGAAATCATCCCAAATCTTTACATAAAGGATTATTCATTCTTTTTAATGATTGTGTATTAGATTGTGGTGTACCATACTTTACTAACCTGTCCCTTTCTAATGGATATCTAGGTTGTATTCAGCCTTTTGCTGTTTGGAAACAATGCTGGTGTTAAAAGAATCCAAAATCTCTTTTCTCAAGCATTTTAATAGGGCATCATATATGATTTTAGCCTGATGGATAGTATGCCCCCTCAGAAACTTATAGTATATTAAATACCTTACCTTTTATCATTTCTTTTTTTAATCAGATTTTTTTAACTTTTTTTTCACTGAAGTGTCTAGATAGCTTCTATAGCAATATTTTTTTAATTAAAAAAAATTTTTTTTTAACGTTTATTTATTTTTGAGACAGAGACAGAGCATGAACGGGGGAGGGTCAGAGAGAGGGAGACACAGAATCCGAAACACAGCACAGAGCCCGACGCGGGGCTCTAACTCACAGACCGCAAGATCATGACCTGAGCCGAAGTCGGCCGCTTAACCGACTGAGCCACCCAGGCGCCCCTATAGCAATATTTTTTAAACTTATCCACGGTGAATGTTACCTTTTTCTTCCTACAGTGTGAAGATTGCTCCTGGAGCAGTTGTATGTGTAGAAAGTGAAATCAGGGGTGATGTAACCATAGGTAAGGAAATTGTTTATTAGTGTTTTTTTCCTCAAAAATTGATGTAATTTAATTTATTTCAATGCTTTACAATTAATTAGGTGTTATATATTTGTTTCATTGACGTCCTAATTTTATTGAGAAAATGATGTATTTCTCCCATGTTTAGTATTTCTAAAAGAAGTAAGTGTGATGGGCACTTGTTAAAGATTTTATTTTATTTTATTTTTAATTAAAAATTTATTTATTTTAACTAATCTCTACACCCAACATGGGGCTTAAGCCCACGACCCAAAGATCGAGTCACATCTCCTGACTGAGCCATCCAGGCACCCCAAGATTTTATTTTTAAGTAATCTCTACACCCAATGTGGGGCTCAAACTCAAAGCCCCAAAATCAAGAGTCACATGCTCCACTGACTGAGCCAGCCAGGCACCTGGATGGACTCTCTATTTTGAAAACTCCTCTCTGATAAAGGAATGAGGTGATGTAATAGAGTCATTAATTTATTTGAGAAACATCTATTATGTACTACAGTGTGCGCTGTGCTAGCACTAGAGACACAGCGATGAACACAGCAGACAAAGGTGTTGCCTTCATGGAGCTTATACACTACTAGGTAGTTAGTACGAGGTGGACCATGGAGTCGGACAGACCTGGGTTAGCATCCTTGCTCTTTACCTGCTGATTTACCTTGCACATATTATTATACATAACCTCACCAGCCTTCATTTTCCCCATCTGTGTAAGTGTGTGTATTAGAATTAGGTTCAGCTGCATATAGTGGTGGCTTAAACACACAAACGTTTATTCTCTTATATAAATAAGTCTAGAGGTAGGCAATTCAGGGCTGGTCAGTTGATTGTCCAGGAGCTCCAGCCCAAATGCGATAGCTAAAGCACCAAGAGTGATCTTTGATAAGAAAGGGGAGGATTTGGGGCACCTGGGTAGCTCAGTCCGTTAAGCATCTGACTTAGGCTTAGGTCATGATATCGTAGTTCATGAGTTTGAGCCCCAAGTCAGGCTCTGTGTTAACAGCTCAGAGCTTGGAGCCCGCTTCGGATTCTGTGTCTCCCTCTCCTCTCTGATCCCAGCTCATGCGCTCGCTCTCTCTCTCTCTCTCTCACAAGTAAATACTTAAAAAAAAAAAAAAAAAAGAAGAAGAAAGGGGAGGCGTGGAAACAAAAGGGTGTACCTCCAAGTTGGATCAGCTTCCTTTACATAGTCTTCCTGAAAGTTTCACACATTCTCTCTTTGTATGTCTGATGCCTTGGACTTAGTCTCAGCCTTGGAAAGCTGGGAGATACAGTCTGAACTGGGTGCATTGCTGCCCCCAATCCAGTGGGATTCAGCTACCAGGGAAAGGGAAGAACGGATATCTAGTGGCAAGTAGCAGGTTTTTCGACATGCAAAATAGGAGTGCCCACCTTTACAGGCACTTTTTGAAGGATTAAGTAAGAGAATATTTGTGAAAGTCATTGCCTGAAACCTAACACTAGCTGACCACATTGTTACATCTTAGCAGTGTGTAGCCTTGCTGGAGGTGAGGTCCAGCACTGAAATCAAATTAACAGTTTAACATGTGGTAACTTGCTTATATGGACATGATTAAGTTCCCCTGAACTTACATTTTAGCCACTAGTTCTTTTACGTACGTTTTCACTGCATATTGTGCCTTTGTAGCTTTACGAGCTAACATGAGTCCATCCTTACTAGCAGCTGCATGTTACCAGAGTAGAGCTTTCAGTGAGTTAAGTACAATTTCAGAGAGAAAATACGCCCTGGTCCCTTATGCTAACAGTATCTTTTGTTGTTGTTGTATTATTTATTTATTTGGAGAGAGAGGTGAGAGAGAATCCCAAGCAGGCTCCATACTGTCAGCGCAGAGCCTGATGCGGGGCTCCATCTCATGAACTGTGAGATCATGACCTGAGCCGAGATCAAGAGTCAGACGCTTAACTGCCTGAGCCACCCAGGCGCTGCTAACACTATCTTTAATAGGAAAAAAAAAAATTGTGAATTTTAGTAAGTCTAAGCCTCCAACCAATTTAGACATCATGTCTTATAAAACAAGTAAAGATTGTACCAGTATTATGGAATATCATTAGGAATTTTCTAGGTTGGATTTTATTTTAGATTGACAGTATTTCAGAGTTTAGAAGGTGACACAGTTTCTTTTCAGTGCTATGTTAACTTTTTGTTAATTCTTAAAACCATTTGCAAACTTTTTATGAGGAGAAATCATGATGGCCACATGTTTATCAAAGATGTTGTTCTGCATTATTTTTAATCTGGTATTTTTAAAAAATTTTTTAATGTTTATTTATTTTTGAGAGAGAGAGACAGAGAGACACAGAATCTGAAGCAGGCTCTAGGCTCTGATCTGTCAGCACAGAGCCGTCGTGGCTTGAACTCCTGAACGGTGAAATCATGACCTGAGCTGAAGTCAGATGCTTAATCAACTAAGCCGCCCAGAAGTCCCTTTAATCTGGTATTTTTATGGTTTTCATCATGATTCGAGGAATAACCCTCTCATTAGCTCACAAGGTATTGTTTTTTTCTTTTTTCTTGTTTTTAAAGTTTAATGATTTATTTTGAGAGAGAAAGAGAGACAGGCAAAGGGAGGGAGAGAGAAAGGAAAAGAATCCCAAGCAGTCAGTGCAGAGCCTGATGCAGGGCTCAAACTCATGAACTGTGAGATCATGACCTCATCTGAAATCCAGAGTCAGGCGCTTAACCAACTGAGCCACCTAGGCACCTCACTCACAAGGTATTCTTTTTTTTTTTTTCCCAATGTTTATTTATTCTTGAGAGAGAGAGACAGAGTGTGAGCAGGGGAAGGGCAGAGAGAGAGAGGAAGACACAGAATCCGAAGCAGGCTCCAGGCTCTGAGCTGTCAGCACAGAGCCTGACGTGGGGCTCGAACTCTGGAACTGCAAGGTTCTGACCTGAGCCAAAGTCAGAAGCTTAACCAACTGAACCACCCCCAAGTATTTTTAATTAGAAGGAAAGTAAGGCTAAAATAATGTAGCTAATTACACAAACTTGCCCTTTCATTTCTACTTCTTCCTCATTTTTAACGAAGTATGGTATACCTATTATATAATAGATAGTATAGAAACCTCTGCTGGCAAAAATGTACACACAGGTGTAGGTACATGTTTGTCTGTAGGTATATTTCAGATTTGAAAAAAAAACAAAAAACAAAAAACTCCTGTTACTTTTCTCCTTTTCTCCTATGAAAAGAAAAGGTGGACCAGGGACCACAGCATAGGATTGGGACGTGGGAGTATCAGGGGTCAGCACTCAGTTTCCAGTTTCTCCTGCTGTCTTTCACTACTTTGTGCTCCTCCCCTTTCCTTACCCTTTTAATCACCAACCTTCCCTAAATGTTGAAATTATGTAAGGAATACAGTGTTTAAATCTACTTTTTTTCCAGTAGCTTACAGTACAGAGATGGCTAAAATGTAAAATGACAGTTCACAGATTTTTTAGCATAAGAAGTGGTCGTAATTTTTAACTAGTGATTTGAAATTTATCATAGAATGGATCTAAATTAATGTTTTTATGCTTATTTTTGACCCAGTGTTTTAAAACAGGAAAATTTGCTCACTTTATAGAAACATCTCAATTTTTAAAACTAAGGAAAAGATTCAGAAGTGATATAGTTATCCAGTGCTCAGTCTTTTATAATTCTTCTCTCATTTTCATTATGTATTTGTCTTATCATTTTGTTTTATTTGTTTGTTTGTGTTTATCTTTAACTGTATATATAAGAATGGAAAATTTCCAGAATCAGTATTTAGATAGCCATTTCTATCATTGTTATATTTGGAATAAGATATCCCTAATCTTCTGACTGCTATTAATTCATTTTTCTGATGTAATACATGAGATTAAAAAGCACCAGGGAGATCTGAAGTTAAATCAAATGAGAGAGTAGAGATAAGTTATGTGATTAAAACTTACTCTCCTGGGCACCTGGGTGGCTCAGTCGGTTAAGTGTTGGACTTTGTCTCAGGTCATGATCTCACAGTTCATGGGTTCCAGCCCTGCATTCAGCTCTGTGCTGAACGCTTGCTCAGAGCCTGGAGCCTGCTTCAGATTGTGTCTCCTCTCTCTTCCCCTCCTCCATTTGTGCTCTGTCTCACTCTTTCAAAAATAAATGTAAAAAATTAAAAAAAAAAAAAAAACACCTCACTCTCCCCACCATGTTTTTTTCTTTTTCCCCAATTTATGGCTTTTACTGTTTTTGTTTTTGCTTAATTTACCAGACCAAAGTCTTTTTCTGTTATATTAGGGATATAGAGATTTGAACACCTAATACGCTTTGTTTTCTCAGTCAAGTAGCAATAAACTTAAGTGTAGTTGAGTTTAATAGATTTTTCAGAATGTTATGCAGAACTTTGCATCCCCCAGTTGGTTATACTTTTACCAAATTATTCTATTCTGAAATATTTCAGAAAGAAAGTAATTTTTCCTTGTCTTTGTTTCAGTAGTGTAATAGAACTTTAAACCTGATCTGTTCTCCTAGAAAATCAGGTATTTGGTTTATCAAAGAAACTAGTCTGAAGCATTGTCCTTAAGCAGAAACCCTAGGACTTGAGGCGCTGCTGGAGCCTGACCCCTTTCCTTAGAGGCTGCCAGGAAACAGACCTTGGGAAAAATAACAGCTCTCTTGTTAATTACAATGTGGGTAAACAAGGTTTCATAGCGTCCAGCCTGTTTTTAATTAGGCTGCCTTGATTTTTGGACCACGCATTATTTCCTTAAATTTTGTTTTGAAAGCTGAAAAGCATTTCAGAAAGTTACTTCTAAGCCCCTTTTCTGTAGTCCCATTATAGGGTGAAAGTCAGTCTCCTGGTCTCAGGACAGGGCTCGGTTGGGACAAGGTACTAGGTAGGAAGGCAGACCTCCACATAGTGGGAAAACGGAGATGGAACCCCTTTGTCCCATTTATTCTTTCTCTCCATTAGAGTTTTTAATACAGATCAAAAGCTTCCCTTTACTGTGGAAGTCTTTTTTAATAAGGCAGAACAGTGACCTTGACTTGAAATTCATCAAATATAAAGCAGTTCTTACAGGTACTTAAGCTTACAGCTCAAAGGAATTGTTTTAACTTTCCAAAGAGAGCTTGTGGCTTTTTGAACTATTTATTGACATATGAAAATGTACACAAAGATAGCTTCCTGTGGCAAAGATAGGAAAAATGTCCTTTACCAAATGAGGGGAATGGAAGTTTGATGCAAGGAATGCCTTTCTGGCTGTGTTGCATCAAGCCCAGCCAACCATTTAGAAAAATAATTCATCAGCCAGTAAGGCAACATCAGCTCTAGACACATTTATCCAAACAGGGAGATAAGCCAAATAGGATTTCAGCACATTTGGTAAGCAAATATACAAACTACCCTGCCAGTTAAGAGCTCCAAAAAAGTTCACAACAGCCTTTAAAAAAAAAAAAAAAAAAGCAACTTTCTATAGTGACACATTTTTATTTTTAAAGCATTTTAACCTCAAGACCCTTAAACTTGGTTTGAAATCAGACCCGTTCTAGGTAAAAGTGCTTCTTACATGTAGAAGAGTGTGGAGCAGTCTGTGCCCAGACTTCAGTGTGCCGTGGCTGCCCGGGTCTTGGAATACCACTCGGATTCCTGGGCCCACTGGTGCCAATCTCCAGCACAAAACTGTGCAGAGACAAAGCCCACACTGTGCAGGTTACACACCTGAGTCAGAATGTCCCTTTAGCAAGTTCTAGAAACCAAAATTTTAGCAGTCACATATACTGAAGTACATGAATACTAACCCCTCTGCTCTCTGCCCCAAAAGACCTACAAGAGGTTTAGGGGAACTGTTCAGTTTATTATCAGCCATGACTTCTGTTGCACCACAATTCAGAGTTGATACTTGAACCTTCTAAGTTATTTCAGCCCTGAAACACAAGGACTTGTAGTTTGGCAGTGCTGCCACCAGGTGGAGGCGGTGTCTCATGTAAGCTGGTGATCCTGCATTATATCCCAGGGCCCTCGGATTTATAAACAGATATCCAGTTATCTTCTTGCTAACTTATTAATTATGATAAAAATGAAAACAACAATAATAAAAAACCTGCTTAAAATAGCTCAGGCATTAGGGGCACCTGGGTGGCTCAGTCGGTTAAGCGTCTGACTTCCGTTCAGGTCATAATCTTGGGGTTGGGAGGTTCAAGCCCTGCATTAGGCTCTGTGCTGACAGCTCAGAGCCTGGACCTGCTTTGGATTCTGTGTCTCCCTCTCTCTGCTCCTCCCCTGCTCGTGCTCTGTCTCTCCCTTTCAAAAATAGATAAACATTAAAAAAAAAAATAGCTCAGGCATTATATTTAAAAATTCTATAAGACATGGGACTTGGGTTTAGTTTCATTTTTAAAATTTGTGTTTGTATAGTTAACATATATTAGATCATTTTTGAAAGGGAAAAATGAAAATATTAATTATTTTCAAAGCTATTTCAGAGGAATTTTTAAAGAAAGACCGGTTTCAGTGACAACCTTATCATACTAGTCCATTCTCCAGTAACTTCTTACACGTCTGCTTGTCGTCAAAGCTGCAGCTTAGGGGCCAGCAGAATACCTAGTGCCTCTGGCTTATCTAGCCACGGCAGACGATCTGCTTTCTATCACAGCATGGTGATCTCTTCCCCGTCTAAGATTTTAATGCCAGTACAGAAAATACATTTATTCTTTTCTTTTACTATCTTACAGTAATATGTGAATTTTCCCCCACTGTTTAAAAGGAGTTACCACCCTAATAACCTGAGTGGAGGAGAGGAGTTTTTCTGTTTCTCAGACCAGAAGGAGTTGTTTTGCTTATTGATAGTTATTTGTTAGCTTTTAGTGTCAGATAGTGATGAACTTCCCATTTTTAACACCTATGGGCCAGACCCTGTGATCTCCCTTTCAGACATTATTTCGTATAATCCACACTTCAACACAATGAAGTAGGTTATTCTGGATCTCATCTTTTTATAGATGAGAGAACAGGCATTTGAGAGATTAAGCATATAGCCTTTAAGTGGTAGAGACCCAGAGTCTAGACTTTCTCAACAAGGAGTGGGGTGCTGGTAGGGGCTTTAATTACAAAGAATCTAAAATAGAATGATTTGTCCCTTTTATCACAGAACATTTTTTTTTTTTCAACGTTTTTTATTTATTTTTGGGACAGAGAGAGACAGAGCATGAACGGGGGAGGGGCAGAGAGAGAGGGAGACACAGAATCAGAAACAGGCTCCAGGCTCCGAGCCATCAGCCCAGAGCCTGACGCGGGGCTCGAACTCACGGACCGCGAGATCGTGACCTGGCTGAAGTCGGACGCCCAACCGACTGCGCCACCCAGGCGCCCCTATCACAGAACATTTTTAAGTAAAGTGTGAATCTGGTATTGTGCAAACTACAGATGTAAATTGGTTCACACAGCTGGAAGACCTGTAAGAAATTTCTCATTTTGGAGGAATCCAGTGTTTGTTTCAGTATTATTTAGCACCTGTCCCTCAAAAGTGGTAACATCTAAATGCCCGTCAGTAAGGGCTTGGTTAAATAAATTATGATATGTTAATATGATATGAAGTACTATTCAGCCATTAAAAAGAAGAGCTAGCTAAATGTACTTTTATGGAAAAATCACCATGACTTTTTAGGTGAATTAAGAAAATTGCACAATAATAAGTACCATTCCTTGATTAAAAAAAAAAAATCAACTATGTGCTTATAATCCATATTTTTCCACCTTCAAATTATATTCTATTTATTTTTTAACTTCATGGTAAAAGATATTTATATACAATGATATTTACGGGTCTTAAGGGTATAGTGGAACTTAAGTCTGGAATAATATACCCCAAACTTTTAAGAATAGTTACCACTAGGGAACAGGATTGGCGCAAAGAGAGGATCTTTCACTTTTGCTTTGTTTGAATTTTTATAATGAGTATGTATTACCTTTGTAAATATGTGTATTTCTTAACAGAAAAAAAGGCACATGTGTTCACAATCATGGTCAACTTGAGAATCTTCCCAAGATTCCTATCTTTTATCCTGAATAGGAGAATTTGCCAAAGCAATTTTACTTGGGCAGCTCAGGATTTGGGGAGCCAGGGGTGACAGAAATAACAAAGCCACCTCATGTTATTTCTTATCAGACTGTGCGTCTTTTGACTGTGCATCCTGTCTTGGACCCCACCCTCCTTATCAGTCCCCAGCTCTTCATTGTTAGGGGGAAAAAATAAAGTTGCACTGAGGTTCCTTCCAGTTCTCTGGGCACCAGGAACACCTTCTTATTTAATACATTCGTGTGTGAGTATGTTAAGTATTTCCAGTTTTCAAGATAACAAAACAAAATAAAGAAATGCAAGCTCAAAAGGGCAAAAGTAGCTTATATTTTTTTATTTCCCTCTAACATATAGCACTGGATCTTGCCTGTCACACGCAGCTAATGATTATTGAATAAATTAACTTACATAGTTGAGTACTGAATTACGGGGACAGTGCATCTTCCTGACTACCTTCCCACCTCCTGTCAACACTTCTACCCACGCTGTCTTCCTTTCAGAGTTGGTTACTTCATGTCCACTTATTTACCAATAAAAATAGCCATGGCATTGGGGGTGGGTGGGGCTAGTGTTGCAGGGAGTGGCAGTAATGAGGTTATATTTTCTCAGGAGTGATTTCATTATCACCAAAATGCTAGGCCTTTGGGAAATTAAGAACCAGGGGAGGGAATGTGTTAGCTGTCCAGAATCGTGTCCCTGTTTAAGCAATGCCGGCCACCTCCACCCTGGTGGTGAAATGGATGTGGTAAGACCCCTTCCCGCTCCTTTCAATTTGAGGTAGGAGGCGTCCCCTCAGTCTGCCTATTTCAGAGTCTTAGGATTCCAGTAATTATATTGGCTCCTTCCACTGCCTCCCTGTAACCTTTTCAATCTTTAACTGGTTAAAATCATGTCCTAGACCAGACACAACAGTATCTCTGCCTCCTTCCAGTGGTTAGGCTTGTTATTGGGATGGTGACAAAGTAACAAAGATAAGGTTTCCATGTTTCCCTTCTCCCATTCCACCCATGTTTCCTCTTAGCCACTTAATAGGAAGACTAACTATATAGTACACAAGCATGAGAAAGTGTTAATGTGGTTCACTAGCATGAGAAAGCCCAACATTATATGCAAAGGGAGCCTTACTTTTATGAGAGAAAGCAGGGAAGGGAATTAATATTATTGCCAACAATGTGCCAGAATACTGTGTCTACAAACATGATCTCATCTAATCCTTACAGTGCCTCTGTAAGATGGTATATTCCCCACCCCCATTTCACTGCTGAGATAACAGAGGCTTCCAAACAGCTGGTTCGCCAGCGCTGTCTGGCTCCAAAGCCTGTGCTGTCTCCACTCACCTTGCCTTGAGATTTGGCACTAACTACTATTGATAACAGCTGAGGAGATAACATTTGTAAAGTGCACCTAGTGTGGTGCCTGGCACATACTTTAGAAAATGTTCCTCCCAATAGCCTCGGCCCCCTCTTGGTCACCTTCTCCCCTCCTATTGGAAGCGTAGCCTCCACCAATAATTTCTTTTCACCGTATTTTTAACAGGACCTAGGACAGTGATCCACCCTAAAGCACGGATTATTGCGGAAGCCGGGCCAATAGTGATTGGGGAAGGTAACCTAATAGAAGAACAGGCGCTTATCATAAATGCGTGAGTAAGACATTTTCAGATACCCTGAACTAAGTACCTCGGGTTGTGTTTTTATTAATTCAGCTATCTATAGGAACCTTTTACGGTAGACATTTGGAAAGCCTACTATTTTAGAACTAGAGAAACATTAAGGATCTTTTCAACACAAGTGGTTAGTAAATAAGGAAACCAGAGACCAGATGGGTGAAGAGACTCGTCTGAGATGAGATAACTTGTTGGTGACTGACTAGAATCTCCTCCTCTCAGTCTGATAATCTTCCCCTTATGTATCACTACCTCCTCTGTGCGCTAAGCAAACATTTCCTGACTCCAGTGACCAAGTGCTGTGCTGGCCACCCTTGAAGAGAGGCTTTTGGTTAGATTTCTCACTTCTGGCTGAATTGTTATTACTCCTGCCCAGACACATGAGCTTTACTCTGATATATATTTTCATATGCTTTGTGGGGATAGCACCCAGAATTATATTTGAAAATTTGGGGGACTTAGAGGCAATTTTTTTTTTTAATTTTTTTAATGTTTATTTTTATTGTTGAGACAGAGACAGAGCATGAGTGGGGGAGGGGCAGAGAAAGAGGGAGACACAGAATCTGAAGCAGACTCCAGGCTCCGAGCTGTCAGCACAGAGCCCGACACCAGGCTCGAACCCACAGACTGTGAAATCATGACCTGAGCCGAAGCCGGATGCCCAACCGACTGAGCCACCCAGGCGCCCTGGCAATTTTTAACTTTCAAGAATAAAAAGTAATAAAATATTCAAACATGTACATGATCTTAGTGAGCTAGACTATAATACCTATGAAATTTTCATAAGCATTTAATAAAGCTTTCTAGATAAAATTTTGGCAGGAAATTCAAGCTTATACCTAATTTATGGCAACAATGTATGGAATTTGTAAGAAAGACCTTGGGAAAATATTTGACTGTGATAAAGAGATTGATTTGTCATAACACTTACTTAGGATTTGGGAGTTTCTTACTATATTAAGCAGTTTCTTTTTAAAATCTTATTTTGGCACCTTTATTGTAAGTAAGTTAGGAATAGCTATATTCTGCAGTAACTCAGCTGTCAGAGATAAAGCACCATTTAAAAAATGGCTTCCTCTTAGACCACAAACATTTTACGTTCCAAATATTTCAAACTACCTAAGAGCATACAAAATAATTACGTGAATTTCTGTTTATATTTCACAATCTCGAATGATTATTGAGAATGGAAATTTTTCGAGCCAGGCATGATTTTGATTCCAGTTTAATAAGCTAAAAATTATAGCCAGCATCATTTTTACCTTGTCCTGGAAAAGGCCCTCTGGGCTATGAGCTTTAAAAATAAGCAAAGGAGGGGCGCCTGGGTGGTGCAGTCGGTTAAGCGTCCGACTTCAGCCAGGTCACGATCTCGCGGTCCGGGAGTTCGAGCCCCGCGTCAGGCTCTGGGCTGATGGCTCAGAGCCTGGAGCCTGTTTCCGATTCTGTGTCTCCCTCTCTCTCTGCCCCTCCCCCGTTCATGCTCTGTCTCTCTCTGTCCCAAAAATAAATAAACGTTGAAAAAAAAAATTAAAAAAAAAAATAATAAAAATAAGCAAAGGAAAAATTAAAAATAAAAAAAATAAATAAAAATCAGCAAAGGAAGGCTGACCTTCTAAACTTACCTGTGACTTCTTTACCTTTTAGTAGTTCTTTTTCAACTCAGAATCAAGTCTTCAGCATAGATGATAAATAATTCACTTGGAATAAGAAATTACTTATATAGTTACATATTTTAAGCTTGATGGAGATCAAATTGACAGAATGAACCCAAATTCTAAAACAAGAGAATTGCTTATTGCATTATTGACTTTGATGATTTGTCTCTTCTTTTTATAGTCACCCTGATAATATCACCCCTGATGCTGAAGATCCAGAACCAAAACCTATGATCATTGGCACCAATAATGTGTTTGAAGTTGGCTGTTGTATCCTTTACAATAGTTTAAAGTAAAACATTCTTCCCAGCTGTTTTTAATATCCAAAATTTATTCCATAGAAATCATCATATTTTACCTGTCAAATATATCAAGTATATTATAAGTATGCATTCACACACACACTCTCACACACACACACACACACACACACACACACACACACAGCTCCTAGTGTTACAGCTTGTTCACAGGTAACAATAGGTAACAATGACTGAGTGGCAGTAGACACAGAAACAGAAGAATCCTGTCTTCTGTCCTGCTTTAAGAACCACAGCTCTGTCCATTCAATTCCTATATAGTTTAGGTTAACAGTATGTTGTCTGCTGCAAAGAAATGGTAGAAAGGGATGGAAATATTTCTTTTTTTTTTTTTTAAGTTTATTTTATTTATTTTAAGGGGGGAGGGGCAACGAGAGAGGGGAGAGAGAGGGAGGGAGGGAGGGAGGGAGAGAGAGAGAGAGAGAGAGAGAGAGAGAGAGAATCCCAAGCTAATAGCGGATCCTGATATCAGGGCTTGAGCTCACAAACCATGAGATCATGACCTGAGCTGAAATCAAGAGTCGGACACTTAACCAGCTGAGCCACCCAGGCACCCCTGGAAATATTTCATTCTTTGTTTTTTTTCCCCAGAGTGCTACTAGTTCTTTCCTTGATTTTTGTACTCTAAAAAGCTAGTAAACTCTTTTCATGTTGTCAGCAAGATATAATTTTATGACAGAAGAACTTGGAGGAAAATAAAATCTATTTAGTGATAGCAAAATATTTAAATAAATTAAGCTACAGGCACAAAATGGACTATTCGGATCATTAAGCAGTCATCTTAAATTACGGTTTTAAAGATTTTAATCGTATGGAATAATGCCTGCAAATTTAATTGAACCAAATAAAGTGAGCTGTAAAAGTTTATACAGTTTGATTCCCAGTTATGTTAAGGGAATTATATGTATTTACATAAAGATATATCAAACTGTTAGCAGTGTTATCTTTAAGTGATTGGGTGATAAATTTAATTTTCTTAAAACAGTCGTGAAAATATGTTACTTATAGAATGGGGGTAAAAGATGCTCATTTCCTTAAAAAACGTAGAAGGCATTTATATCTACTTAGAGATGCTTACATTTAAAGATTAAAGCTTTACTTTCAGGCTGCCCTGAGCAAAGGAGCTCTCACCAGGCTGAGCCTGCGTGGCCCTGCCCATGCTCCTACCCTCTGTCCCAGGGCAGGATAAGGATACAGTGAATTGGTAGGGGGAAAAGATGCACATGTTTACAATGTTTACTTAACTCTGGCTTACAGATTCCCAAGCCATGAAAATGGGAGATAATAATGTTATTGAATCAAAAGGTAAGCTGTATTCAGAATTTTATTGTGAAAATGATTACCTCCTTTTTCTTTGTGGTGTCCTAGAAAACAACCCAAGTATAACCTCTGGCAAAGTGGAAGGAAGGCATGGTTGGAAGTGGACTAAAATAGGAGATTAAATCTTTGCCTTTAAGGAACCTAATAATGTGTTTAATACATTGAACTAGAAATTCAGCTGTGTACGTAAGTTGGGATTGGATTAAACCATAACGTTCAGATGAAAGATTTGGAAAGATTTTTGCTAAATACTAGTGTCAGTGATAATTTAGTTGATTAATATAATTGCAGAATTAAAGAAAAAAATCATTTTCTGTATCAGTTTGCTTTCTTTAATTTCAGGACTACTTTATCTAGCCAGTCAGGAACAAATATAAGCCACTTATCATAAGTAGAGCTGGGCAGGAGGTCATGTAAAGTCACCACTACAGGAAAGCAGCTCCCAAGAGCGTGCCCCACTAAAGTCCAGAAAGAACCTGAACAATAAGATGTCTTTAGAATAATAATTTATCTTTGGTGGTCCTAACTGACATGAAAGAATAATGCTTCTTTTTTTAAATACTAAAGTTAGACTTGTTGTTAATCTACTTAATGGTTTTTGTTTTAATTTGATTACCAATTATTATCGTTGTTATTTTCTACTTATTATATACTTACTATGTGTCAAACCTGGGCTCGGCACTTCCCATTTAATATCTCACTTATTCCTTACAACAAACTGTAAGTAGGTTGATCTTTCATTTCATAGATAAGCTTCTCAGAATTTATAGTGACTTGTCCAAGGTCACACAACTAGTCAGCAGCAGAGCTCTGTGTTTAATCCATCTAATACTAGTCTGGTGCCTGCCTCTATGCTTTACCAACTCTGAATTGAAGTATTTTCTTTAATTTTTTTTCTTAAAGCTAGTTTACTTTTTCATACTTAAGACATTTTGGAAAAATGTAACATTCCAGTCATTTGTCTTAAATTACAGTTCTATGTTTTTATTGCAGCATATGTGGGCAGAAACGTAATCCTGACAAGTGGTTGCATCATTGGGGCTTGCTGTAACCTGAATACATTTGAGGTCATCCCTGAGAATACAGTGATCTATGGTGCAGACTGCCTTCGTAGGGTGCAGACTGAGCGACCACAGGTACTGGAACCTGTCTTTAAAAGGAGTTCTTTTTTTTTTTTTTTAATGTTTGACAGAGACATAGCATGAGTAGGGGTGGGGCAGAGAGAGAGGGAGACACAGAATCAGAAGCAGGCTCCAGGCTCTGAGCTGTCAGCACAGAACCTGATGTAGGGCTCGAACCCATGAACTGCAAGAACATGACCTGAGCCAAAGTCGGGTGCTTAACTGACTGAGCCACCCTGGCACCCCAAAAAGGAGTTCTTTCTGAAAGAAACAAAGAAAAACTTAAATACAGAGAACAAACTGGTGGTTGCCACAGGGGAGGTGGAGTGGGGGGGAGAGAGATGGGTGAAACAGATAAAGAGGATTAAGAGGTACATACCTCCAGTTTAAAATAAGTAAGTCACAGAGATGAAACGTACAGCACAGGCAATATAGTCAGTAAATTGTAATAATGTATGGTTGTCATGGTGACTACATTTATCATAATGAGCACCAAGTGATGTATAGAATCATTGAATTGATAAGTTGTACACTTGAAACTAATATAACACTTGAATAATGTTAAATATACTTCAATTAGAAAAAAATTTCTGGCGCTACTAATTTTCAAAAAACTACCACATAATTGTTTTAATGGGACAGCAAGTTTGCCATTTAAAGAGCAGATGAGAGGGACGCCTGCGTGGCTCAGCCAGTTAAGTGTCTGACTCAGGTCATGATCTATGGTTGTGGGGTCGTAGGTCACAAGATCTGCACTGAGCGTGGAGCCTGCTTGGGATTCTCTCTCTCCTTCTCTCTTTCCCCCTCCCTCTCTCTGTCTCAAAATAAATAAATAAACTTAAAAAAATAAAATAAAAAGCAAATGATTAAAATCAGAGAAACATTCCTAAAACTAGAGTTTATTTGCATTGAAATTATTCAGTCTTTAAGTTATTATCAAAAATATGTACAAAGATGACAATGACAAATTGATAATGAACAAAGAAAATCCAGAGATGTTGCTCCTGATCTTAATGTATTTTCACTGAAAATGTATCACCAAACTTTATAAACTGTTGATTCACTCTGAAAATACCAATCCTCAAGGGTAAGGAATGATCCTATCAAATTTATACTGGCCAACCAACTTTGGTCCGTCTGTTAGTTTACCAACATAGCTGACTTGAAAATAAACACAGTTTGTGAATATGCAAGTGTGTTTTGATATTTTCCTGGCTTACGAGAAATTATCTCTGCTACTAAGAACCAAGAATAATTAAGAATATGTATTTAGAGTTTCATATAGGAGATAAAATAGGGCATTTGGGGCTTCCTTTGGACAGAAGACATTCTGATTAAAGTTTTGAACTTCATTGTTTGGCACACAATATATTTCTTTGGTTACCCAGCCTCTTTCCCCTCCTCCAAAAGAAAATATTTTTCGAGACATCTATCATTTTGCATCTGATTCTTAGCCATATTTTATCAGATGTTAAAACTCCAGCTGTCTTTGGGTTATTCTGTTTCTGTAATGTTTGGATTTTATTATTACTATAAGCAAGTATTACTTCTATAGACCAAAAAGGCAGTAAAACAAACCAGGGTTGTTTTCACTATCTTTCTGCATAACAGCAAAAATGATTGAAGAAGGAGAAAAGAAACTGGAGTTGGGTTAAAAGAGATTAGAATTCAGTGAGTAAGAATATCTGAAGTTGAATACAGTTTTCCACATCTCACTCATCACAGGTCCTTATTAAAGAACTTACTGAATCAAAATGTCTCGGGCAAGGACCTAATAATCATCCATATTTGTCACAAGTACCCCTAGTGAGTTTTGCAACGAGGGAAGTTTGGGCGGCGCTGGTGAGTGAAGAGCAGAGAGTACAGCTGTGTACTTGTAGGGCCTGTGGAAAACTGCGTTCCAAGAATTCTACTTAGGTTGTTGTCTATGATTAGAACTTTTTAACTTTTTCAAGGGTAGCGTAAAGCCTGTAACAGCAGGGTTGAAAATTGAGTCATGTATATTTTTAATTTTTTTTTTTAAAGTTTGTTTATTTAGAGAGAGTGTGCGAGAGAGTGTGAGTTGGAGCAGGGGAGGAGCAGAGAGAAAGGGAGAGAGAGAAACCCAAGCAGGCTCCTTGTCGTCAGCACAGAGCCCGACGCGGGGCAGATCGTGACCTGAGCTGAAATCAAGAGTCAGATACCTAGTCACCCAGGTGCCCCTCATGTATATTTTTATATGTAAAATCTTTTGGCTTTTTCGTATTTCCAAACTTAATGTATATTCATTGTAAATTAAACAACCTAAATAAGTAAATAAATAAATAAATAAATAAATAAATAACCAAAAAACCCCACAAAAAACAGGTAAGCAAAAATCAGCCAGTGGAAATCACCTATACTTCCCTGACCCTGAGCTGCCTGGTACTCTTGCTTTCTGCTTGTCAGTTCTTAATTCTCTTATCTTTTTAGCCCCAGACACTACAGCTGGATTTCCTGATGAAAATCTTGCCAAACTACCACCACCTAAAGAAGACTATGAAAGGAAGCTCAACTCCAGTTAAGAACTAAGAACAATATACAACATCAAGATAACAGTTTGTCTTTGACCACTGTCTTTTGAGAGGGCCACAGTGTTTATGCACTCTTAGCAATTCACAGATTAATACATGTTGACTTTATTTTATAAAATTGAGTCAGAGAGGAAAGTAATGGATTTTCATTATAACTGTCCTCTGTAATTACATAAAACGCATTATTTTCCTATATCCTTACTCCTTTTCTGAGAATTTATAGGTTTGGTTTATTTTTCTTTTGTCATATGTTGGCCATGATTTTAGTTGTGTAAAAGATTCCCTGTGATAAGAAAGGGCATATTACTATGTATTTATATTCTAGCATATGTTGTATTCAATAAAAATGCTAGTGACGGGACTTTCAGTGAACATACTTTGATCAAGTTTTCTACTTGTGTTAACTTCGCTAAAATAGCTCTTTTAATTTTTACTGTGTACTAGCCATATTAAAGCTAATGTGTTTATCTTTTCCTTTTGTTACTTTGGAGCGGTTTGATATTTCAGGTGAAATTTCAGCAGCTGTTGAACTAATTTGACTTCATCTTATTTCCAAGAAAAAAAATCTATTTTCATTTTAGTAAAACGGGTATTAGAAAAAGATGTATTCTGTAGCATACAAACAAAATCAGTAAGAATGATCTCTGATGGAAATGACAAGTAAATGGCCCTTGAGTAGTCCTGAGTTTCTGAGGATAATAAAACTATAAAAGAGATTTTGATATATTTATAAATTTATGAAATTACTTTGGCACATTACCAATGACTGTTGATCTTATTATTATTTATCTTAATTACATATTATTTATCTTAATTACATAATGGCAACATATTGAGGATTTTATTGTAATCCTAAGTTTTTTTTTAATAATTCAAATGTGTACATTTGATGGAACATACTTTTTTCTGAGTCAGTAGCTGTTGGTTAATATTAAGACATTAAATACCAAAATATTTCCTATTGAAATTAAATAATTGTATACTAAAAACTATTTTTGAAGTTCTGAAATGGAACAGGTGCAAATTAGCCTTTGTTCCAAATTCAAATGGTTAAATTTTGGTAAGAATACTCATGACTCAAGTTAGAAAACTATACTACCACATATGGTGGATTGAAAAAAGGAAAATAACATCACATAAATGCCCTATTTTTGATAACCGATTTATTCATTTTTCCACCCCTGGTGGTCTCAACTTAGGATTTTGTTGATCATGGAAAATTTTTCTAGATGAAAGATAAAAAATTACAAAACTGCCTTTCATGTAGGCTCTGCCAGTTTTAAAATATTATCTCTGGACAAGCTCTGACATGCTAATAAATGTCCTCTGTTCCTAACTGTACAGGTAATACGTGAAAGCAACAGTGAGACATTTCCCAAGTACTCGGTAATAAGATACCCCCAGAGAGTTAAACTAATTAAGTCAGTTTGTGGGAAGGTAAGCCTCTGTTTCCTAGGTACTCTGTGGTTTTTAAGTGATATTATCTCATTTGAGGAAAGAAAAGATGATCAGAAATGGTCAATTTGTCAAGAGTTTGGAGAAGCAAAATATGACTGTGTACATACAGTGTTCTCCCTGGAAGGGAGGTACTGAACCCAAGACATGTGAGCAGTTTAGTGACCGGAAGTGTTCTCTTGTTCAGCTAGTATCAGTTTATCAAGACTTGCCATGGCTTGAGAAGAACATACCTGAGACTCACAGCTTTGGGCTCTAATTACAAGCTTAACTGAACCATCTTCCGATTTGCTAATATCGCCTCCAAGCTATCATTCAAGAAAGGGAAGAACTCTGGCTCAGAGCACCAGAATTCCATTCAACACATAGCAAATTTTTTTTTTTAAGTTTATTTATTTTGAGAGAGAGAGTGCACACACAAATGGGGGAGGAGTAGAGAGAGAGGAAAAGAGAGAATCCCAAGCAGGCTCTGCACTGTCAGCAAAGAGCCCGAGGTGGAGCTCCAATTCATGAACTATGAGATTATGACCTGAGCTGAAATCGCGTCGGATGCTTAACTGAGCCATCCAGGCACCCCTACACGTGGCAAATTTAGAGAAGCTTTCTGATTTATACATTAGTCTCATGTGAATTTAATTTGTATAGTTCGGCCCCCAAGTCTGTCCATTTAGTCTATGAATTCTGAATATTCTGATAAAACACAGTTTCTGATCCTTTAGGACAAAGAACCAAAGCCTGGACAATGTATTATGAAACTTCGCTCTTTGGGGCTTCTCCATAGCCAGGTTGCCACTTTCTCTAATAGTCTCTCTCACTGAGACTGCACTCCAGCTTCATCACAGACATTCTAGGCAATTATGCTAATGGTGGGACAAACCCTGACAAGCTTGTGACAAAAATGGTAGCAATTGGGCAGGGAGAAGAAAGAAACCATCTTATCACAGCATCTTACTGCAATGTGGTGATAGCTGTTGGGTCAGGATGATAGATTTTCACCAGTTGGATAGTATCAGGTCCAGAAAGGGTACTCTACACTGCTGTCTTACTCATCCATGAATACACACTATAATACTTACGCTATGTAGAAGGTTACCTTGAGATGTAGCAACTAGATCCAGTGAACATATCTTACATGCTTTCTGCAGGTCAAATCTAGGAGTACTTCAACTGGTGCTTCTGGCTCAGTGTGCCTCATGATGTTTCTCAGCCAGTCAGTCAGACCTGCAGTCATCTGAAGACTTGACGGGCTGGATGGTCCACTTACAAGATGGAGCACGAGAGCCTTGCCATAGGGCTGGTGGGTATCCACGAAATGGCAGCCAGTTTCCCTCAGCTTCCTTCAGATCCATGTGAGGAAGGACCTTGTCTCTAGAGTTGCATACCATCACTTCTACTTAGAAGCAAGTCATTAAGTCCGTCTCTCACTCAATGGAGAGAGGATTAAGATCCAACTTTTCAAGGGAGGAGCATCCAAGAATTCACGTTCATATTCTAAAACCATACACACATCCCTTTATACCTGGGTTCCTTACTAGTGTGCAGTCAGCATCTCAAGGCTCTCCACATCAGGGAAGATGGGTTCAGGAAGAACTCTTTCTTAATGGGCATGCCACATGACCTCATCAGAGGTCTTCAGCTTATAAACTTCTCTAAACATCATCTTCTTAGAAATTTAGATTACTCATCCCTAAATATATATTTCATTAACCATAAGTTTAACTTCTCTAGGCCTAGTAGAAATTATTATTAATAAAAATCCTGAAGGGTAAGAATGTTGAGTAAGAGAATGAAAACAATACAAAAACTCTTCTTCCTCCTCCCTCTCGTCCCCCTCCTCCTCTTCTTCTTTTAAATTTAAGTAACCTCTCCACCCAATGTGGGGCTCAAACTCATGTCCCCATGATCAAGAGTCACATGTTATACACACACTCTACCAACTAAGCCAGCCAGGCATCCTTACAAAAACTATTCTTAACATATACTTAGGCATTAACTTATTAAATGTGTATACAACCGACTATGTGACAGGCACTGTTAAAAGCAGTTTACACTTAACTGGTTAGTTATACACTAAGTCATTTAATTCTCTTGACAATCAGGTGATATTATCACTGTTTTACAGATGTGGAAGTTGAAGCACAGACAGGCTAAGTAACTGTCCAAGGTCACTGAGTAAATGGCATTTGGCTCCAGAGTTCATGATCTTTTTTTTTTTTTAATTTATTTTTTTAACGTTTATTTATTTTTGAGACAGAGAGAGAGAATGAATGGGGGAGGGGCAGAGAGAGAGGGAGACACAGAATCGGAAGCAGGCTCCAGGCTCTAAGCTGTCAGCCCAGAGTCCAACGCAAGGCTCGAACTCATGGACCGCGAGATCATGACCTGAGCTGAAGTCGGACGCTTAACCGACTGAGCCACCCAGGCACCCCAGAGTTCATGATCTTAACCCCATTCAATACTGCCTTTTAGAAGGCCTGTTAAACCTTTTTAGAGATTCCATAATTCAGCGGGCTTCCTAAATGCTAGTTAGAAAAACAGTTGTAGACTTGCCTTGCTTATTAATTTTTTTTTTTTTAAAGTTCTTCAATAGCGTGAGATAAAACAATAGGAAAACTTAAAAAGAATTATTTGGTCTTCCCCCTGAATTCAGTAAAAATTACTAGAAAGGGGGATGCCTGCCTGGTTCAGTCAGTAGAGCATGCAACTCTTGATCTCTGGGTTGTGAGTTCAAGCCCCACATTGGGTGTAAAGATCACTTAAAAATAAAATCTTGGAAAAAAAAAAAAAGAATTACTAACAGAGGGGTCATCATGTTGAGGCTATAGGACATTCTATCCAAAAACTTTAAATTGGTTCTGCTGATTATTAATTAACCGTGGTAGTAAATCATGGTGGTGTTTTTGTTGTTTTTACTATTAAACCTAATATAATTTCATTTTAGATGATTTAGGGGGTGGGAAGGAAATACTTATAATTCTGTGGCCCACCCTTAAACACCACTGCTTGAACTCCTTATATCATTTTGGTAGCTAGTTCTCAGTATACAGTCCAACCGTTAATGAAGGTAAATGAAGATCTCTTTCAGATACTTGAATCTTAAAGCTTCATAATCCACCCTGTAGACCTGCTGTTTTATCACAAGAGGGCACCAGGAAACAGGATAGTTTTGCCCCTAGTGATTAGCAAATAGGTTCCCTTGAAGAATTTTATTTTTTAACGTTTATTTAGTTTTGAGAGAGGGAGATCAAGCAGGGGAGGGACAGAGAATGGGGGGAGGGGGGGCGGGGCGGCGCAGAGGATCCAAAGCAGGCTCCAAGCTGAAAGCAGAAGAGAGGGCCTGATGCAGGGCTCTCGAACTCATGAACCGCAAGATGACCCAAGCTGAAGTCTGACACTTAACTGACTCAACCACCCACGCACCCTGAGAATTTTATTATCCTTAGTAATCTGACCCATATTTTTTTTTATTTAAAAAAACATTTTTTACATTTATTTTTGAGAGAGACAGAGCACAAGCAGGGTAGGGGCAGAGAGAGAGGGAGACACAGAATCGGAAGCAGGTTCCAGGCTCTGAGCTGCTCTGAGCTGTCAGCACAGAGCCTGACACAGGACTTGAACCCCCAAACCATGAGATCATGACCTGAGCCAAAGTTGGACACTCAACCGACTAAGCCACCCAGGCGCCCCATAATCTGACCCACTATTAAAGCTACCAATATTTTCTTCCTTTTTCCTTCCTTCCT
Source organism: Puma concolor (assembly GCF_028749965.1). NCBI lineage: Eukaryota > Metazoa > Chordata > Mammalia > Carnivora > Felidae > Puma > Puma concolor. The sequence continues at coordinate 28,226,896 of NC_141670.1, forward strand.
TCCTTCCTTCCTTTTTCCTTCCTTCCTTCCTTCCTTCCTTCCTTCCTTCCTTCCTTCCTTCCTTCCTTCCTTCCTTCCTCTTCTTTCTTTCTTTCCTTCTTTCTTCCCTACCTCCTTTCTTTTTCTTTTATTTTCGTTGTCAAATGATCCTTTATTGAAATATTTTCCTTATTAGTAGTTCTTAACTAGCTGGGCATTCCATTGTACCACTATTGATGTCATCTGTGATGTCATGAGGGTGGTGGCCATCAACATTGCATCCCACAGACTGGGCAGTCTCCAGGATCTCTTTAATGGTTCCAGAGAGTTCTCAGGCTAAAGATCCGTGCCACATTTATCAGGCAATATTGACAATCTCATCAAAAGTGAGATTTCTGGGGTGCCGAATGGCTCAGTTGGTTGAGCCTCTGACTCTTGATTTTGGGTGAGGTCACAATCCCAGGGTCATGGGATTGAGCCCCGAGTCAGGCTCTGTGCTGAGCGTGGAGCCTGTTGATGATTTTTTCTCTTTCTCCCTCTCCCTCTGCCTCTGCCTGTGCCTGTGTGTGTGCACACACTGTCTCTCAAAAGAAAACAAAATTTTAAAAAATTTTAAAGTGATATTTCTACTGTGCTTACTGTTCTTGTGCTTCTTTCTGTCTATTGGTGGTTCCTTGAGGACTCTGGTAATCCGGGTGGAGGCAGAAGGTACCACTTCAATCTGGGCCTGTCTGTTCTGAATGGTCCGCTTCGCTGTAATCCTCAGACTCTTCCAATCACCAGTTGCCTTGGTGATGTTATCACCAACTTTTTTTGTAGACAAACGCAGGGGGCCAATCTTCGGGGCCAGGACAGATGTGGTGCCAACCTCGTCACCAGTGCACCTCAGGTGTGCGACTTTGATCTCGCCGGGGTCAAATTTAGGCGCCATGTCGGAGGCGGCTGGTGTCAGGTGAACCTGGATTCGGGACGACCGAAGACAGTCGCACCTTGGCCTCTTCTGAGCCGAAAGCTGAAAGCTTGACTTCAATATTTTCTTTCTTTTTTTTTTTTTTAATTTTTGTCTTTTTTTAATGTTTTATTTATTTTTGAGACAGAGAAAGACAGAGCATGAACGGGGGAGGGGCAGAGAGAGAGATGGAGAGACCCAGAATCTGAAGCAGGCTCCAGGCTCTAGGCTGTCAGCACAGAGCCCGACGTGGGGCTCGAACTTACAGACCGCGAGATCATGACCTGAGCCGAAGTCGGCCGCTTAACCGACTGAGCCACCCAGGCGCCCCTTCAATATTTTCTTAAACATAAACTAGGAACAGTTCCTTTTCTGCCTTCTTCAAAGAGATGTATTTTAATATTTCAGAGCATTCACCATGTTGGACCCGGTGACACCAAACACATCCAATGGGAGACCCCGGCATTATGCCCTGCTGCAGAGAAGCATTACTGGCCCTCCTGGCGGCTTAGCAAAGAAGGGTTTGGTCAAATCGTATTCGTTAGCATTCCCCTCAGAAGAGTTTCACAGCTTCATATAAATTTGAATGCTAAGTTTCTGAATTGAGATTTTCTGTTTCTAAAACCAGCTCAGCTTTCCTGTGGTTCATACCTTTGAACCAGTCCCTGTTCTGTGTGAAAAATACTCCTGATGCTGAACACCCACACAATTTTTACAACTAGTAAGTAGGCTAGTCCTTGACAGGCTAATCACTTCTTCCTGATGCATATGCTTTCCAAAAGTCAGTCATTTGTTCCCAAACTTGTTTATGCAAGTTGTACTTGGTAATCATATAATTTAATTTAATATTACCCAAATGAAACAAATAGGAGCATGAAGAGAGTTGTGATGTCCATGAAAATAAGTTGAATACTTAGAAAGTCCTGGTAAAGACCTATCGGATACCCAGAAGTAGCTCTAAAGGATTGTCTTTCTCAAGAAAAAAATGCTGTGGGATTAGGTATGGGCAAACAAATGTGTAAGTTCGGGTGGAGGAAAGGTCAAAATCCAGCAGAATTCTGCGCTCAGTTTTCTCTACAAGTGTCTTGAGTCCTCAGTCCAATGAAACTAAAATTGATAGTGCTGCTTGCTCACATTAATGTATGTCTTTTGTACAGCCCTGGTCCATAGACTCCAATCAGAAAAGGCCTTTTAGCCAGATATCAGAGGAATGGTGGATGAATGGAATTGTATGTTTTTAATTAAAAATAACATTTTAAGGGGCGCCTGGGTCGATCAGTCGGTTGAGCGTCCGACTTCGGCTCAGGTCATGATCTCGCGGTCCGTGAATTCGAGCCCCGAGTCGGGCTCTGTGCTGACGGCTCAGAGCCTGGAGCCTGTTTCAGATTCTGTGTCTCCCTCTCTCTGACCCTCCCCCATTCATGCTCTGTCTCTCTGTCTCAAAAATAAATAAACGTTAAAATAAATAACATTTTTATGTTTATTATAATTTTGTGATTCTCCACTCTGATCAGCAGATCCTGATGACCTAGGGAAGAGAGCTTCTACCGTAGACTTGTAGGAGCTGGCCAACCACACGTAGGTAGCGGAATGATTGACCTCAATGCTTGTTAGTGACTTATGTATACTGTTGAATGAATAACCTCTTTTTTTTTTAATGTTTATTTATTTTTGAGAGAGCATGAGTCGGGGAGGGGCAGGAGTGCAAGGGGACAGAGGATCCAAAGTGGGCTCTGCACTGACAGTAGAGAGCCTGATTCTCACGAACCACGAGATCAAGACTTGAGCCTAAGTTGGGCACATAACCCACTGAGTCACCCAGGCACCCCATGAATAACCTAACACACAGAACCCTTTATCTCTGGGTTAAGTGCACTTGATTTTTAATACAGCAGATTTTTAGAACTTAATTACATATAATATGTCTAGACCTATTAGCTGAAAGAATGGTTTCAGGTCCTTCAACTTATCCTGTAACTGCCTAAAATACATTTTTTTTACTTAAGGCTCGCTGGCACAATTGTAGATGTGTCATATATATTGCTTAAATGCGTAGAGCCCCCAAAAGAGAAGTCTTTGATTTTGTGTTTACCCCTGTAGTTAGTGAACTTCTGCCATTGTGCTCAGTATATTTTATAATTAGAAAAAGAATGACCCACACTTGGTCCCGTATGATAATCTTTACATTTGAACTTTTTATAATTCAGTAAAAAAAATTGGAAAGCTTTTTACCGGTTGCAGATAAATTGTTAAATTTGTGCCAGATGACAGAAAATCAAATGCATTTGAGTTTTGAATACTGAAATATGGAAGGGGAAAACTTGTACTGTAAATGGTACTGTGCTAAAGTTGACTTCCTCTTTCTACAATGTGTTAGGGCCCCTCCCTATATTTCAACCCTTGCCCAAAAGAAAAGCCATGTTATTAGATCAAGGGCAAGCATCCGTTCCCCTCTTCTTCCTCCTCAGCAGAGCCTCAAATTTTACTCAGCTGTCTGTCCAGTCCACAGGTGAACCTTAATCAGTCCATGCCAATGAGTGTTGGGTCTTTCCCTGGTCCACAATGTGCCTGTAACTTAAATTTGCCTAATACAAGCTGAAGGACAAACTAACTTGTTATCGAGGGAGGTTTTCCTTCTACCACTGGATGTGAATAAGGGGACATACTGCCTATTTGCTGCTGACAGCCACCTTACCACCACGAGGAGCGGTAGCAGAACAACAATATAGAAAAAATGGAGGTGCTTTAAGACGTGGCTGAGCTTAACCTTAGAGCCTGCTTCACTCTGGACTTGTTAGGTGAGATAATACATTTTCCCATTATCTCAGCAAGTGTGAGCTGGGTTTTCTGTTACAGAAATTTTATATCCTAATACAAAATACCAAAAATTTTCAAGAAATTTTGCCTCAATTTTTTTAAGTTTATTTATTGATTTTGAGAGAGGGGGTGGGGGTGTTCTAGTGGGATAGGGACAGAGAGGAGGGGAGAGCCTCAAGCGGGCTTGGCATTGTCAGCTCAGAACCCGACTTGGGCCTCAAACTCACGAATTGTGAGATTGTGACCTGAGCCGAAGCCAAGAGTCAGATGCTTAACTGACTGATGGACCCACGCACCCCTACCTCAATTTTTTTTTTTTAATGTTTACTTGTTTTTGAGGGACAGAGACAGAGCATGAGCGGGGGAGGGGCAGAGAGAGAGGGAGACACAGAATTCGAAGCAGGCTCCAGGCTCCGAGCTGTCAGCACAGAGCCCGATGAGGGGCTCGAACTCCCAGACTGTGAGATCATGACCTGAGCTGAAGTCGGTCGCTCAACCGACTGAGCCACCCAGGCGCCCCACCCCTGCCTCAATTTTTAAGTGGCCTGCTTTGCTGATGTAGTCAGTACGTGCCTGGTCTAACTATTGTGCAGTCCAGCACTGCCAGGTGCTGCAGGGGTGGCAAATTGAAGAGGGGCAAGTGTGCATATGCAAGGAGACGAGATAAGAAGTTTTGTGGTGGCTTTGGGATGGACCGTTAAAGATAGGGACAAGTGGAACACTTAGACATTTAGGAGGTAAAATTGATAAGATTCAGTGATTGACTAAATATTGGGGGAAGGGAGAGACAAGGTGGCAAGCATGACCTAGGGTTTCTATTTTGTGTAAGTAGATGGGTGGTGGTCTACTCACTGAGCTCGAGAGAGCACAGGAAGAAGACAAGTTGATATTAACAAGAATTTGATGTTGGAAACATTGATTTTGAGATGCCTTTGATATATCCAATGTAGATTTTTCTATAGCAGCTCGAGACATAATTTATCCTTTTAAAATCTACAGTTTTGAGGATTTTAATACATTCATAGAGCTATGCAATCATCATTACTAATTTCTTTTTTTAACATTTTCACTCCAAAACCCCATACCCATGAGCAGTTTTCTCATTCCTTCTTCCTCCAAACCCTGGCAACCGCTGATCTACTTTTAGTGTCTGGATTTGCCTGTTCTGGATAAGCAACTCATCACATAAAATGTGATGATAAAGTTAATGGCTGGGTTTCTCATCAGAAATCATGGAGGCTAGCTTTTTCTTCTCAGGATGGCGTCCAATAGGCACTCAGAATGGTCTAGTGTTTGACATACCATCGTTGGCTGTCCTACGATACAGCCTCTAACAAAACCAGGCTGTCCTGAACCCTGGTAATAGAATCATTTACCTTTATACCAAGAAGATTGGGAAAGCATCCAATTCTGCTTGTGGGGTGTGCCCAGGCCGACTTTGAGGAGTTCATGCTATGAGACCTAGAGTTCTCCTGAGGTTGTCTAAAATGAAAGAACATATCATCAGGACCTATGGTGGTTCCATGTGAGCTAAGTGTGTTTGTGATAGGACCAATTGTGCTTTCCTTGTTGATGAGCAGAAAATTGTTTTGAAAGTGTTGAAGGCACAAGCACAGAGTCAGAAAGCTAACTAAAAAAGTGAAGTTTTTTTGAGTAATAAAAATTTTTTTTAAATCACAGAGGCTAGAAGGCAGTAGGTGACATATGTATGTATGTATGTATGTATTTTGTGATTTTGTGATTTTATGATTTTATCTTAAAGGAATCTCCACACCCAGTGTGGGGCTTGAACTCACAACCCCGAGATCAAGAGTTGCACGCTTCTCCAACTGGGCCAGCCAGGTGCCCTTAGGGTGATATACTTAAAGTCCTGAAAAAAAAATTGTCAACCAATTGAAAAGAGGTACTTACAAACAGGTATTTGCACACCAACAATGTTCACCAACGTTCATAGCATTATTCACAAAAAGTAGAAACAACCCAAGTATTCATTTATAGAAGAATGGATAAAAAATGTGTAGTGTGTCCATACAGTGGAATATTATTTGGTCATAAAAAAGGAATGAAGTATGGATCCATCCTACAACATGGATGAACCTTGAAACATGCTGAGTAAAAGAAGCCAGACCCAAAAGGCCACACACACAGTGTGATTCCATTCATATGATCCGTCAAGAATAGGCAAACCTAGAGAGACAAAAAGTAGAGTGGTAGTTGATGGGTGATGAAGAGAAGGGCAATTGGGGACTACAGGTTTCCTTTTAGGTTAAAGTAGAAATGTTCTAGAATTAAACAGGGATGGTGGTTGCATAGCATTGCGAATATACTAAAAAGCACTGAATTGTATACTCTAAAATGTTTAAGGTGGTGAATTATGTTACATGAAATTTATCTAAATAGAAGAATTTTCTGTTTCAGAAATGGGAAAGGATGATGAGACTATTTCCCCATATCTGATATTAAAGGACAAAACTGGATTTATGGTGTCTCTAGTAAGGGAGAACTGCTTGTCAGGCATGGTCTCCAAGAGCAGAGCAGACTGCTGATCTCCTGTAGAGTTTTTGAGAAGTGTGGAATTCATGGATTGATGGCCTTTCAGAAGTGTGAATGGGTTGACATCATCTGTGGAAGTGTGGTTGCTCAGGTGAGACATACTGATTTGCAGGTGCTCAGGTGCACTTTTACCACAGCGGGTCCATTCTTATTTATTGACTGATTTTCAAAAGCAAGAGTGAACATTGGTTGGTTTGCAAAAGTATGTTCAGTTCAGCTAATTGTCACAGATAGATGGAAGAGACTTAACAACCAGTTCTGGTGGCTTCTTGTTACCATGGCTACACAACAATCCATCTTTCCCTAACTTGGTAGGAGCCTTCTTTTTCTCATACCAACCTCTTCCATGTCTGTAACCTCTTCCATTCTCTCCCTCAGGGTCTGATCAATGAGAGGGAAAGGGCAGGAATCTCCTTCAATACAGGCTCTGTGCTTCTTTACTCATACATCTATTCAACAAATTGTGTCATGGCATACAGAGGAGGAGAATAATACAATCCCTGTCCCAGAGTCTGGGGGTGGAACTCAGCTACACTCGTTCTGTCTAGAAGAGGGAGGGAGGTTCCCAGAGGAGAAAAGCCTTGAATGGACCTGACCCTGACTCAATCCTGACACTTACTCTATCCGTGTAAGTATGCAGGACAAATCAGGAGAAAAGGCTTTCAAGAGAAGCAAGTTAACAGTATATCGTGATTAAGTTTTTATGTCAATTCATCTAGATAAGAAATTAATATTTATTAGTTACTTGCCTTGTGTTAGGCTTTGCTAAGTGCTTTAAATGGGTTTTACTAAAACCTCACAAAAACCTTATGATTAGGTACCACTCTTGACATCATTTGCCAAGGAGGAAATTTACTCTCAAAGGGCTAAATAATTTGCCCAAGGTTATGTGGTAAGCAGCAGAGGCTGGATTCAAATACAGACCATCTGACTTAATAGCTACTTGGAACCTTTGATAAATTACAAGTTTAACATAGGGAAGAAAAACGTAGCCTACAGAAGAGGGCATTCAATTTCAGTGTGAAGTATATCTAATCCACCTTAATAAGACAATTTATGTTTCAGGTATCGATCAGGATTTGCATTCAAAAGTATTTTAAATATTATGAAAAAGTATTTGGATAGGGTGGCTTAGTCAGCTGAGTGTCTGACTTGATTTCGGCTCAGGTCATGATCTCATGTTTTGTGAGATCGAGCCCTGTATCAGGCTCTGCGCTGACAGCATGGAGCCTGCTTGGGATTCTCTCTCTCTCTCTCTCTCTCTCTCTCTCTCTCTCTCTCTCTCTTTCTCTCTCTCTCTCTCTCCCCCTCTGACCCCCTCAAAAATAAGTAAATAAACTTTTTAAAAAAAGGTTTTTGGTACAATATATATCCCATAATTTAACAGATAATAACTGTTGAATTCAACAGTTATTCAACAGAATTGAATAATTCTGATTGAGCCATCAAGTTAAAGGAACTGAAGGAAATTTACAGAGAAAACTGGTTTTATCCTTCAGAAAGAAGCTTATAAGGGTGACACAATGAGGATGATAGGTATATATGTACATTTATTAAGGGTCAAATCAGAACACTAATCAGGGAGCCTGGGTGACTCAGTTGGCTAAGTGTATGACTTCAGCTCGGGTCGTGATCTTGCTGTTTATGAGTTCGAGCCCCATGTCTGGCTCCGTGCTGACAGCTCAGAGCCTGGAGCCTGCTTCAGATTCTGTTTCTCCCTCTTTCTCTTCTCCTCCCCTGCTTGCACTCTGTCTCTCTCTCAAAAATAAAGATTAAACAAATTTTTTTTTAATAAAAACACAAATTGCCTAAGTACTTACCCTGTGGTACATGGCTTATATGCAAAAAGTGGGTTTTTTTCCCTAAAAAAAAGTGTCTGTAACTTCCATCAACTTCTTAAAGAATTCTGTTACCACCCCCCACAAAAAGCTAAGAATGACTGCTCTGAAATTTTCAGCAGGGAAAAATGACTAATACATTCCTAATTTTGCTTCCATTTACATTTCTTTCTCAATGTTAATTACTGGTTACATTACACAGTTTGCTTTGGTTACCATATTTTCTAGTCAAGGATTTTTGGGTCACAAGGTAAAGACATTACTTAAAACTAATTTAAGCAAAAAGGACTTCATGGAAGGTTCTCGATAGTTAATGGAATCCAAGGGCATCAAGCAGAGCTGGGACCCACAGAGGACTGGACCAGGAAGCTGGCAGTCAGCTTAGCTTCCCTTACTCAAGTTCTCTCTCACATTGTCCCCTCTGTTGGCTTCTCAGCAGACCAGCAATCACTGCTTATACGTGCGTGTGACCCTCCGTGGTTGCCCTCACTCCCTGGTTTGCTCGTGCTCTGTTCACTGGCCTGCGGAAATGATGACACAGCATCTCACAGTGCCCCGTTCAGAACTCTCAGGACGGAGTCTCTGCTGGACCCACTGCTGGTCTCGTCAGCCACAGGCAGAAAGGCAAGTGTGAGTGCGGCTGCTGGGTGTGACCATGGGCAACTCCCAGAAAGGGGAGCAGAGGCTGAGAGGCACCCCATCTGTGTCTCCTAGTCCACTCCATTGAAAGTGGATTTGCTTGTCTGTATGCCTGAATTTCAGGAAGTTTTCATTTATAATAGTCTCTATAATCTTAAAATATTCTCTTTTCCTATGGAGAGCATTAAGAGAGAAGACTTTACATAAAACCATGATCTTACTTTTAGATTGAAATCTCCATTATGTTGATTTAGGTCTTTTATCTGTATTGCAAACTTGTGGAATTTGTGTCACTTTCTCATGTTACAGTTTCAGATCCTGGTCCCTATCATCATCCATCCACCCATACACACATTAGCTGAAAAGATAGATGCCTTCCTCAATATTTAGCTTAAAAGTCGTCATGGTTGGTATATTGGTTAATATCAGTCATCTGAAGAGGTGAATCCCAACCTGTAGTGTCCCATATGTATTTTATTTCACAAACCCTCTCCCTTCTCCAGGAGTGCTATGAGATCTGCCATTTTTTGAAAAATGAATTTAGGGGTGCCTGAGTGGTTCAGTCAGTTAAGCATGGGACTCCAGCTCAGGTCATAATCCCACGGTTCGTGAGTTTAAGCCCCACGTCAGCCTCTGTGCTGACAGCTTGGAGCCAGGAGCCTGCTTCGGATTCTGTCTCCCTCTCTCTCTACCCCTCCTCCCCCTCAAAAATAAATACACATTAGAAAAAGAAAAATGGGGCTGCCTGAGTGGCTTGGTCAGTTAAGCATCCAACTTTGGCTCAGGTCATGATCTCATGGTTCGTGAGTTTGCTCCCCACACCGGGCTCTGCTCTGACCGCGCAGAGACTGCTTGGGATGCTGCCTCCCTCTCTCTATGCCCCTCCCCTGCCCACGCTCTGTTGCCCTCTCTCTCAAGAATGCATAAACATTGAAAAAGAATTTTTTTTAAATAATGGGACCCCAGCCCCAGAGGAGGCTGCCACCTGATTTAACACCACCAACTGATAGCAGTGAGCTGCCACCTGGAGGTGACTTATGCTGCCCTTGAGTTCATTCTCCCTCTCAGGTTTCTGACAGCTCCCTCGGAGTCAGCTTGCCAAGGGTCGGAGTCCTTGTCAATGAGCAACTGTCCTCTCTGGAAATCTAAATCCTTTTGAACAGTTTATATTTCATTCGGGTCATTGTGCAAAAGTATATTGGATTAATTATGGAGGGCCACTCAGGTAGAAATGAAACAGCTTAGAGAAATGATCACATATGTACTATATATACAGGCGTATAAACTGTTCCTAAAGTACAAGTGTAAAAATTATGCATCTATGAATACAAATTATCTATACTGAAAAGGAGAGTAAGTCAGACTTCATTCTAGAAGACAGCCCAGCCCCACATGTCCTTTCCGATCCACCTTCCAGGGAGGTGTGGAAATGACAAAGCCTCCCTCAGGAAGGCCTACCAGACAATACCTAGTAATAGAAGAAAGGCCTTTGCCCCTACAGGGCCCAAAGCAAGGCTTTCCAATTTTGTTTGCATAAAATACCACTGCTTACAAAGTAAACATTAGCAGAATAATTTAACAAATATGGCTGTTGTCTTCCTGCCAGGTAATCCATTGATTATTTAGGATTTAAGACAAACTAAAGCCTTCGCAATTAATTGCTCTTTAGAAACTAATTCCAAAACTGTATGCAGAATGCTGCCTCTTTCCAAAAGAAACTTGAAGATAAAGAATGTGTATGTATACAGGTTAACAAAATAGAAATGAACATAGCAAGCTGGGACATGAGGAGAAGCAGATGTGCTGACCCTGAGGAACCACTGATTACCATGATTGATCATTGGATTTGACTTTGACAGCAAGTATACAAATCAGGAAATAGAAAACCTGAAAGCAATGGAAGGGCTAATGAATGGTGGTTAATGTTATAATTCATAGTTTCACATTTCTCAAATACCCATGTTTTTCACCACCTGAATTTGCAGCTGCATCGATATTTAAGGCTTTCATATTGTAACAAGACGCCACTGGATCAGAATCTTCTAGTACATTCCAGCACGAGCTCTACTGGACTGTGTGTCAGCTTGCTCTTCCAACTCAGAATCATTTGAGTCTTGTGTTTTAGGAAATAGAAAAGGAGGATTAAACTAGCGATGAGCTTTTGCCATATGTTTAGCTCCTTCATCTCTGACTGGAAAATTTGAGGTAATAAGGTCCCCAACATTTTGGCCTGAAAAACATCTCTATTATTCTTGGGAGTCATGACAAATAAAAAAAAGAATAAGTTACATTGTTCTCATTACATAGAATAGACACTTTCAACTGGAAGATTCTCAAGATGTACTTCTGGCGCAGGTCAGAGAGACTGGAGAATCTAACCAGACAGGATTCTCCTCTTACCCTTTTCTGGATCTGAGATCCCTGCCCTCAAGAGCCCACTTGTAGAGCCCAACGCCCAGTACAGTCCCCAAGAGCCTCCCAGAAATGGCGCCTGCGCGGAGGGCTGGGTGAGAGTCCTGCGTATACAGCAGTGGTTGGCACCAGAGGACAGCTGCAGACCTTAGGTGCTAGTAAATAAATAGATGAGAACAAAAAACATCCAGATCAGTAATGACCCTAATGGTTCAAGTTCAGGCCAGAAAAAAAAAAATTTTTTTTTAAGGGGAATAACTTGTCAAAATAAAATTGTCAAAATGAGACTTCACAGATTTCACCTATACACAGTCTCCTCCTTTGATCACGCGTGTGGCATGTTCCTCAATCTCTATGATCATCCAATTCTCATCAGAAACTATATCAACTATTTAGCAACTCTGCCTTAATGAGAATGAGAAGATGTGGGGTGAGGAGAGTGACAGCAGACAGAATACATTCTATTTTCTGAATTAAGACGAGAGGCAAGGAAGAAATGTGGACATGATCAATTTCTATCAGTAATCAAATAAAAAACACTAATTTTCAGAAAAGAGAAATTATAGGTTAAATGCCACTTTACTTTTCCTTGAAAAATCTGCATTTGGTCCCAATCCACCAAAACGAATGTAATCTTGGATTTATCTCCGGCCAGGTACTACCCTATCTTGCTTCGTTCATGGTTAAAACCTTCTAAAATCTACCTCCTGTCCGTTGGAATTTTTATTTAACCAAAGAAATCAGCATAATAACATATGTATATATTAATAGTAATGTATGTATTGTTGTAGTGTGATTACGAGAACGGTTTGACTTGTAGAACATTTACATCATCATTATGTTCTTCAACTCTGTTCCATCACATTCCTCTTCAGAGGTGGGGCACCTGGGTGGCTCAGTCAGTTAAGCATCTGACTCTTGGTTTTGGCTTAGGTCATGACCTCAGAGTTCATGAGTTCACGTCCCACTTTGGGCTCTGCACTGACAGTGTGGAGCCTGCTTGGGATTCTCTCTTTCCCTCCCCTGCTCATGTTCTCTGTTTCTCTCTCTGTCTCTCTCTCTCTCTCTCTCTCTCTGTCTCTCTCTGTCTCTCTCTCTCTCTCTCTCTCTCAAGTAAATAAATAAACTTTAAAAAATTATTTAAAAAATCTGTTTGCACATAGAATTCTAACAGATGTGATTCGCTCATGATGGCACACAGGTGCAGAAAACCATTCGTGACGCTGTGACATATTGTTGATTAATTCCTTTAGTTAAGGAAAATTTCCAGCTGACACATGGTAGCCATTGGAAGTGCTTAACCACGAAGATAGGGGCTGTCCCTCCAGGACGAGAGCACGTGTGCAGTTCTTCCAATAGCGAAGGCCTGCTTTCTCCCCTGAACTGCTGAGCGTTGGGACCTTCATCAATCAGCACAACACCCAATCTCTCAGCCAACAAGCAGCAGATTCTTAAGAAGCTTTTTTCTTATTTTTCTCCTGGAATGCTGCTACCGCGAGATCAAAGCCACACTCAGAAATATCTTTGCATAGTATCTACGCTGATTGTTTTTCTCGGTGCAAAACGAGAGAGTGCGTTGGCCCAGTGGTTCAAAAGCTCTTATCACAGAGATGAGTGAAGGGAAGTTATGAGCCCCTTCTTTCTTGACCTATGATCCCAGGGGCCTGAGCTCTAAAAGGTCAAGGCGGCAGCCTCCCTGAGAGCCATAAGCTGTGGGCCAAGAGCAAACTAAGCTGGGTCTGGACTGAGAGAAGTTAGTACACAGAGGCACAACGGTCCAGATGTAAGCGCCTGACTTGCAATAGAGGCCCACACACCATTTTTGCCGATTCCCCTTGTTCCCACTGTGCCTGCTTCCCCCCCTCACACGTTCCACTTGCCCTTAACCAGCCTGGTCTGTCACATGGCAGATTCCCAGCCTCTGCCCTCTCCTTGTTCTCTTCATGCCTCAGTTTCCACTGCCACCGACCTCAGCTGCCGCCTGAATGCCAGTGCTCCTTGAGTGTCTGTCCTGGGCCCTCCTTGGGTGATTTCACCTGCGCCCCCAGCTTCAACTGCCTCCAGTATGCTAATTCCGTGCAGCCTGGATTCCCAGCGCATCTAGCTCCCCCTATCCAGGCCCCAGATGCTTTCTAGAGAGCCCCCCTTCCATGCCCTTCTAGCATTGCATTTGTCATGTGCATCTGATGGGGTCTCTCAGAAATGTTTCACGTGGGAGTCCGGAGTGAGTCCCACTTTACACAGCAGATAGTGGTTGGCACCAATGGCACAATTGCAGACCTTACACAAACTGGCAGATTCTATCTGGGCACAAAGAACAAACCTCTGTTCGTACGTCCTCCCTCAGCTCTTCATTTTGCCTTCTGCCGCGTCGTTAGGCGATTCCATTCTTAGATTCGCGTGAGATGATACCAGAAGGCAGTTTATATAAAAGCGTTAGCTCTCCTCATGTATCCTAGCATAGTGCGTGGTAAGCACCTATTTTCCCAAACCAGCAAGCCTTCTATCAGACCTGACTCCTTCCTGTACCATCAGCTCTACCTCGGAAAGCTCAGCTCAGCTCGGCTCTACCTCTGAAATCTCTCTTGACATCTCCCTCTCTCTCCATCCCTCTGCCTAAAGCGGCCTTCATCATCTTTATCTTCTAACCATCTCCAGATTGATTGTCACCGTTTCCTCTCTCGTTCATTGAGTTGACTTCCTAAGGCATGAACGGCATCAGGCCTGCGCACATTTGGTGGCTTCTGGGTGCTTGTAAGCACAGCTCAGTTCTGGTGCCTGGTGCCCTCAGGCCACCTTATCAGCTGCCTCTCCTGATCGCTCCCCAAGGACCCCGTCCTTGAGACACCCCTAACTTCTGGTCCCAGAGCCACCTCCTCCCGTGCCCCATGCCACTACTGGCCACACTGTCTCCTTAGCTGTCTCTTCAGCTCTGAGTGTCCTTGCGTTTGCCAGTCAAACATCCACTTAATCAAAAACCCAGCTGGGAGCACTTGGGTGTCTCGGTTAAGCATCCAACTTCGGTTCAGGTCATGATTGCAAGGTTCGTGGGTTCGAGTCCTGTGTCAGGTTCTGTGCTGACAGCTCAGAGCCTGGAGCCTGCTTCGGATTCTTTGTCTCCCTCTGCCCGGCCTGCCCCTGCTCACACTCAGTCTCTCTGTCTCTCTAAACATCAACAACAACAACAACAAAACCCAGTTCAGACATAAGCACCCCCGACTCCCTTGGACACACTCAGCCGTTCTCCCCTGTGCTCCCCTGGGCCTGTGGACCCACCTCCGGGAGGACAGGCCTGGGCTGTTATCTTACACATCCACATACAGGCCCCACTTCCTCGTGCGATGCATTGGGAGGTCAGGTGCTCAAAATTGCCTGTTGGTTTTGATTTCACCAGAATAAGAAAGCTGAAAAGTCCCAGATCCACTTCCTAACAGTCTCATTACATTTTAATTGCTCCTCTCCCCACCACAGATAATGTTTAAATGAGAGTCTACTCTGACATATTTATTGAAATGACTTCTAGAAGCAAAGAATAAGCCCTTATAAGGAAACTCTCCCAGTGGAAGCCTGTTCCTGAGGTAACAGGAATCCCCCATCGAGTGGGCACACTGTCTTCACCTGGACAACCTGGAGTCCAGCAGGAGAAGGGTGGGTGGGAGAGAGGAGAGGAAAATGTGTTTCCATTAAAAGGAAAAAGAAGTGGTGTTGTGGGGCACCTGGCTGGCTTAGTCAGTGGAGCGTGTGACTCTTGATCTTGGGGATGTGAGTTCGAGCCCCACGTTGGGTGTAGAGATTACTTAAAAATAAAATCTTTAAAAATTTTTTTTAATGTTTATTTTTGAGAGAGAGAGAGTGAGTGGAGGAGGGGCGGAGAGAAGGAGACCCAGAATCCAAAGCAGGCTCCAGGCTCCAAAGTGTCAGCACAGAGCCCGACAAGCGGCTTGAACTCACAAACTGCAAGATCATGACCTGAGCTGAAGTTGAACGCTTAACTGATTGAGCCCCCAGGCACCCCAAAATAAAATCTTTAAAAAAAATAAATGGTGTTGTAAAACCTCCCAGAGTTAGGACCCTCACCGCCTAACAGCATAGCCTAACCCCTCATACGTGTCTAAGCATGTAGGTCAGTCAAACTACAGCGGTAACTGGGCTGAGAGAACTGCAAAGAGTGAGTGAACCTGCGTGGTGTTCAGACGAAGACAGTTGACCAGCTTTTACTGACAAATCCGTCCTCCTATCTCAGTGACAAATCCTTCAAGGTCAGAGGCCATGCCCTTTGCAACTTTAACCCCACACCCACGCCCCCCCTTTCCTCACATCCTACCTAGTCCCTGGTGGGCCAAAAATAAAGGTTTGCCACAGTGAACCTAACAATAGCTCCAAGGCAGGCCAGAAGGACTAGAAAGTAGAATGGCTTCTACAGTGACCAAATCTAAAACTTATTCTCCCCTAAATCCCTGGGCAGGGATGAGATTGCAATGTTTCATGGCAAGTGATAGTAACAGCATCACCCATCCTCCAAGTCTTATCCCCTTAAAACACACAAAAAATCATGTATTCCTGGGGCTCCTGGGTGGCTCAGTCACTTAAGCATGCAACTTTGGCTGTCCATCCTGGGTTAACCTTTTGAGTTTCTGTGTCCTCACCTGTCAAGAGGAATACAGCAGGGGCCTCACAGGAAGGGTGTCAAGCACTTGGCTCAGTGCTGGGCACATGAGATGTAGTCTATATTTAAAAAAAAAAAAAATGTAATGTTTATTTATTCTTGAGAGAGACTGAGTGCAAGTGGGGGAGGGGCAGAGTAAGAGGGAGACACAGAATCCAAAGCAGGCTTCAGGCTCTGAGCTGTCAGCACAGAGCCCGATGCAAGGTTCAAACTTGTGAACCATGAGATTATGACCTGAGCCGAAGTCGGATGCTCAACCAACTGAGCCACTCAGGCGCCCCTATTGTTTTTTAAGATTTTATTTTTAAGTAATCACTACACCCAACGTGGGGTTTGAACTTACAACCCTGAAATCAAGAGTTGTATACTCCACCAACTGAGCCAGCCAGGTGCCCCACAGATGTGGTCTATTTTATTGTTTTTATCATTATGTGGGTCTTCAGTAAATTTGAGATGAGAGCAGAGATTCTACATTAAGGTAGAACACTATTGAAATATTAATGGATCTGGCAGTTTGGCAAGGTACAATGGAGAAATAGGTACCGACAAAAACAAATTAGTAAAGCAGCATGTTAAAACCTAAGACTGACAACACCTAGGCAGGACTTTTTTTTTTTTGAAAACTGGCAGGTGGGGAGGAGAGGGTCTAGGCTCAGCCCACCATGTGAAACAGGAGAGGGAAACAAACAGGGGGTCAGCTCTCAACCATCATTTAGGTTCTAGGTGGCAGCAGGTTCCCACCTGGAGAGGAGGAAGCAGCCCAGAAATCTAGGCATCCAGTGATCCAGAGTCTGGATGTTAGATGCCCTGTCTAGAATTCTGGCTCCTGAGAAGAGAGATCAAGAACCACTCAGAAGCCTTGTTCTGAGGTGATGGAGCTCTGGGCTTCTGAGGCTCTTCCCCACCCCACCCCATAGGCTACCAAGCACAGCTTCCCACAGGAAGTGGGGTGACTGCTAATTTTTTTTTTCCATGAGGCTTGATCCTACAACCTTGGGATCATGACCTGAGCTGAGATCAAGAATCAGTCAACAAACTGAGCCACCCAGACACCCGTAAAGCTCTTTTTTTCTTAAGTTTATTTATTTATTTTCAGAGAGAGAGAAAGCACAAGTAGGGGAGGGGCAGAGAGAGAGAATCCCAAGCTGACTCCACACTGGCATCATGGAGGCTGATACGGGGCTGAAACTCACAAACTGTGAGATCATGACCTGAGCTGAAGTCAGATACTTAACCGACTGAGCCACCCAGGTGACCACCCCTAAACTCTTTAATTACCTATTGCTTGAGCCCTGCTCAGGAACCTGCATTGAGGGATAGAGGTCAGTGAAGTCAGTGGTCCCAGCTATGAGCAGTTGGTGGAGAAAGTCAAGAACATGGGATGGAAACCACACATCCTGAATTCAGTAGGTTGAATTATCAATTGTCGGTGTTGGTCAATGTTTTTCTTCCCATGCGAGTCTTTGTGCAGAGGCACTTAGCATGCAGATAGGCACATACTGTTAACGTGCAGATATTTTTATAATAATATCATCTGGCATTTATATGGTAAAAAGGGAGGTGATTGTTATGCCCATTTTCCAGATGAAGCCCTAGCAAGATTATAAATGCTAGCAGGCAGTTAATAAGTGGCAGATCTGGGAGTTGAAAAAGGAATCCTCTTCAAAGGATAAGTGGATAAAGAATGTGGCATATATGCAATGGAATATTATTCAGCCGTAAAAAGAAGGAAATCCTGTCATTGGCAACAGCAGGAATGAACCGGGAGGACGTTATGCTAAGTGAGATAAGCCAGACACAGAAGGATGAATACGTATGCTCTCACTTATATGTGAAATCTGGAAAAGTCAAACTCCTAGAATAGAGGAACAGAATGGTGCTGCCAGTGGCTGGGGGTGGGGAAATAGGGAGATGATGGTCCGGTTTACGAACTTTCAGTTATAAGATGGGAATCTACTGGACAGCATAGTGATAATAGTTAATAATACTGTACCATATGCTTGAAATTTGCTAAGGAAGTAAATCTTCAATGTTCTCACACCTCACACACAAAAGGTAACTATGGGAGTGATGGATGTGTTCATTAACTTGATTGTGGTAATCATCTCATAATGCATTCATACAGTATATTAAATCATCATGTTATACTCCTTTAAAAAAAATCACATTGTACGACCTAAATATATACAATTTGTATTTGTCAATCATACCTCAATGAAACTGGAAAAGAAAAGAGACATAAAAAAAAAAAGAAAGAAAAAAGGAATCCTGGGTACCTGGGTGGCTCAGTCGGTTAAGTGTCTGACTCTTGGTTTCGGCTCAGGTCATGATCTCATGGTTTGCGAGTCAGAGCCCCGTGTCAGGCTCCATGCTGACAGCGCAGAGCCTAGTTGGGGTTCTCTCTCTCCCTCTCTCTCTGACCATCACCTCCCCTGCTCGCCCACACACTCTCTCTCTCTCTCATGTTTAATGAACTGAGCCACCCACGCACCCCTGCAGCTCTTTTTAAGTCCCAGCCTTCTCTCTGGTGAACTTGATCAGTGAACCCTGAGGCCAGCTCCTTCTCCCCCTACTTCTCCTTCCCCTCTCCTCCCCTCCCTTCCCTGCCTTTCTGTGGTTTGTGTAAACTGTGAGCCACTAAAGGCTCCCTTTCTTTCAGCTACTTTGAGTTGGGTTTCGGTCACTTACACATAAAGAATACTGACTAATGTGTAAATATCTCCATTCAGGGGCAGAAACCAAAAGACACACAGAGACAGAGCCAAGCGATGTGTGGGAAGGCTGCCTCCCCAGCACCCACACTGGCACACAGTCGGTGTTCAAGAGGGACTGAGCGAATAAAACGGCAGAGAGGCAAGCACTGAACCTCTCTTGAGTGGGCAGAGAGGTGCCCCTGCCTGCAGGGCTGCTCTTGGTCCCAGGCTCACTTCTGGGTTCTCTGAGTGAGTCCTAGCCGTGTCTGCCCTTGGGTTGCCATGAGGCCGGGAAGGGCCACCCTAAGATCCCATCTGCCTGTTGCCACACAAATGTTTACAATAAACTTGGCCACCACCCTCCACATCCTTGAGGTGAATCCCAGGCTCTGGATTTCTTGCAGCCCAAAGTGCCTCATGTGCTGTATGTCCTAATGACAGTTGCAAGATACAGATGGTCATCGAGTCTTACAAATGAGATTAGGGCTCAGGGACATCAGGCAACTTGCCTAAGGGCACAGTGCTAGCAGGTAGCAACATCGTAGCTTTCATCCAAGTCTTCTCCAAGTGCATGCTGCTGCCTTAATCCCCTCCATTCAGAAATATTTCTCCTTTCCTCTCCTACTGCCCCCTACTCATCAGGAATAGCCATGGGGCCTTTAAGCATTTTGGGGAGAACTCTTTCTCTGAGAAGGGAGCAGGAATAAAGGCCAGTGAGGCAGGGACACATCAATCTATAACATTCCATGGCTCTCAGGGGATCTGGTACCTGTGCTGCCAGATCCCCCGAGGCACATGGCCCTGGGCCCATGCCCTTTGTTTATCCAGATCCCGCTTCTGAGGCCACCCCCAGCCTGCCCACTGAGGCTCCATTCTTTACCCCAGTTTGACTTGGTTCGTGCCCAGCTTCTGGTTTCAGCACTTGGTTTCTTGGTGGGTCAGGAGTGCACTCACCCCAAAGGCTCCAAAATCGAATGGGAAGTTCCAGGCTGGTCTCCTTACTGTCTGCTCTCCTTGGAGTTCCACCCCACCCAGGCAGCTGTGTTGTAAGTCTGAAGCATGCACCCTCATTTCTTCCATCTTCCTTTTCTTCCTCACCCCCATACCAGAAGCTACCTTGAGGCCGTGCGCATTAGGCCACTTAGGATTACTTTTCCATAATTACATATCCTCCTGGTGTTCTCTGATTGTGCAATGTTTTTGTCTATTGGATCTCTTTAAAGAGTAAGGGCTACACAGCAGCAAGAGTACATCATATAGTTCTTTTATAACCTTGTATATCCTGGGACAGAACTTAAGCCCACAGGAAGTGCTCAACAAACAAGCACCGCAGATTTAGTAACTCAAGAATCAGTTACATATGAAGGTGGATCGAGACAAACCAGACCTAGAGAGAGATAGAGCAAGTCTGTTACTCAGGAAAAAAAAAAGAAAAATGGATTTGAGTGCCTGCTATACTCTAGTAAGTGAGTTACTTTGAAAGAGAAAAGAATACAAAATGAGAATACGTCACGTCTCTGCTCTCTGTGCAGCACCGTCTACTGGGGGACCACAAGCAGAAACTAATGATTTAGTGCAATGTGATAAACACAATGGTGAAAATTGCTACAACATTCCATAGAAGGAAACAGAGGACAAAGTCACTGTTATGCCTGAGAGAATTTGAGAAGACTTCACAGAACACTTGATTTGGGTCTGGAAACATGAATAGCAGTTTGCCAGTCATGACTGAGAGATTGCTTTCTTTGGAAGTTACGGCCATATATCCCATTATATGGATGCCAACCCGTCTGCCCAGCCATTTTATTTATCTATCTTTATTATTTTTTAAAGATTTTATTTTTTTTTTTTTTAATTTTTTTTTTTCAATGTTTATTTATTTTTTTTGGGACAGAGAGAGACAGAGCATGAACGGGGGAGGGTCAGAGAGAGAGGGAGACACAGAATCGGAAACAGGCTCCAGGCTCCGAGCCATCAGCCCAGAGCCTGACGCGGGGCTCGAACTCACGGACCGCGAGATCGTGACCTGGCTGAAGTCGGACGCCTAACCGACTGCGCCACCCAGGCGCCCCTAAAGATTTTATTTTTAAGCCATCTCTACATCCAACCTGGGGCTCGAACTCACAACCCTGAGATCTAGAGTCGCATGCTCCTCCAATGGAGCCAGCCAGGCGCCCTAAGCCCAGCCATTTTAATGCTGGACCAACAGCGGGGGCAAAGTATGGATTGTACAATGTCCCTACGGGACCAGTGCCCTGGGGCTTACATGTGTGAGCTACAATCTTAGTTTCATGTAACATCTTCCAAAGCAATTAAAAATACTTTACCCAGATTGACATTGAATTCCCTTCTCTGCGCCCAATTAAAAAAAAAAATCATGATAACAGCCTTATTAGATCTAAAAAAAGACCTGATTAGAAACAGCCTGTTTAAAAATCAATAAACTTTTCTTAATCCCTGCAGTGGAAAAAGAGAGAGGCTCCTCTCTGTCTTCCCTAAAAAGTCAGTATTTATACAAAGCATTACGTTGCCGGATTCAGAGACACAGAGGTGCCCGGGTTTCCACCCAGCTGCCTGCACCCTCTGAATCCCGCATGACTTATTTGGCTATAACTAATCTCAGCTCCAGGCTTGCTTACATTTTTGGGTTACCCTTTCGCCTGGAATGCATCTCAATGTTCTCATTAGTGCTGTCTTCCTAGCCCTGGCCCTCGCTTTGCTTTTGTTGCTGTTACTTTCTGTCCTGCCATTAGTAATCTTGACTGCTCCCAGCATGCAGCCAGGCCCTGGTGTGTTCCCCATCACGCTGACACTCTCTGTTCCCGTGCCAGACGGGCCCTGGACCCCTCCCTCCGTCCCCTGTCCCCACAGCCACTGCGGATCTTCCTGGTTATCTACAGGCAGATTTTTTGTTAATTCTTTTTCTAATTATAAATGTATTTTGTACATTTCCTGGAAGACTATAAAGAAAAATATTAAGAAAACCCTCATAATCCACACTCAGAGTTAAGCACTGTTTTTTTTTCCTGGAATAATCCTTATTGAAAATATATTTTATTGTGTGTTTTATTAAAAAAGTAATATATCTCTTGATGTGATGCGATAAGAATGGCACTTCACTTCTGTGTGTTTCTTGTCACCCCAAATTTAAAACCCCCGTCTAATGAGAAAAACATCAGACAAACCCAAACTGAGGGACACTATAAAATATCTGACCAGAACTCCTCAAAACTGTCAAGGTCATCAAAAACAAGTCTGACAAAATGTTACAGTCTAGAGGAGACTAAGAAGACGTGATCGCTAAATATAATCCTGGAACAGGAAAGGGACATTACAAAACAACTTTTGAAATCCCGTTAAATAACGGACATTAGTTAATAATCATGTGTCAGTATCGGTTCATTATTGGTGACGAACGTAAGATGTTAACAATAGGGGAAACAAGATACTGGATATATGGGAATGTTCTGTATTATCCTCGCAGTTTTTATGTAGATCTAAACCTATTTTCAGATTTAAAGTTTATTTTTTAAAGAAGTACATGATCACTGGGGAAAAGAATTCAGGCAAATGCAGAATTGTGTGGAATAAAAGGCAATCGCCCTCTGCGTCCATCTCTCCACCTCACGTCTGGCACCAGCCTTATTTTCCGGAAATGCTTCCTCTTTATGGCATAGTTGAGCTCACGCTGCCAATGCGGTTTTGAATGCTGGCTTTCTTCGTCAGCTTTACAGCATGAGCCTTTCCCCGTGTCCTGAAGGACTTTTCTTAAAGACAATTTTATAGGTTTTGTGATATTCAAGGCACTGTCTTCTTGCCTAAATTAGCTGTGATCTAGCCCTTATGTTTCCTGAAGATTCGCTTTCATTACCCATGTCTTAGAATGTCTTCTCCTGCAGAAAACTGCTCCTTTGCTTTCTCCAAGCAACAAGGAAGACAGCAAGCAATGGCTTCATCCACGCTCTCCTGGGACCTCCATAAAACTTGCTTAATGTTTCAACAGAGATCGAATTTAAAGCCTTTCTTTTCTTGGGGCACCTGGGTGGCTCAGTTAAGCGTCCGACTTCAGCTCAGGTCATGATCTCACGGTTTGTGAGTTCGAGCCCCACATCAGCCTCTGTGCTGACAGCCCAGAGCCTGGAGCCTGCTTTAGATTCTGTGTCTCCCTCTCTCTGCCCCTCCCCTGCTGGTGCGTTCTCTCCCTCTCTCTCTCTCTCAAAAATAAACATTTTAGAAAATTTAAAGCCTTTCTTTTCTTTATCTCTTCCTTTGCCTTTATTTCTCATGATGGAGGGATTTATAATTCACTGGGGATAACTGTCATTGCTGATGGCTAAAATGTGTGATGTTTCATGCATGGGATTGAATGATGTCCCCCCCACAAATTCATATCCACCCAGAACCTTAGAATGAGACTTTATTTCAAAACAAGGTCTTTGCAGATATAATTCAGGAAAATGAGGCCACACTAGATTAGGGTGGACCCCAAATCCAACGATGGGTGTCCTTCTAAGAAGGCCATGAGAAGACACAGAGACACAGATGGAGAACACCATGAGAAGATGCACACAGGAATTGGATGAACGCGTCTACAAGCCAAGGAACATTCAGGATTGCTGGCAACAACCAGCAGCTCAGAGACAGCCATGGAGCAGACTCTCCCGCCGAGGCCCTAAGAAGGAACCCATCCTGCCAATGCCTTGATTTGGGACTCCCCGTCTCCAGAGCTGCGAGAGAACACATGTCTGTTGTTTTAAGTCGCCCAGTTTGTAGCATTTTGTTATGGCCGGCCTTGTACACTACGTACAGGCGGCCGTGGCCTCGGAGGAACCTGGGTCTAAGCACTTGTGAGAGGAAAGGGGCGATCGTTCTCACTGTGAGAGGGCAAGGAGGTGTCCAGTGGTATCCACCAACATCGCATGTAATGGCAGTCGGCAAAAGTCCAATCAGACAGACAGGTCGGACAGAACGCAGACCACAAAGATCACTTTCTCCCCCTTTGATCTGTGTCCGTATTATTTCCAGAAGGTTTAAGTTGTTGTTTGCCAGAGTTTGCCTTTAATACACAAAGCCTCCAGGTTGACATGTGTTAATTTAATTTGGCTGTGACGAAATATATTACTTTAGCACTTCATTTCTTTTGTTTTTTTTCAAGTTCATTTATTTATTTTGAGAGAGAGTGCACGTGCACAAGAGAGGAGACACAAAATCCCAAGGAAGCTCTGCACCATCACGCCATCGGCGCAGAGCCTGATGCAGGGCTTGAACTCACATGAGGTCATGACCGGAGCCGAGATCAAGAGTCAGATGCTTAACCGAATGAGCCACCCAGGCGCCCCAGCACTTCATTTCTTTTAAATTATTTATTGTGAATGTGCTTTGAGAACACA
Source organism: Puma concolor (assembly GCF_028749965.1). NCBI lineage: Eukaryota > Metazoa > Chordata > Mammalia > Carnivora > Felidae > Puma > Puma concolor. The sequence goes on from NC_141670.1 coordinate 28,250,832, forward strand.
CACACACACACACACACACCCCTCTTAACAGTGATTGCTATATGTATTTTATAATTTTTCTAAAATGACCTTATATACATTTTATGAAGAAAATGTTTTAATAAAATTTCCTTTAAAAGAGGGTGCTGCATCTGCTACAAAAATTGATTGTGATTGCAGAGATTCTCCTCAGATGAGAGGCTCGAGGTTGGTGAGGAAAATGCAGGTGGGACGTTGGCAATAATTTTTCTTTTCTTTTTTTTTTTTTTTAATGTTTATTTACTTTTGAAAGAGAGAGAGGGAGGGAGAGCACAAGTGGGGGTGGAGCAGAGAGAGAGAGAGGGACATACAGAATCTGAAGCTCCAGGCTCCAAGCTGTCAGAACAGAGCCCAACTCAGGGCTCGAACCTGCAAACCAAGAGATCATGACCTGAACCGAAGTTGGACGCCCAACCGACTGAGACACTCAGGCGCCCTGGCAATAACTTTTCCATGGTGAGAACCGGGGACCTTTCAGGTCCAAAAGGTAATCTTGGTGGTGCTATGAGGTACTATGAGGTCCTGAGGCGAGTGTGTGGTGATGAATTCCTCTTGTGGGGGTGGGGGTGGAGACGGTGTTAGAGAGCAGAGCCTTGAAGACGTTTAGTGACTGTTAGTACAACTGTGGGGTCAGAATGGCAAGAGAAAATGCTTCTCTCTCTGGGCTGCTGTGAATGAAAACAGGAGGGAGGGTGAGGTTTGTGGGCACAAGGGGAAGCTCCCGTGGTTCGCCACAGGAAGGCAGGCCACCCCTGCCTAGAGGCACCTTTGTGTCCTCTGACGATCCCAGTGTCACTTTCTGTGTAGGTTATCTATTGGTGCATAACCTCGAAACTTAGTGGCTTCACACAATGGTAAACATTTATTACCTCAGAGTTTCTGTGGGTAAGGAATTCAGGAGTGAATTAACATAATTCTGGCTTAGGATCTCTCATGAGGTTGCAGTGAAGATGACCACCAGGGCTGCAGTCATGCAAACAATTGACTGGGACTGGAGATCCACCACCATAGGGTTGGTTGTGCCCAGAGAAAGTGATCCAAGAGAGAGCAAGACAGATGCTGCAGCGTCTTTTATGTCACAGTCTCAGAAGTCACACATTGTATCCACCATGTCCTATTGATTATACTGTTGGCCCTACTCAGTGGGAAAGAGAACTACAAAACCAGAAGGTGAGGATCGTTGGGTGCCATCTTGGAGACTGGCTGCCACGCTGTACCCAGAGCTAAGCCACCAGTCTAGCCACATCATTGGATCCATGGCTGACAGAGAGCCCGAGTGCTGGTAACTTCCAAAACCTGAGCAACGGTATATTCTTTCTGAACCCTCAAAGTGAAGCATTCAGAATATGTCCAGCCACATTGGGAACCTGGGAAAGATGCTAAGGATTATCCCCAAAAGGTCAGAATTCCAAGACAAACCTCACTCTACCCTTACTCATTTTCCCCCACCTCTTTTTTAACCACCTTTTCCTTTTTCATATGAATTTTATATATCGTTAAATGCACAAATCTTAGGTGTACAATGTCCCAGTTTTGTATAATGCCTCATTCCTGCATAACCCAAACCCCTACAGAAATATAGAAAATTCCTTCATGATCCTTCCCAGTCATCCCACCCACCACACACACACACACACACACACACACACACACACACACTCAAGCAACTACTGTTGTGATACCTTTCCACTGTAGTTTTACATGTTCTAGAATTTCAAATAAATAGAATCACATAGTATGTATTCTTTTGAGTCTAGTTTTGTTTTTAATCAGTATGTTGATTCATTCATGTTGTCATGCACCAGTGATTCATTTCCCCTAGCATCATTTTTTAAAATTTCAAATCTACAGAAGAACTGAAAGTTAATACAATGAACCCCTATATATCCTTGACCTAGATCCACCAATTGTTAATGTCTTGCCATATTTGCTTGAATACTTTCTATTTCTTGTCCTTTCTTTTTTACTGAACCCCTTGAAAATTGCAGGTATCAGAAAACTTCATCCCTAAATACTTCAGCATGTGCTCCTTAGAACAAAGACATTCTACATTATCACAAAACCATTGTCATGGCCAAGACATTGGACATTGATACAATAATATTATCCAACATACAGTCCATATTCAATCTCTTTCATTCTTTTTTTTTTTTTTAATTTTTTTTTTTTCCTCAACGTTTTTATTTATTTTTGGGACAGAGAGAGACAGAGCATGAACGGGCGAGGGGCAGAGAGAGAGGGAGACACAGAATCGGAAACAGGCTCCAGGCTCTGAGCCATCAGCCCAGAGCCTGACACGGGGCTCGAACTCACGGACCGCGAGATCGTGACCTGGCTGAAGTCGGACGCTTAACCGACTGCGCCACCCAGGCGCCCCTCAATCTCTTTCATTCTGCTTAGAGGAGAGCAGGCCCAAGTCTTAGGACATGTGGTGAGATCTGGGAATAGAGGGTCAGCTGTCTTGACCTTGACACTTCATCTTCTTTCTTTCCCCCTCACTTCTCCATGGCCATCCAGTGTGTCCTAAGCCCTGTCTTGGGTAGTACTCAGCTTTCCTGGGCAGTTTACTTCAGCCCTATTTATAGGAACTCTCTTTCCCTCCGTTGGGTGGTCAAGCCCTCCTCAGTGCACCCCACATGCTCACATGCACCCCTCCCCAGGGATCAACTTCTGTGATGGACATTCCTCGAGGTAACATAGATGCTGGGAAATAATCCTCCCTCCTCATTTTTTGGTGTTTGAGTCTCACTGCTTAAATAAACTTCCCTCCTCTCAGTCCCCTCCCCCAACAACAAGGCACAGGAAAGTTTCCCGGGGCTAGGAGTAAACACATCTTTCTAACACGCACATGTACATGCGCATACACTACACCAGCAGCCTCACACTTGGGTCTGATTCTCCCCACCACCAGCCCAACCCTCTGAGTCTCCATCAGGGTGAGGCGGGAGCTACCGAGCCCCATCCAGGCACAGCCACAGCCCCCCAGCTTGGCAGCATTGCTCTGCGCCCTTGGCAAACTAATGGGGGCTCGTACTCAACCCCAGAGCCCCAGCTGTCCCTCCCAACCTCACTGCTCACTTGGCCTCAGGGCAGAGATAACACACCTTGCCTCAGGCAGTAATTGATCATTCTCATGATTGGTCAGTTCTAAATATTTAGGTAGGGTTCTGCTGCAGTCCCCTGCATCAGGGCGTTGCCAACATGCAGTGCTGGGCCTCTGGCTGCAGCTGAGAGGCAGGTGAGGGACAAGGCCACGAGTGGAATTCACAGAGCCAGCGGCACACTGGAGGCCCGGCCGATCTGCTAGAGCAGCTTCCTTTCTGCATGAGTCTGTGAGCCCTGCCCGCCTGCCCTCCGAGGAACAGCCCGGGAGTCTGCAAAAGGAGCCGGATGTTTCCTTGGGAGACTCCATTCTAGCCTTAAGCCCACGTCGGAAAGCCTGGCCTCACGAACAAGTGACAGCAGCTCCGTCTGCTTCCCTGTCTAGCGGTTGGAAGCAGGGAATCAGAAAATTACCTTTCAGTGCACAGAGGTGTGAGGCGATCAGAACACATGTCAACATTTTGTTTTGTTTTTAATGTTTATTTATTTTTGAGACAGAGAGAGAGACAGAGCATAAACGGGGGAGGAGCAGAGAGAGAGAGGGAGACACAGAATCCGAAGCAGGCTCCAGGCTCTGAGCTGTCAGCACAGAGCCCCACGCGGGGCTCGAACTCACGGACCATGAGATCGTGACCTGAGCCGAAGTCGGACGCTTAAGCGACTGAGCCACCCAGGCGCCCCCACACGTCAACATTTTGGCAGAAAACTCTGGCCCCTTCCTGCTGCATCCGCCTGCTATTCATAACTTAATTCACTGCAGACGTCCCCCCACCCCCAAACAAGTTCTGCACAAGCCATGCAGTGGATTCCAGGGTGCCGGGTGCCTTTATTTTAGACATTCACACAGTCGGGCTTCCTGCTGGTGTGACGTCTGCAGTAGGGGTGCTGGTGCCCTGTAGGGTGGGGGTGTGGCTAGCTAGCTACAAGGAGAGGTCACCGGATACTTCGACAGCCAACTCAAAAAATAGTCCTTTTGTCATTTCCAGACCCAGGCAAGAGATCTAAGGAAAGGGTGACAGACCCTGTGTACAGACCCTTCACTAAGGGCCAGCACTCATTTGGAGCACCCCTTTCTATGGTTTTTCCCTGGGTCATTCATTCTAATGTTTAGTCATAAGCTGTATTAGAGACTGGAGGTTGCTTACAAAAGCATAAAGAAAGATTAATAGCTCAGGTATAGTATAGGCACAGAGAAAAGCACAGTCCTATACAGACACAAGAAGGGGACCAGAATTTTCTGTCTCCTGGAAGCCCAAGCTAAAGGGCAAATAATCCTTGCAGGGGACACACAGGGCCCTTAGGTGTGAGCAGACTGGGTTTTAGGAATAGAATGTCTTCTCTTAAAACTGAGGACTGGGCGGGCGGGGGGCGCCTGGGTGGCTCTGTTGGTTAAGCATCCGACTTCAGCTCAGGTCATGATCTCACCGTTCATGGGTTTGAGCCCTGCATCCGGCTCTGTGCTGACAGCTCAGAACCTGCAGCCTGCTTCGAATTCTGTGTCCCCCCCCCCTTCTCTGCCCCTCCCCCACTCACGTGTGCATTCTCTCTCAAAAATAAATAAACATCAGAAAAATTTTTGAGAACTGAGAAAAATCTCCCCAGTGGACCCAGCCAGAGTCCTGCTACACCATCTCATTTGGGAAGACTGCTGATTTTTCATGATACGTTGGGGTTTTGGATTTGGTTTGGTTTGGATTGGTTTGTATGGTTGTGGTTTACCGCCCCTCCCTGCCAAACGCGGCCTTTTTTTTTTTTAACTCAAAGTCACAAGTTGATTCCAATAACTTAACATTGCCATGGTGACTAACTCCTTTGGTAGAAAGGAGAAAACTGTAAGTGGTGCAAATGGACAAGAAAGAATCACAGGAAGAGGGAAAGGGTGGGAGAGGCATTTTACAGTTTATCAAGATCAAAGGACAGAAACATGGCTGCAAAAAAAACACAAAACCTACAACTCCCACACCGGAACCACGTCTAAAGTTTGCCGGATCCGCTCTATAGCACCCATCCCCGTGCTGGGCCCAGAGGAATTCCAAACTGTTGTCATTTATCCCATGTGGTGAGCATCTCCTGTTTGTAACTTGCAGTATTTAACTGCTGCTTCCTCCTTCTTTTCACTTGTCTGAGGAGCTACAGGCCAAGTTCAGCAACAGTGTTGCAATTTGCCAGCAGGTGCAGCCAGCTAACAACAATCAGAGAAGCCTGGATATGCAAAGTTCTTTTTCCCTGCCTTCCAACTTTCCACAGAACAAAAACGCGGCAGGTGTAAAATCCCAGCTCCTAGCTAGGACATCCCCGGCCCTTCCGATTTGATCCAACTCACTTTTTATGGCCTTAGTTCTTACTAACTCAAGCACCCACTTAATCAGAGAGGTATACTGAATATTTTTTTAATAAAGTGCAATGCTGGGTGTGGAGATGAAAAGATGAGCTTTCCTCTCTGCTCTGGAGAAGCCCGTTGCCTAGTCCGCCTAGGAACAGGCTAAGCTGCTACGCTAAAGCAAAGAGACATCTACACAGGCGCACACAGCAGCTTAAAGAAGATTCACTTTATTTTTCACACAAGAGACCATTGTCAGTGGTGAGTAGTCCTGACTGCAGGGGCCGCTCAGTTCTATCAGGGTAGCTGGAGACCTAGCTTCTTCCCAACTTGTTACATCATCATCCATAGGATGTTGTCCTTGGTTGCATGGTCAAAGCTGGGTCACAACCACATCCACGCTTCAGCCTGGGAAAGAGGAAGAGAAAAAGGGGAGAGCGAGCAATTTCCTTTCAAGCAAGAAACACAGACGGTGCACCTACCCTTTTGTTTACATTCTAGAGCGTGGGCCTAGTCATGTGGTTGCATTTAGCTGCAAGGACGGCTGGGAAATGTAGTCCTTAGCTAGGCGGCACTGTGGCCAGGTAATAATAAGTTGCAACTAACAATCTGGCTAAAAAGCATCTCTTTTTTTTTTCCCTCACAGCCTAACTTTATTTTTAATTGATCCATGAAATAGTTTTGTATCTTATAGCATCGCTTTCAATTGTAATTGCACTGTCAGGGTAGAGAGATGCCAGTTCACAGAAACTTGTGGGGAAGAGAATGTCCTGTAGCAGTTTACTGTGTCAGTTCGTATTCTGGGACATATTTTACTGCCCATCAGAGATGACAAGTATCATCACAATGGCAGTCTAGTTGATACAATTCCAGCAATATGAAACTTAGTCGACTTTCAAGTTTATTTTTCGCATGAGAATGTGATGTTTCAGGTGGCTTCTTGAGGCATGAGTAGAAGCTGGTCAGGTGGGAAAACAGGAAGAACATTCCAGAATGTGAACAGCATGTGTAGAGGCCTGTAGCCATGGCGAGGTCAGGTATATTCACACACTCATTATGGGGAGCAGGTGTGTATAATATGGGGGAAGAAAGGCAGGGGAGCAATTGGAGAAATGGAGTCGAATCAGATGATGCTGAGCCTTACACTCCAAACTAAGGAACTTGGATTTTTCCCTGCAGAGCAGATGCTGTGGGGCACCCAAAAAGAGTACCAAAGATACTACACTCCCAGGATCCAGAGCCACCCCCAAAGATAAGCAGAAGATAAGCAGAAGAAAGATAAGCAGAAGATAAGCCACCCCAAAGATAAGCAGGCAATCTCCCTGAGAGCTGCCAACTGTTGATAGCACCCAGCTTCACATGGACTACAACCCACATTTCTGTCTGCCCTATCTTCGGGCCTCCTCACCTGCCAAGCCAAGTTCTCAGGACACAAAAGGAGACCGACAAGAAGGCAATAGCTGTCCCTGAAAAGAAAAAGATCAACCATCAGTAGGTGCCCCAAAACAAATTCACGTGTCACAATTCAAAGACTGAATCCTTATAGATGTTTTTTGCCCGCCAATCTGAATTTGGAAAGGGAAGGATCCTGTGAAAATTTACCTTCCCGTGTCAAGCAGGCACTGCAGCTAGAGATCTGGGAGAGCTGACTTCCGGTAAGAATTCTCACCCTCTGCAGGCTCTGCGGGTTTTCCCAGGATCCCATCTGCAGGCTCTGCAGTGAGTGTGGGGCCCCTGCGGGTCTCATCCTGATCGCCAGAAAGTGTAGAGGAGGAAAAATAATTTCCCCTCTTCCTGTTATGGTGAGTGCTTGGCTGAGACCCCTTTTTTTCTCTAGGCCACCTCGTAAGTGAATAAGCTCATTTAGGTTGAAAGTTCTCCAGAGTGGCCACTAGTTCCAGATTATCCTTCGTAAGGTTTGCCTCCTTGTTCAGCCTTAAAAGAAAATTGTGTTTAAGTTGGACCCAGTCTGACCCCAAACCCATTCTGGCTTCTAGGTCCAATCCAGCCTGATCCCAGACCCAGGCCGGTTTCTAATTTGGATCCAGTCCAGTTTCCAGGTCAGACCCAGTCCGTTCCCAGACCCAGCCCGGTTTCTAAGTGTGACCCGGTTTGCTTCTGGTGCGTTTCTGGACCCAGTCTGGAGAGAGAACTGCTCAAATGAAGTCCGAAAGCTCACGACGCCAGACCTGCAGGGCCAGGACGCCGAGGGACTTCCCGGCCACCTCCAGAGGCAGCGACACAGCAGAGAGCTCCAGGGGCTGAGCAGGTACCTACATCTGGTTGCTCTTTGCTTCTGGGGGGCTTTTGGGGTCTCCTCCTGCCTCCAGAACTGTTAAAAGATAAACTGAGGCATACTAAAACTTTTTAAGCGTTTATTTGAGCAAAAATCGATTCTAATTGAGCAGCCTCCAACCAGCAGAGAGAAAGTGAGCAAAGTCAAAGTCTTTTGTGGGCAGAAGGGAGCAGGAAGGAAAGAGCTGGTTGGTGTCTGTGAAGTTCCTTTCCTTTAGGCGATGGCAGGGGCCTATCAGGCACATTACCTAACTATGCTGACCAGGTGATTCCCGGGACAGCTGAAACGGGGGTTCAGTCCTAACTGGCTTAGCATAAACGATTCCATTTGTGCCTGTTGCCTTACTCTTAACAGCACACACAGCAAAAGTGAGAGTTTCAAAACACAAAGCTGAGCTTGGCACCCTCCTGCTTCCAACTCTCCATTAGCCTCCTGTCGCTCTTAGGACAGAGAGCAGCCACCTCCCTAAATGCCCACAGGGATCTTCATGGTCTGCCTCCTCCTTCTCCAGCCTCCTCACATGCCACACTCCTCCCAGACACCCCAGCCCTTCGTATTACTCCATACCTGCCATGATGCCCTCCAGGAGAGAACATTGGCACGAGTCACACCCCTTTCGCTGCCAGTTTCACCTGGTGAACCCTTGAGGGTGTTCACATGTTACTTCCTCAGGAAAGCCTGCCCTAAACTCTGGCTGGGTCTGTGCCCGTAATTACTCACGTATGTAACCGTCCTGCAAGTTCCGGCTGTCACAGGTGCAATCTTCCATTAGTTTGTGCGATTCGTTGATTAATGTCCTCTATTGACAGCTCCATTTCCTGTGTGGTTCTTTTCTTCCTCAGCTACATTAACCACCAGTGAAGGCAGGGGCATATCTTACACTCATTAGTCTCCTTCAAAGGGCTTAGCCTATTGCTGATGTCTGGTTGTAACTGGAATGGTTAGTAGATTCTAAGCCCCTTTGCATAAAATGTGGGTTTACCTATAAATAACGCAAATTTTGGGGCGCCTGGGTGGCGCAGTCGGTTAAGCGTCCGACTTCAGCCAGGTCACGATCTCGCGGTCCGTGAGTTCGAGCCCCGCGTCGGGCTCTGGGCTGATGGCTCAGAGCCTGGAGCCTGTTTCGGATTCTGTGTCTCCCTCTCTCTCTGCCCCTCCCCCGTTCATGCTCTGTCTCTCTCTGTCCCAAAAATAAAAATAAACGTTGAAAAAAAAATTAAAAAATAAATAAATAAATAAATAACGCAAATCTTTCCTTAATGATACCCCATATCCTTGTGTGTGTGCGCGTGATCGCAGTGGTCTTGGCTTATGCTATATCTAGGTGGTATAGGCAGCTGCCTATTAGCCCGTGTGTCACTAGAGTTACAGAGAAGATGTGATTCATCCATCCTTTTATGCGTGTACGTGTGCATTCAATCAACAAACATTCATTAATATCAGGCAGAATGGTAGGCAATGGGCAACGCAGAGGCGAATAAAACAGCAGCTGATGGCAGGGGCTTCTCTGTACAGTTATACAAGTTGTGCACTGCATAAAGGTGCCAGTGAGGAGAGGAGCATATAAGCTGAAACTCAGGCATGCCTCATAGCAGGTAGGCTAAATGTGCCTGGAGAGGGTGACTTTATCAGTGATTTGAATGGGGCAATATGAAAAAGTTTGAGGCCCTGGTTAAGGGCTAGTTTTTTCAAATCGTGGCAGAGACGAAGAATGCTCTGTGAGGTTAGCACTGTAATTAAGGCTCTGAGGGCGCAGAGGAAAGAGTGACACAGACCAGTGGAGGGCTGAGCAGGACCTGAGGGAATGAGTTACCAGACTCATTCCAGACTTACCCCTGGAATAAGGTGAACACATTCTTTGTGTGTGTGTGTTTGTTTATTTATTTTGAGAGAGAGGGCATGTGCACAAGCAGGGGAAGGGATGGAGAGAGAGGGAGAAAGAGACTCCCAAGCAGGCTCTGCACTGTCAGCACTGAGCCCAACACAGGGCTTGATCTCACAAACCGCGAGATCATGACCTGAGCCAGAATCAAGAGTCGGACATTTAACCAATTGAGCCACCCAGGCGCCCCTGGACATTGTCCTTTGACTCAGGTGTTCTCTCTCAGAAGAGGCCTGAGGACACCAGGGACACCCAGAGAATGTGGGTAGAGAGGAGGAGGAAGGGAGAGTCATTAACAGAAGAAAGGAGGCCCAGAAGCTTATTTTACCGGTTCGCTCTGGTTTGCCTTTGAACATGTACTGTGGCCACACCCTCTCCCCATCAGGGATACCTACGCAGAGCTGGACAAGTGAACCCACACAGGCAGGGAGCACCCAGGCCCGTGCAGCTGTGCTGTGCTAAACCTGGAATGTTAATAAGCCGATTTGCAGTAGCCTCCTCCCAGCCTTTCCCACCCCCCAGTTGCAATGGGCCACCAAGGGAGGGTTGCCAGGTAGGCAGTTCTGTGTAACAGAGAAGGTCTATCTTTGTAGTTCAGGTTGTGCTGGTGAAGAGGAGGGCAAAACAGAGGACAGGACTCAGTTTGGTCCCACCTGCCTCAATCTGTGGAGACTTCCGTTTCTGGAGCCGAGGATTCTGCTCACCTATTGAGTCCAAAAGCCAAAACTCCCTTGCTAGGCCTCCAGCAAGATGTATTTCAGAGACTTTTTGAGTGATTGATAATATTACGTATGTTTATTTCACTGAGTAAAAACCCCTCACGTAGATTATTGGATTTGAGATGGGAAGCAATTTCTGGGTGTGAAAGGGCCGTCTCTCATAGAAGGGACGAGGGACCGCCCGAGGTTGCATGCCTGGTTGGTTGACTAACAGAGCTAGGATGCACATCCGTGTCTGGGTGATTTCGAAGTAATGCTCCACTTTCTCATCCAGAGAAAGGGAGCAGCAACATCTACCCTCTGGGGTGGTTGTGAGAATCTACATATGAAAATCTACACAAAGTGGCCAGTAGGGCTCCCCGTGCATAATATGTGCCTTATGTATTCAGAAACTCTTAGTTTCCCTCTTTTCCCTGCAACTAAGAGTGACCAACCCCCATAAGGCGTAATAAAAATAACATGGCCTGGCCCTGGGCTCATCACTCTGGCTGCGATCGCCAGGTGTCTGCCTGCTGCTTGGTGCTCCAAGATGGCATCGTCTGGCCACCACGCTCCTTCTCACGTGCCTCTCCCAGTAAAAACACAACAGGCTATGTGTATACGAACCAGCTGGGTGGGGACAGTTCTAAGACCATCATCAGTTATTATTAAAAAATATGTAATTGTTCCATTTGAATGCGACGCCTGTCTAGGCAGTGCCAGGGACAAGCTGTGGGAATAAGCAAGGGGTGGAAAACATCTTCTGATACCTCTAACCTAGCAGCTGTAGGAGGTCTCAATAGACACAGTGGCTCTCAACCTTACCAGATCCAGCTCCCCTTTTTTATAATAAGTACTCTGTATTTATTATTGTCATGAAATACAATTTTAAATCAATGTAATTTACCTTTGCTGGGGTATTGACTGGGAGGGGTTATAAAGGAACCTTCTGGGGTGTTGAAAATGTTCTGTATAGGGGCGCCTGGGTGGCGCAGTCGGTTAAGCGTCCGACTTCAGCCAGGTCACGATCTCGCGGTCTGGGAGTTCGAGCCCCGCGTCAGGCTCTGGGCTGATGGCTCGGAGCCTGGAGCCTGTTTCCGATTCTGTGTCTCCCTCTCTCTCTGCCCCTCCCCCGTTCATGCTCTGTCTCTCTCTGTCCCCAAAAAATAAATAAAATAAACGTTGGAAAAAAAAAAAAAAAAAAAAGAAAATGTTCTGTATAGACCTTGGAGAGGGAAGATGGCGGCGTAGGAGGACGCTGGGCTCACCGTGCGTCCTGCTGATCACTTAGATTCCACCTACACCTGCCTAAATAACCCAGAAAACCACCAGAGGATTAGCAGAACGGAGTCGCTGGAGCCAAGCGCAGATGAGAGGCCCACGGAAGAGGGTAGGAAGGGCGGCGAGGCGGTGCGCGCTCCACGGACTGGCGGGAGGGAGCCGGGGCGGAGAGGCGGCTCGCCGGCCAAGCAGAGCCCCCGAGTCTGGCTTGCAAAAAGCGGAGGGGCCTGACTGACTGTGTTCCGACAGCAAGCGCGACTTAGCGTCTGGGAGGTCATAAGTTAACAGCTCTGCTCAGAAAGCGGGAAGGCTGGAGGACAAAGGGAAGGAGAGCTGCTGAGTCCCCGGACAACAGAGCTCAGTTTGGTGAGGAACAAAGGCGCTCGCCAGCGCCATCTCCCCCGCCCATCCCCCAGCCCATATCCCAAAGAGAACCAGTTCCTGCCAGGGAACTTGCTCGCTCCGCGCAAACACCCAACTCTGCGCTTCTGCGGAACCAAACCTCCGGCAGTGGATCTGACTCCCTCCTGCTGCCAAGGGCCCCTCCTGAAGTGGATCACCTAAGGAGAAGCAAGCTAAGCCTGCCCCTCCTGCCCCTGTGCACCTTGCCTACCCACCCCAGCTAAGACGCCAGATCCCCAGCATCACAAGCCTGGCAGTGTGCAAGTAGCCCAGACAGGCCACCCCACCCCACAGTGAATCCCGCCCCTAGGAGAGGGGAAGAGAAGGCACACACCAGTCTGACTGTGGACACAGCGGTGGGCTGGGGGCAGACATCAGGTCTGACTGCAGCTCCGCCCACCAACTCCAGTTATACACCACAGCACAGGAGAAGTGCCCTGCAGGTCCTCACCACGCCAGGGACTATCCAAAATGACCAAGCGGAAGAAGTCCCCTCAGAAGAATCTCCAGGAAATAACAACAGCTAATGAGCTGATCAAAAAGGATTTAAATAATATAACAGAAAGTGAATTTAGAATAATAGTCATAAAATTAATCGCTGGGCTTGAAAACAGTATAGCTGACAGCAGAGAATCTCTTGCTACAGAGATCAAGGGACTAAGGAACAGTCACGAGGAGCTGAAAAACGCTTTAAACGAAATGCATAACAAAATGGAAACCACCACGGCTCGGATTGAAGAGGCAGAGGAGAGAATAGGTGAACTAGAAGATAAAGTTATGGAAAAAGAGGAAGCTGAGAAAAAGAGAGATAAAAAAATCCAGGAGTATGAGGGGAAAATTAGAGAACTAAGTGATACACTAAAAAGACATAATATACGCATAATTGGTATCCCAGAGGAGGAAGAGAGAGGGAAAGGTGCTGAAGGGGTACTTGAAGAAATAATAGCTGAGAACTTCCCTGAACTGGGGAAGGAAAAAGGCATTGAAATCCAAGAGGCACAGAGAACTCCCTTCAGACGTAACTTGAATCGATCTTCTGCACGACATATCATAGTGAAACTGGCAAAATACAAGGATAAAGAGAAAATTCTGAAAGCAGCAAGGGGTAAACGTGCCCTCACATATAAAGGGAGACCTATAAGACTCGTGACTGATCTCTCTTTTGAAACTTGGCAGGCCAGAAAGAATTGGCACGAGATTTTCAGTGTGCTAGACAGAAAAAATATGCAGCCGAGAATCCTTTATCCAGCAAGTCTGTCATTTAGAATAGAAGGAGAGATAAAGGTCTTCCCAAACAAACAAAAACTGAAGGAATTTGTCACCACTAAACCAGCCCTACAAGAGATTCTAAGGGGGACCCTGTGAGACAAAGTACCAGAGACATCACTACCAGCATAAAACATACAGACATCACAATGACTCTAAACCCGTATCTTTCTATAATAACACTGAATGTAAATGGATTAAATGCGCCAACCAAAAGACAAAGGGTATCAGAATGGATAAAAAAACAAGACCCATCTATTTGCTGTCTACAAGAGACTCATTTTAGACCTGAGGACACCTTTAGATTGAGAGTGAGGGGATGGAGAACTATTTATCATGCTACTGGAAGCCAAAAGAAAGCTGGAGTAGCCATACTTATATCAGACAAACTAGACTTTAAATTAAAGGCTGTAACAAGAGATGAAGAAGGACATTATATAATAGTGACAGGGTCTATCCATCAGGAAGAGCTAACAATTATAAATGTCTATGCGCCGAATACCGGAGCGCCCAAATATATAAAACAATTACTCATAAACATAAGCAACCTTATTGAGAAGAATGTGGTAATTGCAGGGGACTTTAACACCCCACTTACAGAAATGGATAGATCATCTAGACACACGGTCAATAAAGAAACAAGGGCCCTGAATGAGACATTGGATCGGATGGACTTGACAGATATATTTAGAGCTCTGCATCCCAAAGCAACAGAATATACTTTCTTCTCGAGTGCACATGGAACATTCTCCAAGATAGATCATATACTGGGTCACAAAACAGCCCTTCATAAGTTTACAAGAATTGAAATCATACCATGCATACTTTCAGACCACAATGCTATGAAGCTTGAAATCAACCACAGAAAAAAGTCTGGAAAACCTCCAAAAGCATGGAGGTTAAAGAACACCCTACTAACGAATGAGTGGGTCAACCAGGCAATTAGAGAAGAAATTAAAAAATATATGGAAACAAACGAAAATGAAAATACAACAATCCAAACGCTTTGGGACGCAGCAAAGGCAGTCCTGAGAGGAAAATACATTGCAATCCAGGCCTATCTCAAGAAACAAGAAAAATCCCAAATACAAAATCTAACAGCACACCTAAAGGAACTAGAAGCAGAACAGCAAAGGCAGCCTAAACCCAGCAGAAGAAGAGAAATAATAAAGATCAGAGCAGAAATAAACAATATAGAATCTAAAAAAACTGTAGAGCAGATCAACGAAACCAAGAGTTGGTTTTTTGAAAAAATAAACAAAATTGACAAACCTCTAGCCAGGCTTCTCAAAAAGAAAAGGGAGATGACCCAAATAGATAAAATCATGAATGAAAATGGAATGATTACAACCAATCCCTCAGAGATACAAACAATTATCAGGGAATACTATGAAAAATTATATGCCAACAAATTGGACAACCTGGAAGAAATGGACAAATTCCTGAACACCCACACTCTTCCAAAACTCAATCAGGAGGAAATAGAAAGCTTGAACAGACCCATAACCAGCGAAGAAATTGAATCGGTTATCAAAAATCTCCCAACAAATAAGAGTCCAGGACCAGATGGCTTCCCAGGGGAGTTCTACCAGACGTTTAAAGCAGAGATAATACCTATCCTTCTCAAGCTATTCCAAGAAATAGAAAGGGAAGGAAAACTTCCAGACTCATTCTATGAAGCCAGTATTACGTTGATTCCTAAAGCAGACAGAGACCCAGTAAAAAAAGAGAACTACAGGCCAATATCCCTGATGAATATGGATGCAAAAATTCTCAATAAGATACTAGCAAATCGAATTCAACGGCATATAAAAAGAATTATTCACCATGATCAAGTGGGATTCATTCCTGGGATGCAGGGCTGGTTCAACATTCGCAAATCAATCAACGTGATACATCACATTAACAAAAAAAAAGAGAAAAACCATATGATCCTGTCAATCGATGCAGAAAAGGCCTTTGACAAAATCCAGCACCCTTTCTTAATAAAAACCCTTGAAAAGTCGGGATAGAAGGAACATACTTAAAGATCATAAAAGCCATTTATGAAAAGCCCACAGCTAACATCATCCTCAACGGGGAAAAACTAAGAGCTTTTCCCCTGAGATCAGGAACACGACAGGGATGCCCACTCTCACCGCTGTTGTTTAACATAGTGCTGGAAGTTCTAGCATCAGCAATCAGACAACAAAAGGAAATCAAAGGCATCAAAATTGGCAAAGATGAAGTCAAGCTTTCGCTTTTTGCAGATGACATGATAGTATACATGGAAAATCCGATAGACTCCACCAAAAGTCTGCTAGAACTGATACATGAATTCAGCAAAGTTGCAGGATACAAAATCAATGTACAGTAATCAGTTGCATTCTTATACACTAACAATGAAGCAACAGAAAGACAAATAAAGAAACGGATCCCATTCACAATTGCACCAAGAAGCATAAAATACCTAGGAATAAATCTAACCAAAGATGTAAAGGATCTGTATGCTGAAAACTATAGAAAGCTTATGAAAGTAATTGAAGAAGATTTAAAGAAATGGAAAGACATTCCCTGCTCATGGATTGGAAGAATAAATATTGTCAAAATGTCAATACTACCCAAAGCTATCTACACATTCAATGCAATCCCAATCAAAATTGCACCAGCATTCTTCTCGAAACTAGAACAAGCAATCCTAAAATTCATATGGAACCACAAAAGGCCCCGAATAGCCAAAGTAATTTTGAAGAAGAAGACCAAAGCAGGAGGCATCACAATCCCAGACTTTAGCCTCTACTACAAAGCTGTCATCATCAAGACAGCATGGTATTGGCACAAAAACAGACACATAGACCAATGGAATAGAATAGAAACCCCGGAACTAGACCCACGAACGTATGGCCAGCTAATCTTTGACAAAGCAGGAAAGAACATCCAATGGAAAAAAGACAGTCTCTTTAACAAATGGTGCTGGGAGAACTGGACAGCAACATGCAGAAGGTTGAAACTAGACCACTTTCTCACACCATTCACAAAAATAAACTCAAAATGGATAAAGGACCTGAATGTGAGACAGGAAACCATCAAAACCTTAGAGGAGAAAGCAGGAAAAGACCTCTCTGACCTCAGCCGTAGCAATCTCTTACTCGACACATCCCCAAAGGCAAGGGAATTAAAAGCAAAAGTGAATTCCTGGGACCTTATGAAGATAAAAAGCTTCTGCACAGCAAAGGAAACAACCAACAAAACTAAAAGGCAACCAACGGAATGGGAAAAGATATTTGCAAATGACATATCGGACAAAGGGCTAGTATCCAAAATCTATAAAGAGCTCACCAAACTCCACACCCGAAAAGCAAATAACCCAGTGAAGAAATGGGCAGAAAACATGAATAGACATTTCTCTAAAGAAGACATCCGGATGGCCAACAGGCACATGAAAAGATGTTCAGCGTCGCTCCTTATCAGGGAAATACAAATCAAAACCACACTCAGGTATCACCTCACGCCAGTCAGAGTGGCCAAAATGAACAAATCAGGAGACTATAGATGCTGGAGAGGATGTGGAGAAACGGGAACCCTCTTGCACTGTTGGTGGGAATGCAAATTGGTGCAGCCGCTCTGGAAAGCAGTGTGGAGGTTCCTCAGAAAATTAAAAATAGACCTACCCTATGACCCAGCAATAGCACTGCTAGGAATTTATCCAAGGGACACAGGAGTACTGATGCATAGGGGCACTTGTACCCCAATGTTCATAGCAGCACTCTCAACAATAGCCAAATTATGGAAAGAGCCTAAATGTCCATCAACTGATGAATGGATAAAGAAATTGTGGTTTATATACACAATGGAATACTACGTGGCAATGAGAAAAAATGAAATATGGCCTTTTGTAGCAACGTGGATGGAACTGGAGAGTGTGATGCTAAGTGAAATAAGCCATACAGAGAAAGACAGATACCATATGGTTTCACTCTTATGTGGATCCTGAGAAACTTAACAGGAACCCATGGGGGAGGGGAAGGAAAAAAAAAAAAAAAAAGAGGTTAGAGTGGGAGAGAGCCAAAGCATAAGAGACTGTTGAGAACTGAGAACAAACTAAGGGTTGATGGGGGGTGGGAGGGAGGAGAGGGTGGGTGATGGGTATTGAGGAGGGCACCTTTTGGGATGAGCACTGGGTGTTGTATGGAAACCAATTTGACAATAAATTTCATATATAAATAAAAAAATTAAAAATAAAAAATTCAAAAAAAAAAAAAGAAAAGAAAATGTTCTGTATATTAATATGGGTGGTGGTAGCATGGCTATATTCATACATAAAAATTCATCGAGCAAGGGATCTCTCTGTTATTTTTTACAACTTTATGTGAGTCTATAATTATCTCCATAAAATTTTCAGTTAAAAATGGCGTTCAGGGAAATTTCATTTTACATGTATTTGCCATGATTTTAAAAAATGAGGTATCAGGGGCACCTGAGTGGCTCCGTCGGTTAAGCGTCTGACTCTGGGTTTCAGCTCAGGTCATAATCTCACGGTTCATGGGTTCGAGCTCCACATCTGGCTCTGTGCTGACAGTGTGAGACCTGCTTAGGATTCTCTCTCTCTCTCTCTCTCTCTGTCTCTCTCTGCCCCTCCCCCATTCATTCTCTCTCTCTCTCAAAATATATAAATAAAAATTTTAAAAAAGGGAAGTCCTTTTAAAAAATTAAATGTGGGGTGCCTAAGTGGCTCAGTTTGTTGGGCTTCTGATTTCAGATCAGGTTATTATCTCACAGATCATGGGTTCGAGCCCCATATTGGGCTCTGCACTGACAGCAAGAGCCTGCTTCAGAGCCTGTGTCTCCCTCTTTCTCTGCCCTTCCCCTGCTCTCTCTCTCTCTCTCTCAAAAATAAAAAAGAAACATTTTTTAATAAAAATGTTTATTTAAAATAAAATAAAATAAAATAAAACATTAAAAAATGAGGTATGTTTCATACACATCAGATTGGCAAAAATTGAGAAGTTTAATAATATGAAATCAGGCAAAGATGTGGAGAGAAGGGAAATTCTTAGACACTTGTAGGAGCTTAAGTTAGTACAATGACTGTGGAGAACAATTCAGTATCACCTAGTAAGACTGGAAATGTAAATGCCCTATGAGCCAGCAGTTCCTGTTCTAATACACTATTGAGAAACAGTGCCACGCAGGAACAAGGATATGCGTAGGAGGCATTCGTGGGGTATTGTTAGTAATGGTACAAAATTGAAAACAAAGTGTTCATTAGTGTCTTCTTTTATTTAAAAATAAAAAGCAAGTGGGGTGCATGGATCACTCAGTTGGTTGAGCATCTGACTCTTGATTTTGGATCCAGTCATGATCTCAGGGTTGTGAAATCAAGCCCTGAGTCAAGCTCCAAGTCAAGCCCTGAGTCCAGCCCTGAATCAGCTCCACGCTGAGCAGAGAGCATGCTTAAGATTCTCTCCCTCTCTTCCTCTACTCATCAACCCCCCCCCACACACACACACTCTGTCTCTCTCTTTCTCTTCCTCTAAATAAATAAATACATACATAAATTTTAGAAAAGCAAGTACTGTGCAAAAGTCAACGTGGAACAGGAAATGTGGTTGGAAATGTTTGATTTGAGTTTATGGTTTGAGAAACGGTGCGGTGCCCAACAGGTACATTCATACCATTGATGAGTAATTTGGTTGTTTAAGAGTAAAATAAAAATATAATTTTTTTTTTAAATTCCCATTTCCATGTTGCCCGCCCAACAGTGACAGATAATGTACTCTGCCATTAACACATCCCTGTCTATTTAAAAACGTCCAGAGAGGGGCGCCTGGGTGGCTTGGTCGGTTAAGCGTCCGACTTCGGCTCAGGTCATGATCTTACGGTCCGTGAGTTCGAGCCCCGCGTTGGGCTCTGTGCTGACAGCTCAAAGCCTGGAGCCTGTTTCAGATTCTGTGTCTCCCTCTCTCTCTGCCCCTCCCCTGTTCATGCTCTGTCTCTCTCTGTCTCAAAAATAAATAAACGTTACAGGGGGCGCCTGGGTGGCGCAGTCGGTTAAGCGTCCGACTTCAGCCAGGTCACGATCTCGCGGTCCGTGAGTTCGAGCCCCGCGTCAGGCTCTGGGCTGATGGCTCAGAGCCTGGAGCCTGTTTCTGATTCTGTGTCTCCCTCTCTCTCTGCCCCTCCCCCGTTCATGCTCTGTCTCTCTCTGTCCCAAAAATAAATAAAAACATTGAAAAAATAAATAAATAAATAAATAAATAAATAAATAAATAAACGTTACAAAAAAAATTTTTTTTAATAAATAAAAACGTCCAGAGAAGCAAGCAAATGAGGCTTGGAGTTAGCTCAGAAGTAGGGGCTACTGCTTGGCTAATTGTAAACAGGGTTCTTAGTGCTGTTGAAGACACGAACAAAAGCACAGCTAGGAGTGACTGTTAGAAGTGATCCTATCACCAAATTGTATGCATTATGTCCAGTTTTTTGTAACCAATTACACCCCAATAAAGCTAAAAAAAAAAAAAAGTGAATCCCCTACACCCACTGAATCTTGCAAATGACTGAAGTCCCAAGTGACTGCTGACTACAACCTCATGAGGAGCACAGAGACACCAAACAAGCTGCTCATGAATTCTTGACTGGTAGAAACTGCAAGAAATATTAAATGAGCACTGTTGCTTAAAAAAAAAATTCACTGAGCTAAACACTGAAGATATGCATGCTTTACCGTAAGAATACCTCAATTAAAAAGTTTTTAGTTTAGGGGCGCCTGGGTGGCTTGGTCGGTTAAGCGTCTGACTTCGGCTCAGGTCATGATCTCACGGTCTGTGAGTTCAAGCCCCGCGTCGGGCTCTACGCTGACCGCTCAGAGCCTGGAGCCTGTTTCAGTTCTGTGTCTCCTTCTCTCTCTGCCCCTCCCCTGTTCATGCTCTGTCTCTCTCTGTCTCAAAAATAAATAAATGTTAAAAAAAAAATTTAAGAAAAGTTTTTAGTTTAACCATCAGTTTAATGCAGAATAATAATGTAATACCCTTATTGCAATATAAAGGGAAATAAGAGGAAAATAATTTATGAAAAGTAGTTTGACATAAAAATTATTGGCCACTACAATTCCAGAAGAGTAATTGCAGGCTTACACTTAGAAAAAGCATCTCCCAGGGGTGCCTGGGTGGCTAAACAAAGGAAAAATCCTCTCCATAAGTGTGACAGTACAAGTATAGACTGATTCAAGTGTGTTGAACTGGTGACCTGAATACGTGCAGAACTGCCATTGATGATTTGATTTCCCAAAATAGTAAGGATAGGAGATTACATTTTCCAAAAAAGGCTCATTTCTAGTCCCACATGCTCTTCCAGAGCCTTGACATTACCCTATCAAGTGACAGAATTTATTACATTTCACTTAAAACTGGGCAAGCCTCTGTGACTGTCTCAACAAAGTGATGTTACTTGATTTATGACAATGGTCATAAAAAGTGGTATGATGGCAGTCAGCTTTTTGGAATGGTGCAATAAGGACCTCTGAAAATCTACTTTTCCATAAAAGCAACAAGAACACTGGGGGGCGGGGGGGGGGGGGATTGTCAAAATAAACTTCGTCACAGTTTGGAAATGAAACAAAACCTTGCAACAATCCTAAGAGCATTTATTCAAGAAAAACATTTGAATCTTGGTAATAACAGTGAACTTTATGGCATTTTAACTCACTCTAGGCCCATCCCTTCTTTACAGCCCTGCAGTAGTCTTGAAAAAGAGCTTTGTAACTGGTTGTGTTTTGTTTTATTTTGTTGTGTGTGTTTTTTTGTTGTTGTTGTTTTGTTTTGTTTTTTTTTTTTTTTGGTAACTTTTAATTGTGGAAACCAGCAGCCTGATAACAAGAGGATGGGGCAGAATGGGTTTGGAGACCTCCTAAAAGCCATATTCCCAGAGAATTGTCTTTGACTTGTCTGGCAGCTCCCTGGAAGTCAGAGCTCTCCCATTCAGAGCATTTGTCAAAAATAATTAGCAGTGGTTGTTTAATATCACAGCTGCCTGAAGTGGTGATAACCGTTGAGGCACACAAGAGGCTGACCAAAAACTTAAAAGGCAAAGCTGTGGAATGAGATGTCCACAGGGAGATTAAAAAAGCTCTGACATATTCACAGGAATCTAGAAGGCCAAAAGCACATGCAGGGCTGTGTGCATATCTTCAAGATGTCCAAGAAGGCTCTAATCTCTCACTTTGAACTTGAGGCTCTTTGCAAGCAGGTAATGAAGGCTAAAGCAGAGTTGTAAACTCCTGAAGCATTGATGGTGAGCCCAAACATGCACACAGAACCCCTCAGCACAGGCTGGTAGATATATTGGTTTAGAGAATTTAATATCTACCCAATCGCCCCTGACCACTAAGCTAAGTGAGCAAAGAAGTCAGGGGCCACACATGACAAAAAATAGAGACTTTGCAAAATTACTTTCAGAAAATCACTAAAACAAATAGCAACACAGAAACTGCAACAGAACTAAATGTTAGGGAGGGGGAGCATGATAGCTAGAGTTGCTGATTATATTCTTTAAAATGTCTAGTTTTCAACAAAAAATTAGGACGTATGAAAGAAACAAAAATATGGCTCATACACAGAAAGAAAAGCAGTTCATAAAAACTGTCCCTGAGGAAGTGTAGACACTGGACTTACTAGACAAAGATTTTAAATCAGCTATTATAAATATGTTCAAAAAAAAAAGGAAACTATGTCTAACCAACTAATGAAAACTGTGAAAACAATGTCTCACCGTATGTGTGGGAGATGCAGGAGAGAAGCGTCAAAGGAAAAGACCTCAAAAGGGAAGGGTTGGAGAAGGTGCAAGGCCTTAGGACATGTTTACACAGCTGAACGAGGCTGAGGCTTGTAACGACCATCTAGAGCCATTAACATTTGTCCAGGGCTGGATCCTCCTTCGCACCTAACACTTCCTGGTGTTATAGAAACCATTAACTCAAAATTCAACCTTGAAAAGCTAAACCATTAGACTGATTAACACACTTGCCTAGCTGACTTTATGCACATAGTCTTTAGCAATTATCCTAATAAAAAGAAGCTGCATTCTGGAGTCGGGGCCTCATTCCGACTCGAGTGTGAGGACCTTCACTTAACTGCATTTTGTTTGCAGACTCATCTTTTGCGACTCCGGCCATACTCCCTGCAACCGAATGGGCAATAGCAACTTAAGATATAGAAATTATAAAGAACCAAATAGAAATTCTGAAGTTTAAAAGTACAGCAACTGAAATAAAAAAATCCACCAGGAAGCACAACAGTAGATTTGAGCAGGTAGAAGAATTAGCAACCTTGAGGGTAGGTGAATTGAGATCATCCAATCTGAGGAATAGAAAGAAAAAAAAAAAAAAAAGAAAAATGGACAGAGCCTCACAAATCTGTGGGCTACCACCAAGTAAACTAACATAGGGGCACCTGGTTGGCTCAGTCAGTTAAGGGGCCGACTTTGGCTCAGGTCATGATCTCCCAGTCTGTGAGTTTGAGCCCCACATTGGGCTATGTGCCGACAGCTCAGAGCCTGGGACCTGCTTCGAAGTCTGTGTCTCCCTCTTTCTCTGAACTTCTGCTTGTTTTCTGTCTCTCTCTAATTATCAAAAATAAATAAACATTAAAAAAAATTTTTTTAACCAACATACACATAGTGGAAATCCCAAGGTGCGAGGTGAGAGAAAGAGGCATAAAGAATATTTAAAGTAATGACCAAAAATTTTGCCAAATTTGATGGAAAACATTAATCTATAAATTCAAGAACCTTACCAACCCCCAAGTGATATAAACACAAAGAGATCACCACCTAGACATATAATAATTGAACTATTGAAAGCTAAAATCAAAGAAAGAATCTTGAAAGTAGCACCAGAGAACTGGCTTATCACATACAAGGAATCCTCAGTAAGATTAATAGATGATTTTGGGGCACCTGGGTGGCTCAGTCAGTTGGGCGACCATCGGCTCAGGTCATGATCTCGCGGTCTGTGAGTTCGAGCCCCGCATCGGGCTCTGGGCTGATGGCTCAGAGCCTGGAGCCTGTTTCAGATTCTGTGTCTCCCTCTCTCTCTGACCTTCCCCCATTCATGCTCTGTCTCTCTCTGTCTCTAAAATGAATAAACATTAAAAAAAATTTTTTAAATAAAAAAAAGATTAATAGATGATTTCTTATCAGAAACCATGGAGACCAGAAGACAGTGGAGTGACATATTCAAAGTACTTGGGGGAAAAAAGACTGTCAACAAAGAATTCTATATTCAGCACAGCTATCCTTTAAAAAGGAAGGAGAAATTAAGACATTCAGAATTTTTTAAAAAGTGAATAAAAGAATTCATTGTTAGCAAACCTGCCTTAAGAGAGATGCTTGGGGTACCTGGTTGGCTCAGTGGGTGAGGCATGCAATTCTTGACCTTGGGGTGGTGGGTTTGAGCTCCACATTGGGTGTAGAGATTACTTATAAATAAAATCTTAAAAAAAAAAAAAGACGGAGGGGTGCCTGGGTCGCTCTGTCGGTTAGGCATCCAACTCTTAGTTTCGGTTCAGATCATAATCTCATGCATTGTGGGTTCTCATGCTCTGTGAGCACAGAGCCTGCTTGGGATTCTCTCACTCCCTCTCTCTGGCCCGCCCCCGCTCATGCTCTCTCTCTCTCTCTAAATAAATAAGTAAACTTAAAGAAAAAAGAGGGAGAGAGAGATGCTCAAGAAGGCTCTTCAAGTTGAAATGAAAGGACACTAGACAGTAACTCCAATCTGCACAAGATAGAAACAACACCAGTAAAGGTACCCATATACCTTTGTGTTCTCTGATTAAATGGAATGAAATTAGAAATTAATAACAGAAAGAAATTTGGAACATGCAAAAATACATAGAAATTAAACACCACACTCCTAAATAACCAATGGATCAAAGAAGGAATCAAAAGTTAAAAAATACTTTGAGATGAATGAAAACAAAGATGCGACATACCAAAACTTATGGGATGAAGCTGAACCAGTGTTTAGAGGAAAATCTGTAAGTGCCTATATTAAAAAAGAGAGGGGCACCTGGGTGGCTCAGTCGGTTGGGCGTCCAACTTCAGCTCAGGTCATGATCTCACAGTTCATGAGTTCAAGCCCTGTGACAGGCTCTGTGCTGACAACTCGGAGCCTGGAGCCTGCTTCGGATTCTGTGTCTCCCTCTCTCTCTCTGCCCCTTCCCGGCTCACACTGTCTCTTTCTCTCTCAAAAAAAATAAATAAACGTTAAAAAATTTTTTCTTTTTTTAAAGAGAAAAGATGGGGCACTTACTTGGCTCAGTTGGTTAAGCATCTGACTTCGGCTCAGGTCATGATGTCACAGCTTGTGAGCTCGAGACCAGCGTCGGGCTCTGTGCTGACAGCTCAGAGCCTGGAGCCTGCTTCAGATTCTGTGTCTCCCTCTCTCTGTGCCTCTCCCCCATTCATGCTCTGTCTCTCTTTCAAAAAATGAATAAACATTAAAAAAATTTTTTTAAATAAAAAAAAAAGAAAGAGCTAAAACCAATAACCTAAACTTCCACCTTAAGAAATACAAAAAACAAAACAAAACCCAGAGCAAATTACACCCAAAGGAAGATGGAAGGAAACAATAAAGATTAGAAGATTAGAACATAAATAAGAGTAATAAAGAACAAACAATAAAGAAAATTAATGAAACTAACCCAAATAATTTTGAGAATGTAGAAGACCAAAAAAACCTTAAAACTATTTTAAATAATTATTTTTTAATGGTAAATTAATTTTACCACATCAGTACATATAAAAAACAATTGCGTTTAGAAGTTTTTACAATTTCTTTTTCTTTGTTTCTTTGTTTCTTTCTTCTTCCTCCTTTTTCTATTCTTTTCTTTCTTCTTTCTGTTCTTCTCTGTCTCTGGTTATTATTTTGCTCTGAAGTCTTCCTTATCCAATATTAACATAGCTACTCCTGCTTTCTTTAAAAAAGAAAAAAAAACAGCTTTATTGAGTTGTAATTTTTTTTTTTTATTTTTTTTTTTTCAACGTTTATTTATTTTTGGGACAGAGAGAGACAGAGCATGAACGGGGGAGGGGCAGAGAGAGAGGGAGACACAGAATCGGAAACAGGCTCCAGGCTCTGAGCCATCAGCCCAGAGCCTGACGCGGGGCTCGAACTCACGGACAGCGAGATCGTGACCTGGCTGAAGTCGGACGCTTAACCGACTGCGCCACCCAGGCGCCCCTATAATTTATATACCATAAAATTCACGTATCATCACTGTTGAATTTCAGATCATTGTCATTACTCCAAAAAGAAATCTCATACTCACTGGCGGTCCCTCTCCAGTCTCCTTTCTCCCCCTAGTCCCCGAAGAGCAATACTCTTCTTTGGTTTCAGTAGATTTACCTGTTCTGGACATTTCATAAAAATGGAATCATACAATATATGATTTTGTGACTGGCTTCTTTATTCACCATAATCTTTTTAATTTAAATTCCAGTATAGTTAACATACAGTGTCATGTTAGTCTCAGGTGTACAATATAGTGATTCAACAACCCTACACATTACTCCATGCTCATCATGGTGAGTGTACTCTTAGTCCCCATCACCTCTTTCACCCATCCCCCCACCTACCTCCCCTCTGGTAACCATCTGTTTGTTCTCCATAGCTAAGAGTCTGATTTTTGGTTTGTCTCTTTTTTCCTTTGTTTGTTTGTTTTGCTTCTTAAATTCCACATATGAGTGAACTCACATAGTACTTGTCTTTCTCCAACAGACTTATTTCATTTAGCATTATATCTCTAGATCCACCCATGTTGTCATGGATACTTAGGCTGCTTCCATAAATTGGCTGTTGTAAATAATTTTGTAGTAACATAGGGGTGCACATGTCTTTTTGAATTTCGTGTTTTTGTATTCTTTGGGTAAATACTCAGTAGTGGAATTATTGTCATATGGCCATCCTATTTTTAACTTTTTGAAGAACCTTCAAACTGTTTTCCACAATCGCTGCGTCAGTTGGCATTCCCACCAACAGTGTATGAAAATTCCTTTTTCTCCACATCCTTGCCAACACTTGTTATTTCTTGTTGGTTTTAGCTATTCTGACAGGTATGAGGTGATATCTCACTGTAGTTTTGATTTGCATTTCCCGGATGATGAGTGATGTTGAGCATCTTTTCATGTGTCTGTTGGGCATCTATATGTCTTCTTTGGAGAAATGTCTGTTCATATCTTCCATTTTTAATTGGATTATTTGTTCTTTTGGTGTTGAGTTGTATACATTCTTATATATTTTGGATACTAACCCTTTATCAGATATGTCATTCGTAAATACCTTTTCCCGTTCAGTAGGTTGTCTTTTAGTTTTGTTGATTGTTTCCTTTGCTATGCAGAAGACTTTTATTTTGATATAGTCCCAATAGTTTATTTTTGCTTTTGTTTCTCTTGCCTCAGGAGATGTATCTAGAAATATTGCTAGGGCTGATGTCAGAGAAATTACTGCCTGTTCTCTCTTCTAGGATTTTTATGGTTTCAGGCCTCACATTAGGTCTTTAATCCATTTTATTTTTGTGTATGGTGTAAGAAAGTGGTCCAATTTCATTCTTTTACATGCAGCTGTCCAGTTGTCCCAGCATCATTTGTTGAAGAGACGGTCTTTTTCCAATTGTATATTCTTGCCTTATTTCTCAAAGATTAATTGATCATATAATCATGGGTTTATTTCTGGGCTCTCTCTTCTGTTCCATTGGTCTATTTATCTGTTTTTGTACCAGCACCATACTGTTTTGATTACTGCAGATTTGAAATATAACTTGAAATCTGCAATTGTGATACCTCCAGTTTTGTTCTTCTTTTTCAAGATTGCTTTGGCTATTTGGAGTCTATTGTAGTTCCGTACAAATTTTAGGATTGCTGCTGGTATTTTGATAGGGATTGCATTAATGTGTAGATTGCTTTGAGTAGTATAGACATTTTAACAATATTTGTTCATGTTTCTATTTTAATTTTGTATCTTCCTTTCCTTGAACATTTTTTAGAATTCCACCTATTTCTTATTGTGTTTTTTAGTGTATCTCTTAATTAGCTTTTTAGTGGTTGCTCTAGGTATTATATTACATATACAAACCTAGTCACAGTTTTATTGATACACATAAATAACAGTTATATTCAGAAACTATTTTCAAAAACAAAAATCCTCTCTTAAAAAATAATAACAGATAATCGGGACAAATGCTATACTGGATCACATGCTGGAAAAACACATGAGGAAGATAGGACCAACTTGGACAACCTTAGTCCTTTGCCTGTTGTTTCTCAGCTCCAAATCCACCCTTGAATACTCTTCTCTATCATCCTGGGTCTGGACTCTGCAATGTCCCTTTAATAGTGTGTCTTGCTTCCTGGCTTCCTGCTTGGCCCTGCCAATAGTGGGCGCTTAGGGGGAGACTTGGAGGTTGTAGAAGTAGGGAAAGGGTCTTCCTTCTTGTGATAACTTGATAACTTGCCTTCCAGTCAACCCCCAACCCCCCACTCCAACAACAGCACTGGCTTCAGGAACAGCTGTTGGCTCCAGCCTCTATCTAACTGGATGCTCCTTGAGAACCAACCTCATCAAGCCCCCTCAGAGATATCAATAGCACCTGAGTGACGCTCTCTCTCCATGAGCCACTCCTCCACACATCTGGGTTCGGGTATCTCCCAACCCCTTCCCTTTAGTTATTTTAGCACTAGGAAGTGTTAGTTGCTTCCGGAAACCCTCCAGATGACCTCAGGATTCCTTCTTGCTCATTCAGCCTTCCAACACCTATAACAAATTCTCTATATTAAATCCTCACTGTTGATATACCTCATGTGATTTGTTTTCTTGACTGGACCCTGAGTGATAATAATGGTGACACAGAGGAAGGGGAAGGGCAGAGAACTAATATATATTGAGCTTTTACTATGTACCAATTGCATAAATAATTAATAAATATCCATTAATAATTTTATATGTCTATTAATAAATAACTATCACTTATTGAGGATCTGTTATATAACTCTACATGGCTACTTTCTTCTCATTTAAAAAATTTTTCTTTTATTTTTTTTTTTGAGAGAGAGAGAGAGAGAGAGAAAGTACAAGTGGGGGGAGGAGCAGAGAGAGAGGGAGAAACAGAATCCAAAGCAGGCTCCAGGCTCTGAGCTGTCAGCACAGAGCCTGATGTGGGGCTGGAACTCACGAACTTCAAGATCATGACCTGAGCTGAAGTCAGACACTTAACCGACTGAGGCACCCAGGCCCCTCTTTCTTCTCATTTTTTAAGTTTCCACTTAAATTTCATCTCAGGGAGATTTTCACTGGTCACCTTATCAAATGCAGATCTCATTTGCTGTTATTCTCTACCTTACCTCCTAAATTTTGTTCATCATAGTACACAGAACAATGTACAGTGATTTTAATTGTTGTTGTTGTTTTAATTTGTCTTCTCCATTAAAATGTGAAAGAACTGGGGCGCCTGGGTGGCGCAGTCGGTTAAGCGTCCGACTTCAGCCAGGTCACGATCTCGCGGTCCGTGAGTTCGAGCCCTGTGTTGGGCTCTGGGCTGATGGCTCAGAGCCTGGAGCCTGTTTCCGATTCTGTGTCTCCCTCTCTCTCTGCCCCTCCCCTGTTCATGCTCTGTCTCTCTCTGTCCCAAAAATAAATAAATGTTGAAAAAAAATTAAAAAAAAATGTGAAAGAACAGCCCATTTTGGTCTTGTTCACCATAGTATCCCTAAAGCCTAGCATAATGCTTACCTCAGAGGCACAAATAAGTATTTTTAAAATGGGAGTGTGACATTGTGATATAATGAGAAATATATATATATATATATATATTTGATCTTTGTTCCTGGTTCCTGGCACAAGAGTTTCAAAAACCCTTAGAATTTCCTGAGTGATAGAAGTAAGAGAAACATCTTTCTTTTTCATAATAAGCCTCTTTTGGCCATGCCTGGGTTTATGCTGATGAGGTGACTCTTGGCCCTAGATAACTTTAGGCTGGGGGTGGTTGCCAGAGGGACAAACCATGTGATTACAGGGTTTGGTGCTGAAAGTTCTGACTTCTGGGGAGACTGAGTTAATCGCCATGACTTAATCAATCATGCCTCCATAAAACCCCTAAATTACAAGGCTAGGGGAGTTCTGGGTCGGTGAGCACAACAAGGTGCTGGGAGGGTGGCCTCACTAGAGACAGCATGGATGCTGCCCTCCAACTGCCCTCCAACTCCATTGCCAGTGAATTTCTTCCATTGGCTATTTCTGAGTTGTATCCTTTATACTAAACTGGTAATAGTAATAAACCATTTTTCCTCAGTCCTGTGAGCCATTTAGCAAATTATTAAGACTGAGAACAAGGTTGTGGGAACTATCCCCCACAAACCCCCAACTTTGTAGCTGATCAGTCAATTATGGGAGGTCTGGATTTACAGTTGGCCTCTGAAGTTGGGGCAGTCTTGTGGGACTGAGCCCTTAACCTATGGGGTCTGTACTAATTCTGGGTAGTTGGTGTCAGAATTGAATTAAATTTTAGAGAACTCGGTGTCTAGAGAGTTAAAGAACTGGTTGATGTTGGGGGGGGGGGAAGCCCACACATTTGGTATCAGAAGTATTCTAAGTAAAAACAGATCATAGTAATAGGAATTAATGTATCCATATGTATCACTGCTTAACAAGCTATCCCAAAACTTAGTGGCTTAAAACAAAACCATTTATTATTTCTCATGAATTTGTGGTTTGGCTGGATGGTTCTGCTGGTCTTGCTCGGGCTAACTCAAGAAGCTGCATTTAGGGGCGCTTGACTGGCTCAGTCAGTAGACATACGACTCTTGATCTTGAGGTTGTGAATTTAATCCCCGCATTGGGCATAGAACTTACTTTAAAAATAAATAAAGATTTGGTTTAAAAATAAAAAAAGGAAGCTGCATTTAGCTGGTGGGTTGGCTAGAGCTGGAAGGTCTAAGATAGCTCCACCTGGCAGGGATACCTAGAAGACTGCAACCTCTCTTTTTCCCTAGGATAAACTTCTTTACATGGCATCGGGATTCCAATAGGGTAAGCCCCAATGCGTTTATCAAGCCTCTGCTTGTGTCACAATTGTGTCTCATCAGTCAAGCAAGTCAGAAGGCCAAGCCCAGAGCCAGTGTGGGAGGAGACTACCCAAAGGCATGAATACCATGATTACCAGGGATCCTGACTCACTGGGAGTCATCAGTGTAATAATCTGTAATTTTACAGACATTGTCACTAATCCTGACATCAGCTTGCCACATAGCTGTTACTGTCATGTGGTCTTCATCTTATGTAAGGTGAGGGGAATGGGGCAGTTC
Organism: Puma concolor; assembly: GCF_028749965.1. Lineage (NCBI taxonomy): Eukaryota > Metazoa > Chordata > Mammalia > Carnivora > Felidae > Puma > Puma concolor. The sequence continues at coordinate 28,281,428 of NC_141670.1, forward strand.
TCAAACCTTCTATCGCACAGTGGCTGTGGGAGCAGACTGCCTGAGTTTGAATCCCATCTCTGCCATGTACTGGTTGTACGAACTTGGCAAGGGGTACATCCTCTCTAACTCAGCTGTAAAGTGAGGATGATAGTATCTACCTGTTGTTTCTTATTTGCAATGGTCCTTGGCGCATAGAAGTATGAAATCAATGTTGCTAATATTATTGCTGCTGTTATGGGTGTCTCCTGCTTCCTGTAGTCCTTTCTGACTCTCTCTTCAGCATATCCCCATCTTGAGCATTTTTTTTTTTTATTTTTTTTTTCAACGTTTATTTTTATTTTTGGGACAGAGAGAGACAGAGCATGACCGGGGGAGGGGCAGAGAGAGAGAGGGAGACACAGAATCGGAAACAGGCTCCAGGCTCTGAGCCATCAGCCCATAGCCTGATGCGGGGCTCGAACCCACGGACCGCGAGATCATGACCTGGCTGAAGTCGGACGCTTAACCGACTGCGCCACCCAGGCGCCCCCCCATCTTGAGCATTTTTATCAGGTTCTACTCTTCGGAGTATGTGCCACAGATTCCATGGGGATTGGAGTCAGGACTGGTTTGGTCATACTGCATCCCCAGCACCTGACATGGTGTTACAGGGTAAATTGTGTGCCTTCAAAATTCATGTTGAAGCCCTAACCCCCAAAGTGACTGTATTTGGAGACAGGATCTCTAGGAAGGTAATTAAGGGTGAGTCATAAACGAAGTCATGAGGATGGGGCCCTGATCTGATGGGACTGGTATCCTTGTAAGAAGAGGAGACACAGCGAGAGACAGAGATCTCTCACATGGGTGCACACAGAGGAAAGGCTACGTGAGCACACAGTGAAAAGGCACCATTTGCAAACTGGAAGGAGAGGTTTCAAGAGAAACCCAGCCTCACAGCACCTTGATCTTGGAATTCCAGACTCCAGAAATGTGAGAAAATAAATTTCTGTTGTTTAAGCCACCTTGTCTGTGATATTTTGTTATGGCAGCTCTAGGAGACTGATAATACACAAAGAGCGCTCAGAAACCTTTGTTGAATAAATAAATGCAGGGATGATAAGTCCCTTGCTCTCAAGAATCATACTGGCTAATAGAGGCCTGTCAACAAGTACTTGCAATGTAATACTTGTAATTATCAAAATATTTACTGATTCAGGGGCGCCTGGCTGGCTCAGTGAGTAGAGCATGTGACTCTTGATCTCAGGGTTGTGAGTTTGAGCCCCACATTGGGTGTAGACATTACTTAAAAAAAATAAAATCTTAAAATATATATATTTATCGATTCAGCAAGGATTTACTGATCCTTTACCATTATCGAGGCACTGTGGTGGGTGCTGGGGATAAAGCAGTGAAGCAAACAGTCTCTGCTCTCACATTCTAGTAGGGGGAGACAGCCAGCAGAGGACTAGATGGCATATCTGGAGCTAACGTGTGCAGGGAGAGGAATAAAGCAGGGCAAGAGGGATGGAAATGGATTGGGTGTTATTTTTCATATAGAATGTCTGCAAAGGACCCTCTGACACATGGCATTTGAGCGGAGACCTGATGTAGATGAGCAAGGAAAGCATTCAGATATCTCAGACTGAGCCAACAGCAAGGGCCAAGGCTTGAAAAGGGAACGACTTGCTGATTTCACACAAAGGAGGCCAACATGGCTAGAGCAGCAAAGGGCCCAGGCAGGGCCCCTCACTTGCCTGGGTCCCCTCCAAGCCCTGAGAGAAGACTAGCGGTGCATTCACATGGTCACACGTTTTGTAAAATTTACAAAAATAAGATATTTCAACTACACTTAATTATGACTGCTGACTCCGTCTTCCTCTGTTTCCCCTCCATCACACTTCCCCCCCCAAGCTGGATAGTGTTGGACACTTGACATTCAGCTTTTTAGAGATCTAGGGAAGGGAAAATTGAGCTGGGAAGATTGTAAAAAAATTATTTATTTTGAAAGAGAGAGAGAGAGCAAGCACGAGTCGGGGAGCAGCAGAGCAGCAGTGTAGAGAGAGAGATCATCTCTACACTGTCAGTACAGAGCCTGATGCTGGGCTCGATGCCATGAACCGCAAGATCATGATCTGAGCCGAGATCAAGAGTCAGTTGCTTAACTGACTGAGCCACCCAGGAGCCCTGAGTTGGGAAGATTTTTAATCTGTTGTGATTGGTTTTCTCATTGTAAATAAATATTCATGCCCAGACATAATTTTGTATGATATCTCTTAAAAAGCCCTCCAAACTGTATAAGCTTCAGGCCCCACAAAACCTGGATCCCCTCTGAAAGTAGAAGTCAATGGAGATGAGGACAGGAGGGACTCTCCTCTGAGTGTGACAAGAGGCCGTTAGAGAGTTTTGAGCAGAGAAGTGACATGATTTATGCATTAAAGGATCACGCTGTCTGCCCTGTTAAGACCACATCACCATGGCGAGGAGTCACGGTACGCCAGGTTGCTATGGCACAGTAAATGCAAACCTCTGCATTTGAATTGAGGCAGAGGGGTTTGTTAGTACCAGCAGCCTCACCCTTGGGTGGGGAGGGCGTTGCCATGGGCATGGCCAAATGCAGAGTGGAGGGAGATAGGTGGACGTGAGCTGGTGGGGTCGGCGGGCCAGAGAACAAAGGGCAGGTGCCGCCCCTCATCATCTCTTGTTTCCATAGGCCTTATTGGCTTCTATTGTATTGTATTTATTTATTTTTTCAAATTTTATTTATTTATGCAATCTCTACACCCAACGTGGGGCTTGAACTCACAACCCCAAGATCAAGAGTCACATGACTCTTCTGACTGAGCCAGCCTGGCGCCCCTACCTTATTGGCTTTTAATAAACAGGCACCATGTTGAAGTGAGGAGGAAATGACTTCACCGGTATTTTCTTACACTCTTACTTGGCCCACACAGACTCTATGGTTCTAGCTGTCTTCTTAGTTCTTGGTCACAAGAGAGGGATACTGAGGACATCTTGGTGACACCAGTGCAGCACACTGTAGGGAACTGGCTGTCCCTGCCACCCTAAACTGCAGTTCTAGGGCCAACAGGCTTGCACCTATGGCCCCTCTTCCTCTATGGACACATTGGTCTGGGGCAAGGAGGGCTTCACAGATTTCTGTTTCCCAAAGGCAGGTGATCCTATTCTTGGGGGTCTACTCTGTGTCCAGCATGTCCCATCATTGTCCCTTGTGTACCTCATCTCAGGTCCTCATGTAAATAGATCCTGGGTGGTCTCACATCCTGGCCCTTCAGGCGTGCCTGAACATGTCTGGGTTCCCAGTGGTTATCCCAGTTAGCCTCTCACTCTGGAATCTTCGCCATCCATGTAAATATGTGTATACCATATATAGGGTGTTATGTACATTCATAGAAGTGTTTGTATATATAGATGATGTGTCACATCTCATTGAGCTAAAACTCTAGAAACATGTCTTTGAGTCTGTATGCTAGAATTTCTGTTTATACCCATGTTTGCATGATTGGATTGTAGGAAAGAACAACATTACTTCTCTACCTTAGTGTAAACATGAAGAAGGAGTTCATTTCTGTTATTACAGTCACTCTTATTTTAGCTAAACTGGGTGGAGAAGGGAATTTTCCATTGAGGTTTTGGCACTCCACTTGAAAGCCCATTGTCTGACAGTATTTCCTTTGTCTTCCTTCTCTTGCTTGTGTTTTCTGCTATATGTCAACACAGTTGTTCAAATATTCAGTATTCCAAATTCACATTAGTAAAGAGCTTTATGATTTATAGTGTTTTGGCATGTAGCAGTTCATTTAAATGACGCGGCAACATTGTAAAGAAGGGATTGTTTCTATGCAGTAGATGGAATATTTGAGGGCCAGAGACCTTAAGCCCTTACCCAAGAGCACACAGGTAGTGAATGGCAGTACTGGGACCTGAACCCTACCTTTATGTGCCAAGCCCAGTGCTCCAATATGAGACCATTAGTGATTCATTATGTGTTTGTAGGAGAATGTTCAGCTGGAGGGTTAATGACTGTTTGCCACAGAGCAAGAGGCTGATGCTAAGGAAGTCGTTTTTACTGTTGCTATCAGATACATATCATTAGCAGTTCAAAAATGTCCATTTTCTAACAGAGCTGTGTAATTTTTCAAAACCAAAGTTTCTGCTTTGAATGAAGAAGCATAATAAGAATCAATAAGCAGTTTTAAACTAATTTCTATAAAAAAAAACACCCCAGATATTCCTACTGGCTTATCAGTTAAAGTTCTTTGAGGACAGGTAATAAAGATGAACCTGAGCCAGCATAAACAGAAAGGAGGAAAAAATAAAACCACAGGTTGTCTCAAGGAACCAAGGGCAGGAATGCAGCCAGGCTAGGACCAGAAACCAATAGGACTCTTTCTCTATACCTCTTTTCTTTGCCTCTTTTCTTTGTCTTTCTCAACTCAGACACATTTTTCCTGCCTCTCTGGACCTTGTGGAGGAATATGGGAACATGGCCACCCCAGTGTTTCTGGGGGTTGGGGCACCAACAGAGGCTGACCAGCAGTTTTCTGCTCCCAATTCTCAATTCCAGGAGGGAGAACCTGAGGTCCACCTTGGGCCAGGTGTCCACCTCTGCTCTAGTTAGTAACAGCCAAGGGGAGGAGGCGGTCATATAATAGTAACATGGCTGACCGGGACCTACCCTAATGCACCAGGGGCAGTTCCCAAAGAATGAGGAATTGTGAATTTTGCATGTGCCCCAGAAAGTGTTTACCATAACTGAGTAGCAGAAGAATCGTCATAAAATTTGGAATTAACCAGTCAGTAATAGTTCTGTTACAGTGTAATTTTCACAACTGCTTTTAAGGAGTTCAGAAACTCTTAAAAATAAACTTTGATATCATATATTCACTTGTATGTTTAAACTTGGGAACCTCTTTAGAGACCACCTAGTCAAAACCCCCTTGAAACCAGTGATGAGGGGCCACCTGGGTGGCTCAGTCGGTTAACTTCCGACCCAACTTCGGCTCAGGTTGTGAGTTCAAGCCCTGCGTTGGCCTCTGTGCTGACAGCGCAGAGCCTGAAGCCTGCTTTGGATTCTGTGTCTCCCTCTCTCTGCCCCTCCCCTGCTCACAGTCTGTCTCTCTCACTCTCTCAAAAATAAATGAACATTAAAAAAAATAGGAAAAAAACATAGCGATGAGAGCAAGATTTGGAGGGTTAAGTGACATTACTAAAGTCACACAGCAAGTTGGTTGAAAAGATGAAATTGTGACACTTATCTGACTTCCCAACTTGTGCTCTTTTTACCGTACTAAGTGTCTCCACATAATCTAGGGGTATCATGACTGGTTTGGGGGAAAACCTCATGTACGAGGTAGCACTAACTCGAGAAGCAGAACCACTAGGAGTGACATCAAATAAGGGATTTATTGTAGAGATTTAACTCAACTGAGAGAGCGGGTGAAACAGTCTCAGTCCAGCTGTTCCTCCTGTGCCTGGGGCCAAGTGCTAGGCAGAGCGGTGGGAAGAAAAGACAAGTGCAAAATGGCAGACAGGAGGGGCAATTGAAAGCATATCTGCCTCTCACCGGAACCCCGGCTCCAAGCCCCTGACTCCGTCACCATGGAGGACCTGTAGGAGAGGCCGGTGCTCTGGCAATGGTGCCACACTGGGACCTGGCCTAGGTCTAGGATGTGGAAGAGCTGAGAAAGAGAGCCCATGAGAGCTGCGGCATTTGCCAGTCTGCTTCCCTCCCTACAGTGGAGCCACTGGATCCACAAAAACCGGCGTGTGCCATGAGAGGGACTGGCTTGCCTGGACCTTCCGAGAGCAGACATGGCTACTGCTCCACTCCCATCTTCCAGTTCTTGCGCAGATCCCTTTTGTGGCCAACCCCAGCTAGAAACATACGGGAAGGAGAGTAGTGGGTACATAGGGCAGCTCAGCCAGGCTGACGTCGCAAAGCCACCACACGACCACACCGTCAGCTCTGTGGTTGGCAGCATGGATACCTTCCCAGCATAGCATCTGATTTTTATTTATCTGGTTATTTATTTATTTATGTATTTATTGAGAGAGAGAGAGAGAGAGAGAGCGCGTGCGCACACACGAGTGGGAAAGGGACAGAGAGAGAGAGAGAGAGGGAGAGAGAATCTTAAGCAGGCTCCTCACCCAACACAGGGCTGGGTCCCACGACCCTGAGATCGTGACTTGAGCTGAAATCAAGAGTCTGATGCTCAACCAACTGAGCCACCCAGATGCCCCCCAGCATAACTTCTTAGAAGAGACCCTTGTACTACATGCCGGGACAGGAGTCCAGTAAAAAGCCAATGAGTCCTCTCTGTGTGTTTGGTGGGGAAATGAACTGACTTAGAAATATCTACTCCTTTCTGCTGATGAGATTATGGAAGAAGAGAAACAAAGTTTTCTGATTAGGTGTTTGTAGGAGCAACTCATGATCTCCCATGGCAAGGGACTCTCTAGCTAAGTGCAGTGGAGATATTATGCCTATGGTAAGGGGATGCCCACACTCTATTGGACAGGAATCACAAGAGGGACAGCAAGTTAGTCTGACACTTCAACTTATTGCAAATTGAAAACAAATGCTTAAAACCAAGAAGGCTCTCAAAGAGGAAACACAGCATAGAGAGACCAAGAAGAAAATTACTTCTACTTTTTAGCAAGAAAAGACTTGATTATAATTTTGAATGATAAAAACTAAATCATTGCAGAATGTTAATAGAGAAGAAAAACATATCCACGATCCTAACACTACTATATCATTACTTTTAAGCCTTATTTTCCAAAGGCTTGGTTTTAACTCCCCTTTGATCTTGTTGTAACTCTGCTTAGAAGCCTTGAATGGCTTCTGATTGCCTAGAAATAAAGTCCAAATCCCTTAGCCTGGCATGTAAACTCCTTCAAAATATGATGCCAACGTAACCTGTCAATCCAACCTTCCACAGTTCTTCTGAAGAACTCTCTGCTCTGGTCAAATGATTTTACTCACAGTCTCTGGAATCTACCTTGGTCGTCCCTGTACTTTCCTGGAACATTCTCCCAACTTCCCTTCTCCTTTCTGACTTGTAACTACTGTTTTATAAGGTCCAGCTGAAATCTCATTTCCCCCCGGCCTCTCCCTGGCCAGCCTCACTCAGTGGTCATCCTTCTTTGGAAAGGCTTCAGTAAGTATTGACCTTAAAACTTACCGGAGAGCAGCCGTTGGCTGCTTTATGTCTTATATTATTCTCTTCAGCATTTAAGTCAATCTTTACAAATAAAATTTTTTGTGTTTACGTATTGTCTCAATTAGATTACAACCTCTTTGAAGGGAGGAGCTAGATATTATAGCTTAAAAATTACAATTGCTTGGGGCACGTGGGTGGCTCAGTGAGTTGAGCGTCCAACTCTTGATTTTGGCTCAGGTCACGATCCCAGGGTTGTGGGATTGAGCCCTGCCTCGGGTTCCATATGGAGCCTGCTTAAGATTCTCTTTCTCTCTCCCTTCTGCCCCCTCGTGCACTCTGTCTCTAAAAATTAAAAAAAAAAAAAGTATCTAAAAAGAATTACAAGGGCTCCTGGGTGGCTTAGTCAGTTGAGTGTCTGACTTCAGCTCAGGCCATGATCTCACAGTTCGGGATTTCAAGCCCTGTATTGGGCTCACTGTTTTCAGGACAGAACCCACTTCAGATCCTCTGTCCCTCCCTCTCTCTTTGCCCCGCCCCTGCTTATGCACTCACTCAAAAATAAATAAAACATAAAAAAAAGTATTTTTAATTACAAACACTCAATGAAGCATTGCATGAAGGCACAAGTGGATAACTCCATAATAAATAAGAATAAAGATACTCATTCCGCAAACAAGTAGCAAATAGCTGCTAGTTTACTCCTAGGTATGAGGTTCCATGCTAAGTATTGACTTTCAGAGAGCAGACTCCCCCCAACTCACATTTTGGCCCCTCTCTGTGCCCCTCCCCAGCTCTGCTTTATGCAGAGGGAGGGTAAATTTGATGATTCATCATGAGGCATTTTAAAAGTTGTCATTTATGGCACCATGGCACTCCCCCTCACACTTTCTGCTCCCCTGTGGTAAGCACTCTCTGAAGCAGCTTCCTCTTCCAGGCAGTGTTAGGCCCTTTCTGCCTCCTGCCTGCTGAGATAATAAGCAGAAGAAAGGGTCAATTTCAGTTTCCCCGAGTGGTCAAGTCTGGCCAAGTCTCTCTGTCCTTGCTCCTCTCTCCCTGCACTGGGGTGGGTCTGTTAGCTTAAGGCAGCTCTGTTGAGGCCATCTTAGGGGCAAGAGGGCAGAGAACAGAAAGTCCCACTGTGTCATCCTGGCCTCAGCCACATTCTCCAACCCACGTTCACCAACGTGACCCAATTTGGGAGTATGGAGGACTTGGCCAACGATTACCAAGTCATGCTTTGTTTCCCATTCGACTTTTCTTCCCAGCAGATCAGCCCCTTGGAGGTGTGAGCCACAGGCTTGAGGAAGTCCTGTGCCCCTGGCCATAATGCAATCAAACAATGGCAAAATCCCACTTCTAACTTCTAATACAGCCTGTTTTAGTCATAGAGTCTTTATAAGGTCTTTGAATAATTTTAATCTTACATCTATTCATAAATGAAATAACCTCTGAATTGTTAAAAAGCTATTTAATTTTTTTTGGCAAAAAATAGCATGCAATTACATAGAAAATATCCTAGAATATCCTTATCTCAGATCTGTGATTCCTCCCTGCCCTCACCCCCATAACAAAAGCCTCCCTAGAAATAAAGGTAAACTGGGTCAATGTTAGTTTGGTGCACAATACAACATTAGAGACACAGAAAATTTTGCGTTATGTTTGGGGAAACAAAGCTTGCCAGGCTTGGACGACTTTTGAAGCAAGAGCACATGGCTGCTCCGGTGGGCTTTTGCTTTCAGCCTCATGCTGTTTCTGTTATTGTGACATTCTCACCTTACGCCTATGAGATTTCTGTATTGTTATTGGCAAAGCTTTATTCTAATTTTGAAAACTTGTCTACAGTTTTCTAAGGCATCCTAGAGTTTGCTTAGGGGCAGACAGACACAGCTTTAAGGCCATTGGAACGGAAGGAGACAGCAATAACAGGAGGCTTACAGAACAACTTGAGCTGCTGGTGCTGACCATGAACTTGCCCAGTCCTATAACATTGAAAAGAATCCTACACAGTGGAAGTTGCAGAACAGACCAAAGCTGAAGGGGTCAAAAAGGCCAGGAAGTGCAAAACGACAAGGGAAGCCACAGGGCTTCATCTTCAAGGAGCTGGCAGCTATATGCTGTGAGAATGAGTTGGCAATGGCCGTTTGAGGAGAGGGATCAAATCCTCCAAAGTCTTGAAGATGAGCAGAGGGACTGTGAAATCAAGAAGGTGCCAGAAGAAGGAAGTGGGAAGTCACCCCTCCCCGCTGCTCTGTCTTGCGAGCAAACACATCCTGGACGCTGCTCACGGGATGATGTAAGATTGTTGTACTTTTTGACTTCAACTCAATTTGAGTTACACATTCCGGAATAGAATGTTGGCTTCAGTTAGGAAGAATAAACATTAACACAGGCAGTCTCTGAGTGGAAGGACGAGTGTTGACTTGTAGGGCTGAGGAGGAGGGGATAGAAAGTCTGTGGGGACGTTAGAGAGGAAAGATTATGGTTGGATGGCTCGCGGTTGGTTGAACCAGTGGCCCAGTGGTGTTATCAAGTAGCCAATTTCTTTCTCTCTCGGCTCTGCCTGCTTCACTTGCAGCTTCATCCAAAGCTGACTTCCCACATACAGACAAAAATTGCTATGGTAGTCCCAGCCTTCACTTCTATTCTCAACACCATCTAGTACAGCCTTGCCCAGTAGAAATATAACGCAAGCCATAGTGTGTGATTTAAGTTTCTGGTAGTCATGTTTAAAAAAACAAGAAGGAAAGAGTGAAATTAATTCCAATAATATATTCTGTTTAACCTAATATCTACAAAATATTATCTCAACATGAAATCATTTAAAAATGATTGATAACAGGGGCATCTGGGTGGCTCAGCCGGTGAAGCAGCTGGCTCTTGGTTTTGGCTCAGGTCATGATCTCCTAGTTTGTGGGTTCAAGCTCCACACTGTCAGTGCAGAGCCTGCTTGGATTCTCTCTCACTCCCTCTTTCTCTGCCCCTCCCCTGCTCGCGCAGGGGAGTGTGTGCACAGTCTCTCTGTCTTTCAAAATAAATAAATAAACTTAAAAAAATTATTGATAGCGTATCTTACATATGTTTTCTTCTGTACTAAGCCTTCAATGCTCCGTGTATATTCTACACTTAACAGAACATCTCAGTCACACTGCTTGCATTTTTCAAGTGCTCAACTGCCCAAGTAGCTACTGGCTACTGTACTGGGCAGGCCAGGTCTAGAAGAAGAGGGAGAGTCCTCCTGTCCCAGCATTCTTAGCTAGAGTTGACATTCAGTCTAATTGGACTGGATCAGGCTATACATCTATGGCTATACCAATGACTGTATACCAGGATAAGGCTGTGTGCCTGTAACTATACACCAAAGACTGTAGCCAGAGGAATGGATCAGGTTAATTGGCTGAAGCTAGGCCTGCCTGTGGTGAGCATGATATTGTTCCCCACCCCCCACCCCCCCCGCCACCTTAAGATGTCCATGCCCTAGTTCCTGGAACCTGTAAACATACTAGGTTATATGACAAAGGGGAAATGAAATTTCAAATGGAATTACGTTTGCCAATGAGTTGATCTTGAGATGACACTATCGTGCTGCACCCGATGTAATCACCAAGATCCTGATAAATGGAAGAGGGAGGCAGAAGAGAGAACCAGAGAGATGGCGGCATGAGCAGGACTCAGCTCTGTGCTGGTAACTTTGGGGGGAGAAAGGGGCCACATGCCAATGGATGTGGGCTGCTCTAGGAGATGCCAAAGGCAAGATGGTGCCCTAGAGCCTCCAGAAGAAACATACCCCTACCAACACCTTGACTTTAGCCGAGTGAGACCTGCATTCAACTTCTGATTAAGAAAATAAACACATATTGGTTTAAGCCACTAAGAAAACTAAACAATGATCTACCCCTGAAGTATTTGGAAAGAATGGAAACCTAATTTTTAATGGACATTTTGAGACATAAAGGAGTTTTTCGTTTCAAAAACTTAGTTTTTAAGTGTCAAAACTATGAAAGAATCTAAAATTTGTGCCATAAACAATTGACTAGAAAGAGAGCAGACAAAGAGCTGGACTATATCGCTCCCTGGGAGGGCCAGACAAGGATTCCCAGGCTAGAGGAAGAGAGTTAAAGAGACCATAAGAGAATAAGATGCTGCTCACCTCTTAATTTGGTCTTGGTACCCTGTTCCTCTTTGATGCTCACTCAACAATAGAATTCCGTATACATTATTGGAGTCCAAGAGTGGACAGATGTTATGCCCCACTTTCTACTGGAACCCCGTGAACCAACAGAGTAGGCTTAGACAGAAACAGCCGAGGTAACCTTCCAATTTTTCTCCAGTTCTAATAGCCCATGTTCATTACAATGAGAGTATAGAGTGCATGGACAAACAACCAGAGACCATCTTAAGATATGGATGTCAAGGATGCATGCCCGGAAGACAGATGTGATAACAAGACCAGATGGGAAACGGCACCTCAGGAGTGACCTGGGTGAGCCCATGATGAAGGACCAGATGCCGCCACCACATCAAGCCCTGGAACTTGAATCATCTCTGTAGAGGTAGAGAGTGAAGGAAAATACAAAATGGCCAAGTTTAAACCTGAAATGACTGAAAATATCTACAGCTGAGTATTCTGACTCTTGATATCACAGAGAATGGAGATTCAGGAGAGACACAAAATTTACCTATAATAAATTGCCTTATTGCACATGTGAATTTTGTCACCATATTTATAATATAAAGATACTGGAAATAAATATCCATGGGGCATAAATGCTTGGGATTGTTATGTGCTCTTGTTGAATTGACTCCACTGCTATTATAAAAAGATACTCTTTATCTCTGGCAAGTCTTTGCTCTGAAATCTACTTTGTGTGATATTAATACAGACACTCCCCCTTTCTCTTGGTAAATGTTAGCATGATACGCCATTTAACATCCTTTCACTTAAAACACCTTTCTATTTTGAAATTTGAAACAATTTCAAACTTGGAATAAGTTGCAAGAATAAAAGAAGGGCACCTGGGTGGCTCAGTGAGTTAAGCGTCTGATTTCCGCTCATCATTTCCGGTCATCATGATTTCGAGCCCCACCTGGGGTTCTCTGCTGTTAGCACAGAGCCTGCCTCAGATCCTTTGTCTCCCTCTCTCTCTGCTCCTCCCCCTCCTGAAAAATAAATAAACATTTAAAAACTAATAAAGCAGATCTTGAAAAAAAGAAAAAAGAATAACAAAAAGAACTCCCCCCAACAACTTCCTCCAGCTTCATTTAGTGTCCTGCAGTGAATGGCATGCAGCAGAAATCCAAAGTACCAATGGCAGGTTCTAGAGCGCCCTCTCTAGGCAACTCTGTCCTCTACAGTCCTCCACCCTACAAATTCTAGCTGCCTTGGCCTGCCCAAATTCTCAGTTCTGTCTCCTCAGCTCAGGTTGTGCTTAGATTCCTTCTCCCTATGGTTTGGCCTGGAAATTCTCTCCAGGTAATAAAGAGGGTGATTTTAGGGCTCATCTCATTCATTTGCATTCTCTCAGGGGTCACTGTCAAGACACTGTCTGCTGTCTAGTGCCCGAAAACTGGTTTGCTTTTTTCTATATATTTTCCCCCATGTTTTTAATTGGTTAAGGTAGGATGGGAACTCTGAACTCTGGTTCCATCATAGCAATAAGTGAAAGTCTAATGTTTTTACAAGTATTTTATTTAATACTTTAATTATCTTATTTTATTTTTTTTAATGTTTATTTTTCGAGAGTGGGGGAGGGGCAGAGAGCGAGAGAGACAGAGGATCTGAAGCAGGCTCTGCACTGACAGCAGAGAACCCCAGGTGGGGCCCAAACTCTTGAACTGTGAGATCATGACCTGAGCCAAAATGAAGACTCCAATGCTTAACCGAAGAGCCACCCAGGCACCCCTAATTATCTCATTTGAAAATTAATGTTTATACCTTCACATGTATAACATACCTTTGTATACATGAACTGTTTCATAATTTTAAAAATTGTGACCAATAAGCCATAAGGGCTTGTTGAGGCAAAGTAGGAAAATAATGCAAAAAATAAAAATAAAAAAATAAAAGTCAAGTAATTAACAGTATGATGTTTTAGGATCTGGATAATCAATATTTATATTTATCATATTTGGTCCCAACGAGGCACAATTGCTTTAAGAATATGAACAGAAGATTCAAAATGAATTAGCAGGCATAAAAGAAAATGTTCAATCTCACTAGTAATCTAAGAAATATTATTAAAAGAAAATGCCATTTTCTTTTAAAAATAATTAAATTATTTTTGAAATGGGGGCACCTGGGTTGCTCAGTCGGTTAAGTGTGAGACTTCAGCTCACGTCATGATCTCACAATTCTTGAGTTTGAGCCCCGCATCAGGGTCTGTGCTGACAGCTCAGAGCCTGGAGCCTACTTCAGATTCTGTGTCTCCCTCTCTGCCCCTCCCCCACTCATGCTGTGTCCCTCTCTCTCTCTCAAATAAATAAACATTTATAAATAAATAAATAAACAAACAAATAAATAAATAAATATTTTTTAACATACTAAATATTAAATATTAAAATGATAGTATTTGATGTTAGCAAGAGTTCAATAAAATGGGAATAGTCTCAGTAAGACTATAAATTAGTACAACACCTAGGGAATAAAATTCAAGAGCCCTTTACACTCTTCATTCCCCTTTAATATTTCCCTGTAGTGACTCTAACACAGGAAATAATCTTAAATATGGGGGAAAAAAAGCCTTTTGAACAAAAATGTTCATCCAGCATCATAAATACTTTGAAAAGTAAGAAACAATCTAAATGTTCAGCACTTGGGGAATGATTATAAAAAAACGTGACAGGTTCGCTCAGTAGAATATTACATCGTCTTCAAGGACTGGTAGTCGGAAGGTCTAGTCAGCTGTAGGACAAAGAGAGGTGGTTCCAGAAGGTTATCAACTCTCCTTTCAGCTTGTTTGGGCAACATAGGCCCTTTCATTTCTCATGCATTACAAAGCTGAAAGGTCTGGGATCCAGGGATTTGTTTATAATCAAACAATGGATTTATTAAGCTTTTAAAAATTAGTTAGAAGATGAAAAGTGTGTATTGCGGTAAGAGAATACAGCGTAAAAGTATCACCGTTTCTAGCACATTTCGCGGCCAAAGTAGGTGCTAATAATTATCATAGTCATAACTAAGATTTTCTTTAGTGCTGGATATTGGGGGGCTTTGCTGAGTTCCTTATACTATCTCATTTGATGCATTTTGCAAGTCCTACCCATGCACAGTGTTGCAATTTGTTTTCCCCCTAGGCATCATTCCTGCCAGGGGGATGATGCTGAGGGGTGGTAGCTTGTGAGTTACAGCCTGGGGATCCTGGCAGCCAGGTCCCGGGGTTTATTTACTGCACTTCTTAGCTTTAAGGAGAAGCATTGGGAGGGCTATAGGGGGGAGCTGGGTTTGCAGAGTCAACGACCTGCTCACCCACCCAGGCCAAGCTCCCCAGACACCGGAGCACAGGGGCCCGTGGGGTCCTGGAAGAGGCTCGGAGCCCCTGGGCCCTGCCGGCCCAGGCCCCGCCCTCCCCGGCACATCCGCCCCACGGTGCCCCCTGCAGGTGCTGCTGAGTCCCCAAGTGCAGTCGCAGCGCGGGAGCCGTCACCGGAAGGCCAGGGTGGGCCTCAGCGAACTTGGAAAACAGAAATCCCTGGGAAGCAAAGAAGATGCAAATTCTTCGGCTGGAACTGGCCTTTTTCAAGTTCCTCTTTCCCTCTCTCCCGCCCCGCAGACCTGCAGCTTTCCAGTCCTCCGGGTTCACCCCAGTTTTGCCCCCTTTCAAGCCAAACAAGGACTCCGGAGAATTCTAAGTCACACTTCGGAAAAGCACTGGCAGGGCCTTCTGCCCTCCTCTCAAGGGTGTGGTGGAGTCAGTCTCTGCGTGGCTCAGGGTCAGGAACACGCCAGCCCAGCCAGCCCTGGGGAGGAACTTGAAATCCCAGGCATTCCCTCTTACTCCATCTCATTTCTGTCACGTTTCTACATTTTAATTTTTCTCATGGAAAAAGAAACACATCACATGGTCTAAAAACTAAACACCGCTAGAATTTGAGACTTTTAAAAATGCTTACTTATTTAAGTAATCTCTACACTCAACCTGGGGCTCAAACTCCTGACCCTGAGATGGCAAGTCACAGCTCCACCGGTTGAGCCAGCCCCACGCCCCAACACCTCTAGAATTTGAAAGGAAAGCAAGAGTCCTTGCTGCATTCCTTTGGCTTCTAATCCCCCTCTTTTCAGGTCCCCCCCCCCCATTTATTCTGCGTTTCTAAAATGCAGGCCTGCTCAGAGATCATCTCTCCGTGTTTCCGTGGACTATGCCTTTCTAAGATGGCAGATGTAGACCCGGGGCTTCACCCCCACTGCCTCCCGCCCGTGCCCCCTCCTCCCTCTCACAGATTTCGATTACATCGATGTTCAGGGTTTCCCCGTTTGTGACCTTTATTCACAGCTGAGACCAAGTCATGTACTCTGTCCTCTGTGCCCTCTTCCACTCACTTTGTCCTTGTGGGTTTATGCTCTTTTTCATTCCTTCTGCTCCACTAAAGTGGATCCTGGGGAGTCATCAGTCTTCTCGTTTTTGCCAGAAGTCATCTTCTTCAGTCTCCAGCCAGTCTTCTCTCCTCCAAAGCCATGACTTGTGCCCATTCTTCCGTCTGTGAGCTGATAAAAGCTTGAGTCATGTCTCTTCCCAAGGGTCCTTGCATCATTTTATTAGGAAACACTGGATGGCAAAAAATGCTCGGGCTCCAAGAGAGAACTCTGTCGAGCGGAATTTCAGGCTGCCAAGAGAGAAGTATGGGGACCTGGGCACTTGTTCTGGATGTTTGGGGCCAGCAGGGGATTCCTCAAGCCACGAAGGGGTTAAGGGTCAGCCAGCAGGAAGGACTAAAGGGGGAGGCAGAGGGAGAAGATGAAGGAATCCAGGCCTCTGAAGGAAGGCTAGTTGACTGGAGCTAACTAGTCGCCTCCATGACTTGCTAAATATAACTTTAAGTAATCTGCAGTCCCTTGGGGTCATTCTTATAGGAGGAGCGAGGCAAGGAAATAAGTGGTTGTTTGCAGTTCCAGGTCAAAGGTATCCTGGAGAAAGTACCCTGGCCACATTCTTCCGCAATTCAGTCTGTGAGCTCTGTGTCATCATCGTTTTCGGGTTTCTCGCTGAGGAGTCTCAGAAGCATGCCTGCCCTTGCCTTCCACATGATAAAGATCCCTGCTGTCCTTGGATAACTTTGATTGAGGGCCTGCATTCTGCTCAGTTACTTATCTGAAGAACATTCCTGACTAACACAGGACAGATTCCGAAGGAGTGCTGGTGTGGACAGAGGTCTCTGCTGACCGCACTGGGGCCGCCTCAGGCGCAGGGGCCCCACCGCGTCTTGCCTCCCTAGTGGGGCTCCAGGAAGGGCCGCGCCGCCAGCAGGGGCATTTGGAGGGACGTGCTGGGACACTCTGGTGTCCCCTGCCCTGTTTATTTACAGGGGCAGCCAGAGGCCTGTGTCACTTTTGCAATGTTCAGTGAAGGAGCTGACCGTGGACTCTGTCAACTGGAAACTTGTGTTCTCTGTTAAAAATAACAACAGAAAGAAAAGCTGTTGGGACCAGGGCAAAGTGAAGGGAGAGCTGGATCCGGAGACCAGTTATATTTCACGAAAAAGGAAAACCCTTTCTCTATCTTTGGAGAGAGGTTTTTGTACTCTCAGAAGAGGTCTTAATAAAATGCTCTTCCCTTTTATGCCGGGCACATTGGTTCTGTTTATGCAAGAAAGCAGACATTTTTCCTGACCACGTGTTTTATTGCAGAGGATTGTTCACACACATATGCACATGAGCATGCACACACACACACACACACACACACACACACACACACACACATATCTGTGAGTACAGCCCTACATACTTTGCAAACACAGCCTTTATGGGGCTCACTTACATTCTCATGCCTTTGCTCCTGTCACTGCATTAATTTGCTTCCCTACTGTTTTAGCTGCTTTGCTGAGGCTTCAAATCACAAGGCACTGCTGGGTGTTCAAAAAGGTCTGTCCCTGGGCACCTGGGGGGCTCAGTCAGTTAAGTGTCCAACTTGTGCTCAGGTCATGATCTTGCGGTTCGTGAGTTCGAGCCCCACATTGGTCTCTGCGCTGACAGCTCAGAACCTGGAGCCTGCTTCGGATTCTGTGCCTCCCTCTCTCTCTGTCCCTCCCCCACTTATGTTGTCTCTCAAAAATGAATAAACATTAAAAAAAAAAAAGGGTCTGTCCCCCTCTATTTTCGTATTGGTGTCCTTCCCAGCAAGGGGCCAGAGGAGGGACCGTCACCTTCTCCCTTCTCCCCCACTGTAGGGAGAAGACAAAAGGAGCAAGAAATCTTCAGATCATGAGACTTTGGAAAGAATATGCCATGAAGGGAACTTGAGCTTATCTCCTAAGGTGGTCCTTAGATAACCTTTGCTTCCACTTTCAGCTCTCAGTCAGAACTGACATTACTTTGGTTTTTTATTTCTTTTCCAGCAGGCTGAATAAGAGAGTCAGGAAAGCATCTATTTGCTCTGGAATCTTTTACACTCAACTGTCTACTGCAGGGATCACAAAGGAAACACCGGCCCCCATCTCCAAACATAGCAAAGGTGCAATAAGCTGTTGTTGTCTTGTGCACACACGCACATACGTGCACACGTATGCCCGCGGACACACACACACACGGGCACAGGTACGCACACGCTTGGATTTGCTAAGCAAATAAAGGTCTCAAGGGTGGGAGGGAGAATATGTACCCACTAGTGAAAACAAACTTGAAAAGAATTTCGGGAGAATACATCTTCCTGTATCTGTTTTCTTGTCATCAGTGTGAGTCTTGAGCCACCTCTCACTTTGTTAAACTCACTGTGGACTGTTGTCAACCAAGCTCACCTTCGTTCTGCATTCTTGTTCCTCCACAGCTCGGCCTGAGCTCTCCTCAGGGCGCCCGGGGAGACCAGCCAGCTCTTGGAAATAAACCATCCCAGATCCTTCATCTTTGTTTCAGATGCTCCTTTCATTACCTCACCTTAATAAAAAGCTGACTTTATCTACAGGCTGACACCGTCCTCCCCGCCCTGTGCTGCATTCCAACACATACCTCCTGTCTCCGGCCTTCCCCATTCCAAGCTGACAGGCCATGAAGTGCCTCTCCTTGTCCCTCCTTCTCTCTCTTTCCTGACTCTGTCTTCCCTCATCGACTCTCAGCGAGCCCTGTGCAAGTCCATACCATTCTGCCTGTCCACCTTTCCCAATCCTTCCTGTCTACCACTGTCTAGGATGGCCTTCACGTGTCCTACTCTCTCCCTCCCCCCCCTTCTAGAAACATCTATAGATATCCTTTTTTTGTTTTATTTATTTATTTCGAGAGAGACAGAGACAGTGAGATTGGGGAAGGGGCAGAGAGAGGGGGAGAGAGAATCCCAAGCAGGCTCCACACTCTCAGCGCAGAGCCCAACATGAGGCTCAAACTCACGAACCATGAGATCACAACGTGAGCTGAAACCAAGAGTAGGACGCTTAACTGACTGAGTCACCCAGGCACCCCCTAGATATCCTTTTGTAACAGTTCCTCAGCCGTCCCTGGCCTAGAGACCTTTATCTTCACCGATTTTATGTCATCAGGACACAAAGAGGTCATCATACAGAACCACTCCAGGCCCACACTCTAGAGTCCAGACATTCTCCTTTCAGCTCCACAGGATCTCACTTCCCTTGTTCCTACTGAACCAATGATCCTATCACTTCTCTTCTCACTGTTTTCTGAGTGTCCTCCAGGCTTTGCTTGTGTCCTCACCCAGACCAAAGATGTCCTACCTTCAAACTACGCAATCCCTTGGTGGGGGATGGGGGAGGCCCGTTCCTGGCCTCACGCATTTCTGTAAGCTTCTCGCTGCAGCATTCCTTCTGTGTTTCTCTTTCACAAACTTCAAGGGGTCCCTATGCTGCAGAAGCTGTGCCTTCCATTTTCTCTCCTCTGCTGCAAGACCACCAACTGAGGAGGCTGGTTGCTGGTTTTACTTCTAGTTCCTATTAGTTAATTAAAGTTTATTTATTTTGAGAGAGAGAGAGTGAGGGAGGGCAGAGAGAGAGGGAGAGAGAGAATCCCAAGCAGACTCCACACCGGCAGCACAGAGGCCCATCCAGGGCTCAAACCTCACCAATAGTGAGATCACAACCTGAGCTGAAACCAAAAGTTGGACACTTAGCCAACTGAGCCACCCAGGCACCCTAGTTCCTATTATTTAACCTCAAGGAAGACTTCAGTGGCCCTTGGCAGTGTTTTAGTCACCTCTGACTTCTTCTCATCCCCCACACAGAGCCCTCCGAGGCTCTTACTCTACTCCCCGAGGCCCAGCTCATCTCTGTCCCCTGCTTTCTCTCCTGAGATCCTTCTTTACAGACAACATTGGGATTATCTGACGTAAGGAGCTTCCTCCTGTCTTTCCACTCCCTGTCAGCCTTCTCCTCATTAGAACACTTGTTGTTTTCAGCTTGGAACACTGTACTAAGCTCCTAACTGCACAACACATCCTTTCCTCCTTTCCAACCCCATGTTGAATTTATTATTCCAAAGACCACATTCGTCTCTTGCGTAAAAATCTTCAGGTTTCCCCGTTGCTGCTAAATTATGTGACCTGCCAGGCATGGCTGTTTTCCACACATACTCCATTTTGTCTGACACTAAATCTTTGCTTATATTATTTTCTCTGTCTTGAGGGCCTTCTGTCTGTCATTGCCACATGATCAAATCTTATCTTACCTTAGAGGCAAGCTCAAAAGCCATCACCGACAAAAAATTGTCCCTAGACCCTCTTTGCTAGAAGAGATTCTTCCCACCTTTGCTTTCTTATAGCTCTTGAATCCTCTTGCAACATTTATAAATTTCCACCCTGTATTATGGTTGACAGACAAAACTGTAAGCTTCTTAAGGGTAAAAGCCTCCTAGCAACAGCACAGCAGTGACATACCATGTGGGGTAATTCAGGATGCTTTTATCACAAATGGCAGGAACATAGGTAACACAGGCCAAAAAGAGAAATTATTAGGCAAACACACACCGCAGATCACACAGCAGTGGGAAGTACAGGGAAACAACTGGGCCTCAGGGACTACTAGAACGAACTAGAAACATGAATTCAACAGCACACATGCTCTTTGTCTTTGCTTCTCTCTACCCGTTGGAGCCATTCTCCATGTAGTGGTGCCATAAAAAGTCAATCAGCACTCAGGGTGGTTCTTTGTCATTTTAACCAGGTACCTTATTCTTACCTATTCATTAAAATAGGACTTTTAATAGTTCCACTTGGTCAATCTAACTCCAAGTAGAATATATACTTGCAGGAAACTGATTCTTCCTTAAGGGGCCTTTAAAATCAAACTTCCCTCTAATCTAAGGTAATAGGCCTTACCTCCAATTAAAATGGGTTGATAAAATGCCCAGGTGTATACATATGGCTCTCAACAACAACAACAACAACAAAATGGCATCGAGCCTACTAATAAATAGTGTACAAATTCCTCTGTATGTTGATCAGTTTCCTCCTCTCCACTTTCACCAACATCCTGTACCTTGATTCCCAGCATTTGTGGATTTGCTCTATGGAGAGAATCTTTGTTTCCTTTGACCATGTTGGTCATTATTCATTATGAAGAATTTTGGACATATTCCTGAAGATCGGCTTTTCTGGCATGGTCCCTATGGCCAGGGCTGTGTGACTCAGATCGGAAAGTATGTCAAGGATAAGTGGATTTTTTCACTTTGAGTTTTTTCACACTTTGAGGTCTCCAATATTCAGAGTGATCATTTTGACCCCTTTTATCAATATCACCTCCACTGAAAGTCAGTAATAACTGAATTACCCAGAACCTCTGTTCTTGAGTCCTTGAGAGCTGGGAGGGGGGTGCAAGAAAAATCTTTTATTTCAACTGAACACTATGGTTAAGGGAGGAAAGGAGTGAAGAGTTGTAAGAATAGGACAAAGTGGGCCTTTAACACTTTACACAACAAACATCTATATGAAAAGGGGATTAATTTATCCAGATGAGACACCAATCAAATATCTAGACAAAACACTGAATAATTTTTTCCCATAGATTTGGAGTCACCAGACTCAGCAAATAAAGATGTAAGATGCCCAGTTAAATTTGAATTTGAGATAAACAGTGAAAACTTTTTAGTATAAGTATATCCTATGTATACATACTATGTATCAGCATAGGACATACTTATACTAAAAATTATTTGTAGTTTATCTGAAATTCAAATTAATCGGGTATCCTGTACTTTATCTGGTAATTCTATTTAGATTAAATATTTTGGCCCTGTCTAGACACAGTCTGAATTTTATTTAAAAAAAAATTTTTTTTTAACGTTTATTTATTTTTGAGAGACAGAGAAATAGTGTGAGCAGGGGAGGGGCAGAGAGACAGGGAGACACAGAATCCAAAGCAGGTTCCAGGCTCTGGGCTATCAGCACAGAGCCCGACATGGGCTTGAACTCACGAACCGCGAGATCATGACTCGAGCCGAAGTCAGATGCTTAAATGACTGAGCCACCCAGGTGCCCCTGAATTTTATTTTTAACCCAGTAATCATTTTTTTCAGTTTATTTATTTATTTTGATTCCAGCATGCAAGCAGGGGAGGGGCAGAGAGAGAGGCAAAGAGAATTCCAAGCAGGTTCCACACTGTCAATGCAGAGCCCAGATGTGGGGCCTGAATTCATGAACTGTGAGAGCATGACCTGAGCCAAAACAAAAAGCCAGTAACTTAACTGACTGAGCCACCCAGGCACCCCCCAATAATCATTTTTTTAAAGATATTTATCCATTGGGGTGCCTGGGTGGCTCAGTCGGTTAAGTGTCCAACTTTGGCTCAGGTTATGAACTCACGGTTTGTGAGTTCGAGCCCTGCGTTGGGCTCTGTGCTGGCAGCTCAGAGCCTGGAGCCTGCTTCAGATTCTGTGTCTTGCTCTCTCTCTGCCCATCCCCTGCTCGTGCTCTGTCTCTTTCTCTCTCAGATATAAATAAACATTTAAAAAAATTTTTAAAGATATTTATCCATAGAAATGAAGCCCTTTCCATGGCTTATCTACCTTTCCACCATCTTTGAAATGGAAATTTAGACTGCTCTTCTCAATTCCAAACTTTCTTCTAAATGGCTCACACCCTTAGCATGGAGCACTAAAGCAACATAATTTAATCCATAGATAGATTGCATTAATGCTCTATTCTGTTAGTATGTGCATTATTAATTTGATTACCTCTAATTTTTTTTGTTGTTGCAGTTTTATACCTTTATTTGATAATCAGCCATTAGTTCTCATCCACATTAACTGTCTGTGGACTTTTTTTTTTTTTAATTTTTTTTAACATTTATTTATTTTTGAGACAGAGAGAGACAGAGCATGAACGGGGGAGGGGCAGAGAGAGAGGGAGACACAGAATCGGAAGCAGGCTCCAGGCTCTGAGCCATCAACCCAGAGCCCGACGAGGGGCTTGAACTCACAGACCGTGAGATCGTGACCTGAGCTGAAGTCGGACGCTCAACCGACTGAGCCACCCAGGCGCCCCCTTTTTTTTTTTTTTTTTTTTTTGTGGACTTTTGAAAGTGGTGACAGGTACGTAGATAACCAACACCTAGAGCCTATTTGGTGAATCTTCATCCTTATTACGTTTTCTGGACAACCACACATGGTTACAATATGGCACATTCCTTATTCCTTTGGCCCAGACAGCTTTGTTGAGCCTGGTGTCGAAGCACACATCTGGAGTTCCCATCTCTTTCATGACAAATTTCCAGATCTCTTTGAATGCTTGAGAGGCACGCTTCTTGAACCCCGCTCCATGGATGCGCTTGTGAGTGCTGATAGTGTATTCTCTGGTCACTACCTTGATGATGGCAGAATGGCCCTTCTTGCTACCCTTCTCTGGGGGAACCATTCTGCCTGGCCCTGGTTGGAAAAGCTGATCACCTCTAATTTTGAATACATCGTAGAGCTTAGTCCAGCATCAGAATATTGAGTAAGAACTAAATAGAAGTGAGGCGCTCATCTATGCAAGGACCACTTATCAAGTACACATTTCATGTGTTGATCTTTGTTAGGCTCTACAAAGGTACACAAAGATACACGAAATTAATTCAACAAACTCTTTATGAAAAATCTATTTTGCCAGGCCATTATTCAAGGTGCTAGGAGTGCTATAGAGTTCCCATACTTGAGGGACTCTGTTCATTGAGAAAGAACTCATTGGATAAGAACCAAGATCCCCACTCCCAAGGGATATGCTGTTCTGCTAACTACCAGGGTTTTTCTTTTGTTGAATGGTGTATACAAACTGGTTAAAGACTGACTTTTTTTTTCTTTTAAATGTTTATTTATTTATTTATTTTTGAGAGGGGGAGCAGAGAGAGAGGGAGATAGAGAATCCCAAGCAGGCCCTGAGGCGAAATCAACAGTCAGACCCTAACCAACTGAGCCACCCAGGTGCCACTAAACGCTGACTTTCTTAAGAGAACAAAGAGAACTTTTAATGTTGGGTGGGAGATGGGGTGCCTGCGTGACTCAGTCAAGCATCTGACTTTGGCTCAGGTCATGATCTTGTGCCTGCATTGGGCTCTGTGCTGGCAGCTCAGAGCCAGGAGCCTGCTTCAGATTCTGTGTCTCCCTCTCTCTCTGGCCTTCCCCCGCTCACGCTCTGTCTCTGTCTGTTTCTCAAAGATAAAAATAAATAAACATTAAAAAAAAGTTGGGTGGGAGAAAAGAAAAAAGAGAAAGAGGCAACTGGCAGAGGCGGGCTCTTTGGTAGGAAGAGGGAAAGTGTCTGATAGGGTAATGGATTAAATGTCTGCTTGGTGATATGTATGGGATGTGACCGCTCTTTCCTAGACTCCAAAGAATTCTTCACTAGAACACCAATTTTCTTATTAATGTGTTGTAGTATTAGCTATGTTTTGGAGGATATGACATAGTGGTGAGTAGGGCCTCGGAGTGAATGTAAAGTGAGAGCCAAGGCTCCCCATGGGAGGCCCAGCCCATCTGGGTTACATCTTGGGGATCCTCATCTTGCATATTTGATATAAGTTAAAGATTCCAGCTGCATTTTAGATTGTCGTTGCTAAGAAGGCAACTCACCATCCATGCCAAACATTTGGAATTTTGTGTAACAGAGTGAAGATACTTCTGGCATGAGCCACAATGGTTCTTGGCATCAGTTAAGTTTCTTTTGTTTCAACGGAATCAAGGCCAATTAAGCAAGAAAAAAAGAAGAGGATGTGGGGGAAGGGATTGGTGGTAGAATGTATTAGAAGCACAAGGGGAGGGGCTGCCTGGGTGGCTCAGTCGGTTAATCGTCCAACTCTCAGTTTTGGTTTTGGCATGATCTCATGGTTTCATGACTTCGAGTCCTACATGGGGCTCTGGGCTGACAGCACAGAGCCTGCTTGGTGTTCTTTCTCCCTCTCTCTCTGCCTCTCCCCCTCTCAGGCTGTCTCTGTTTCTCTCAAAATATACAAATAAACTTAAAAAAAAAAAGAAGAAGAACGAGGGAGAGCTCACACCTAGGAAGAGCTGGCCAGCTTGACCTTGGGGGTCAGGGAGACCAGGGAACAGGGACCAGGGCCTTCCTTCAGCGACCTCAGGGGCCGTGGAGATTTTCTGGAGCGGCTGCTATCATGTGTTTTACCCCTATTGTCATCTCTGTTCATGTTATTAAGTTCCCGTGAGAGAATCTAATTAATACAGCTGGAGTCAAGGGTCTCAACTCTCTGTGTGGCAAAATCATTTGAGTTAGACAGTCTTCTCTTTCCATGTCTCCAACATGTCTCAAAACTAGATAGAAATGGTGTACTCTTGGATGTTTATACTGTGTGTCCTTCTTTTGGTTTAACTGAGAGTCTTGAATTATTCCATCTCTCTAACACACATTAATTTGGAAGTTATATACACTCTGCTTCTATTCTTTCAGTGGTTACCCTAGAAATTCCAACCTGCACCCATAACCCACCAAAGTCTAAGTTAATCAACATCTTTCCTCTCCTCTCAGGCAATCCAAAACTTTAGAATACTTAAATTCCATTCCTCCTTACCTACTTATAAATTGACTTTTTCATATAGTTTAAGTCAACTTTTTTTTTTAACATTTATTTATTTTGAGAGAGAGCGAGAACATGTGCTTGCGAGAGAGCGGGGGAGGGGGACAGAGAGAGGGAGAGAGAGAATCTTAGGCGAGCACTGCACTGTCAGCACAGAGCCCGATGAAGAACTTGAACTCACAAACCGTGAGATCACGACTTGAGCCAAAATCAAGAGCTCAACCGACTGAGCCACCCACACGTCCTATGAAGTCAACTTTTAACACACAACCAAGAATTATTCCAACATTTTATTGTCAGTGTTCATTTGCGTCTGCCGTTTGCTTTGCTCTTCACTCATTGTGTGTCTCAAACATTCCATATGGGACCTTTTTTTTTCTTCCTGCCTCAAGTATTTTCTTTAGCATTTCCTTTAAGAGCTTTTGTTAGTGATGAACTAGCAATTTTTATTTCTCTGCAGTATTTATTTTGTCCTTATTCTTGAAAGACTTTTTTTTACCCCTGCTAGATAGAAAAATTCTAGGCTGGCACATTAGTTCTCTCCGTGCACTAAAGGCGTATCACTGTTTTTCTCACTTCCATTGTTTGCTGTTGAAAATCTGCTGTCAGCTGAGCTGCTGCTCCTTTAAAGTCAATCTTTTCTCTCTTTTTTTCTGGGTGCTTTTAAGATTTTTCTCTTTATCTTTAGTTTCCTGCAACTTCAGCATTATGTGCCTAAGTATGTTTTACTTACCCTGCTTGGGATTTAACGGGTTTACCAAATCTCTGGATACGTGTCTGGCAGTTCTGAAAATGTTCAGTTATTATGAATTTAAATATTGCCTAGTTCTTTCTCTCCCTTTTTCTAGAACATCTATTTAACATTATCTTGCGTGTCTCTCAAACCCTCTTTCCCATTTTTCATCTTTTGATTCTGTGTTGCATTTAGAAAAAATTGTTTTTCTGTTTCACTGTTTCTCTAATTGTGCTTAATCTACCCCCTGAGTTTTTAATTTTGATAAACTTAAAGTTAGTTATTTTTTAAATGCACTGACACTTTTTATAGTAACTTATAACTGCTAATTCATTAATCTACATCTATATGGGTCTTTTTGTGGCTCTTTGTTACTTCCGTTGGTTTCCTTGTATGCTTGAATGTTTTTAATTATATGCTGCTCACTGCCCTTAGAAAATTATTTGTGGGGGCACCTGGATGGCTCAGTCAGTTAAGCATCCAACTCTTGATTTAGGCTCAGGTCATGATCTCTCAGTTCATGAGATCAAGCCCCATGTCAGGCTCTGTACTGACAGTGTGGAGCCTGCTTGGGATTCTCTTTCTCCCTCTCTTTCTGCCCCTCCCCTGCTTGTGCATGTGCTCTCTCTCTCTAAAAATAAATAAATATATATTTAAATATATAATAAATATATATGTTATATATATTTATATAATTTATGTAATTATATACCTTTCTGTACCTTTCTGTCCGCTACCACTTTATACTTCATTTAGGGTTTAAAGTTTCTTAGACCACTCAAGTCTTTTGAATCCACAGGAGTAACTATCTGTAGTTATAACTTTTTTTGTGAATTTTGGTTTTCTCCCTTGCTCCTTCTGGCCCAGTTAAATCTCCTCACCCTCCCCAGGGGTGAAAGCAGGAAGGTGGTTTCACTATTGAGAGTCCCCCTTAATGTGAAGGCTTCCACTAAATCTTTATGTTTAGAAGACCCTGGACCTAGCATCTGTGCCTCTCACACCATGAGTCTGTGAAAACCACTGCTCTGTCTCAGGCCAAATTCTCAAATACCATCAGGACAAAAGTAGTTCAGAGAGCTCTGTTTACCGCTGGATTTTCGCTTTCTTTTTGCTTTGGGCCTGATATTTCTTTTCCATCTCATCAGTAATGTGGTCCTTTTATGAAGATCTTAAAACTTTTTTATTCATTATTTTTAGATGCTCTTCGCCAAAAGGTATCTCCTAATAACCTGACTTACCATAAAAGACAGTATCTGGCCACAGAGAGTGAACGCGCCTCAGGCCTTCAGTTGATTTAGCTCCTTTCTTGGAAGTTAACACCTCATTCTCTACGGTGAGGCAAGGGCATCCACTATGTGTCAGTCAAATGTTTAACGATCTTTGGAAAACTAGATTTTTACAACTGTCTTGAGGCAAATAATCCTAAAGGGATTGGAGATCGTCAGAATTTCCACTCTGGAATCTCTTAATACTTCCTCCATCCTGTACTCAAAGCGCTCCCTCCACATCTAAAGTGCACTCTTGGGAAGAGAAAACATCTAATGGATAGGCTGCCTGCTGTAGTCCTTTCCCTGTGGTCTCTGGCTTTCAGCATGGTGAATATGCTGAGTGTTCACCACACTTTATTCCTCCTGCATGGAATCTACCTGAAGAAAGATGGGCATGTGCACCCCACAGTCAAGTTCTGTCCTTGTTTGATTTTGGAACCTGCGATATCCATATGGAGCCTATGTGGGATTGAGAAGGCCGAGAAGCAAGGCAGATGGTAGGGAAGAAGATCTTCTGGGGGAAATGGAGAATTTGGAATACTGTTTTGCTCCTAGTATTCAAATGCTCATTCCTATATCTCCAACATTTTCAATAGGTTGTTAATTTCTCATTATTGTGTTGAATTATCTCAGTTTGGGGGGGGGATGCTAAAAAATCAATGCCATGTTGAGATTGGTATTAGCCTACCTGGAAAGCTGATCATAACTGCTTTACTACTTTGTTTGCCTGCTTGGCCCCTGTTGCAATTTGAGTTTGCAAAGTTTGATGAAGTCATTAATATTAGGTGCCCAAGAGAAGGAGCCCAGTGAAGAGATTAGTAACTTCCATTTAAACAGCACAGAGGAATGAAACCTTTAGCTAGGGAGATTTTGAAAACAGATGTTGCTTAAAGAGAAGACAGACATGATCATCACTTATAGCTATAGAACCAGGTTTAACAAGCATTTATACAGGACCTATTATGCCCTATGCACCAGGTTGGTACTTTTTTTTTAATGTTTATTTATTTTGAAAGAGGGAGACTGTGTGTGTGTGAGCAGGAGAGAGGCAGAGAGAGAGGGGGAGAGAGAGAATCCCAAGCAGGTGCTATGCTGTTAGCACAAAGCCCAACTCAGGGCTCGATCCCATGATCTGTGAGATCATGACCTGATCCATAATCAAGAGTCAGACGCTTAAGCAACTGAGCCACCCAGGCGCCCCCAGGCTAGGTATTTTTAAAACCACAGTCCATTAAATTCAGAAAAAAAGAATCATGCCCCTTCTTTGGTGTTGAGCAGAGAGATGTGAAAAAAGTAAACTATTTTAGGATTAAGGAAGGAAGAAAATTCTCACTAGACATTATCCCATGTAGGGGAAAATATTTCAGGAATATTTCCTGGAGGCTCAAGGGCACATTTTAAAACTTAAGTTTGAATAATACACTACTCAGTTAAGCCTTTAGTTTTTCTAAAGAATGTGGTAAGAGTCCCGGACATAAGAGATTTACATTTTCTCCGTATTAGTTCATCTTACGTGTTAACTTTAAGGAAAGATTGTGCAATGCATGGGGTCTGTGAAACCCATAGTTCGTGGGTTAAGGATTCTCGGCACACAGTGCAACACATGGTGTGCCGCTCTACTAAGGAAGGAGGCACTAGGTGTCTATATGGGGAAGCTTTTCCATCGGGAACAACGCCCTATTTCTTTCTTTTTGATGGCGTACGTTCTACACTATGTTCCTCTGTAACGATTCACGTGTGCTTTCCGTGTCATGCTAAATCTCTGCTTTCTTCTGGGGAGTTATTTTCTCACAGCACCTAGCTCAGTGAGTTGCCCGTGATAAGCAATAAATAATCAAAGGCAGTATGGAATGTAGAGATGTAAGTGCCGGACCTGGCTCTGCCACTCAAGACAGGATAAGCTCCAGTGAAGCGGATGCTTGTTCTTTTTCTCTACTAGTTTTTGTTCATCCTTCCTTTTGACCAAGAATCCCAGTTCTTGTCAGTCATATGTTCCTTGCTGAAGCAGTCAATGCCCTTTGGGAAAATCTGACCCTACTCTTGGCTCCAGGAGTGAATTAGTCAGGGTTCTCCAGAGAAACAGAACTGAGAGAAAGAGAGAGAGAGAGAGAGATAGGGAGAGGTATAAAGAACTGGCTCATGTGATTATGGAGGCTGAGAAATCCCACAGTCTCTTGTCTACAAGCTGTAGAACCAGGAGAGCTGATGGTATGAATTCCATTACGAGTAAAGGAAGAAACTGATGTCCCAGCTCAGGAACAGGTAGAGAAGAAATTCTTCCTTACCTCACCTTTTGTTCTAGTCAGGCCTCCAACAGATTGGATGAGGCCCACCTACATTGGGGGGGAGGGGGTCAATCCACTTTATTCAGTCTACTGATTCACATGTTAATCTCATCCAGAATAATGTTTAACCAAATATCTGGGAGCCCCACATCCCAATCAAGTTAACCATCACAAAGGACAAATCCAGTTTGGTTTAAACCAGTCACCACATCATGTCACCCTGTGGGCTGCAGTGATTGATCAAAGAGGGGCAAATACCCAACTCTAGGCCAATGAAGTGCAAGACAAGGGGACATTTGCTAGAGATTACAAGGAAAGAAACTTTTTCATCCTTCCATGGAAGTGATGTACACGGATGCTCTTATGTACCTGGACATGAATGAAAAAGTCCGTGAAATTTGCTGGTAATCATCTTATGACAACACAGAACCTGGCCTTGATCTATAACAGGCAGTGTAGAAGGCAGAGAAAGATGGGAAAATAAACTGGACCATTGTTGAGATTACTTCACATTGTATGTGGAGCCTATGAAATGAAATGAAATGAAATGAAATGAAATGAAATGAAATGAAATGAAATGAAATGAAATGAAATGAAATACAATAAAATATTCCTAACGAATACAATTGGAGTTTGGATGTTATGATCACCAAAGATGCCTTTCAGCTTATAACATTCAATGAGTCTAGTGAGAACTCTACCCAAAAAGTAAACCATTTTTATTACGAAAAGTGAGTATTCGGTAGGTATTAACCAAGTTGGACCACCTGCATCAAGAAAGTACATCCACTCGGCCACACTGACTCCTCACCTGGAGGCGAGGACCTGGGGGAGGACCAGAGGGAGCCTCATGCACCTCGACGTTACGGGCGCAAGACCGAATCTAGATGCTGAGAATATGTGAAGATTGTGTACAAAAATCTCCACCTTCATGGTGCTTACATTCTAGCTGAGGGAGACAGACTATAAACAAATACACGAATAAATAAGCAAATAGCTAAAAAGACCGCGTGTTGGACGGTAACGAGCACTCTGGAGAAAAGGGTATAGGGAGTGCAATTTTAAACGGTGTGGGTCAAGGGAGGTGTATTTGCTGTGTGGGGCTGCTCTAATCAAGTACCACAAACTGAGTGGCTCGAATAACAGAACTGTGTTGTCTCTCAGAAGTGTGCAGTCAGAGTCTCAGCAGGGTTTGTTTCTTCTGAGGCCTGGTTCCTATCCGTCTCCTCGCTCCTGGTCACCTCAGACATTCCTTGGCGGGTGGATGGCTATCTACTGCTTGTGCCTTCACACCATCTTCCTTTTGTATGTGTCTGTCTCTGTGTCTGAATTTCCCCTTTACATAAGAACACCAGTCAGGGGAGCCCGGGGGGCTCAACTGGTTAAGCGTGTGACTCTTGATTTCAGCTCAGATCATGATCCCGGGCTTGTGAGATGGAGCCCCGTGCCAGGCTCTGCGCTGGCAGCACGGAGCCTGCTTGGGATTCTCATTCTCTCTCTCTCTGTCTCTCTCTGCCCTTCCCGTTCCCCTCTCAAAATAAATAAACTTAGAAAAAAAGAAAATGTTTAAACAAAAAAAAGAACACCAATCATATTGGATTAGGGGTCCACTGTAATGAATGACTTCACCATACCTTGATCATCTGGAAGCACCTTCTTCCCAAAGAAGGTCATATTCACAGGTCCTGGGAGTCAGGACTTCAACATCTTTTGTGGGGCCACAATTCAAACCCTAACACGGTTTTACTGTGCAAATGACATTCGAACAAAAGCTTGAAGGTGGGGGGTGGGAGTGAGTCACATTGTGATCTGAGGGAAGGGCGTTAACAGCAGAGGGAACAGCAAATGCAAAGAAAGATGCTGCTTGCTCCTTCAGAACATTTTGGTGAGTTGCTATAGAGTCTGGAAGGTCAAGGAGAGAAAGTCTGCAGCAGAATAAAGCACCAAGCTCAGAGATAACCCATCTACCTCTCAGTGGTGTCCTCCATAACTTCATAGTCAATTTATTCAAAATGTCAAAGACTCTTCCGCTTCCCAAGAGTATAATATAAGGTCACTGAAAGCAGGGAGTGAGTCCCCTACCTCTTCATATCCTCGTGATGCTCAGCGAATGTGGGTGATGTTGAGGGTGCATTTGCCACACCGTCCTTTGCCTGCACTCCAGGAGCTGGCTTACACCCGAACACACAGGAAGAGGCCATGTGGACAAAAGGGAATTTGGCTGGAGGCACTCAAGGTGACAAAGGTAAGAGAGTCAGGTTTCTCATTAAAAGGTGCCTATAGAATTTTGTCGTCATCTCTCGCTACACTGCTTGCACAATCAGCTTCAGTATGTGACCGTCATTGGTTTTTTAACTCACATTTTCTTATCTTTTAAAATCCTATCCTGCCGGTGAAAATTAGAGAAGTAAGAAAGAATGGGCAAGTTTTCTGAAATTAAACTTTAGAGCAAGGGGACCCGTCTTTAGTGGAAATCTGACGGCAACTGATCTACTTCAGCTTTAGGAAACGGCCAAGGCAGCACCAAAGTTCTCTCTGAAGTACGTCAGAGGCGGAACAAGCAGGTCTGTAGACTTCCATTGAATCATCCCTGACCTCCTGCCTTCACTTATCTCCAAGCTGGAATGGTCTCTTGAGCCATCAGCCATCGCCCCCCGCCCGCCACCACCCAGAGGGCCTCCCCCTGTCCCTTCTGTCCTGCCGTGGCCTCAGATAACAATCCTTTCCAGACAGGTTTTGTTCCCACCATGTTTGGAATGCTTCAGAGCAAAACTGAATGTGAATAAGAGCCTAAGTCCCCTCTGTTGTTACCTTCCTCTCACCGTCACACCTCACCCTCAGCCGGAGGGGACTGGTGGTTTCTGCTCAGGACGGCCCCAATCCCACCTCATTTGGTCCAGGCTTGTTAGGAGACTCAGTTCTTTGTTCCCTTCCTCCTTGTGGCTCTGGGCACGTTTCCTTGCTGCCCCATGCCGGCAACAGTCTCCTACTTGTCTGTCCAAAGCCCGTTGTGTATCCAAATCCTCATGTAAGACTCTGGCCCTGCAGCTATTTTCGGGTGCCATGTACCCTTGGCCTTTCCCTCAGGCTGGGACAGGAAAACAGAAACATGTTTAAAGGGTAGCAGAGGGAGAAAAAGAACAAATATCAGCTTGGTCCAGAGCCTTGCGCTTTGTAGGGTTTTCAAAGTAGAAATGTTTACACGGCTCCCTTTCTAGGGCTCCCTTCTCTCCTCCGAAATGGAGGGGCTTCGTGGAAAAGGGGGTGGGCCACCCTACGCCTCTTGTGTCTGTCTCAGCAGGAATGCTGGGACGGGAAAGGGTAAAGAATGAACAAAAGGCCTTGTGTATGCCCAACAGAATCTCCTTGGAACCCATAAATACCCAAATATCTTTAAAGGGCTCAGAAATTAATCCGTATTGAACATCCTCCAGGCGCCTTGCACATTCATACTCCTTGTGTAGTTTCATCTTCACACACACATGCACACACACACACACACACACACACACACACACACACACACAACTATCATGGGGCAGGTTTTATTATCCTCATTTACAGATACAGAAACTGAAGCTGGCCGTGCTAAGTGCCTTGCTGGGTCACATTAGCTACCTAAGGGGTGGAACTTGACTGAATTTAGTTCTGAGTCCAAAGTCTGTGCCTTTTGTTCTCGTGACTTATTCATATTGGAACTGGAAGCCTGTATCTCCCACTCCTCTTCACCCATTCTGTTTATCTTACACCCCCTTTCCTCTGGCAACCATCAGTTTGTTCTAAGTAATACATATTCTTTATAGAAAATTTGGGAAGACAAAACGAAATATAAAAGTAAGCAGTAATTCTACCATCCAGAGATAGTCACTGTGTCCTTTAAAAATTTTTTTTATTTAAATTCAAGCTAGTTGATATACAGTGTAGTATTGATTTCAGGAGCAGAACCCAGTGATTCACCTCTTACATAAGACACCCAGTGCTCGTCCCCACAAGTACCCTCCTTAATGCCCATCACCCATTTAACCCATCCCTCCACCCAACACCCCACCAGCAACCCTCAGTTTGTTCTCTGCATTTAAGACTCTCTTATGGTTTGCCTCCCTCTCTCTTTTTATCTTGTTTTTCCTCCCCTTCCCCTATGTTCATCTGTTTTGTTTCTTAAATTCCACATATGAATGAAATCATATGATATCTGTCTTTCTCTGACTTATTTCACTCAGCATAATACACTCTAGTTCCATCCACATTGTTGCAAATGGGAAGATTTCATTCTTTTTGATTGCCGAGTAATATTCCATTGTACATATATACCACACCCTCTTTGTCCATTCATCAGTTGATGGACATTAGGGCCCTTTCCATAATTTGGCTATTATTGATAGTGCTGCTATAAACATTGGGGTGCGTGGGCCCCTTCAAATCAGCACTTTTATATCCTTTGGATAAATACCTACTAGTGCAATTGCTGGGTCCTAGGGTAGTTCTATTTTTAATTTTTTGAGGAACCTCCATACTGCTTTCCAGAGTGGCTGCACCAGTTTGCAACAGTGCAAGAGTTCCTCTTTCTCCACATCCTCACCATCTACTGTTTCCTGAGTTGTTCACGTTAGCCATTCTGACAGGTGTGAGGTGGGATCCCGTGGTGGTTTTGATTGTATTTCCCTGATGATGAGTGATGCTGAGCATCTTGTCATGCGTCTGTTAGCCATCTGGATGTCTTCTTTAGAAAAGTGTGTATTCATGTCCTCTGCCCATTTCTTCACTGGATTATTTGTTTTCTGGGTGTTGCGTTTGAGAAATTCTTTATATCTTTGATACTAACCCTGTATCTACTATGTCATTTGCCAATGTGTTTTCCCATTCTTTCAGTTGCCTTTTAGCTTTGTTGATCGTTTCCTATGTGCTGCTTCTTTTGATGTTTTGGTTTTTGTTTGTGTGTATTTATTTATTGGGGGCAGGGGAGAGAGAACGAGGGAGAGGGGCAGAGGGAGAGAGAGAGAGAATCCCAAGCAGGCTCCCTGCTCAGCACAGAGCCTGATGTAGGGCTCAATCCTGTGACCCTGGGATCATGACCTGAGCCAAAATCAAGAGTCAGATGCTCAACTGACTGAACCACCCATGAACCCCTGTGTTTATTTTTAAATAGACTTTATTTTTTTTTTAGAGAAGTTTTAGGTTCACAACAAAATGGAGAGAAAGGTACAGAGGGTTCCCATATTTCCCATACCCTCATTTATGCTATTGAAATAGTTGCACCACAGTGGTATATTTAACGCAATTGATGAGCCAATATTGATGCGTAATTATCATCTAAAGTCCACAGTTTACAGTTCATTCTTGTGAATGAGGTGTACATTCTGTGAGTTTTGACAAATATGTAACAACATGTATCCATTACTACAGTATCATACACAACAGCTCCACTGCCCTAAAATTCCTGTGCTCCACCTATTCACCCCTCCCTCCCCCAGCCTCTGAACTAAGAAGTTTTGCCTTTTTCAGAATGTCATATGGTCGGCATCAGACAGTATGGCTTCCTTTCAGCCAATCAGATTGGCTTCCTTTCACAAAGTAATATACATTTAAATTTCCTCCATGTTTTTTCATGGCTTGGTAGCTCATTTCCTTTTTAGCCCTAGATAATATTCCACTGTCTGGATGTACCACAGTTTATTTTTCCACTCACCCACTGAAGGACATCTTGGTTGCTTCCAGTGTTGGCCATTATGAATAAAGCTCCTATGAACATCAGTGTGCAGGTTTTTGCCCAGACATAAGTTTTCAACTCATTTGGGTAAAACCAAGAAACATAATCGCTGGATCATAGGTGAGTGTATATTTAGTTTTGTAAGGAGCTGCCAAACTGTCTTCCCAAGTGGCTGTACCATATTGCATCCCTACCAGCAATGAATGAGAATTCCTGTTGTCCCACAGCCTCACCAGCATTTGGTGTTGTTAGCATTTTGGATTTTTACCATTCTAATAGGTGTGCGGTCATGTCTCATCCTTTAACTTTGCAATTCCTTAAGGATGTGTCTGTTCAGATATTTTGTCCCTTTTTAATTGGGCTGTTCATCTTATTGTTGACTTTTAAGAGTTCTTTACATATTCTGGTTAATAATTATTTTATCAGATGTCTTACGTAAATATTTTATACCATTCTGTGGCTTATTTTCTCATTCTCTTGACAGAGTCTTTTGCAGAGCAGAAGTTTTTAATATCAGGGAAGTACAGATTTAAGTTATTTCTTTCATGGATCATGTCTTTGGTGTTATATTTCAAAAGTCATTGTCATAACCAAGATCAACTGTATTCTCTCCTATTATCTTCTAGGAGTTTCATAGTTTTGCCTTTAAATTTAGGTTTGCTCCACTTTGAGTTATTTTGTTGTGAAGGATATAAGGTCTGTGTCTAGATTTTTTTCTTTCTATGTGAATGTCCAGTTGTTACAACACCATTTATTGAAAGGCCCATCTTCTCCATTGTATTGCTTTTGTTCCTTTGTCAAAGATCATTTGGTGATATTTATATGGGCCTATTTCTTTTCTTTGTTCTGGTCTAATTTTATGTTATGCTATACTATTTTATGTCCTGCTTCTTTTGATGTTTTGGAGTGTGTGTGTGTGTGTGTGTGTGTGTGTGTGTGTGTGTGTGTTTTACAGAAAGAGAGAGGTGGGAGGGGCAGAAAGAGAGAGAATCTCAAGCAGGCTCAGCATGGAACCCAAAATGAGGCTTGACCTCACAACCCTGGGATCATGACCTGAGCAGAAATCAAGAGTCCGATGCTCAACCGACCAAGCCACCCAGGTGCACCCCCCCACACACACACATATGTTCCTCCATGTTTTGATAAATTTTGAAAAATTACATTTTTATTTTCATTTAGTTCAAAATTTTAGAAGTTCTCTTGACATTTATACTTTGAACCATGTGTTATTTATTTATTTTTAAACATTTATTTATTTATTTATTTATTTATTTATTTATTTATTATTTATTTATTTTGCAATCACGCGTGCGCATGGGCAAGAGTGGGGGGGGGGGGCGCGGGGAGAGAAAGCGAGCATGGGAGGGGCAGAGAGAGAGAATCCCAAGCAGGCTCCCCGCGGTCACCACAGAGCCCCATGAGGGCCTTGGTCCCATGAACCGGGGGATCATGACCTGAGCCAAAATCGAGAGTCGGACACTTTAACCGACTGAGCCACGCAGACGCCTCCAACCATGTGTTATTTAGATGTGTACTGCTTAACATTCAAATATTCCGGGACTTTTAAGGTACCTTTACGTTCTTGACTTCTAATTTAATTCCACTGTGGTCTAAGAGTACACATTGTATGATTTCTCTTCTTTTACACGTGGTAAGGTGGGTTTTATGGTCCAGAATGTGATCTATATTGGTAAATATTCCATGTGAGCTTGAGAAGAACGTGTATCCCACCATTGTTAGATGGAGTAATCTATGGACGTCAATTATATCCGGCTGATTGATGGTGCTGTCGAGTTCAACTATGTTCTTTCTGATATTCCGTCTGCTGGATCTTACTGATAGAGGGGGTGTTGAAGTCTCCAACTATAACAGTGCATTCATCTGCTTGCAGTTTCTCTGTGCAGTTTTATCAGTTTTGCTTCACATATTTTGCTGCTCTGTTGTTAAGCACATACACATTAAGGATTGTTATTTCTTCTAAGTAACTTAAGTCCAGGTTTATGCTATGTTGTACAATTTTATGTCCTGCTTTTTCTCTCACTAAAAACATGTTTTTTTTCCTAAGCAACGATCTTTTTGTTCCATAAGCCTAATATTTTTCTAAGTTTATGTATTTATTTTGCCAGAGAGGGAGCGAAAGTGCACGTGTGCGCATGCACCTGCGCGAGCAGGGGCGGGGCTGAGACACAATCCCAAACAGGTTCAGCGCTCTCAGTGCGGAACCCATGGCGGGGCACCACCTCCCAAACTGTGAGATCACGACCTGAGGCGAAATCAAGAGTCCGACGCTTAACCGACTGAGCCACCCAGGGGCCCCTAGAAGTCTAATATTTTTGTAATGAACTTAATTCAGAACAATTTGTGGTGACTCCCAGTCCTGCCGCAGCAAGATTCCGTTCAGGTGCTCCGGGGCGCGATGGGAAGGGGTACAGGACGTCAGAAGGAGAGCAGGCGGAGAGAGAGCCCTCGCAGACACCAGCAAGAGAGATGGCCGAAGAACAGGTGGAAGCTAGTCACTGGGTGAGGGAGCAGGTCAGCAGCAGCATAGAAGGAGCCAACCGTGCTACTTCCATCCTAACACCACCTGACTCCTAGTATAGAGTGAAGACCGGGAGTCCGAGGTGAAAGGAAGTTCGAGTGCTTCTTGAGAGAGAAGTCAAGGGCATGCGCGAAAAGAAGGCCAAGAGTCAGAGTCCCTTAAACTGGAAACCAAGGTCAACCCTACTCACCCTGGCTGAGTGTCCAGGACATCTGCTGGATGGGGGTGGGGCGGGGGGGGCTACCAGTCTCTATTCTGAAACTCGGGGAACTTTCCCATCAGTCACGTCAGACTTCCTGGGCAGCGGAACTAGTTTAAAAGGGAGCTATGGTAGGAGTGCCTGCGGGGCTCAGTGGGGCAAGCGTCCGACTTTGGCTCGGGTCATGATCTCACGGTTCGTGGGTTTGAGCCTTGCCTTGGGCTCTGTGCTGACAGCTCAGGGCCCGGAGCCTGCTTCGGATTCTGTCTCCCTCTCTCTGCCCCGCCCCCACTTGTGCTCTGTCTCTCTCACTGACTCTCAAAAATAAATACACATTAAAAAAAATTTTTTTATAAAAAAAGTGAGCTGCGATAAATGTTGGACTCTTTAGTAATTGCCTTTGGGAATCGCTTCAATCACTGTCCCATTCTATTGGTGTGGGTATAGGCCAAACATTTCCTTATCTTCTGGAACCCTGGCTTTGATTGGCATGTCTGCTCAGAATGGAAAAGGGGGAAGGGCTCTAAAGGCAGGACTGGTCATTGTTAAAAGAAGAGGTTGGGTGAGGGGTGGAGTCAGTGGCAATGCCCTGTTGCTACTCAATCAGCTGGGTTTCAGGCTATTCTTCGGTTCTGGTTCCGAGGCCTCCAAGGTGTGCCCACAGTGCAGTTACACCCCGGGCTTCAGGACTTCCAGGCTCCTTAAATGACAGGGCCCCTCAGCACGCTTTCAGTGCCAACCAACTCACTTAGCTACAAAGATAAGACCGGCCTTATCTTGCTCTCTGAGAGAGACTTTGGCATCTTTTATGGATTAAAATTCCTCCTGAGCTGTGTTTTGTTTTTGTTGGAATACAGCTGTTGCTTTTCCATAACAGAATAATAGAGAACACTCTATAATTGGCAATAGGATCCTCCAGTAAGCAACACCTTGAAGCAAGGAGACATCGTGTGGTAGAATTCAGAGGAGGACTTTTTCAGCATGAACATGTGAAGCCTCAAACTTTAGATCAATGTCTGATTCACACAGAGGAAGGGCAGTAAGAACAGAGCAGAAGCAAAAAGAAGTACAGTGATATGGTCAGGGTGCAGAGTCAGACTCCCCTGGATTGTCTCTTGTTTTGTGATTGTCTAGCTTGGTGCTCGTTATTTTCTCTGAGCTTTATTTTCCCAACGTGGCCTCTCAGAGAAAGGTCACTTATTCAGCAACTGTTTATTGAGGATCTACTAAGTACAGTGAGCTCCTGTAGAGCAGAGCCATGTGCCCTTCACCTTCCATCTCAGAGGCTTAGCACAGTATTGAGCAAATTTTAAGCATTCAATGAATGCTTGTTGAATAAGCAGATAAATGCATGGGTGGAAAAAGTAAATGAATGAAGAAGAAATGAATCACTATAGAAATACTAACCTTTGAGAATCTGCTTGGAAGAGTTGAATGAAGGTCAAGATGAAGGGTAAGGTTTTTTTGTTTTTTGTTTTTAGTTTGTCTATTTATTTTGAGAGAGAGAGAGGGAGAGAGAAAGAGGCAAGGAGGAAGGGGAGGGACAGAGGAGAGAGAGAATCCCAAGCAGGTTCTGCACCGTCAGTGCAACTCGGGACTGGAACTCACGAACCGTGAGATCATTACCTGAGTGGAAATCAAGAGTTGGACACTTAAGGGCGCCTGGGTGGCTCAGTTGGTTAAGTGTCTGACTTTGGCTCAGGTCGTGATCTCATGGTTTGTGGGTTTGAGCCCCGTGTAGGGCTCTGTGCTGACGGCTCAGAGCCTGGAGCCTGCTTCAGATCCTGTGTTCACTCGCTCTCTGCCCCTCCCCTGCTCCTGCTCTGTCTCTCTCTGTCTCTCAAAAATAAATTAAAGTTTAAAAAAAATTAAAAGAGTTGGACATGCAACCAACTGAACCACCCAGGTACCCCTTGGTTTTTTTAATTTTTATTTTAATTCCAGTTAGCCAACATACAACGTTATATTAGCTTCAGGTACAATACAGTGATTCAAAACTTCCATTCATCACCCAGTGATCATCACTAGAAATGCACTCCTTAATCCCCATCGTCTCTTAACCCATCCCCCACCTCCCTCCCCTCTGGTAACCATCAGTTTGTTCTTTGTAACTCAAGAGTGTTTCTTGATTTGTCTCTCTCTCTCTCTCTCTCTCTCTCTCTCTCTCTCTCATTTTTTCCCTTTGCTTATTTGTTTTATTTCTTAAATTTCTGACAGGTGTGAGGTGGTATCTCATTGTGGTTTTGATTTGCATTTCCCTGATGATGAGTGATGTGGAGCATCTTTTCATGTGTCTGTTGGCCTTCTGGATGTCTTCTTTAGAGAAATGTCTCTTCATGTCTTTTGCCCATGTTTTTGGTGTTGAGTGATATAAGTTCTTTATATATTTTGGATACTAACTCTTTACTAGATATGTTATTTGTAAATATCCTTTCCCATTCCACGGGTTGTCTTTCAGTTTTGTTGATTATTTCCTTTGCTGTGCAGAAGCTTTTTATTTTCATGTAGTCCCAACAGCTTATTTTTGTTGTTTCCCTTGCCCCAGGAGAGATATCTAGGAAGAAGTTGCTACGGCTTCTGTCAAAGAAGCTACTGCCTGTGTTCTCTTCTAGGATTTTTATGATTTCAGGTCTCATATTAGGTCTTTATTCCATTTTGAATTTATTTTTGTGTATGGTGTAAGAAAGTGGTTCGGTTTCATTCTTCTTCATGTTGCTGTCCAGTTTTCTCATCACCATTTGTTGAAGAGACTGTCTTTTTGCCATTAGATATTATTTCCTGCTTTGTTGACAATTAATTGACCATATAGTTGTGGGTTTATTTCTGGGTTTTCTATTCTGTTCCATTGATCTGTGTGCCTCTTTTTGTGCCAGTACCAAACTGTTTTGAGGACTACAGCTTTGTAATATAACTTAAAGTCGGGAATTGTGATGCCTCCAACTTTGCTTTTCTTTTTCAAGATTACTTTAGCTATTTGGGGTCTTTTGTGATTCTATACAAATTTTAGGATTGTTTGTTCTAGTTCTGTAAAAAAAATGTTGTTGGTATTTTGATAGGGATTGCATTAAATGTGTGGATTGCTTTGGGTACTATAGACAACAATATTTGTTCTTTCAATCCATGAGCAAGGAATGTCTTTCCATTTCTTTGTGTCATCTTTAATTTCTTTAATCAGTGTTTTATAGCTTTCAAAGTACAGGTCTTTCATTTATCTGGTTAGGTTTATTCCTAGGTATTTTATTATTTTTGGCGCAATTATAAATTGGATTGTTTTCTTAATATCTATTTCTGCTGCCTCATTATTGGTGTATAGAAATGTAACAGATCTCTGTACATTGATTTTTTCTTAGAATTTTTTTTTTATTAGGTAAACTCTATCCCTAACATGGGGCTTGAACTTACTACCCCAAGATCAAGAGACACATGCTCCACTGGCTGAGCCAGACAGGCACTCCTCTGTACATTGATTTTGTATTCTGCAACTTTACTGAATTTGTTTACCAATTCTAGCAGTTTTTTGGTGGAGTCTTTCAGATTTTCTATATATAGTATCATGTCATCTGCAAACAGTGAAAATTTTACTTCTTCCTTACTGATTAGATTCCTTTTATTTATTTTGTTGTTGTTGTTGTTGTTGTTGTTGTTGTTGTTGTTGTCTGATTGCTGTAACTAGGACTTCCAGCACTATGTTGAATAAAAGTGATGAGAATGGACATCCTTGTCTTGTTCTCTACCTTAGGGGAAAAGCTCTCATTCTTTTCCCCATTAAGGCTGATATTAATTGTGGTTTTTTCATAGATAGACTTTATTATGTTGAGGTGTGTTCCCTCTAAACCTAATTTGTTGAGTGCCTGGGTGGCTCAGTCGATTAAGCATCTGACTTCAGCACAGGTCATGATCTCACAGTTTGTGAGTTCAAGCCCCACATCGGGCTCTGTGCCGACAGCTCAGAGCCTGGAGCCTGCTTCAGATTCTGTGTCTCCCTCTCTGTCCCTCCCCAGCTCGCACTCTGTCTCTCTCTCTCTCTCTCTCAAAAATAAATAAACATTAAAAATTAAAAAAAAAAAAACTAATTTGAGGGGTTGTGGGTGGAGGGATGGGCTAAATGAGTAAGTGGCATTAAGGAAGACACTTGTTGGGATGAGCACTGGGTGTTATACATAGGGAATGAATCACTGAAATCTAATCCTGAAATCATTATTGCACTATATGCTAACTAAATTGGATATAAATTTAAAAATAAAAAATAAATTAAAAGTAATTACTTGAGGGTTTTTTTCATGAATGGATGTTGTACTTTGTCAAATGCTTTTCTGCATCTAGTGAAGTGATCATATGGTTCTTATTCTTTCTCTTATTGGTGTGCTGTATCACACTGATTGATTTGTGAATGCTGAACAACCCTGGAAACCCAGGGGTTAATCTTGCTTGATCATGGTGAATGCTTTTTTTAAAGGTATTGTTGAATTCAGTCTGCTGGTATTTTTTTTTTTTTTTTTTGAGAATTTTTTGCATCTATGTTCATCAGGGATATTGGGCAAGGCCAGAAGTTAATCAGTTCCATTGTGTAAGGAGCAATGTGGCCAATTGGACCAATTCCACTAATACCCTTAATGATTAATTTCTTAGTTAATAATTGTCATGCCATGGCAAAGAAGCCTGAAAACTGGAAAGTCAATAATTTCATCATTTTGGATTCTTCCTATGTGTCTGGGCCCTGCTAAGAGTCATGTGGTACATGGAAACATCAGCAAGGGAATGCACATTTTTAGTCTTCTCAAGTTTTTAAATAAATTCAGATAAAATAAATTTAAATAAAATCTCCTGGGTTACCTGAAGAAAGCTGAAAGCACTCAAGAAGATGTACTGACTGTCCTGAATATCTGGGTGCTCTAAACAGATCC
The DNA here is from genome assembly GCF_028749965.1 of Puma concolor. NCBI lineage: Eukaryota > Metazoa > Chordata > Mammalia > Carnivora > Felidae > Puma > Puma concolor. The sequence continues at coordinate 28,324,358 of NC_141670.1, forward strand.
TCATTTAGGATTTGAGACTCTCAGAATGGGGCTGCCATACAATAGAGTCACCCCACATGTAACTGGCTGGGGGACTAGGTTAACAGGGACAGCTCTAGGGATTTTTGCTTTGTCATTTCCTCTTTAAACGTAACGGAAAAGTCCATTTAGCTGGGATTCTGGAATATTGCCCACTCCTGCCCTATTTGACTGTAAAATTCAACAAGAGATCATAGATAATAGACTGTAGTCCAAAAATACCTTTAGGGAATCCTGTCAAATGGAACGACTGACGTCAATGACTTCTGCATGGCCTCTGATATTTAGTCCAAACAGTGAGAAGGGGGATCACAAATCCAAGTGCAAGTTCTGCTGAGCGGAGCTAAGTAAAAGACATGCAGCAGAGCCAAGGCTCAGCACAACCCAGATAACCCTGATGTTCACTTACCTATTTCTGCATAATAAACCACTCCGGGACTTAGCAGGTTAAAACAACATTCTATCTCATGGTTCTGTGGGTCAAGAATCTGGGAGAGTTCAGTTGGACACCTTTTCTGTTCCACACGACATCAACTGAAGTCAGTCAGTGTGATTGGATGGCGATGGCCTCGCCTGGAAAGTCCAATATGGCTCCACTCACATGTCTAGAGCCCTGGTAGACTTCACTAAACGGCTTACCAGAGCGTGTTCATTTGGCCTCTACAGCATGGAGTCTCCAGGTACTCAAGGACTTACATGGCGGCTCAGGGCTCCAAGGGAAAGTGTTCCAAGAGACTTAGGTAGAAGCTGCAATTTTTCAGAATGTCACTTGTGTAGCATTTTTCCTAACCCAAGCAAGTCACAAAGGCCAGCTCAGCTCCAAGTAGAGGGGCACTAGACTTTACCTCTCAATGGGAGAAGTAGGAAGAATTTGTGGCCATTATCAGCCTAGAACATTGAGGAATGGAAGAAATTTCTACCCAGTGGAAGCAGACACCTACACAAGCATCATTTCACTTTTCTGGGTCCTTCTTCAGTAACAGGAAGGATAGTGTAGAGATGCAAGGCAGGTTTGGAACCCATCATCCCAATCCCTCTCAGAGACCACGGGATGCTCTAAACACCCTGGAGACTTGGAGACCCAGGAACTTACCTGGAAGCAGCTTTCTCTGAAACAAACAGCTTACTTTGACCTCTCTCACTGAGCTTCCAGCCCATCTTGTCTACAAATTCTTACACCATTGGAGGTCTCGAAAGACTGGAGGGCCACCTAGGTGGCTCAGTCAGTTAAGTGTCCAACTTTGGCTCAGGTCATGATCTTGCATTGGTGAGTTCAAACCCAGCATTGTGCTGACAGTGCAGAGCCTGCTTGGGATTCTTGGGATTCTCTCTCTCTCTCTCTCTCTCTCTCTCTCTCTCTCTCTCAAAATAAATAAATAAACTTTTTAAAAAATATAAAAAAAGAAACTGGAGATGCTCATCCTACAGGAACACATTAGACTCAGTGAATGAATCAAAGTACAGGCCCCAAACTGGCACGTCCTACAAACATTCAAGTGCAGGCCTTTCTTCACACTTTAAATTTTTTTTTTTTTAACGTTTATTTATTTTTGAGACAGAGAGAGACAGAGCATGAACGGGGGAGGGGCAGAGAGAGAGGGAGACACAGAACTGGAAGCAGGCTCCAGGCTCTGAGCCATCAGCCCAGAGCCTGACGCGGGGCTCGAACTCATGGACCGCGAGATCATGACCTGGCTGAAGTCGGACGCTTAACCGACTGCACCACCCAGGCGCCCCAACACACTTTAAAGATATATTATTTCACAAGCTTTTCTATTATGTTCTTCCAGTTCCCAAACACTATCAATCAAGATCTTGGGTGAAGACAGTCCATGCATTCCACAATAGACGTCTATTTATCAACCAAGGGGCAAGCGCAGAGCTGGACCCGGCAGTACAAAGAAGAAAGGAGAAACACATGGTCCCCTCACACCAAGTGGCTCTTGGGCAACAGCAGTAGCCCAACACTGTATAAATATCTTCTCAAAACCCTGAGTAGGGACTATCATGTAACCTCATGTACAAATGAGGAAGGAATCAGGCTCAGAGAGATGAAGTGACTTATCTAAGAGCACACAGCAAGGTGCTGGCAAAACTTGGATTAGAATCTGGGCCAGGTTGTGCAATCTCTCAAGAGTTAAAAATTCTCTCGTAGAAAAGCAAGATGCACTTCTGGGTAAAACAGAGAGGCCTACTGAGGGTGCTTGTCTTTGACACCCTCTGTCTCACGTGTAGACCCGTGGAGCTAAGGGTGGAGGACGAGGAAGGAGTTCTTATATCACAGGCAGAACTACTTTTCAAGTCAAGCTACAGTTCCTCCAGGCCCCACTGTCTTATTTAGGACTTTTGAAAAGTATCTACCCCCTCTAGAGCTCAGTCTGGCCATATATATAAAAAGAGCTATAAAACTGTTCATACACTTTGACCCAATTGTCCCATTTTTGGAATACACCCCAAGGAAATATGCAAAAGAGAAAGGAAGGCAAATAGCACAAAGATGTTTGTGGTAACACCATTCATAACTGGAAAAATGGGACGCAGCCCAATGCCCAAAATTGGGAAAAGGTTATGGAAACCATGGTACATTAAGACAATGGAACGTTATGTCGCGAATAAAAGGAATTAAGGTTGCAGATTCTGTTGAGACACCAAAATGCATGTTTAACATCATATAAAGAGAAAAGAGAAGAATGCAAAAGAGAGTGTACATTTTGTCTACAAAATATAAATCAACCTGTGTCCTCATTGATAAGGATCCAAAGTGAACTGTGAGCTGCAAATAGCTGGTGCTCCAAATTACAGCACTTTTCCCTCTAAAGTCCACAGTACCGTGAAAATTCTGAATTTTGGTTTGGGGAAAGAAAGGGCAAAAAAGATTCATCATTCCATTTTTCTTTTCTTTTTTAGTTGACAAACCATGTTATGTTAGTTTCACCTGTACAACATAGTGATTCGACAATTCTACACATTATGAAATGCTCACCAGAGTAAGTGTGGTCACCATCTGTCACCATACAATGTTATTGCAATACTATGACTATAGTCCCTATGCTGTACTTTTCATCCCTGTGACTTATATATTTTATGACTGGAAGTTTGTACCTCTTAATACCCTTTATTTACTTTGCCCCCCTCCCCTCCGGCACCCACCAGTTTGTTCTCTGCATTTATGAGTCTGGTTTTGTTTGTTTTGGTTTTTTAGGTCACATATAAGTGAAATCATATGGTACTTTTCTTTCTCTGTCTGACTTATTTCACTTAACACAATACCCTCTAGTTTCATACAGGTTGTCATGAATGGCAAGATTTCATTCTTTTTTATAGCCAAGTAATATTCCACACACACACACACCACATCTTCTTTATCCATTCACCTGTCAGTGGACACTTGGGCTGCTTCCATATCTTGCCTATTGTAAATAATGCTCCAATAAACATAGGGGTGCAAATATCTTGGTCATGGTGAAGAGAGGGGATTTCCTGATCTGAAGGTTTAATGTGTGTCTCCCATGTGATTTGTCTACAAGAAGCCCCAACTCCATACTCATCTACCTAATAGAAATGCAGAGTTCAGTTTGGGGGGGTGGGGATGCCTGGCCTATACTCCGCAGTCTATGTCTTGATAATTACATATAGTTCTAGGCACCGCACCCCAGGGGAGACTGACAAACTGAACCTCATTTTAAGGAGGATAACTAGAATGTGGACTCACTACAGACCCTGGCTACGGAAGAAGCTTGGGAAGCCTAAGGACTTCTGGCCTGCAACAGAAAAACCTATTGGGGAAACAAGAAGTGCTCTTAAAGCTCTTGGGAAGCATTTATGTGGAAGAGGTTTGTTTGGAGCTGGGAAGCTCTGAGACTCATGAACAGAAGTTATGGAGGAGTAGAGTTCAAGTCAATATAAGTAGAGTCGTTCAAAAGAGGCAGTGAGTGGCACACCAGCAGAAGTATGAAAGCAAAGCAAAGAAGTTTCCAACATGTAACAACTAACAGCCTGTGCCCCCATGACCCTCCGGCTTCACATTTGCCAACGTAAGTGGCTTTATGCTTCAATCAGGGGGCAGGTACAGCTTCTCTGATTCATGAAGCCCAGAGGGGAAAGCATATGTGAATATGGAATATTCTGCCCTTTATATACGGAGATAATTCTATTGACCCATGTCAGCGGGACGTCTGTTTTCAGTTGTTTTCCTAGGACTGATCCTAAGTGTTTAAAGTGCTATGGGGAACCACAGACAGGCCAGAGCTACCACCTGCTGATTTTATTTTTTCCAGTGAAAAGTTAATTGTCCTGGAATGAGCAACATCTGTGACCTTTGACCTCATTAATCAAGCAAACAGGGAAAAAAAAAATCCAGCAAACAACTATCCATCACTTTTTGGTGTCTTCCAATCACTATGCTGGGCCATCTGAAGAATGCAAAGAAGTATTAGCCATGATCCCTGCCTTCAAGGAACTCACATAAACATGATGTTCTTGTCTAGTGGCTTCCATACTTTTTAGATTAAAACCTCCTATCAGTAAAAAAAAAAAAAAAAGTGAACATGTAAATATGTACCCCCTTTGTATGTACGTTAATGTACAAATTTTTTTTTGAGTTTATTTTGAAAGAGAGAGCATGCACGCACGTGTGTGCATGAGGGTGAGTGAGTGGGGGAGGGGCAGAGAGTGGGACAGAGAGAATCCCAAGCAGGCCCCACGCTGTCAGAGCACAGCCTGACCGGGGACTCAATCCCACAAACCGTGAGATCATGACCTGAGCCGAAATCAAGAGTGAGTCGCTTAACCAACTGAGCCACCCAGGCTCCCAATGTACAAATTTATACATGAGCTACTGTCAAAGCATACATTAAATATTCATAAAGTTTAATTTTTTCTTATCTGTTGATAAAAGTATATAAACAGGGGCGCCTGGGTGGCTCAACTGGTTAAGCTTCCAACTTCAGTTCAGGTCATGATCTCGCGGTTCGTGAGTTCGAACCCCACACAGCGCTCCACGCTAACATTGAGGAGCCTGCTTGGGATTCTCTCTCTCCCTCTCTCTCCGCCCCTTCCCCGCACACACTGGCACTCTCTTTCTCTCAAAATAAATAAACTTCAAAAAAAGTATATAAACAGAAGTTCCAATATTTTCTTCCCAAACTCCTTACGTTATTTTGCTCCCTCACCGCCCACTGCCCTCAAAGTGAACACTCACTCTGGAGACCATAGTTCTTACAACTGAGAAGTAAGTCTGATAATAGCGGGCAAGCTGCAATGGGAAAGCTTCAGGATTTAAGGGAGTGGGATATCTGATAAATACCACCATCTCTGAAACATTTTTAGGTCTATTGGTGGATATTGGAGTTGAGGTTTGAGCAACTTTTCCCAAACCAGATTAAAAGAGTTGACTAATAAAATTTTTAAATATAGGTAACTTTATACCAAACTTTATAAAAGGAAGCTTTAAAGAAAATAAGGGCTCTGGGGCACCAGGGTGGCTCAGTCAGTTACACATCCGACTCTTGATTGTGGCTCATGTCATGATCTCACGATTTATGAGTTCGAGGCCTGCATCAGGCTGTGTGCTGACAGCATGGAACCTGCTTGGGATTCTCTGTCTCCCTCTCTATCTGCTCCTCGCCACTCATACTGTCTGTATCTCAAAAACAAATAAATAAACTTAAAAAGAAATAAGGACTCTCATCATTGGATTTCAGTCTAGCTAGCACTTAATGGTTGATTCATTAATTCAATATTTTTTTACTGTTTATTTTTTTTTTATTTAAAAATTTTTTTTTCAACGTTTATTTATTTTTGGGACAGAGAGAGACAGAGCTTGAACAGGGGAGGGGCAGAGAGAGAGGGAGACACAGAATCGGAAACAGGCTCCAGGCTCCGAGCCATCAGCCCAGAGCCCGACGCGGGGCTCGAACTCACGGACCGCGAGATCGTGACCTGGCTGAAGTCGGATGCTTAACCGACTGCGCCACCCAGGCGCCCCATTACTGTTTATTTTTGAGAGAGAGAGAGAGAGAGAGCATGTGTGAGTGGAGGAGGCAGAGAGAGAGAAGGGGACAGAGGATCTAAAGCAGGCTCAGCGCTGACAGCAGTGAGCCCGATGTGGGGCTTGAATTCATGAACTGTGAAATCATGACCTGAGCCGAAGTCAGATGCTCAACCAATTGAACCACCTCGATGCCCCTGATTCAATATTTATTAAGAATCTGCTATGTACCACTTAGGCACTGTGTGTTAGGCACTGGGGACACAGTAGAAAGAAAATAAGGAGCAGACAGAGAGTCTCTGAGCTTGTGAGATAATAAACAAGTATGAGGCAGAAAATACACACACTAGCAAACAAATACCTAATTACAAATTGTGGCTCATGTCATCAGAAAAATAAGCAAGGTGGTGTGAGGGAGCTGTTGGTAGGAGGTAGATGACTGGTTTAGATCAGGAGCCCACCAGGTATCTCAGAGAAACCAGATCTATCCCAAGAGCTGAAGACTGAGAAGAGATGGCTGCACAGAAGAGGGGAAAGCATATTGTCAGACACAAAACATGACATCCCAAGCCCCCTACACCCAAGGACAAACTTAAACCATCTTTCAGACACCCTTGGAGCCCATCATGCATGTGTAAAACGCCCTCTGCAGAGCTTGGACCAGAGCTATGCTCGTGTCAGGTACTCAATACACTCAGTGAATGGACATCTGGCCCTAAGAAGAGCTTTCCTATTATTGGACAATTGAGATCCCCATCAATGCCTCACATACACTCTGCTTTCCTTGATCGAGGCTTCTTGGCAACCGTTACAGATGACTCAAAGTCCAGACGATTGACAGCTATAGACAAACCACCCACTCGTCCTGCCAATGATGAGCACTCTTAGCTGAACAGGGTTACCATATCCCATACCTGGAGGTAAAGAAAACTGTGGATTTGCTCTAAACTTGTTCAAACGCCCAGCAAGAACACCTGCTCTGTTTCAGAATGAAACAGAATGAGCTCGTTGTAGGTTCCATGCACACCGAAGATGTTAATATATATTAGGTAGGTTGGATTTATGATGTGGTATCATCTGGGAATCACATTCTGTCCATTAGGTCGAGCTAAGTTCTGTCAGGAATGCAGGGCAGAGCGTGAGGAAGAGAGGGAGCAAATAAGTGGTTCTGGTGCCTTAAGTGAATCCATCTGGACCAGCAGGCCCCTTGGTGGTGGCTCTACACTGGCCGACATGGCTGAGCAGCCGGCAGACTCAATCTTCAGAAGTTGGGAGTTCAAAACACTTTGCTGTTAAGTTTCACTTGCATTTTATGTTCACTCATATGACAAGTAAGCTTCGGGAGAAATCACCCAGTACACACTTTATTTTTTTTTAATGTTTATTCATATTTTGAGACAGAGACAGAGTGTGAGTGGGGGAGGGGCAGAGAGAGGGAGACACAGAATCTGAAACAGGCTCCAGGCTCCGAGCCGTCAGCACAGAGCCTGACGCAGGGCTCGAACTCACGGACCGTGAGATCATGACCTGAGCCGAAGTCGGACGCTTAACTGACTGAGCCACCCAGGCACCCTACCCAGTACACACTTTAGATTGAAAATAAGAACTGCAAATCTGCCCTTGAACTCAAACTTGTCTCACATTCTAGGGTCTTGTGGAAGACAGCAAAACCACTGCAGTTCTCAGAGGTAAAGTTAACGTTCATTTCAGTTCTGAATATCTTTGATAAAAAAAGAGTGAGGAGGAAAGTCCCTTGACTCTGTTTATAGAGAGATAATCCCAGGGCTAGTAAAGTTGGGCATTAAAAAGTATTACAAGAGAAAGATGTCTTTCTAACAGAACCAGGAATAGCAAAGACACTTCTAACATGAAAACCTTGTCGCTTTAACTTCAAAGCAACATGAAATGCATCCCATGGTACTATAAGAAAGTAATTTGAGCCTTTCTCAAGAATGATTCACAAACTTAAAACAGGTAGCGGCCAAATGTGCCAAAATTCAACAAGAGAAGAACATTTTCCAGAAAGGGTAGACTGGAATGTGTTTGATTTTAATTCCCAGCAAAACCCAAAAAAAGTTATAAAAAACAGATGGTAAGCTAGCACCAAGAAAAGGAACAAATAAAAGGTATAACCAAACTAATTTCAGTTATTTCTTTTAATTTTTTTAATGTTTATTTATTTTTGAGAGAGAGAGAGAGACAGAGCATGAGCAGCGGAGGAGCAGAGAGAGAGGGAGACACAGAATCTGAAGCAGGTTCCAGGCTCTGAGCTGTCAGCACAGAACCCAATGAGGGGCTCCAACCCACAAACCATGAGATCATGACCTAAGCCGAAGTCAGATGCTTAACCGACTGAGCCACCCAGACCCCCTACTTCAGTTTTTTTTTTAAAGACTTTAAAAGATAAGTGTAAAAAAACATGAAAAGGCCGTGTACGATGTACCATGATTTGCGATAGACATCGAACAAAATCTCTCGCGGTATCCTCTTGCTCAGAGGAGATATGCAGGCTCCACGGGAGGTCGTGGACTCCATGAGTCCAGTTGTTCACCCTGCATGAGCCGAAAACAGAGCGATCCCAGGGACCTACGAGGTGTTTGTCCTTGGTCCACTTCCAGTAGTGTTGTCAGCCTCCAAATGGAAACATGAAATACCAGTTTATCAGGTTTACTATTGACCCCAGGTTATGAGAGACTGCTGCCATATTGGAAAATGCCACCCAGGCATCCCATCACCTGCTCACCAGCTGCAGCACCTTCTGTGAGCTTCAATTTCCTTCTTTGACTTTCAGGAAAAGGAGAAAAACTTCATGAGAAGGAAACTACACAACAGAAGCAAAATACCTAGGAGAGAGCTGGCGTACATGAGGGTTTCCTCCTGGTCTTAGAAGGTGCCAGGATTCAATATTGTCTCAACAGCTGAGATGGGTTGATTAAAAATCCAAAACAGGGGCCCCTGGGTGGCTCAGTCGGTTGAGTGTCTGACTTCAGCTCAGGTCATTATCTCACAGTTCGTGAGTTCGAGCCCTGCATTGGGCTCTGTGCTGACAGCTCAGAGCCTGGAGTCTGCTTCAGATTCTGTGTCTCCCTCACTCTCTGTTCCTCCCCTGCTCACATGCTGTCTCTCTCTCTCAAAGATAAATAAAGATTAAAAAAAATTTTTTTAATCCAAAACAGAATATAATAGGGCAAAAAAACACTTTATCTTCTTTAAGTATACAAAGGTAGGCTATGGGAGAATTAACCTAATATCAACTTGGATTAAACAATTGTTTTTAAGTTCTTGGAATTGTGTAATAAGCTACAAGTTCAGAGTAAAGAGGTTGTATTTTTAAAAGATATGCACAGAGACACCTGGATGGCTCAGTCAGTTAAGCATCTGACTCTTGATTTCGACTCAGGTCATGATCCCAGGATTGTGGGATTGAAGCCTGCCTCGGGCTCAGCTCTGAGTGTTCAGCCAGCTTGGGATTCTCTCTCTCTCTCTGCTCCTCTCTTCTGCTCTCTCCCTCTCTTTCTCTCTCTCTAAAAAAAAAAAAAAAAAAAAAAAAAAAAAAAATTATAAAAACACATGCACAGTCTGAAGATACGGTTTTAGTGGTGTGTGTGGAAAAGGGCTAATGGCTGATGTGGCAACAAGACAGAATTTGCTCAATAAAATGACACATTTTCTAGAAGTAAAAGCTGTGAATGAAATTGTTTTCATTCACAGGGATAGTGGCACCTCCATCAGGCTCCTCAGGGGAGTATTCTTGTGCTCGAGGTCTCTCAAGGTCTCTCTCAATACTTGTGTGTGGGGGGGGGGGCCTCTCTCTGGGCTCTGGTCTTCCGGGAGGGAAGGATGCCTGGACTGGGTCTGAGTTCTGGGCTCCTGCAGAGGGAAGCTCGTCCCATATTTGGAAACCTGACCTGGCATCATTACCAGGTAGCTGTATGATTCTGTTTCTCACCAAGGTCAGGGCAGTAATTAAAGTAAACAGACTCAGAGTCCCTCCTAGTTTTAGAAAGGTATGCATGCCTCAACCTCCACTCACATTTAAGCCATGTTGAGGGAGTATCAAATACATAATTATGTGATCGGTTCTTGTCACACCGAAGTCTTGTATTTGACAGCACTGATAAGTCATCAGTTCAAGCTGATAAAACCGATTATTTCTTGATAATGAAGTATTCTGTAATTCAAATGTTACAATTTAAGTGGCCTTTTCCTTTCTTCTCCGTTAGCCGAAAGTATCTTGAAGATCTGTAACCTAGCCTCATAAATTCATATCAGGAAGTACGATTGAGTTCTTCCTGGAGCCTTATTATTATTATTATTATTATTATTATTATTACTGTTTTTTGTTTTGAGAGAGAGAGGGAGCAGGGGAGGCGAGAGAGAGAATGCCAAGCAGGCTCGTGGTGAGCAGGACTCCATACCCTCACCTGGAATCATGACCTGAGCCAAAATCAAGAGTCAGTCACTCAACTGACTGAGCCACCCCTTGAACCTAATTGTTTTTAAAACGTCATAATGACTTAGATAACATAGTGTACCTTTTCTTTTCTTTTTGTTAAGTAATCTCCACACCCATCTCCACACCCAACGTGGGGCTTGAACTCCGGATCCAGGGATCAAGTGTCCTATGCTCTACCAACTGAGCCTGCCAGGCGCCCTCATTGTTTTCAAATTTTATTGTTTATAGAATCAAGTTATCGGTGCATCATGTATACAATGACCATAGGCAAAAGGACAGTATTTATTTATTTATTTATTTATTTATTTATTTATTTATTTATTTTTAAGGTTTATTTATTTATTTTGAGAGCGTGCACACAGCAGGGAAGGGCAGAGAGACAGAATTCCAACCAGGCTCTCCACAGTGCAGAGCCCAATGCACGGCTCGAGCTCATGAACTGTGGTGCCGCTGAGCCGAGCCACCCAGGCACCCAGGACAGTAACATATTTAAGTAAAAGTAGCAGACTGCATCAGGTATGTGCAGAAAGACATTTTAAAAACATTTACAAATATAGATACTCAAAATCTGCTTTCTTTCTATAAGACCTTATTCTTCATCTACGACCAAATTTAGTACATGCCAAAGTCATTAAAAACAAAGTCATTGTTCAGTTATAAGTGTAAAAATGCATCAGCTTTCCCCCTCTCGACAAAAAAGGAAACACTTTAATCATTTTAAAGTGATCAGAACCAGCCAAATGGATTTTTAGGGAGTTTTCCAAGAGCAAAAGAAAGGGGGAAGTGAGCTGCTGTGGAATAAGAAACATTCTGGGTACCTGAATGAATTGTATCCAAAAACATCAAAGATTAGGTTAGCAAAAGTCAAAGTACAGCAGGTCTCATGAGCTCAGAATTGCTACTGAAATATTTGGATACACATATGGTCTGTTATACAGTTTATATTGCTATAAATGTGACACTCATGCGAATCTGGTGTTAAAACATATTAAGAGTGCAACCTTTGTAAACCAAGTGTATTGCAATTTTCTATTGTTAGAAGTTGTTATCAGTAATTTTGTCTCTCAGCCCTTCTCTTGTCATGTTTTACACTAAGCAGGGCTTCCAAGTTAAGAAAATATTCAAAACAGTTGAGAAAATATTTGAAACACTTTTGAAACAGTTAAGAAAATATTTGAGACACTTTCTTTAGCTGCCTTTTATGTGAGACTCCTTGAATGAATTAAACCTGCTTAGTGCTGCCCACACTCATGTTTCCATTGGCAGCTGTCTTCTCTACATTTCACTGGTATTTTTCAGTTCAAGTCGTCTCCTTCCATGGATGTTGTCTATGAACTAATCCATCTTCTAGGCACTGGCTTGCCTTTCTCTCAAAATTCTGTTTGCCTGCAGTTCTTCCTTCCTCTGCCCAGAAATCTGTTGCCTTTAGTCTTTCTCTTCTACTGGTTAGCTCTCTGATTTAAAATGCAGATATTGGGGTGCCTGGGTGGCTCAGTTGGTTGAGCGTCTGACTTCGGCTTAAGTCATGATCTCGTGACTCATGAGTTCAAGCCCTACCTCGGGCTCTGTGCTGACAGCTTGGAAGCTGGAGCCTGCTTCACATTCTGTGTCTCCCTCTCTCTCTCTCTGCCCCTCCCCCACTTGCACTCTGTCTCTCTCAAGAATAAATAAATATTTTAAAAATTAAAATAAATAAATAATAAAATGTAGACATTGAATTTAACGTGACTTCTCAGTGCTGTTTGGAAGGGTTTCTAGCAGCAAAATATCCCCCAACCGAATAGAGCAGGGAATTAGTCTAGTGTGCTATATACCTACTGCCATGAGGGTAAATATGAGCGGTGAAATTTAACTTCTAAAAGGGCCCACTGAACTATTACTTTTTATTTTGAAAATCAAATGGGATTTTATTACGTGGATGTTATATGTGCATCAAATCAATAAATGAGAACCGCCTTGGGGCGCCTGGGTGGCTCAGTCAGTTACATGGCCAACTCCAGCTCAGGTCATGATCTCACAGTTCATGAGTTCAAGCCCGCATCGGGCTCTGCACTGACAGTGTGGAGCCTGCTTTGGAGTCTCTCTCTCTCCCTCTCTCTCTGCCTCTGCCCCACTTGCACCGTCTCTCTCAAAATAAATAAGTAAGCTTATTTTTCAAAAAAATAAACAAGAATCAACCCATTTATGTTCCATTATATTAGTAAGTCTTGCATTTCACTGGGGCTCTGTTTTGAATTTGCAGCACTGCCTAAGCTCAATGGCAGATATCTCAGTTTCCAAAAACCCTTTGGCTCTCTCCATGTACATAAATGAGATCATTCTTTTTTCTCAAGGGGGACAAAAAAAGAATAATGACAATCACACTATTTGTAGATCAAACCAAGGACACGGGTGGAAAATTTGAGAAAAGGGATGGTAAAGAAACGGGAGTTGAGGTTGATGCTACAAGGCTCCAAGCCTGGGCCACCGGGAAAATTAATGAGCTCAAGTGTGAGGACAGGTTTGACGATCTGTAAAATGCTAAAATAAAGTCCATGGTTGGGAGAGGTACAGAATAACCAGCTGAGAAGGGAAAGGCTGGGGAAAGAGTGAGGAATTCAGTTTGGAAAGTTCCCATCTCGAAGAGTGAGATGGTCAAGCAGAGACTGGACACGATCATGGTTTCTAATGTCAAGTTGAGTGAGGTAGTGAGTTTGGAACAGAATATCAGGAGTCTTCCTCATAGGGCGATGCTTGAGGTCCCAAGTGGATTAGGAAGAATGTGTACAGGAAGTGTCATCAGTGATGATAACACTTTGATTTCCACAGTATGTATCTTTTCATTTTTTTAAGTTTTTGTGTTTTTTGGGTTTTTTTTTTTTTAGCAATCTCTATACCTAATGTAGGACTCAAACTCACAACCCTGAGATCAAGAGTCTCACGCTCCTCCAACAGAGCCAGCCAGGTGCCTCTGACACTATATTATCTTCTCAGTGCCCTTTCCTCCCATATGTAGTCAGTTGTTATGTCTCTTCTATGCCTGTCTTATTTTAGCTTATATACTCCCAAAGAGCAAGAATGTGTTTTCCTCACTCTGAACAGTGTGCAGTTCAACGTCATTGGCGAGTAGGCTCTTAACTTGCACACTCCTTATCCAGACGTGAGTTGGTTTGGCATGGGCTTGGGGAGAGGGGCGTCAGGCTCCAGGATACAGAGCACGGAGCTAAGGGTGAGTAGAGAGGGGTTAGAGAAAAACAAAAAAACAAACAGAGCAAAAAACAACAAACAAAAAAAACCCACTTAAAAGCCAGCCCCATCGTGAAGGTGCTGAGGAAGTGTAATCCAGGTAGAAGACCACCAGAGGGCATACAGAGCCAGGTAGTAAGGGAGGGCAGAAGGTTTCCGAGTAGGGAGGAAATGCATATTGCGTGATGGTTTTTCCTAACCTCCCCCTCCACTTATGCATTCCCGTTCTGGTGGAAGCTTGGACATACTGTCTTCATATTTTACCCTGTATTGCAAGGCTTTAGATATCATCCAGATCTATACTTGCCCATGTGTAATTTAAAGTCCTTCAAGTCCATTGTGTGTTTGGCCATCTGCAAAGAACCAAACGGTAAAAGCATCTCAGAGGCAGGGATGCGTCAGTGGTCTCTCCTGGGACCCTTCAGGAACTGTCCCAGCCCTCCTACAACCTGTCAATGGGGTGTCCCCCGGATCCCCAGATTCATGGACTTGGTTTCCTATACCAAGGGCCTCACCCCCACTGTACCACGTTTCTCACACCACTGTCTTCATCCCACCAGGCAACCATCTCACAGGTCATCTATACTTATTGGGCACACTGCCTTCTGCCTTGGTGTCTTTTCGGGTCTGTCTGCATCTTTCTTCCTTGACTCAGCACTTTCTCAGAAAACCATGCCTCGGGGGAAATGCTTGACAAGGTTCAGGAATCTCAGTACTTCTCTGCAAGCAGGCCCTGCCTGGTGCATCTGGTCATTGCAGGGTTCACCCGCACCCTTGGCTCGGGCTGGTTGATCCATGTTGCTGACGGTCTTGCCCCCATATCGTCCACTATGATGATGCGTGAAGAGTTGAAGGTTGAAAGAGTTACAATTGTAATGAGAACGCATACGATCATGAGCAAACAAATTTAACACCATATAACTCAAATGAATAAATTAAAACAGCTCAGCTTCATGTGAATCTGCAGCTTTGGGGTCATATTTTCCTTTTTTGCATAAAATTAGAACCAGTTGCTCTGTCCTGTAAAGGATTTACAGAAAATCCTTTGCTCTGCCAAGCAAATTGGCAGAGAAGATGTTCTTGCAATAAAAAGACAATATCCTAATATCTTTTCCTAGCTCCAACCTATAAAATGCAGTCTCTGTTGCATTGCCAAACATCAGGGAATTATAACTTCCTCCCATGGCTACCAACTCTGCTACAGACAGAAAAGGAAAAGCCAACATCTTTATTAATTCTTTGAATAAATTGTTACAATGCACATTTCAGAGGCTGGAAATTGGGCTGGCCACTAGGAGAGTTACAGTTGCAGGGAAGCTGTGATCCCTGGCCCACAGGCACTCACCATCTAGCTGGGAAGATAAGACATGTACAATTAGACGCTCTCCTGGGCAGTGCGCCATAAATGCCATGGGAGTGAATGGTAGGGAGCTCAAGAGCCGTAGGATTTCAGAGGAGGGAGAGAAAATTTCTGGCTTAACAGAGGAAGTTCAAGTTGAGCTGGGCTTTTGTTTATTCAATAAATATTTATTGGGTGTCTCTGAGGTCTGGGTACTGTGCTAATTGCTGGGGAAACACAAGAGTGGGCATTACAGACATGGTCCATGGGTCCTCTGGGAGCCTAGGAGGGAAATAGACATTAATCAAGTGATCACACAATTATTTAATAATTACTCATGGTAAGTTGTATCAAGGAAGCAGAGGGAACTATGAGGGCATAAAGGAGCAGGCAGGGAAGACCTCTGTGGAAGGGATGTGGTTGCTTGGATTTATAAATGAGTAGGAGTCAACTAGGAGAAAAAAGAAAAGTAAAAAAGAAAACGAGAAGTGAGTATTTCTGCTAAAAGGGACAGCACAAGAAAAGCTCTTGAAATAGGAGTAAACATGACAACTTAAAAAAAATTTTTTTTAATGCCCCTGGAGGTAGAGCCAAAGTGATAGGCAAAAAGGAAGAACAAGAAAAGACTGGAGCCAGACCTTCAGGGTCTAGTGAACAAGGACTTTGGTCTTGATCCCAAGAACAGTGATAATCTCTGAAGGGATTTAGGAAGAAGGCTTACCATCAGATTCATCTTAAAAATGCTATTCTGGCTTCAATGTGGGGAATGACTGTTAGTAGAGCTCCGGACAGGGTGTGGGAGACCAACCATAGCCAATCGCCCTAGTCCAAGCCATGGATGGTGGTGGCACTGGAGGACGGAAGTGGTTGCATTTGGGAGATACTTGGTGGTAAAAAGCTGGTACCAGTTCGTAGCAATAGATCCTTAGATTGTGGAAGCCTTTTCCTCAATCCTGATATTTTCTACCTATGAAAAGCGTTTATCTCAGGCCTCCTTCTTGGGAGGGGGCTGCTACAGAGAGCAAATATTCTCTTCAGTCCCCCCTCCCCCCCCCCCCCCCCCCCCCGCTGGCAATAACTAAGCTCTAAGCAGTGCTCAAGACCAAGTGAGTGGGTCTGCTTTCTTCTTTCCATCTGGCCCTCACCTCTTCTTCTTCTTTTTACTTTTTTTAACACTTATTTTTGAGAGAAAGGGACAGAGGGTAACCAGGGGAGGGGCAGAGAGAGAATGAAACACAGAATCCAAAGCAGGCTCCAGGCTCTGGGCTGTCAGCACAGAACCCAACGCCGGGCTTGAACCCACGAACCATGAGATCATGACCTGAGCTGAAGTCAGATGCTTAACTGATTGAGCCATCTAGGTGTCCCAACCCTTCGTTATCAATAAAGCCACTATAAGGTTTTCAATATCCTGGCCTCCATATCTCCTCTGTTTTATTTCTCAAATTTCTTAATGTGGGCAAAGAGATGCTATTTATTAGGGAATCCTTTCAGACTCCCAACAGACTAGATATGGGGATTCCTTAGTGGATGAATAAGATTTTGATAAAAATGGAAGGAAAAGCATTATAGGTGTGGGAAAGGCACAGGGAAAGGAACAAAATGAGGGAAACATTTAAGGTGTGAGTGTGGAAAACTGAATGAACTAGTCCGACTAGAGCTGAAAATCTATGTGGGGAAGTCACTATAATCCCGAGGGAAAGATAGGCTGGGTTAAGATTTGGAAGGTCCAGAGGGCCTGCTAAAAATTTTGGATTTTATCCTATAAGCAAAATAAAAACAAATCACTGTAAGGTGTTCAAGCCAGCGGCATGAGCCAAACAACGGGAGGTATGTAAGGTAAATTGGAGGGTAGAAATCAGTTAGGAGGTTATGACAAGGTCCTGCACTACTGTGAGAATGATAGAGAAGGAGTAAATACAGACAAATGAAAGGATTAGCAGGCCTTCTTTGGAAGATAGATGAGATGGGTGGCATGAAAGAAGAACTCAAGATGGCTCCACAGTTTGCCTTCTAAACTGACAACTTTTGAATGTTTGTGCAAACTATTACCTATTTGTTCTACAGGATATCTTAGTTCCTTAAAATATTTCTTAAAGAATACGGGGAAATACTTTTTATAATGTGGAGTTTAACAAGTTGCATACAAGGCGGGGCACCTGGGTGACTCTGGGTTAAGCGTCCAACTTTGGCTCAGGTCAGGATCTTACAGTTCATGAGTTCGAGACCTGCACTGGGCTCTCTGCTGTCAGCACAGAGTCTGCTTTGGATCCTGTCTCCCTCTCTCTGCCTGTCCCCCACTCACACACATGCTCCCTCTCTCAAAAATAAATAAATATACATTTTTAAAAAAGCTCGATTCGGGGCGCCTGGGTGGCTCCATCGGTTAAGCATCGACTTTGGCTCAGGGCATGATCTCACGGTTTGTGGGTTCGAGCCCTGTGTCGGGCTCTGTGCTATCAGCTCGGAGCCTGGAGCCTGTTCAGATTCTGTGTCTCCCTCTCTCTCTGCCTTTCCACCGCTTGCACTCTCTCTCTCTCTCTCTCTCTCTCTCAAAAGTAAATAAAACATTAAAAAAAAAAAAAAAAAAGCTGGATACAGGGGCACCTGGCTGCCTCAGTCGGTAGAGCATGCAACTCTTGATCTCGAGGTTGTGAGTTTGAGCCTCATGTTGGGTGTAGAGATTACCTAAAAATAAAATCTTAAAAAAAGTTTTTTTTTAAAGCTGGATACAAACCTGGATGTCCATTATGATTATAGTTCATTAAAAATAGTGTGCAGAAGGAAAAAAATCACTTTGAATAAATAAACCAAAATTTTCAAATGAGATTATCATTGAGCAGTAGAATTCTATGTGGTAGTTCTTTTCTCTTTTACCTATTTTCAAATACTCTAACATGAGCTTATATTACTTTACAATTATAAAATAGAATATAAACTTTTTAAAGGAAAAGTATAGTTTAAAAGGACCAAATCCATATTCCTCTCTTAAACTAGGTACTAGGGGAGCCTGGGTGGCTCAGTCGGTTAGGCAGCCGACCTCTGCTCAGGTCATGATCTCGCAGTCTGTGAATTCAAGCCCTGCGTCGGGCTCTGTGCTGACAGCTCAGATCCTGGAGCCTGTTTCGGATTCTGTGTCTCCCCCTCTCTCTGGCCCTCCCTGGCTCGCACTCTGGCTCTCTCTCTCCCAAAAATAAATAAACATTAAAAAAAATTAAAAAGGGGCGCCTGGGTGGATCAGTCCGTTAAACGTCTGACTTTGACTCAGGTCATGATCTCATGGTTTGTGAGTTTGAGCCCTGTATCAGGCTCTGTGTTGACAGCTCAGAGCCTGGAGCCTGCTTCAGATTCTGTGTCTCCCCCTCTCTCTGCCCCTCCCCAGGCTCACACTCTGTCTCTGTCTCAAAAACAAACATTAAGAAAAAAATTGTTTTTTAATTTAAAAAATATAAACCAGGGAGTAAAATAAAAGATTTTCTTTTTCCACCTTTAAATGTGGTATGTTCTTTTTCTTATGCCTTTCTGTGATTTTTTTTTTTTTTTTCTTTTTAAGTAGACTCCACACCCAGTGTGGAGCCCAGTTCTGGGCTTGAACTCAAGACCCTGAGATAAAGACCTGAGCTGATATCAAGAGCTGGACGCCTAACTGACTGAGCCATGCAGACGCCCGGAGAGAACACTAGTGTGATTAAAGGAACTGATAAATGACCAAGAATTCATGAGTCATCAAATATAATTCCCTGAAGAATAAGGAGAAAACCTTAAACTACCCCTTGAGGGTAGTATTAAGCTAACATAAACAATTAGTCATGTAAACCTACCAAGACTGAATATTCAGTACTTCATTTACTGTTTAGTTATGTGAAGACATACCAATGCTGTGAAACGGAAACGAGTTTTAGTAACAAATAGCAACAGAGGCTTCTTCGCTAAGGTAGGCAGAAACCCAACCAGGAAGACTTGAGAATGATTAAAATCTTACAATGAGCTGAAGACAAAGTCAACAGAGGGAGCCCCTGGATGATGTAACTAACAGTCTGGATCACTCCAGATTCAAATTAGTCCAAGTGCGTCAGGTGATCTTGAGAGAGAGCTGGCCGAGAGGTGGGGAGGGGCTAATGACTCAATCAAGCTGAGACTCAGGTATAATTAGGTGAGCCCTTATACTAAATGGACACCACAAATCTGTGATTTGGTCTGCATGAGGCTTTATTTTTACCTCAGGCTCTGTCCTGTGTCAGAATTTGCCAATTATTTTCATGAATCCCATGACAGTTTTGCATGGATCCAAATAATGCCTCTTACTTTTTAATATCCCTACTTAGCCATTAGATTTTGATGGATTGACTTTAATTTTTAATATTGAACTTATTCTGTATTTTAGACCAGGGAGCATGAAGCTATTATGCAGCTAATGAGTTTCATCATTATATACAATAGGATGAACAGTGTTTTATTTAAATCGGGCAAACGTTAACAATCATGCCCAGAACATTTTTTTTTTTCAAATTTTCTCCACGCTCTATGGCACACGGCAGAGTTTCGTGGTAGATCTGGAGAAGGAAAAGGAAGAGTGAGGATTGACCAAGGTAGGTCCAACTCATTGTTTCACTGGAGGGAAGCTTTGCGGATGGATGAGTGGGTGGGTACCCACCGGCTGCACATCCACTGAGGTGCTGTCATCTGGAAGGTGCTGAGCAGACCTCCTGGCCCCCATGAATCTTTCCTATAGATTTATCACAGTGCCTGAGGCTCCACCATTGCAATTTTCCCCTGGAGTCTTGAAGGCTAATCACATTTATGGTCCTGCTTTGAAAAATCGCAAAGCACCTCTGGGAACACTTTGCTAATACCTCAGAGCGGGTGCTGTAACCAGCTGATCCAGATTGACCGGTAGACCTTTCATGGAAGAAGCAGTAATGTTAAGAGCTTGGGCTTCAGAGTTTGTTTTTTATTTTTTTTTTAAGTTTATGTATTTATGTGTTTATTTTTAAGTTTATGTATTTTTAAGTTTATGTATTTTTATTTAAGTTTATATTTTTTTTAAGTTTATGTTAGTGGAGGGGGGGGCAGAGAGAGAGAGAGGGAGAAAGAGAATCTGAAGCAGGCTCCGCTCTGTCAGCGCAGAGCTTGCTTCAGGGCTTGAACTCGAACTTTGAGATCATGACCTGAGCCAAGGTTGGACGTTTAACCATCTGAGCCACCCAGGCACCCCCGGGGCTTCAGGGTTTAAATGTTGCCTCTTACTTGCTGAGAGCAACCTGGGTCACATTATGAACTTCAAGCCTCAGTTTCTTCATCTATAAAATAAGGATAATAATATTTACCTGGAAGGGCAGTTGTAAAGGGAAGATATATGTAAAATACTTCACCATAACAGATGGTACCTATTTCGGGAGAACCAGGTCAGTCAGCAAGAAGCTGTTAACTCCCAACTGAGCACACGCCCCTCCCTCAGCTCATGAGCATTTCCAGCAAAATAGTGTTTAACCTAGAGGTCCCAAACCTCACACTATGGAGATTTGTTTGTTTTATATAAGCTAAGAGGTACTCAGACACCAACCCCTCAGAGACTCTGATTCAGGAACTACAAGAGGCGTGGAGGTCAAGAGTATAGATTCTGGAGTCAGATTGCCTGGGTTCAAATTCCAGCGTGCTGGCTTACTATCTGTGTCCTTAGGCAAGTCATTTATCTTTTGCACCGTCTCTTCATCTGTAAAATTAGGATAATATCAGTGAAGTTTTACTTCATAGAGTTGTTAATGGAATTAAATTAAATATTATTACTATTAAGCATGGGGAAGGTTCTAGCATCTGATGTTTTAAAAATGGGGCACCTGGGTGGCTCAGTCGGTTAAGTGTCTGACTTCAGCTTAGGTCATGATCTTATAGTTTGTGGGTTCAAACCCCGCATCAGGCTCTGAGCCTGGAGCCTGCTTGGGATTCTGTGTCTCCCTCTCTCTCTGCCCCTCCTCTGCTCACTCTCTTTCTCTCTCTAAAATAAATAAACATTTAAAAAATCATTAAAAAAATAAAAAAGACCGTAGATCATGAGGTACAGCTGAGCTGGTGAAACACTTTGCCACAAAGCTATTTCTTTTATTTTATTCCTATCTTATTTTAAATGTTTATTTATTTTTGAGAGAGAGAGAGAGAGAGAGCACGTGTGGGAGCACAAGAGGGGGAAAGAGAGAGAAGAAGACTGAGGATCCAAAGCAGGCTCTGTGCTAACAACAGAGACCCCAATGCAGGGCTCAAACTCATGAACCCTGAGATCATGACCTGAGCAGAAGTCTGTCACTTAACCGACTGAGTCACCCAGGCATCTCACCACAAAGCTATTTCTAATCAGCTTTCAACCATTGGTCTTTAATATGATCTCAGAGGTAGAAACAGGAGATTCAAGGACATGAAAGAATAACTTTTGGCAAATGACTGATCACTGACAAGGAAGATGAAAACTAGGAGGAATTGCCTTTTGATCATTCCTTATGTGGATATATTTATGAAACACTGGACCATTTTCAAGGTAAACCATTTATGTCAAGAGGCACAGTCAAAAGATTGGAAGGGAAACCTATAATTACAGCGCTGCACATGACAAATCAAAAGTAAATTAATCATTGCCAGAAATGTTTAAAACTGCTTGAGTTATACACTGAAAGTCAGGGGAATAAGATATACCCCATCTTAAAATGGAGAGAATTCCATCAAATTAGATCCAGATGCATCCAGAGCTCTATACCTGTAATACAAGTAGACCAGCTGCTTTAAGAATCAGAAATCAAACGTAGACAATACATGATGAGGGAATGTCAGTACTTTTAGCAACTAAACATGTTATCCATACTTCCAAAATTCAGAGGTGCAAGCAGGCATTTCTTACAGCTTCTCTCTTACTTGTTTTTCTTGACTGTCTTCTCCAAATTCCTTTCTCTTCCTTTTGTATACTGTTATTTACCCTTTTTTTTTTTTTTTTTTTTTTTGAGATAGAGAGAGAGACAGACAGAGTGTGAGCAGGGGAGGGGCACAGAAAGAGGGAGACACAGAATGTGAAGCAGGCTCCGGGCTGTGAGCTGTCAGCACAGAGCCCAAAGTGAGGCTCGAACTTGTGAACTGTGAGATTATGACCGGAGCCAAAGTCGTATGCTTAACCGACTGAGCCACCCAGGAGCTCCTGTTATTTACCCTTCTAAGCAATTGCAAAATCATCCCTGTTGCTAATGACCATGGCATCTAGGTCTATACACATTTTTAATTAAAATTTTTGTTGAGGTAATTGTATGTTTATGTGCATTTGTAAGAAATGATACCAAGAGACTCCTTATACTTTATTTAATTTCCCCTAATAATAATTTTTGCACAACTATAGTATAATATTACAACCAGGTTAATTGACATGGCTAAAATCCACTGATTTTATGCAGATTTCCCTAGTCTTACTGATACTCAAGTGTGTGCATGTGTATTTATTAAATTCTATACAATTTTATCATCCAACCCCACGAGAATCATCTTCATATTGCCCCTTTAAATGATCTCTACTTCCTTCCAGCCCCACCCGAATCCCCAAGTCCCTTACTCTGGGATCCATCTTTCCTCTATTTTTAAAACTTTGTCACTTAAAAAATTTTACGTAAATAGGAGCTCCTGAGTGGCTCAGTTAGTTAAGCATCTGACTTCGGCTCAGGTCATGATCTCACAGTTCATGAGTTCAAGCCGCACATGGGACTCTATGCTGACAGCTCAGAACCTAGAGCCTGCTCAGATTCTATGTCTCCCTCTATCTGCCCCTCCTCCACTTGTGTTTTTCCTCTCTCTCTCTCCCCCCCATCTCTCTCTCTCTCAAAAATAAATAAATAAACTTTAAAAATGTTTTACATAAATAGAATCATATAGTATGAGTTTTACACTTAGTGTAATTCCCTGAAAATTGACCCAAGTTGTCATGGGTATTGATAGTTCATTCCCTTTTCATTGCTGAATAGTACTCCATAATATGGTTAGTCCACAGTTTACTGACCATTAACCTATAGGAGGACATCTAGGCTGATTGTAGTTTTTGTCTATTACAAATAAAACTTCTATGAACATTCATGTAAAAGTTTTATTTTATTTTATTAATTTTTTTAATGTTTATTTATTTTTGAGAGAGAGAGAGAGAGAGACAGAGCACAAACTAGGGAGAAGCAGAGAGAGAGGAAGACACAGAATCCAAAGCAGGCTCCAGGCTCTGAGCTGTCAGCACAGAGCCTGACGCAGGGCTCAAACTCACAAACCACGAGATCATGACCTGAGCAGAAGTCGGAGGCTTAACCGACTGAGCGACTCAGGCACCCTTTATTTTATATTTTTTCTTTTTTTTTTTTTTTTAATTTTTTTTTCAATGTTTATTTTTTATTTTTTTTGGGACAGAGAGAGACAGAGCATGAACGGGGGAGGGGCAGAGAGAGAGGGAGACACAGAGTCGGAAACAGGCTCCAGGCTCTGAGCCATCAGCCCAGAGCCCGACGCGGGGCTCGAACTCACGGACCGCGAGATCGTGACCTGGCTGAAGTCGGACGCTTAACCGACTGCACCACCCAGGCGCCCCGCCTTTATTTTATATTTTAATGATTTTTTAAGTTTATTTATTTATTTTGAAAGAGACAGAGAGAGTGAGTGGGGGAGGGGCAGAGAGAGGGAGGGAGAGAATTCCAGACGGACTCTACACTGTCAGCATGGACCCAATGGGGGGCTGGGATTCATGAGCTGTGAGATCATGATCTGAGCCAAAACCAAGATTCTGCTGCTTAACTGACTGAGCCACCCAGGGTCCCCTCATGTAAAAGTTTTAGTGTGAATATAAGTTTCCATTTCTCTGTGACAAATGCCCAAGGGTATAATTGCTGGATCATATGGTAAATAAATGCATATTTAGTTCTATAAGAAACTACCAAATGTGCCTGGCTGGCTCAGTTGGTGAAGCATAGGACTCCTGATTTGGGGGTCATGCGTTCAGGCCCCATGTTGAGTGTAGCAATTACTTGAAAGAAAGAAAGAAAGAAAGAAAGAAAGAAAGAAAGAAAGAAAGAAAGAAAGAAAGAGAAAGAAAGAAAAAGAAAGAGAGGGAGGGAGGGAAGGAGGAAGGAAGGAAGGAAGGAAGGAAGGAAGGAAGGAAGGAAGGAAGGAAGGAAGGAAGGAAGGAAGGAAGGGACTGCAAAACTCTTTCCCATTGTAGCTGTACTATTTTACATTGTCACCAGCAGCATATGGGTGACCCAGTTTCTCTATATGCTCATGTGCGTTTAGTATTGAGACTTTTTAAATTTTTTTCATGTTTATTTATTTATTTTGAGAGAGAGAGAGAGATCACGAGCAGGGGAGGGGCAGAGAGAGAGGGAAAGAATCCCAAGCAGGCTCCTCACTGTCAGCACAGAGCCTGATGTGGGGCATGAACTCACAGACTTTGAGGTCATAACCTGAGCTGAGATCAAGAGTTGGACCCTTAACCAACTAAGCCACCCAGGAGCCTCCTAGGAGATTTTTTTGTAGACTTCTTGGGATTTTCCACATAGAGAATCATGTTGTTTGCAAATAGAGGTAGTTTTATTTCCTCTTTCGAGTCCATCTACATTTAATCCTTTTTCCTGCCTATTGCAGTGACTAGAACTTCCAGTATTATGTTGGATAAGAGTTAGTGAGAGCAGATTTCCTTGCCTTGTTCCCAGTCTAAGGGTGAAAACTTTCATTCTTTCATCATTAAGTATGATGTTAGCTCTAAACATTTTTGTAGATGCTATTATCAAATTTGGGTATTTCCCCTCTATTTCTTTTTTTTTTTTAATTAATGTTTACTTATTTTTGACAGAGAGAGAGAGAGACAGAGCATGAGCTGGGGAGGGGCAGGGAGAGAGGGAGATACAGAATCCAAAGCAGGCTCCAGGCTCTGAGCTGTTGGCACAGAGCCCGACACGGGGCTCAAACTCACAGACCGCGAGATCATGACCTGAGCCGAAGTCGGACGCTCAACTGACTGAGCCACCCAGGCGTTCCTTTTTCCCCTCTATTTCTAACTTGCTGAGAGTTTAACCATGTATCATTGCTGGATTTCTATAACAAATTGATATGGTAATATGATTGTTCTTCAGCTTGTTGATATGGTGGATTACATTGACTGATGTTTGAATATTGAACCAGCTTCATATACCTAGAGTAAATCCTACTTGGTCATGATTCATAATTCCTTTTATGAGAGATTTTGGCCTATTGTATTCTTTTCTTGTACTATCTTTGATTTTGTTATCAGGGTAATACTAGCTTTATAAAATTAATTGGCAAGTGTCCTCTTCTATTTCCTGGAAGAGATTGTGTAAAATAGGTATTAATTCTTTAGGCATTTGGTAGAATTCTCTAGTGAAATTATCTGAGGCTGAAGATTTTTTTTTGGAGGTGGGGGAGTTTTTAAAAAATAGACTTAACTTTTAAAAACAGTTCTGATTTACAGATAAATTGAGAAGATGGTACAGAAAGTTTCCATATATCCTATACCCATCTTAAATTAGTATGGTACATTCATTATAACTACTGAAAAATATTGCTACATTATTATTAACTAAGCTCTACATTTTGCTCAAATTACCTTAATTTTTATCTGTTAGCCCTTTTCTGTTCCAGGATTCCATCATCCAGAACACATTACATTCAGTTGTCATATTTCCTCAGGCTCCTCTTGACTATGAGTTTCTCAGACTTCCTTTATTCTTGATGACATTAACAGCTTTGAGGAATACTGATCAGGTGTTTTGTAGGATTTTTCTCCACCAGAACGTGTCTGATGTTTTTCTCAGCACTAGACTGAGGCTATGGGTTTGGGGGAAGAAGACCACAGGGGTAAAGTGCCATTTTCATCACATCGTATCAGAGATATACTATGAACATGAATTATCATTGTTGATATTGACCTTGATCTCCTGGGTGAGGTATTGTTTGTTAGGTTTCTCCACAATAAATGTACTTGTACTCCCCCCCCCCCCTTCCATACTGTACTGTTTAGAAAGAAGTCACTATGTGCAGCTCATAGTTAAATAGTAGGGAGTTATGTTCCCCCTCCTTGAGGGCAGAATATCTATATACAGTATTTGAAATTACTCTGCATGAGAGATTGGTGTCTTCTCCCTCTTTTATGTGTTTATTCAATCATTTATATGAACTCTTAGAAATGCATTTTGGGTTATAAAGTAATACTACTTAATTTTATTGCTATCGGGGGCCCTTCCAGCTGGCTCTTTTGTCCCTTTGACAAACTCCCATAATGTGGAGTTTTTGGTGTTTGGAAGGTGGTGTGGGGGAGCCTTGTAGTTATGCATTCAATTTATTTCGTGGTTATATGGTTATTCAGATTGTCTATTTTGTTGTGGTTAAGTTTTGGTAGTACGTGGTTTTCAAAGAATTGGTCCATATCTTCGAAGTTTCGAAGTTTATGAGAGTAAAGTATTTATTTCCTTATTAACTTTTTAATTTCCCACTTCATTTCTGATATTGGTGATTTGTGTCTTTCTTTTTTATTTGTGTTCTTTCAGTCTTGCTAGAAAGTTATCAATCATTTCAGGGCACAAGCTTTTTGTTTCATTGATTTTTCTCTATTTTCAATTTTATTAATTTCTGCTTATTTCTTTATTATTTCCTTCTTTCTGCTTGCTTTGGGTTTATTTTTGCTCTTCCTTATCTAGTTTCTCAAGGGAAGAACTTAGGTTGTTGATTTAAGATGTTTCCTCATTGCTAATATAAGCATTTAGTGCTATAAACTTCCCTCTCAGCACTGTATCAGTAATCAGCTACATCTTACATGTTTTGATATGTTATGTATCCACTTTCATTCAGTTCTGAATATTTATTTTTTAAGATTTTATTTTTAAGTAATCTCCATACCCAGTGTGGGGCTCGAACTCACAACCCTGAGATCAAGAGTTCCACAGTCCACCAACTGAGCTAGCCAGGCACCCCTCTGTGTAGTTTTTATTAGTTCTTTTGAGTCTTCCTCTTTAACTCATACAATATTCAGGAATGTGTTGTCTAATTTTCTTGTGTTTAGAGATTTTCCTGCTGTCTTTCTGTTATCAACTTATACTTCAATTCC
This sequence comes from Puma concolor, assembly GCF_028749965.1. Classification (NCBI taxonomy): domain Eukaryota; kingdom Metazoa; phylum Chordata; class Mammalia; order Carnivora; family Felidae; genus Puma; species Puma concolor. Next base: position 28,351,503 of record NC_141670.1, read on the forward strand.
ATTATGGCCAAAGAATACACTCAGTATGATTTTAATTCTTTTAACTTCATTGAAGTTTGTTTTTTTGACCAGGGTACAATCTAATCTATCTCAGTAAATGTTTTGAAAAATATTTTTTAAATGTATATTCTATTGTTGGAGGAGTCTTCTACAGATGTTAGCTAAATCTTGCTGGATGATTGTGTTGTTCAGATCTGTACCCTAGCTGATTTCACATCAGGCCAATAGTTGTATCCCCTGAGAGGGGAAGGTTGAATCCCCCAACTATAATTGTCAATTTGTCTATTTCCCTTTCCAGCTCTATCAGTTTTTGCTTTGTGTATTTTAAGGCACTGTTGTTTGGTCCATACACATTTAGGATAATTGTGTGTTTTCTTGGAAGAATTTTATCATTATGTAAGGTCCCCCTCTGGCTCTGGTAATTTTCTTTTGCCTCAAATGTCTGAAGCTTCTTTTATCAGATAACAGAGTCACTTCTGCTTTTTAAATTAATGTTTGCATGATACATCTTTTTCCATCCTTTCACTTTCAACCTTCCTGTGCTTTGCTTGTTGCTGTTTTTAAATTTATTTTGAGAAAGAGAGAGCACCAGTGGGAGAGGGGTAGAGACAGAGGGAGAGAGAGAGAGAATTCCAAGCAGGCTTCATGCTCAGCACAGAGCCCAACTCGAGGTTCTATCTCATGAATCACGAAATCAAGAGTTGGATGCTTATCAACTGAGCCACCCAGGCGCCCCAACCTATCTGTGTGTGGGTTTGTTTTTTTTTTTAATTTTCCTAAAATATTTATTTATTTATTTATTTATTTATTTATTTATTTATTTATTTTGGGAGAGAGAGAGAGAGAGAGCGAGAGCAGGAGAGGGACAGAGAGAGAGAGAGAGGGAGACAGAATCCCAAGCAGGCTCTGCACCATCAACATGGAGTCTGAGGCAGGGCTCAAACTTACGAGCTGCCGTGAGATCATGATCTGAGCAGAAATCAAAAGTTGGAGGCCTAACCGAATCAGCCACCCAGGCACCCCAATCTATCTGTGTTTTGAATTTGGAGTCGATTTATCCATTCTGACAATCTGTCTTTGAATGGTGTAGTTAGACCACTGCATTTCAGGTACTTGTTGATGTTACTACTTAAGTTTGCTATTTTGTTGTTTGTTTTCTGTTTGTTTCCTCTGGTTCTCTTACTCTGCTTCTCTTTTCTCATCTTCCTTCAAGTTACTTGAATATTTTTTAGGATTTCCTCTTGATGTCTTTATAATATTTTTCAAGTTTATTTATTTATTTTGAGGGGGAGGGGCAGTGAGAGAGGGGGATAGAGAATCCCACACAGGCTCTGCACCATCATCGTAGAGTGGAATGCAGGGCTTGAACTCACAAACTGTGAGATCATGACTTGAGCCAAAACCAAGAGACACTTAACCAACTGAGCCACCCAGGCACCCCAACTTTCCCCTCTTTTAAATACTATTGCCTTGAGTATCGGATGGTGTTATAATTTTTGTTCTAATTATCAAATATGATTTCTAAAACTCATGAGTGAAAGAATTGTCTGTTGTATGTACTCAGATTTCTGTTCTTTTCTTTGTTCCTTCTTTCTTCCTGATGCCCCCAAATCCCTTCTTTCATTATTTCCTTTCTGTTTGAAGAATTTCCTTTAGCCAATTTTTATGGATAGTTTCGACCACGACAAATTCTTTTAGTGTTCCCCTGTCTTAGAATGCTTCTATTTCCTTTTATTTCTAAAGGAGAGTTTCACCAGATATAGAATTCTGTTGACAGATCTTTTCTTTCAACACTTGAAAATTATTGTCCCATTTCCTTCTGGTCTCCATGATTTCAGATAAGAAATCGCTGCCATTTGAGTCAGTGTTCCCCTATAGATAATGCATTGTTTTTCTCTGCCTGCTTTCAAGATTTTTTTCTTTGTTTTTGGTTTTCAAATCCAAGTCTTGGCATGGATTTCTTTGGATTTATCCTGTTTGGGTTTTGCTTAGCTTCTTAAATCTGTAGGCTGTGACTTTGGTCAAATTTGGGAAGTTTCAGCCATTCTTTCTTCGAATTCTCTTTTAGCCTGCTTTTCCCTTGCATTCTAGGACTCCAACTATATGAATGTTGGATCTTTTGTTATTGTCCCACAGGTCCCTGAGGCTCTGTTCATTTTTTTATTCAGGCTATTTTATTTCTGTTGCTTAGATTGGATGCATTCTATTGTTCTGTTCTGAAGTTCACTGATTCTGTCATCTCCACTCTACTGTTAAGCCCATACAATAAGGTTTTCCCCCCTGTTATTATATTTGTCAGTTCTATAATTTACATTTTGTTCTTTTTATTTATAACTTGTATTTCTTTCCTGAAAAAAAATTTTTTACATTTATTTCAAGAAAATTTATAATTGATTGAAAAAATTTTTAAAGCTTATTTATTGTGAGAGAGAGAGAGAATGCACAAATGGGGTAGGGGCAGAGAAAGAGGGAGAGAGAACTCTAAGCAGATTCCACAATGTCAGCTCAGAGCCTAATGCAGGGCTTGAACTCATGAACTGTGAGATCATGACCTAAGGCAAGATCAAGAGTTGGATGCTCAAACCACTGAGCGACCCAGGTGACCGTATAATTGATTTTTGAAGCATGTTTATGATGGCTGCTTTAAAATCTTTGTCAGATGTTTTCAACATTTTATTAAACTTGCTATTGGCATTAGTTGATTGTCTTTTCTCATTCAACTTGTGACTTGTTTTTGTTTTTGATTTTTTGATTCTTAGTATGATGGGTGATATTTTTTTTCTTTAAAAAATGTTTATTTGAGAGAGAGAGGGAGGATGTGTGTGCACACGTGCAAGTGAGCAAGTGGGGGCTGTGTGGGCGGGGCAGAAAGAGGGAGAGAGGGAATCCCAAGCAGGCTCCATGCTGTCAGCACAAAGGATGGGTGATTTTCTTTCTTTCTTTTTTTTTTTTTTAAATTTTTATTTATTATTTAAAAAAAATTTTTTTAATGGTTATATTTATTTTTGAGACAGAGAGAGACAGAGCATGAGCAGGGGAGGGGCAGAGAGAGGGAGACAGAGAATCTAAAGCAGGATCCAGGCTCTGAGCTGTCAGCACAGAGCCCAGCGCAGGGCTGGAACTCATCAACCGCGAGATCATGACCTGAGCTGAAGTTGGACACTCAACCGACTGAGCCACCCAGGCGCCCCAATGCTTATTTATTTTTGAGAGAGAGAGTGAGACAGAGTGTGATCAGGGGAGGGGCAGAGAAAGAGGGAGACACAAAATCTGAAGCAGGCTCCAGGCTCTGAGCTGTCAGCACAGAGCCTGATGTGGGGATTGAACTCATGGACCGTGAAATCATTACCTGAGTCGAAGTCAGGTGCTCAACCAACTGAGCCACGCAGGCACCCCAAGGTTGGGTGATTTCCGATTGTATTCTGGACATTTTGTGTATTATGTAAGGGATTCAGATCCTATTTAAATAATTGATTTTAACAAACAGTCACCCTGTTTAGGTTTAGCACGTAGGTCCTGGCCTACCTTTCTGGACTGGGGTTCCAAAAGCAGTTTAATTTCCAGAGACTTTGCACTATTATTCAGTGGTTTATCTAGTGTCACTGGGACCCCCACTGGTCCCTGCTGGTAACTCCTGAAAGGGCAAATTATTTTCCCCTGTGGGTACATCTCATTGAGGGAGAAGTGTGGTAGGATCCTCCTAACAGTTTCCCCCTAGCTGCTCCAGACTCTCTGGATAGAGAAAGAGAGTCTTGGCCTATAAGGGGAAAGGAGGCTTCTTAGACCAGACCACTTGCTGTTGCTGGATTCTTCTTGCCCATTCTGTCCTGACTCCATATATTAGTCAGTTTGGGCTGCCATAACAAAATGCCACAAATTGGGTGGCCTAAACAACAGACATTTATTTTCTCTGTCTGGAGGTGCTATGGTCTGAATGTTTGTGACCCCCAAATTCATATGTTGAAATTTGGACTCCCAACGATGATGGTATTAGGAGGGAGAGCCTTTAGGAAGTGGAGCCGTCATGAATGGGATTAGAGTTCTTATTCTTTTTTTTTTTTTTTTTTTTTAATTTTTTTTTCAACGTTTTTTTATTTATTTTTGGGACAGAGAGAGACAGAGCATGAACAGGGGAGGGGCAGAGAGAGAGGGAGACACAGAATCGGAAACAGGCTCCAGGCTCCGAGCCATCAGCCCAGAGCCTGACGCGGGGCTCGAACTCACGGACCGCGAGATCGTGACCTGGCTGAAGTTGGACGCTTAACCGACTGCGCCACCCAGGCGCCCCTAGAGTTCTTATTCTTATAAAAGAAGTCCCGAGGAGTTCCCCTGCCTCTTCCACCATGTGAGAACACAGGTAGAAGGCACCAGCTATGAACCAGAAAGACGGTCCTCACCAGAAGGTGGCCATGCTGACAACTTAATCATAGACCTCATAGCCTCCAGAGCGGTGAGAAATAAATGTCTGTTGTTTATAAGCCACCCAGTCTGTGGCATTTTGTTATCATAGCCTGAACAGGCCAAGACAGGATGCTAGAAGTCCATGATCAGGGGGCTGGCAAATTCTGTATCTGGTGAAACCTCTCTTCCTGGCTTGTAGGCAGTTCCCTTCTCCCTATGTCCTCACATGGCCTTTCTTCTGAGTGCACAGAGAAGGGGGTGGTGCTCCCTGGGGTCTCTGTCTCTTCGTGTAGGGATACTAATCATATTGGATATGGTCCCCACCCTTATGACTTCACTTACCCTTAATTACTTCCTTAGAGGTCCCATTTCCAAATACTGCCGCACTGGGGGTTAGGGCTTCAATATGTGAATGTGGGAGGTGGGGGACAGAAACATTGACCTCATAACACCTGGTGACTCTGGGTGGGAGAGAAGGATTTGGGGCCCATGGGGACAAAGGGGCCCATAGGGACAAATCTGCCTGCTGTAGCTGGACCTCTTTGGCTGGTTCTACCTGCCTTGGTATCTCTTGGCAGAAAGGGAAGTCTCAGACCCATTGGGGAATAAGAATGTTTTCCCTGGCCACTTATTTTTGGTAAAACTCCAAATTGAGCCCCATTGCTAGTTGTGTCAGGATCACCTCATATCAGAATTTCAGTCGATTGTGGGGGAGGAATGAGCCTGCCTGGGATTCCCTCTGTTACCAGCCTAGAGATCAGAGAATGCCAGGTCTGGCTTGCCTTCTTCTGTAGGGTGGGCATATATAAGATATGTGCTTCCAGTTCCAGAGTCCCAAACTTACTCGCTTTCTCCTTACTACCTTTTAGGGATCTCTTTTGTTATTTCCAGGGTTTAAAATTGTGCTTCATGGGGAAGAACAGGGAAAAATGAATCTTCACTACCTGGTCCAGAAAGAAAGCTTTATGCCTCCTTCTGAAAATTGGTGTTATCTTGGTACTGGTATTGATGAAAGGGCTGGGATAGGAAGATTGCACGACTTTCAGCCTGATAAAATTCACTAAGCATTCCAGGTAATCTAGCTAACTGAAATGGAACTCAAGGATTGCCCAAAATGCAGCTAGATGATAAGTATCCTACACGGTACCTTCTTGAATGTCTCTGTATTTCCAAACCACATGGTTTTATCTGGCTGACATTGATGATAATCAGGGCTTCTAAAACCTATGGATCTCAGCCAGCTGAAACTTTTTACAGAACATATGCCCTTTGGAAATTTTTGTTTAATCATTATTTTGATTCAATATGGTAGACTAATCAATACATTGGAATTCAAGTGTAATTTAATGGAAAGAGTCTTGGGATAAAAATAAAGAAATCTGGATTCAGGTTTTCTCTCTGTCACTAATTTATCATTCACCCTTGGAGAAATACATTTCTTCTTTAAAATGAAAATAATAATTTCCTCCCAGGACTGCGAGAATAAAATGAAATAAAATATGTGAAAGCATTTTGGAAAACACAAAATAGGATATATAGGTATGACATCAGTGTTATTCTTCAGTAGGAGCAGTGGCAGTGGCGGATTTTCCTTAATGCATCCACATCCCCAAATGTTACTAATGGCAGATATGAGGTGGTTATCTAGGGTGAAAGCACCTATTATCCTAGCTTGGTTCCAAGACTCTTGATTTCATAACACCCACCTCACTTTATATATGCTGTACGGCACAAGATGGTTTTTGAAGCTGATGTGAGTAAAAACTGGGTTGAGTCCTTGGTGAGGCACTCATGCTCCCTGCACATATTCGGATCTCAGGGTGTCATGTGCAGAGGCTAGACCAGGAATCAGAAGGCCCGAGCCATTCTGCTCTTTACTCTACTGAGTTATGTAACCTAGGGGAAGTCACTTTAAACTCTGGAACACAGGGGCGCCTGGGTGCCTCAGTCATTTAAGTGTCTGACTCTTGATTTCAGCGTGGGTCATGATCTCCCTGCATCGGGGATTCACTCTCTCTACCTCTCTCTCTGCCCCTCCCCCACTGCTCATACTCTTTTTCTCTCTCAAAATAAGTAAGTCAACATGACATAAATGCATACATAAATAAATAATAGATAAATAATAAATAAAAATATTCCACGTGTTGCAAAGTCGCCGCTAGGTTCAGGGTGGTTTAACTGGTCGCTGCAGCAACAATCAACCACTGTGGTTTTGCTTGACCAGCAATGCTGTATAGAGTTTAACCAGGCAAGGGGTGGCCTTGTGCTCAGCCTTGCCTCATGGTTCCTTAGCGACGTTTCCTGACTATGCCCCTCCCTCTGCATCCGTGTTACCACGTTGTTATTAAGGTCATTAAGCTCTGACGCCTAGACCATTGCAGAAATCTCCTCGTGGATATCCCAGCTCCCATGTCTTTTCAACAATTCGCCATACATCCCGCAGTAAAGGTCATCTGAGATTGCAGATTTGAAGGAGATCTTAGAGGGAAACTATTCCAGGATTTCCCAAACTATGTTCCTTTGAAGAGCTGTTATACATACCCAGATACACATAATTCTGTGGTTAACTACTCTGGGAAATTCTCTATCGCTCTCTTGCAGATTTACAACTCACAATGTATATTCAAGGCTCTGTGAAATCTTGCTATAGGGAAACCCTCTTACTATTGTTTAACTGAGAGTTCCCCACACTAATTTGACTATAAAACCTTGTTGTTGTTACCACAGAATACCTGTTAACATATCTTAGAAGCAGTGTTCTGAAGAACAGAGTTGAGAAATGCTGATCAGCCAATTTCTAGATGAGGGAACTTAAGAGAAGTTAAGTGAACTGTGCAAGGTTACAGGACTATTTAGTGGCACAGCAGTGTCAAAACACCAAGTTTCCCAAATTCCTGATGTTCCAGTGTTTTTTGCATTGCATACACCACCGCCAATAAGCCTGGTCTTAAGACAGACAAACCCCAGGTGCCTGGGTGGCTCAGTCAGTTAAATGTCCTACTCTTGATCTTGGCTTCAGGCCACGATCTCATGGTTTGTGAGTTCGAGCCCCACATCAGGCTACACACTGACAGAGTGGAGCCTGCTTGGGATTCTTTCTCTCTCCCTCTCTCTCTCTGCCCCTCCCCTGCTCATGTTCTCTCCCTCTCTCTCAAAATAAATAAATAAAACTTGAAAAAAAAAAGACTGCTGAACCAACAGAAAAGGCTTTCCAAAATAATTTGATTATAAGATATTTCTACACAAGTTTTTTTTATAATATATATGTGGAGTAAATAACAGTGTTGAAACAAACACCCATCACCCAGCCTGAAAAGAATATTATCAGAGTCAATGAAGCCACTATAGGCCTGTACCCTGTGGTTATCATTCACCTGCTTTCCTTTTTTTTTTTTTTTTTTAATTTTTTAAAATTTTATTTGAGAGAGAGAGAGAGCAGGAGCAGGGAAGAGGGGCACAGGGAGAGAGAGAAAATGCTAAGCAGGTTCCATGCTCAGCATGAGCCCCATGAGGGGTTCAGTCTCACAACCCTGCAATCATGGCCTCAGCCAAAACCAAGAGTCAGTTGCTCAACCACCTGAACCACCCTGGTGCTCCATCACCTGCTTTTCTTTATAATTTTACCACACATATAGGTACCCCTAAAATACATCATTCTATTGTGCATATCTTGAACATTTAATTAATGGTATTCCTGTAGGTTCCTTCTGCAACTTATAAAGGATTTGCTAATTAATTTGTAAGATTCATCCATTCCTCATTATATAGAATTCCATTGTGTGGATATATCATCATTTATGTATTCATTCTCCTGCCAACTGATATTTGAGTTGTCTTCTTCCCTTTTTATTTTGGTTTATAATAAGCAATGTTGTGTGAAATTGTCTCACATGTACACACATATCTGATTGTGGCATTAGTGTTTCTCTAGGTTTATAACCTCAGAGACAAATCACTGGGTATTAAGATATACACATCTTCAGTTTTACTGAATAATATGAAATAGCTGTTCAATTTACAACTTACATTCATACCAGAGGAGTATGAGGGTTTCTGTTTTTCCACATCCTTGGCAACATTATCTCACCAGACATTAAAAAAAAAAAAAAAAAAAAAAAAAAAAAAAAGCTGGGGCACCTGGGTGGCTCAGTTGGTTAAGCAACCAACTCTTGGTTTCGGCTCAGGTCATGATCTCTTGGTTCATGAGATTGAGCCCCACATTGGGCTCCATGCTGACAGTGTGGAACCTGCTTGTGATTCTCTCTCTCTCTCTCTCTCTCTCTCCCTTTCTCTCTGCCCCTCCTCTGCCTCTGCTCTCTCTCTGTCTCAAAATAAATAAAAACTTTAAAAAAACTTTTTTTAAGTTATATTATGGAAAGTTTCAAACGTGCAAAAATTGTCTTATGACCCATCCTTCAGCTTCCACACTTACCAAGTCATGGCCAATTTCCATGGGCCATCTTGGAGTATTTTAAAGCTAAAATCACTTCATATTTTAAAACTGCAGAATATATCCTTAAAAAAAACAGACTCTACCTTTTAATTTTTTTTTTTCAACGTATATTTATTTTTGGGATAGAGAGAGACAGAGCATGAATGGGGGAGGGGCAGAGAGAGAGGGAGACACAGAATCGGAAACAGGCTCCAGGCTCTGAGCCATCAGCCCAGAGCCTGACGCGGGGCTCGAACTCACGGACCGCGAGATCGTGACCTGGCTGAAGTCGGACGCTTAACCGACTGCCACCCAGGCACCCCCAGACTCTACCTTTTAAAACTTGCAGTAAAACTTACATAGTCAGGTCCACAAATCTTAAGAGGACGGTTTAGTGTATGGTGAAATTTTACACATGCCTCCAGCTGTGAAACCACCACCCTGATCCAGATATAGAGTATTTACAGTCCCCCGCCCCAAAAAGTTTCCTTTGTATGACCTTATAAAAACATAAGAACAATAGCACTATCACACCCAACTTTAACAATAACTCTTTATCATGAAATAGCTGTCGATGTTTACGTTTCTTCAATTGTAACATGCTTTTGTTTTTGTTTTTATTTTGTTTGTTTTATTGCCCACTCAAATCAGGGTCCAAATAGAATGTTTACGTTTCTTCAATTGTAACATGCTTTTGTTTTTGTTTTTATTTTGTTTGTTTTATTGCCCACTCAAATCAGGGTCCAAATAGAATGTTTACGTTTCTTCAATTGTAACATGCTTTTGTTTTTGTTTTTATTTTGTTTGTTTTATTGCCCACTCAAATCAGGGTCCAAATAGAAGCCATCCTTTTTCCTTCCTTGCAGTTTGTTTGATGGACAAACCAGCTTCCCACAGTCTGGGTTTAGTTGAATGCATTTTCCTGGTGCCATTTCACATGTTCCTCTGTTCCCTATTTCCAGTAATGTATTTGTTAAATCCAGAGGCTTGAATTAGATTCAGGATCTAGCTTCTGACAAGAGCATTTTGTAAGTCGTGGTGCGTTCTTCCATGAGAAGGCACACAATGTTTGGTTGTGTCTGTTTTGTGTGGAAAGGCAGCAGTCACTGTTCATTAATTCATTAGGGTTGTAAAATTGTGAGATGCTATTGTTCCTTTTTCATATATTAGCTAGAACACTTTTCTAAAGGGAGCTTTTCCCTCATCATTTATTCAGTTACCATGAAATGCAGGTTATATGGGAAATTGTTACATTTAAAATTTTCTATCAACATAAAATATAAAATGATGTTGTGGTTTGAATTTTCTATTTCCCTGATTACTAATAACATTTTCGTATGTCTCATTCTCTTCCTTACCTGTTCTCATCTTTTGTACATTTCCCCCACTGAATTGTGTGTCTTTTTCTTATTGATTTTTAAGAGTTGTTCACATACTTTGGATACTGATTCTTTGTTGGTTGCAAATATCTCTTCCCAGTTTGTGGCATTTAATTTTGGCTTCTGAGAATGTCCTTTGTTACCAGCTTGAATATGCATTTTTTAAAATGTTCATTTGGCCATGTAAAGGGCACAGATATACACCACTAGCAACATGTGCTGTAATTGTAATGTGAGGTTTGCTGGGGAACTTACAGGCAAAGAATCTGCAGAGTGCATGATTCTCCACTATCACAAGTGTAGGTGTGCTTAGACAAGGCACAATTTTTTTTTTAATTTTTAAAATTTATTTTATTTATTTATTGGGGGGGGGGGGCAGAGAAATAGAGGGAGAGAGAGAATCCCAAGCAGGCTCTGCGCTGTCAGCCCAGAGCCCGACATGGGGCTCCATCTCACAAACCATGGGATCGTGACCTGAGCCAAAATCAAGAGTCAGACACTCAACGGAGTGAGCCACCTAGGTGCCCTAAGGCATAATTAATTTATAGGGAAATTAGAATATGATAATAGGAGCTTCAAGGAAATTAGCTCTTTCTAAAGGAGGAAGCTCTGGACCTCAGCCATTGGCAAGGCTCTCTTCTGCTGAACTAACATAGACCTGCTGAGGCAGCTACTTGCTAAGCTACAGAAATGGGAGAGGAAACTAGGCTCCAGTGCCATCTGGATTTGTCTCTCCTTATATCTGAGGTGTTTTGTAATGGGATGTTTTTTCAGGTTGTTGTGCCTGCCATTTTACCAGATATGGAAGTCCTCCAAAGAATGTTTTTGAGGTCAACAGAATGCTCGCATTTAGACTGTGCATAGAATAATATAAGCCACACTACATGTTGCTGCCAGATTAAACTTCCTGAAAATTTCATGTTGCTCATGTTAGCTTCTGGATCAAAAGCTTTCAGTAGTACCCCAATTCCTACATACTAATGGCCATGTGTTTTAGCTGGACATTCAAGGCCTTCTGCAATTGTGCCCCAGTCAGTTCTCCAACCTTGCCTTTATGCAAATTTCCACCCTACTAAATTGGACTCGTTATTGTCCTTTAAGGGCACCAAGGAATTCTACTGCCTTCTCTCTTCCCTCCAATTAGCCAAGTCATAAGTGTCCTCTAAGATACAAAACAAATTCTCCCTTCTCTGGCAAGTATCCCCTGACCACTCTTGTCTTTTGTGAACAATTTGATTATTGAGTAGGAATGATGACTTTTGACAGTGCTCACCAAATACCCATGTGCTCTCCACATTTCCCAGCCCCCTTTGCAGTGCGGTGGGGCTACGAGACTAGTTCAGGCCAGAGGACTATGAAGAAGTGACACGTGTCAATGGGCCCACAGCAATTAGGAATTCATGCATTTTCCTCTACCCTTGATTCCACTTCTGTGGCAACCATGTGTCCTAGATGGGGTTGATGCAGTACGGGAGGGGACCATCCTACCCACACAGAACTTTATGTGAAGGAGAAATAAATCATAGAACTTTGAGGGTTGATCTGTAACATTGACCAGCCTATCCTTTTTAATGCAGACCTCATTTGATTTGGACAATATAAAAGTATCCTGCTTCTTGACTCTAACATTATTTTTCTTGTGGTTACTCATTATTTTTGCCTGCCAAGCACCACCACTTCTTACTCTGAACAATATCCCCTATTGCAGAGGGATGATCCCTGTGGCAGTGGCTGGTTCTTGTAGCTTCTCATTGACCCACCCAGGGCACCTGATGCAAGCTAAGCCATGATCTCCTCCTCATTATTTTTGACTTGGAACCAAAAGAGTCAGCTCAGACTTTTCTAGTGACTAGATATAAAGTTTTATATACTGGAGCTCTAGGATATAAAACTGGGGGCTGCCAGCAGCCATGTTCTGATATGTGGAGAAAGCAAATCTGCAAGAGGACTGAGTTGACACAGGGAAGCAGAGACATTTAAGACCCTGCTTCCAGTTGTTCCTGAGACCTCCATGTTTCTTAATGCTTCCTTACCTTCATGTATCAAAACTTTCTTGGATTCCAAGAGGCAATAAATCCCGTCTAAGTCAGGTACCTTAGACTGTCACCAGTGTCTATCATCTGCAACCTAGTGAGTCCAACTGACATCTATCTACTCTTTCCCCTGTAGAAGTATCACCAAACTAATATAATAGGAGTTTGGAGAAATGGTTGCCTCTGAGTTTGCCTCCACCTGGTAATGTTCCTTAAGGGTACAGGATGCTCTGATCCATAGCCAAGTATAATCTTGTCAGATGCCTTCTACCTTTCTGTCAAAAAGAGCTACATGTAGTATGGCTGCACAGAACCATGGAGAATGGGCTGGAAAATGAAAGGAGTAGGAACCCCGAAGGTACAAACTTAGCCATGCAGGAGGAAACTGAACCACAGGCTGGTTATATGGTGTTAATGGACTTAATGAGACTATCTTTAGACACCAAGGGTTATAGAGTTCTCAAGTCATGCTTCAGCAGGAAAGAGAGTGTTTTCTTTAAAATGTGTTAACTGAAATATTGCAGCAGATGCTATGGATGCCCACCAAATATTTCCTCAATCCATCCCTGAGATCACTGACAGTATCTGAGTCTCTTTTCTTGTGTGCTTCCTCAGCTCACGTGCCAGACAAGCTGGAAGTACCAGGGAGGGAAAGCCCCCAAGAGTAATTTTAATCCAAGAGGGATGAGAGTTCTTGGATAAATACTCCAATATTCTCCCTCCTTGATCGGACAATTCTGAGGTGCATTCTGTTGTCTTAAAGAAACCTCAGTTGGGGGTGGGGGGAGGGGCTCCTGGGTGGCTCAGTCAGTTAAGCATCTGATTCTTTTTTTTTTTTTTTTTTTCAACGTTTATTTATTTTTGGGACAGAGAGAGACAGAGCATGAACGGGGGAGGGGCAGAGAGAGAGGGAGACACAGAATCGGAAACAGGCTCCAGGCTCTGAGCCATCAGCCCAGAGCCTGACGCGGGGCTCAAACTCACGGACCGCGAGATCATGACCTGGCTGAAGTCGGACGCTTAACCGACTGCGCCACCCAGGCGCCCCAGCATCTGATTCTTGATCTCAGCTCAGGTCTTGGTCTGTGTCATTTGAGTTCAAGCACCACATTGAACTCCACACTGCTCATGAAGCCTATTTAAAACAAACAAACAAACAAAAAAACCAACCAAACAAACAAAAAAAGGTATTTACCCTGTGTAAATACCACCACATTTCACATGTCTATCATTCTCCCCCTTTCCTGAAATTCCCTGCCATCCCTTTGTACTCAACCCTCTCTCACCCCCAACCCCTGATCGCCACTGATCAGTTTTATGTCTTTCTTCCAGAAGGTCATATAAATGGAATCATTCATTATATAGCTTTTTTGAGTCTAGCTCCTTTCACTTAGTAAAATGCATTTGAGGTTCATTCAAGTTGTTGAGAAGATTGGTATTTTTTTTTATTATTGCTGAGTAGTATTTAATACATGAATATATCATACTGTGTTTATCCATCCACCAATTGGAGAACATTTGGGTTGTTTCCAGTCTTTGAAGGTTATAGACAATGCTGTTAGGTTTTTGACTGAATATAAATTTTAAGAGTGGGATTGCAGAGTCATATGGTATGTTTATAAGAAGCTGTTGAATTGTTTTCCAACCAGCAATGCAGGAGTTATAGTTGCTCCACATCCACATCAGTACTTGGTGATTCTCAGTTTTTAAAATTTTAGCCATTCTGATAGGTGTATAATGTGATCTCACTGTGATTTTAATTTTCATTTCCCCATTGACTATGTTGAGCATTTTTTCATGTGCTTAATCACCGTTCATGTATCTTCTTTGTGTATCTGTTCAAATCTTTAACCCATTTTTTTAAGTTTATTTATTTTGAGAGAGAGAAAGAGAGAGTGTGAGCAGGGGAGCAGCAGAGAGAGGGAGAGAAAGAATCCCAAGCAGGCTCCATGGTCAGGGCAGAGCCCTATGGGGGGCTTGATCCCATGACTGTGAGATCATACAGATGGTGCCCACTTACAGTGGTTTGACTCAATGATTTTTTGACTCTGTGAGGGTGTAAAAGTTATATGTATTCAGTAGAAGCTATATTTTGCATTTTGCCTCTTGATCTTTTCCCAGGCTAGCAGTATGTGGTATGCTCCTCTCCTGTGATGCTAGGTAGTGGCAGTGGACTGTGGCTCCTAGTCAGGCACACATGAGAGTTAACCATCTGGAACTTTTTTTGAGGGTCATCCCACTCAACCTTTTCAAATCACAGATATACCTTTTAATCAGAAGTCTATATTTTAACATAAAGATGGAAGAAGCTCACCATGCCCTTAGCTGAGTTATTTTCCAGAGAAGCAATCTCTATTTTCTTTTTTAAAACATTTTTTAAACATTTATTTATTTTCGAGAGACAGAGAGTGGGCGAGCATGAGTGGGGGGGTGGGGCAGAGTGAGGGAGGGAGACACAGAACCCCAAGCAGGCTCCAGGCTCTGAGCTGTCAGCACAGAGCCTGACGTGGGGCTCGAACTCCTGGATGGCAACATCATGACTTGAGCTGAAGTCGGACGCTTAACTGACTGAGTCACCCAGGCGCCCTGCAGCAGTGTCTATTTTCGCATTACACAGCATATTGTAGAAACATGGCTTTCGTCAACTTTTATTTTATGTGGTCACATGCAAGCGTATCAGTCAAGGAGCTTACAGACTGAAAACTTATGTCCTAACTTGTGGTTGTGCTTCTGTTGAAATAAATATGTGCACTCTCTCCTGTGGTCTTGACAGCAGCTCTGAGCAGGAGGCACGCCATTATCACTAGCCCAGTTTTACAAATAAGGAAACCACATCTAAGCAAAATGAAGCACCTTTCCCAAAGTTGATACTTAACAAGGGGCAGAGCTTGGGCTCAACATAGATGCCCTGTCTCGAAATTTGCTGCATTTTCTGTGACACCAGTTTCACTCAAAAGAAACACAAATCAACACTAAGCAGTAAGTCCATGATCTCAAACCACTGTTCATATTTTATCATATATAGCTAAAAAATCTCATTTATTCAATAGTAGCCAGTATGAAGAACTCATTTGTAATTCATTTCTAAACCTCTGTTATTGAAAGTATCAACAAGTGCTTAAAGTGTTTGTTAGTGATTCTGTGACAGAAGCCAAGGGATAAAGCTACTTCCGTAATCTCCACATACACACTCCTCCGTATTTCTTCACTGGCTACTGTTCAGTTCAGATTGACATTCAAGATGCAAACAAAATTTGTTGAATCAGACCAGGTTATTGGTTGTAGCTCAGAATCTCTGACAGCAAGTGTGATGGTCTCCAGTCAGCCAGAAATCAAGATCAGCCCCCATAAGTTCCAGACAGTTTCTGAGAAAATAAGGCTTTTCAAAAAAACATTTTCTAGAATGCTCAACTGAGGTGGCTTCTAACTTGAAAGACCATTCAGCGGACTTGCATCATGGCTAAAAAAAAACAGAATTGGGGCACTTGGGTGGCTCAGTTGGTTAAGTGCACAGCTCTTGATTTCGGCTCCAGTCATGGTCTCACAGTTGGTGAGATCGAGCCTCGTATCAGGCTCTGCTCTAACAGTGTGGAGTCTGCTTAGGATTCTCTGCCTCTCTCTCTGCCCTCCTCCACTTGCATGTGCTTGCCCTCTCTCTAAAATAAAAAAAAGAAAAAAAGAAAAAGAAATGATCTAGCCAAGTCTGCCTATAATGATTTCCACATGCTTTAAATAGGCATAAGCAGCTATAATAGAAGTGTCAGATGAGGCTATTATGCTATTTCGTCTTTAAAAGTCAATAAACATTCTAGCAAACTCATATGCTTGCTCTTATTTTTTTTTAAGGTGGTGAAGTAAAGAGGGGAATTAGAGACCATTATTTATTTAAAAACTATTCATTCTACAAATATTAGTCCACTGTGTACCAGTCACACAATCTAAATGAATGTATTATTTTCTTATGTTAATAATGGAAATTAAGTAAGTTTCGTTAAGATACAAGTGGCAATACCAGGCATACTGAGCATACGTGAAACCCCAAATATTAGTTGTTTTAGAACATTAAAAATTTTTTCTTTTAATGTTTATTTATTTTTGAAGGTGAGAGAGACAGAGCATGAGCGGGGGAGGAGCAGAGAGAGAGGGAGACACAGAATCCGAAGCAGGCTCCAGGCTCCGAGCTGCCAGCACAGAGCCCCATGCGGGGCTCAAACTCACAAACTGTGAGATCATGACTTGAGTGGAAGTCGGACACTTAACTGACTGAGCCACCCAGGTGCCCCTGTTTTAGCACATTTTTTAGATCAACAAATGTACTTTCTGAAGTATTCATGCCAGATACTATAGATATCATTGTGTTAGGTAATTCTGTCAGAGTTAAATCAGTGTCGTGAATGTTTAGAGATAATGTAGAGAGTGAGCTTACTATGCCTAAAACAACCAGGGGGATGAGATGGAAAAGGGGTGGTTGAGAGTAGGGGATGCAGGTGGTGGACAGTGAAGTGAAAGAAACAAGGGGACCTAGAGTAATAGAAAGCTGAATGTAAACGTAATCCCATCACTTGTTTGCTCAAAACCTTCAAATGCTGAGAACACCACTGATCGTTTCCTACCCAATAGCTGACTCTTCCTTTCCTTTCCTTCTCTGCAGATAGAAGCCATTTCCCATCTCAAAGGGATGCCACATATGCACTTTCCCAGAATTCAGCACAGCTAGCAGTTCACATGTGACTGGGTTCTGGCCAATGAGAATGGAGAATTCTGCTAGAAGCTTCTGGAAAAGACTTTCTTCCCTGTTTGCACAGACTCAGCCTACCTTTTCCAGGCCATTGAACATAAGTTTGTAAAGATCTGATCCTTGCAATTGCTGCACCGATTTGGGCACTATAAGAGGAGATATCATGGGACAATAAGAAGAGGTGCCACACAGAGAACGGCAGACAGAAAGATGAACCCACCCAGGGACCACACTTCCCATTATGTGAAATGTTAAAAAAAGTTTTCCTTGTTTAAGTCACTTTTAGTTGAGTTTTTTGTTGTTGCTACCTGCAGCTGAAAACATCCTAATGAACACACTTCATTACTGCCTTAGGATAAAGGTGAAATCACTTCCTGTAACTAATAAAGATTTCAAACTCGAATAATCTGGCCCCCTCTGCCTTTCTAGGCTCATCTCTCATTTTTGCATTCTTTATTTTTTTTTCAATTCTCTAGCCGAAGACCCTCTCTTTCCTTTTCAGGCTAGCTGGAGCCACTCCAACCATTCCTACTTTAACTGGTCCTTACTGCTCATTCATTAGAACTTGGTGAGGGGCACCTGGGTTGGCTCAGTAGGTTAAGCGTCCGACTTTGGCTCAGGTCATGATCTCAGGGTTCCTGTGTTCGAGCCCTGCATGGGGCTCTGTGCTGACAGCTCAGAGCCTGGAGCTTACTTCGGATTCTGCGTCTCCTTCTCTTTCTGCCCCTTCCCCGCTTGCACTCTCTCTCTAAATAAACATTAAAAAACAAAAGAACTTGATGAAATGTCACATCCTCCTAGAAGCTTCTACTGACCACCCAGAGTATGTATCTGCCACATTTACGAAGTCCCTAGATATCTGAACTTCCACAGTTATAGCACACATTCCATTTTACTGTAACTGCTTAACAAATCGTCTAGACCATGAAGGTTGGGTTTGTGGCTCTCTTGTTCATTACTGTATCCTAAGAATCTATATGGTACCTAGCAGTCATATCTGTGGAACATGTGAATAAGCAAAATAATTTCAAAGATCAATTAGAAAAAGGCAAACATCTCACTAGAAAAATACACAAAGACATGATAGGCAATTTCCAAATGGTTATAAACAGATGAAAAGATGGCCAGCCCCTATAACAATCGAGAAATACAAATTAAAAGAATAATATTTTTCAGGGCACCTCGCTGGCTCAGTTGGTAGAATATGCGATTCTTGACCTTGGGGTTATGAGTTCAAGCCCTATGTTGGGCGTAGAACTTACTTAAAAATACATACATACGTGGGGTGCCTGCGTGGCTCGGTTGGTTAGATGTCCTACTTCAGTTCAGGTAATGATCTTGTGGTCTGTGGGTTCAAGCCCCTCATTGGTCCCTGGTGCTCACAGCTCACAGCCTGGAGCCCACTTCGGATTCTGTGTCTCCTTCTTTCTCTGCCCCTCTCAAATAAATAAATATTCAAAAAAATTTAAAAAACACACATACATACATACCTACATAAAGGTATAAAAACAGAGTAATATTTTTCACCAACAGATTGACAAAATGAACAAAGGTTTTTCTCATGTTGGGAATGTTGCAGTGAAACGGGTACTCTGAGATACTGTAAGAGAAAGTGTAAATTGCATAAATTTTCTAACCATAAAATATCAATACTTAAACTTGCCTACCATCTAACCTAGTAATTTATTTAGAATGCATTCCAAGAAAATAATCAATGTACAAAGATGTTTGTATATGGATGTTCACATAGTATTGTTTAACATTAAAAAACTGTAAGCAACTTAAATGTACATCCATACAGAACTTGTGCACACACAGTAGAATTCTATAAAGCTTTAAAAAAGATGAGATAGGAAAAACCTAGATGTCTTGATTTGGATAAATGTTCATAATACGTGTATAACTGAAAAAAGCAAGTATCAAGTATTAGTAAATAATGATGCCACTTAAAATACATGTTAAAAATTAAATACCAAATTTAAAACAATTAAACCGATTAATCAGTTGAAACACACTGTTCAGAGAACATCTTGGACCAAGATGAACATATCCAGCCACTAGTTTTGGAACTTTTCAGTCAGCAAATGTTCACTTTCCATTCACAACAGTTAATCATACTCCAAAAAGGCACACATTATAAAGTGGGTCACTTAGAGTGAAAATTATAGCAATGTTTAGGATTACTGGGACCCTAAATTTACACACACACACACACACACACACACACACACACACACACAGAGAAAAGATCTAGTTTTGCAAATTTTCACCCAGTGATGCTTATCTTCCCTAACTAGTCCTATTTTTTGCCTCTTAAAAAATGTATATATTTATTTTACACTAAAGCTGATTTGATAAGACTCTTCTCATATGAAGAGAAATAAGCTTCTAATAAAAATGAAGAAATGCTTGTTTTTCTTTTTCCTGTTGGACAGCCTAAAAAGAGGGGAGAAGTTTAAGATGTTAACTGAACAACAAAATGTGGGAAAAAAGAAGAATCTGGGTGCCAACTACTTTCTTCGATCAAGCCTCCAGGTGAGAACCCCATTTTCACTCTCACTTGCGAGGTGCCAGCTGGTGTCAAGCCCTGGGTCTTTGGGGGATTCCTCAGTGTAAGGTTGCTTCTCAGGGCTCTCCCATCAGATTTAGGATTGGGTTTCTCCGTATTTGTCTACATGCTTTGCAGTTGCCCAAACTGTATTGCTGGTATTTTCTTTCATTCTCTTTATCCTTGTTTGTTTATGCCTTAAAATAATGATGATAACAACACATCCTTTTCATGTTTTTATCAGAGGATTTGGAACAGAGTGGATAGAAATGTGTATGTTTAGCCTGCCATCTTGAAACCATAAAATGTGACAATCCCTGTAAAGTTTGGAGCACGGTCCCCTGGTTGATGCTGTCGGCTGCTATTATTTTTATTAGTGGTCTTGTTCTCTTACATCTGACTGCTTGGCCTCTTTCTTGGTTTGTCTTTCTCCTTGTCCTGTCTAAGCTTAGATATTTCCTAAGATTCTACTCTCTGACCTCTTATTGTTGAAGCTCACCTATGATTTCAATTCAGATGGCACCCAATTATATACATTGTCTCCTATTTCTTCCGGGTTACAGACTCATTTTCCAATAATCAGTGCAATTCTGACACTAGCAAGCCTCATATGCCTGATGCTGAGCTCCTTATCCATAAAATCAGGGATCCCTGAACATCTCTCTTCCTTCCTTCCTTCCTTCCTTCCTTCCTTCCTTCCTTCCTTCCTTCCTTCCTTCCTTCCTTCCTTTTTCCATTTAGGAATTGGCATCACCAAATCCTTGAAGCCTTGAAACCTGCCTGTTAGTTCAAATGTCTTATTTTCCCTTAACCTCTACACTCAATCATTTGTCAAATTATGTACCTTCCCTTTTGGAAATGGCTTTCATTTCCATCTTTTTTTTTTTCACTGCTTGTCCGGTGGGGGGGAAAAATCTACCTTACTAGCCATTAAAGATTTCTTTCTAAAGGGCAATTCTTAATAATGACTAAATGAACTAAATCCTCAGTCTTTCCTCCTAACACTCGTAGTCTCTCCACATTCCAGACAAGTTAGAGTATTGTAGACAATTGTTAATTGTAACAATTGTTAATTTAGCATTTGACCTTTGATTGTTTATAAGTGATTCTCCAAAAGGCCAGAGGCATTGCTAATTTATTATTTTCCTGAAGCACAATTCAAGTTCCATGTGCTATAACGTTGGAAATAGGAAAAGTCACTTAATTATAAGTTGGCCTTGCCAACTGACCCACAACCACACCTCAATCTGGTTTTGTTGTTTTCTACTTATCATCATTGTAGTCAGCAATTTTTGTTAAAGTTCTGAAGGGACCATCTATATTTTCCCACTTTACTGTCTTCCAGAAGCACAAGTATATGCTAGAAATGGCCTTTGTGATTCTTGTTTTATAGACAGAACTCGTGTCAAGGGTTACTCTCCTTGCTGATCCTTGAAAATGCCCCCTGCGTTCTGGTTTCCAGAGCCTTGCCTTCATTGTTCCCTCCCCTAGTGGTTTCATTATATGTTGCTCCCTAAGTAACCGCCCCCCCAAACCTAGTGGTTTAAAGTGATAATCATTAATTTGCTCACAAATGTGTTTACAGTGGTCAGGATTCTGACACAACAGCTTGTCTCTGTTTCATGTGATGTTGGCTGGAGTGGCTCAGTGTGGACGATCTACCTCCAAGATGGCTCACTCACAAGGCTGGTGGTTGGCATGGGCTGTCACAGGGAGCTCCGATGAAGCTGTGGGTAGTGGGGTTTGGGGAGACGGCTAGGGCTTGAATTTCTTCCATGTGGGCCTCTTCAGGTGGCTGCTTGGGATTTCTCATTACATGAAAGCTGGGTTCCAAGACGGAGGAAGCAGGAGCTGCCAGACAGAATTCTGTCTGGGCTCAGAATTCCCAGAATGTTTCTCCTCCAAACTCTCTTCGTCAAAGCAGCAACAGGCCCAGCTCAGATTCAAGGGGAGGGCACAGAAGCTACAACTCTTGATGGCAAGAGTGGCAATGCATGTACAAAACGGTGACATTTTGGGGGGCCTCGTTTGAAGACTAGTTACCACCACTCACTCACCGTATGGCCACAACAATACATGTCCCTCTCAAATAAAATATACACTTATCTTTCCCTCTAAAACATGAAAATATCCATCCCATTATACATTTGTTCATAGTCTCGGACGGGGATGAACAAACCACAGAATAAGGGCCAAACCTGACCTGTGGACTATTTTTGTACAGCCCTGTGATAAGAATGGTTTTTATACTTTTAAAGGGGTATAAAAAACAAAACCAAGAATAGGAACCATCACACAAATTTGACCTGCAAAGCCTCAAATATTTACTCTCTGGTCCTGTACAGAAAAAGTTTGCCAACCGCTGGTCTAGGATATCCCCTTTTAAATGGGGTCTAAATGTAGGTGTGGCTCCTTCCTTGACTATGGCTCCTCAGACATGAATTCTCTTGATCTAAAGACCAGTGAACTAAACAAAGTATCTGTCTCTCACATACTCAACATCTAATGGTAAGATAGGGACAGAAAACCTGTAATAGACACTCTCATTCAAAAAGGGGAGAGGCAGGGAGACTGGGAGGCTCAGTTGGTTAAGCATCCCATTTGGCTCAGGTCATGATCTCACAGTTCATGAGTTGGAGCCCCACATCAGGCTCTGTGCTGACAGCTTGGAGCCTGGAGTCTGCTTTGGACTCTATGTCTCTCTCTCTCTCTCTCTGCCCTTCCCCTGCTCACTCACTCTCTCTCAAAAATAAATAAACATTAAAAAAAATTAAAACAACAACAAAAGAGGGCGGGGGGAGAGGGGCACCTGGGTGGCTCAGTCAGTTGAGCGTCCAACTTGGGCTCAGGTCATGATCTCACGGTTCAAGAGTTCGAACCTCACATTGGGCTTGCTGCTGTCAGCCTGTCAGCGAAGAGCCCACTTTGCTTCAGAGCCTCTGTCTCCCTCTCTCTGCCCCTCCCCCACTTGCACTCTCCCCCAAATAAATAAATACAAAAAGGGAAGAAAAGGAGAGGGACATGGAAAGTGACCCATAGCAATTCTGAAATTCATCTGGTCAAATGACACCAGTTCCTTTACTCGGCTCACTCCTGCTCTCTGGAAATGATTCTCAGGGGCTTTATGCTCCATCTTGAGTCATCCTCCCTTTTGAAAACAACCCATCATGGCAGATGAGTAGCGTCCTCAGCCTGCTTCCTGCCTATAAAGTTGTAGCTCCAGAGGCCTCTTTTCATTATGAACAGTCTCTTTTTCAGTGCAAGCTAGTAGAGATCCTTTAAAAGCCATAGGTTTCGTATACTTCAAGTTATAATCATGTCCCTTAGGCAAAAGCCATACTCCTATTTCTTTCCAACGGAGGCCCTTCTCTGCACTGGGCCGGTGTGAGATTGGTGTGGGCAACACCATCCAGATTTTTAGAAGCCCTGCTATCTAGTTGAAAGGATCTATTGGTACCACCTTAAATCTTTGAATTATCAATTTATCTATTGCTGCATAACAAGGTACCCAAACTTAATGGCTTAAAACAGAAATCTGTTATTATGTCACAGTTTCTGTTGATTAGAACACCAAGGCTCTGCTTAAGCTGGGGCCTTTTGCCTCAAGGTCTCTCAAAAGCTGCAACCAAGGTGTCAGCTGGGGCTGTGGTCTTGTTTCAGTCAACTCAGGGTACCATAACAAAATATCATAGTTCTGGAAGTTCACAAGTCCAAGATCACGGTGCCAGCCAGTCTAGTTCTTGGTGAAAGGCTTCTTCCCGGTTTGGGGATGGCCACCTTCTCGCTGTATCCTCACAGAGCAGACAACAGAAGCTCTGATGTCTCATAAGGGCACTAATCCCATCACGGGGGCTCCATTTTCATGACCTCATCTAAACTTAATTACCTCCCAAAGTCTCTAATACCATCACATTGGGGGTTAGAGCTTCATTATATGAATTTGGGGGGGGGGTACAAACATTCAGTCCATAACAGGTGTCATTTAAGGCTGCACTTAGGGAAGATCCACTTCCAAGCTTGTCACATGGTTGTTGGCGGCAGGATTCAGTTCCTTGTGCATTGTTGGATTGAAAGTGCCATTTCCTTACTGGTGCTTGGATGGAAGCCTCCACTGCTCCTTGTCACATGGGCCGCGCTCTAGGGCCACTGGCATCATAGTAGCTGGCTTCCATCAAAGGTAGCAAGTGAGAGAGTAAAGAGGGTGTGTAAAAAGGGAGCCATGGTCTCTCTGTAATCTGATCTTAGAAGTGATATCCATCACTTGTACCAGGCTCTGTTCATTAAAAGCAAGCTCACACTCAAGGGGAGGGGATTGCACAAGGGCTTGAAGACCAGGAGGTAGGGAACATTGGGGGCCATGGTGGAGGCTGCCTACCACAGGATCTTTGAGCTGTACCCTTGTCTTGAACTTCACCTAAGGCCATATTCCCCCCCCCCTTTTTTTTAAATGTTTATTTATTTTTGAGAGAGTGAGACAGAGTGTGAGCAGGGGAGGGACAGGGAGAGAGGGAGACCCAGAATCTGAAGCAGGCTCCAGGCTCCAAGCTGTCAGCACACAGCCCGACATGGGGCTTGTACTCAAGAACCAAGAGACCATGATCTGAGCCACCCAGGTGCCCAAAGGTCGTATTTTCATGATCGCACCCTGGATTTGACCTTTGCTCCGAGGCCATTTCTTATTTTGAGAGTTTTGTCCTCTGGAGAAACTAGGAACGACAGTTTTATTTCAAACCCAGGAAGTCCTGGCTTCTTTATGTTTCCTCTAAATTGGGATAAAAATTGAACAGTTTCTTTTTTTTTTTTTTTTTTGGCTCATCTCACTTGTACTATAAGTATCTGAAAGAAATTCTTCAACTTTTTTTTTCTAGTTTTTTAATATTTATTTTTGAGAGAGAGAGACAGAGAGCAAGTGGGGGAGGGGCAGAGAGAGGGAGACCGAATCTGAAGCAGGCTCCAGGCTCTGAGCTGTCAGCACAGAACCCGACACGGGGCCCAAACTCAACAAACCTGAGATCATGACCTGGGCCAAAGTCGGACAGTTAACCAACTGAGACACCCAGGTGCCCCCCAAAATTCTTCAACCTTTACAACATCTATCCAAATATCTCCTTAACCAGATCCACTTGTTCATTAGGTATCTTTTCTATCTTACATGTACCAGCAATCTTGTTCAGCTAATTGTTTTTCCAATGGATAAATCGGGTCCCCCTCTCTCTAGCCTGTTATGACAATACTCACTGCCCCATAGTAATGCTCTTCACTAGTAGATTCCTCAAAGTTCTTCCAGCTTCCATCCTCCACCTGGTCCCAAAGCCACTGCCACGTGCTCTAAGTTTCTACACACCAGGACGTTACCTCTAGATATGCACTTATGTCTCAGTTATCTATCGCTGCATAACAAGCCACCTTCAAACTCAGTGTTTTAAAACAACGGCATTTACTTTTTGGCTAACAGTTTTGCAATTTGGGCATGACTCCGGAGACAGCTCATGTCTCTTCCGTGTGGCATCAGCTGGGGCAGCTCAGCCAGGGCTGGAGTATCCACTTCTAAGAGAACTCACTCAAAAGGCTGGCAATTGGTACCAGCTGTCCGCTGAGAGAGTTCAGCTGGAGCTGTGAGTCCGGGACCTACTTCTCTTCCACGCGAGCCTCTCCACGTGGCTGCAAGGGCGGCCACAAAAGATCGGAGGGAAGTGATTGAATCTCACAACTATTTAGGAGGTAAAAATCAAGAGGATGTTGCCCAACAATGTGAATATATATACTCCACACTACTGAACTGTGCGCTGAAGAATGGCAAATACGGTTGTGTGTTTTTTAAAGCTACAATTATAACCTAATAAATAAAATCGGGGAAGATGAGGATGGCCTGGAGGTGTTGGGGGGGGGGTAGGGCGAGAGATGTCAAGGATGACAAAACTCTAAAACATAGCCTCTGGCCTCGAGAACTTTTTGGGTCTAGCAGAGGAGGCAGAAGTGTTAACAGATAATCACAATTCACGTGGTAGATACTGTAGCTTTCTGCTGCACACAGGCACAAAACCCATGCCATGCAAACTACCTCAAAATAGATCTTCAATGTCTGCAATTCCCAGAGACATTTAAGATGTAATTATAGGTTTGGATTTCTTAAAGCAAGCCTCAAAATGAACACTGCCAGAGAAACAGAGATAAGTAATAAAACTACAGGTGCGTACAATATTTCCCTTTCAATCTAGTCTGTAACCTTGCAGGCTAGAAGCAAAGCGGTAAAGTAGTGGGCAGGAGAGAAAGCAGATGTTTCGTGGTCATTAGCCCTACTTTCCTAGGATACAAAATCCCTTTGTTGTCTCATGGGTAGCTTGTAGGGCGACTGGAAACTAGTGCTGCTGAGATCTCAGTTTTGAAACTTTCTTTCTTTGAGGTAGTAAACAGGTCAGAAAGATCACTTATATCCTGAATGATCCCTTTCCCCTAAGTTTTATAAACAGCCAAAGTCTATTTACAGATTTTCATTGGGTTTTGTTGGTACTGTATGACCCTACTGTTTTTCCAGGTAAGTCTACGCCATTCTTCACGGGAAGGACAGAAAACAGGAGTCCTTCTTTTCATGGCATATAACCCCCATCCCCATATACTTCTCTGAAAACACCTCGAATGTCATGCTTACCATTGGGATATGTTCTAGGCCTCCCTTTTGTATTGTTAATTGCCTGATGTGTTAGGTGGACCGGCTGAGTGGTGGGATTTTTTATTTTTGAGATCTCATCAGTTGTCTCCACAAATGTTCTCTACCTAGGGTCTCCCCCTGCAAAATAACGACTAAAGATCACTACCATGACTCTGCTAGTGCCCTCGTGGGGGCTCTCCATGCTGAGACGCCTCCACTAATTCAGACCCTTCTGCAGGGTCTTGGAAGGATCTGATGATGTCATTCACGCCTGAGAATCAAGATCTGGTAAGATTTAATGTGTTCATTCATTCAAAAATAATTACTGAATGCCTACTATGCATGAGGCACTATCTAGATGTTGGGAACACAACAATGAACAAATCAAGATTCTCTCATTGTCCGTATTTTCATTTTTTATCCCAGAGGTTTTTAACTGTTAACAATGGACAAAGTGCTGGCTTGGCTTAAAGACAAAGGAATCAGGTTCTACATTTGGAATTAAGCCACATTTCTCTGGGTGGGGGTAGGGGAGGTTCTCCCAGCATCCTGGAATCCTACAACATCTTCCACCTACTCATAAGTGGAGTCTGACTGGAACCATCAATGACTAGATCAATTGTCATTTTTCTTGGGCCTTTGCCAGGCTCCAGAAAGACAATATCTTTCTGTGGAGTGTATTCAGTAACAGGCACTGGCCAAGGAGGGCAAAGTGCCGGCAGTATCGGAGGCACAGGGGGCAAGACCACCACTCAGCCATTGATCAGGAAGACATTGCCCCCTCGTGGTTCCTTATGTAACTGAGGGAGGGATTGGGAATGGACTGGGCTGTCCAAGTTTCCAGATTAATTGTGGCCCTTGCCTCTTCCGAACTCCCATTGCAATTTCGAGATTCTTGGTTTATTTTCATCCAACATACACATTTTCTCCCATAGAGAGACATGACATCAGGACAGCAATTAAATCTATCAAAATCTTCCGACTCCCCCTACCCTCCCAACCCAAGGAAAATCCAATAGGTAAATCGAATTATTACCACTCTCTCTCTCTCTTTTTTTTTTTTTTTTTTTTGTCACCATGCTCTGAACACAAGTCTTTTCTTTGCTTTCTACAATTTCAACCAGAATCCCTGGAGTTGTTTTGGGTATCTTGTCTCTAGGACACCAGTTTAAACTCCCTAAAAGCAGGAGTCTTATCTTCACCCCCAGCCCCACCCCACTCCTAGCAGCACTTAAACCAGTATAGGGTGAAGAATGTTGGGGGGGGGGGGTGAGGGGCAGAGAGAGATAAACAGTGAAGCAAGCCAATAATTAGAAATTGTGATTGGTGCTGTGCTGGAAAGGAACAGCATGCTGTGTGAGAGAATTCCTGGGCATGGGAAGTGAGGGAGAACCTACTGATATAAGCAGTTTAAAATTTGTGTTTATGATACAGGAATGGAGAAGCTCTCTATGACCCCGGAAAAGTGGAAATTTCCTTAATAATGTTAGGTTCCATGTACTGCCGACTTAAACTGGGCAGGAATGGATGCTGGGTGCTGTACTGTACCAACCTGTAATGTCCTCTGATTGCAACCCCCTGGGAGGTAACTGGAACTATTCCCATTTCACAGGTGAGGAAACAGAAACCCACAGTCCTTCCGAGGTTGGTGCATAAACAGGCGTGCTGTGCTGACCTCCCAGAATGCTGAGCCCTCTTCCTTCTTCAAGCTGCTTTGACCCTCTCTGAAGATCATCTGTGTTGGCCTCCAGTTCGGCGGGCTTGAGGAACATTCACTTAGCCAACAAATATTTACTGATTGCTTCCTATATACCAGGTAGCGTACTTAAATGGCCGTGGGATTATAAAGATAAACAGGGCACGGTGTAGTCTAGCAGGGAGGCTCTCCAGAAGAGTAAGGGAGGCAGCCAGGTAAACAAATAATTCCAGAACGGCCTGATAAAGGCGGTGAGAGGAGCCTGAGCAGGGGCCCGTAAAGCCTCGCGGAGAGCGACGGCCGGTGCGGGGAGGCTGGAAGGTTTGGGAGGACCCGGCGTTGGCGGGGGGTTTGAAGCTGTGTCCTGAAAACGCTGGCCCGGAGCGGGGGGCCCCAGGACGTCGCTCGTTCCCTCGCATCCTGTCATCTCAAGCTGCCAACTAGGAAGGCAGGAAATGGGTGTAAGCCGGTACTGAAAAGGAGGGGCAGGCTTAGGGATAGGGGTGCGAATCCCCGCGGGAAGCAAGCCCACGGCAGTAGCCCATCACACTTCCCGGGCGTCGCGCTGGCCCGGCCTGGCTCCCCGAAGCCCCTCTCCAAGCTGGCGCGCACCGCCACGCGAGTTCGCCAACTCCGGCCCGGCCCGGCCACCGGGGCCCACGGGGGCGCGAGGGAGCTGGAGGACCCGGCCTCCTTCCCTCCCCCGCCTCGGCCCTCGCCCTACGACCTACCGCGGAGCTGGGGGCTGGGGTCGGCCGCTTCCGCCTGCCGCCCGCAGCCCCTCCCCGGCGCGCGCCATCCGGCCGCGGGGCAGCCGCCCCCGGCGCAGCCCCTCCTCCCGCTGGGGGCTTCTCAGTCCCGCGTCCCGTCCCTCTGGGCTAAACCCGGCGGCCCTCGTCTAGGGAGGGAGGAGGGGGGAGGAGGGGGAGGAGGGGGAGGAGAGAGGGGAGGGAGGAAAGAGAGAGAAAGGGAGCTGCTTGGATCCCGTACTTCCCAGAGCCTGCCTGGAGCGCGCACTCAGCGGCTCTCCGGGTCCCAGCGTCCCAGCCGTGGCCCGCGCCCCGCACCGCCTCCTCCTCCTTCGGTCTGGGCACCCCTCGCCCCCTCCCTCCGGCCCCCGCTAGGCTCGGGCAGCGGCCGCCCCCAGCCCCTACTCGGCCACCTCCCCGACTCTCTGGGCTCCCTCCTGGGACGCGCGCCCTCGCCCCATCCTTTCTTCCTTCCTTCCTTCCCTTGCGCCCGCCCTCCCTCTCCAGGTCTCCCTCCCGGGTCCCGATTGTCTCCGTCCCCTTCCCAGTCGGCCCGCGCCTCGCCCTGCCCCGTCTCTCCCTCGCACTTCCTGGGTCGCCCGCCGCCGCAGTCTCGCCTCGCCGCGGGAGTCCGAGCCGCCGGTGCCCCGGCTCCAGCCCCCGCAGCCCGCGGCGCCCGTCCGAGGGAGCCCCGGCGCCCGGGGAAGGGAAAAGTGGGCGAGCGCGCCCTCGCCCAGCCCCGCGCCCCAGCCCTGCCCGGCGAGGAAGGACCGGGAAGATGAACAACGGCGGCAAAGCCGAGAAGGAGAACACCCCGAACGAGGCCAACCTTCAGGAGGAAGAGGTACTGAGGGGGCTCGGTGCGGCGGGGGGTACGACCTGGGGCGCCAGACGCGCGGGCTTTCTCCAGAGTGCGGCCGGCCGGCCCCGGGGCGCCGCAGCCGAGGGTTTGGGAATTGCCCTTGTCCCGAGGCATAGCCCCAAATTGTGGCCCCGAGAGGGGCTCTCTTCGGAGAGCGAGTTTTTGTGGGTTCCAAAAATTGCGTAACTTTAAGGACTTTTCGGAGACTTTAGTAAGTATAATGCTCAGCTTTGTTTGCGTAGGATTTTAAAAGCGGAATCGAGAGCTGGCTCCTGGGTAACCTCCGTTTACTGGGACCCGGAGGGTCAGTTCTTAATTCTGCGACCCGGGCTGGAAGTTCTGGGGTGTGTTTGTGTGGTGTAAGGAAGGAACTCGGGGCGAGTTCTCGTCAAGAGACACCTTCTGTTCCCTACCTTCTCCGCCCCCCCCTCCCTTCAGTGTTAAAAGTTCTCGGTGAAATATCTTTCCAGCCGAGGCATTTCGAATTAATAGATAACTCATCAGCTGCATTCTTCTCTGGTGAGTCAAAGACCCCGAATCTGGATGATTAGGTTTTGTAAATTTAGGGGCGATGCGGCTGCGGGGAGCAGAATGAAAGAGTTTAAAACTTTACAATTCACCAAACGATCATCGAGGCTGTTTTAATAGGACTTTGACTTCTGAGCGTAAATTTTATGTGATGCGTCCGTAACAACATTAAAACTTGCGGCTGCGGAGCGTTCCTTTGGTAGAAACAAAATTCGGTAACTGTGGGTTTCAGAATTTTGTAGTTAGGTATTTGTGGTATCCGATTAACGTACCTGCAGGAACAAAGCCATTTATCTGGAGTCCAGGAAACAATATTTTTTTCGCCTACTTTTGAAGATCCCACATAGCTGAGTTCTTAAACGTTCTAAAAAGAACTTGTGTGTGTGTGTGTGTAGATGCAAGAAAGTATGCATGTAGACATGAACCGTAAAGCATTCTTACAAGTGTTGTGTCCCAGTATATGAAGTCTACAGAATGGTAAACTGATTAGGAGGTTGAGATTATTATGGAGATAATGTGTTGCGTGCCAACTAAGATTCTGATAGTGAAACCGAATGTTGGGGAGGATTTAATTTAGGAGGGTAAGCCTTCATTGTCCACTTGTGAAAAGGGAACGTTTAAAATGAAGACCATGCAAATCAATGCAAAACACAAGATTTTACTCTTAGCACAGTTGTATGGGGGCAACCCACCTGAATTGCAGTAAGCTGAAAATTGCCTTCACACCTGAGGATAATTGCATTTTATTTTAACCTATTATTTTGGCAAGTGTTATTTACATGCTAGTTCTTTACAACTACTGACCTTCCTCCTTCCTTTTCAAAGAGATGGAGACTTGAATTGAGTTCCAGTTTTTTCTTGAATCTTTCGGGCTCCTTTGCCATTTATTTTCCCTACCACTGAAATAAAATTTAAAAAATGACCAGTGTGCTTCTAAGGAGTTGCTGTATCTAATTCACCTAACACACCAATTACTTCAGAAACCTTTCTCTATTTCACTTAGATGGGCAATCTGTTTATTTCTAAGGGTACGGATGTATTGTGTGGAACCATCTTTCTCTGTTCACCCCATTGAGAACACTTGCCAAATGGAAAGGTTAACCAGGCAAACCAAAGGCTTTTTGGCTTCTGGTGGGTAGCAAAAAAAGAGGTTTATATGTTCCAAAACCATAACGTACTTGATAAAATTGAGAGAAATGTCAAATTTCTTTTACTTAACCCATCTCGGCCTCACTGCCACCAGGACTGAGGTGTCGGCCCTGTTGCTGGGGCGCCTTAATGTGTGAGGTGTGCAAGCACAGAACCACAGGTGAACTTAGTGCAGTTACTGCCTCTTACCTGTTCTGTTGCCCTGACAATGTCCCTTTTCAGGTGGGAATGGCATGTGGCTTGATGACGTGTAAGTTTTGGCAGGACAGTTGTTTTAAAACTACGTGGACAGTTAGGAAGATTTCAGAACCCAACTCGTAGAAGAGGTGGAGTGTAAAGACAGATACGCCATGAAGAGAGAAGGTTTATAATGTTAAAAATTCAGGAAAAGAAAGTAAATAGGCCTTGAATGATCCAGGTAATTTTGCCCTAATTCCCTGTTTTGAGTTTGTTTTGTTTTTGATAAACTCTAACCTCTTTTTTTTTTCTTTCTTTCTAACCCTGAAAACCACAAGTAAAATAAATATGGTATTTGGTGAGTCCCATTAATGTGCTCAGCATTATACAAAACCACCGCACTGGACCCTTTCCCTGCCCACCCAGCGATCAGCAATTTGTTCTCCAACACATTTAAAAGCCTTGGCTGAAGACTCTCATAAACAGAACACACACATATAAAATGTATATACACATAATGACAAGAGAGGGGAAAAATGTGTTTTGTTGTTTCTGGTGGCCATTGAGATGGCTTGGAAAAGCCAAGTCCAATCATCATTAAGAGAAAATAGTTTATTTCCTAGAACATAAGGGTAATTTAGGCTTTCTCTACCACTTTAGAGAATCCAAGGGTTTTTTTTTCTATTTTTTTAAATGCGTTCCTCTTCTCTTCCAGTACACGTTAGCCCTGTTTGAGAGCTTTTAAAGCTTACTCTAAAAGAAGTGACGCCGAAACACTTATTTGGTTCCGACTGTGTAGACTGAACGGTCCAGGATTTAGGAGAATTTTTGCAGCTTTTTGGGGTTGGAAGTTTGAGAACTTGGACAGGACATAGACTTCTGCTTTGGATAGTATTTAAAGCTTTGAGGAAAAATTCTTTTTCAGCTTTGGCTAGCTGTGACAGAGATAATACATCTGGCTTTCTGGATTATAGTGTGCTATACATGTGTATTTCTCTGCAAGATGTCCCATTAAAGAAAAGCCAGTTGTCAAAATCTTACTGGGATCTGAGATTTGTAAGGCTTATGGATAGGACGTTAGGTAATTTCTTATATCATTTTTCAGTTAGTAAAATAATTCCTAGAATTTGCATGTAATTTTGGACTAGGTAATATTGTCTTTCAACACCTTTGGCAGTTTATACTGGACTAGACTTTATTAAAGTTAATGTATATATAATAGACTCAATTATTTGTCTTGAGTTTTTATATATCAAGACTTTATCTGGTAGTAAATAGAAATTTTTGATCACTTAACTTTCAAAATAGGTTTTGTTTTTGTTTTTGAAATCAGATAAATCTGTAATTTGGTTTTATTTTTACTTTTATCCAGGTCATGTAGTATTTTTCAGACTGATCACAAATCCTTTCTAAAAGGTGTTTTATTATGTTGAGGCCCTAGTGTCAAAGAGCAATTTTTCCTTAAATTGATCTGAACTTGTACTTAAAACTAGAAAAGCAAAAAACTTGGCATTGTTGGATAAATGACTGAAAAGATGTTTGGCAGATGTTGGGCAGGAATCCTGTAAAGTTGGTTCTTTACAAGCGAATACAAATCTTTACCTCTTTCCTTTTAAAGTGCTTAGTGGAGCGCCTGACTGGCTCAGTCAGAAGAGCTTGGAACCCTTGATCACGGGGTCGTGAGTTCAAGCCCCACGTTGAGTATAGAAATTACTTAAAAAAATACCTTAAAAAGAAAGTGCTTAGTAATCTTGCCCAAATATTGGGGTCATGAAGGAAAACTTGTTCCTCTAATTGGCACACAGAAAGGGTATCATATCAGTGTGTGGCAACCTCAGGTTTTCAGTCGGGTGTTAAGATTAGTCTACGTTATGACTTGGACAAAGTGCAGAATGGTGTTATACAGTTTATCCACATTTGGAGTCTGTTACTTCAAATCAGATCTAATGCAGCCCTGGAATAGGGTTTGGTGATAGTGTTTTAAATGAAAACGTGATTTCCTAGTAAAGTGTCCGTGAACATCGCAAATATGGCATGCACTTCTGAATTACTATTTTTCCAGAAGTGGTCTTAAAATTTCCCTCCTACACCCTCGTGCTCTTGTGCAGTCTTTGTTTCCATGGCATTTGTTTGTTGGATGGATCATTTGATAGGGTAGAGATTTGATAGGGTAGAGATTTGATAGGGTAGAGATTTGATAGGGTAGAGAGATGATTTTCATAGGCTCAGGGTAATTTGTGCTTCGAGGACAGTGTTCAGTGTTGGTGATGGTGCAGTAAGTGGGCACGTGCGGATTTGCAGCAGTGATACAAACCCATGCAGCTTTCTGGAAGACTTTGGTGTTCCATGTCAAAATATGTTCATCAATTTGTTACTTACGGTAGGGAACATTCTTAAAGATTCTTCTATGTCTTATCCAAGGAGATTGCTAAGTAAGTCATGGTATAATTTCTGAAAGAGAATATTAGGTAGCCATGAAAAGCAATGTTTTTATTTTTTTTTTAATTTTTTTTTTTAATTTTTTTTCCACGTTTATTTTTATTTTTGGGATAGAGAGAGACAGAGCATGAACGGGGGAGGGGCAGAGAGAGAGGGAGACACAGAATCAGAAACAGGCTCCAGGCTCTGAGCCATCAGCCCAGAGCCCGACGCGGGGCTCGAACTCACGGACCGCGAGATCGTGACCTGGCTGAAGTCGGACGCTTAACCGACTGCGCCACCCAGGCGCCCCGAAAAGCAATGTTTTTAAAGAATATATATGTATATGCAGATTTATTTATTTATTTATTTATTTATTTGGTGGCTCAAAGCAACAAGTGCATTCTTACAGTTCTAGTGGCCAGAAATGTGGAATTAGTTTGTCCGCATTGCCACACTCCCTCTGAAGGCAGTATGGGAGAAACTGTCTTTTTCTTCCAGCTTCTGACTACATTTTAATTTTTTTTTTTTTGTTTTAAGTAGGCTTCATGCCCAACGCGGAGCCCAATGCTAGGCTTGAACTCGAAACCCTGAGATCCCGATGCTTAACCAACTGAGCTACCCAGGGCACCCTATGTGATGCCAATTCTTAAATAAACCCCCCCCCCAAAACCCTGAATAGGTAAAAAACAGAATACAATAAAAATTATCTGGTGGATCGCAGATAATTTTTATTTACTTGCCAGTGCTTTTCTGTGCTTTCTAGACTTTCTAAAATGAACATGTGAATGAAATTGCAACAAAACAACAAAAAACAAATGTCTTTTTCGTTGACTATTTTGTTAAATTTTTTTGCCATATCTGTAGGTGTCACAAAACCGTTTTGTTTTGCTCACAAGTCTTGCTGCAGGAACCCAGACTCTTCTTTTCCTTGTAGCCTTTCTTTGTAGTATTTATCTCCCTCATTCCTTTTATCCTGGCTCATTTTAGTGATGTTTAGCTGCTCTCCTTGTTCTAACATGCTGTCTTAATCTGTCCTTCTGTACTGCTCGGTCCTCTGATGGGTCCTTCGGCACTGATCTGTTCTCTATATAGCAGAGTCCAAACTTGACATTCAGGATTGCCCTAATGTACCCCTGTGCTCCATAAACTATTTGCTTCAGCCATCTTTTCCCTCTTGATCTAGCCTGAGCTGCTTTCAAGGCAGGAGCCAAGTTTCAGCCTACATTGTGCAGGCTACCATCACCTGAATGTTCCATTCCAAAGAAATGGTTTTCTCAGAATTCCAGTAGGAGTTACTTTGTTCTCTTCATTTAACTCCTGGATCGTTACCTGTTTTCATGTAATTTTTTAAAAAAGATCGATGCCATCTTATCACAGTATTCCCAGCACTCAGCACCTACCAAAAGATCGTACCCCAGTACCAGTAAATACCACACACAATACTTACACGTATATGCATATATGATTCTTTATAAACACATAGTTTACAAACGTGAAATATCCTCATTGGTAGGGTTGGTGATGATAACTGTGTATAGGTGAGCTGTTAATAAGCAGCCACACGTTTAGTACTGAGGTCCGTTGCCTACTGGGGATTTAGGGAAGTTGTGGATGGAGCAGCTGGCAAATTACCTATCTCCACCTGCCGTCCACAGTCTCCACTGGAGTGCACAGGTGAGCGTGCCTGGTACATGTGACAGCCTCCGCGGGCCTGCTCATTCTGGGGTGCGTTTGGGTTTTCACCATTAGCATTTGGTTTGTGCGGTGAAACTCAAGTTGACCTTTTGGACACAGACTTCTGGAAGCTTTGGTTAGGTGCAAGAGCACGGAGCTCCCTGTGTTCCCAAACAAGCCTGCTCTGTGTGACAGCCACTTTGGAATGTTTGTGTTCAGTTTCATTTGGCACCTTAGTGTCTGCCTGGGGGAAGGGGAAAGGGAATGCAAATGTTCCTCTTGAACAGTGGTTGCTTTGGTCAAAGAAAAAACTTAAGAAGGAATGAGGGGAATGAACCTTACTAATAGCTAGAGCAAAAGTGGCTGCATGGCTCAGTGGGCTTGAGGCCAGCTAGGAGCAGGTATTTAAATTGATGCTGTTGAGAGGAGGATGTCATCCCTTGATGGGGATGAGTTGATCAGATATGTGGGGATAACTTGGGTAACGACTCCTTGCACTTACATCCCTGTCTTCAGAGCGTACTGGGAGAATATTTGAAACCCCGTCAGTGCATTGGGATAGGGCAAGACTGCATCCTGGCGGAGGGTTGCAGGTTTGAGCTAATCACAGTGAAGTTGCCTGGTCTGTCCTTTTTTTTTTTTTTTTTTTGCTGATACAAAAATACTGGAATATTTGATTTTTTTGAAATTCTCAAATCTTTTTAATGTATTCACGCAGGAAATCATAATTGCTGACTTCTGCATTATTTACCAGGTACTGGCCACTTTATACACACACTACATTATTTTACCCTCCTGGTGAGCTGGGGGAGGTGGTATAATGGTGGTGAAGGTCTTTTTATGGGGAGGGGACTCTAAGTGCAGGTTCTGAGGGGCCAGGGGCTAGGAGAGCTGGTTTCTGCTGCTCGGCTGCTCCAGGGTGTGGTGGAAATGGTGACCCTGTGTAAACAGGTAGAACGAAGCATGGGGTTCACATGGAGTGAGAGTTGGGAACACAGTGAACACTGCAAGGAAAAGAGGGTGGAGGGGTTGTGTCAGAGAGGTGACATTTGAGCTCAGATTCTCAAGAATTTGCCACATGAGGAAGGGGTTGAGACTGGGGGGGGGGGGAGATTGGCCTGTATGAAGACACAGAGGCTTAAAAGAACTTTTGGGGGGAGCAAACAAGGCATGTCAGGGAGAGGAATGGAAGTTAAGGATGAAGCTGGAGGCAGGGGAGGCTTTGGTGGGAGAGAAGGTGGAGGAGCTGGCCTTCCAGGCCAGGACATCGAATCCACTCAGTGATTGGAGTTGCCCTGCGGCGTAGCAGGGACCTGGCATTCTGGGACTTCACAGTGGCAAAGCAGCTGCAACAGGTTTGGGAAGAGGCTGGTACTTTAAGAGTCCTAGTCTCGAGTTGGTGGCTGACAGTGGTGATTCAGCCTGAGGTGTTCAGAGGCCTCAGTTAACTGTCAGCAGAGGGAAGACTGGGAGTTTCATTCGGGAAGCCTCTTGAGTTTCTCTTTTGGACCACCTTGGACCCCCAGCTAAATGGTGGTTGTATTTGTTGAAACAGCAGATTGAGGGGTTGACAGGTGGGGAGAAGGAAGAAAAGGCCATGAGGAGGTGAACATGGGTTTGAGATGCAGAGGAGAGGTCTGTTCTCGACAATTTTCAGAACAGTTCGAGTACATGGCCGGTAATTGAAAAGGTGGGTGACGAGAATGAGCGCCTGGAAAATTGGAGAGGTGGGGGACTCTGGTTCCTGGGGAACCTCGTAAGGGTGGGCAACAACAGAGAAAGTTGACTTAACACTCAAAGGTATATAAAAACAAAACAAAAAATTTGGAGGGAGGGGAGCTGGAAATTTGCAGGAAAAATTGAAGCAAAATATTTTAAAGCACTTTTAGGGACATAAAAGTGCATTCTGTATCTGCCTAGGTTATAACATAATAGTGTTCAGCGTGCTTATCCATTCGAAAACCTGAGTGTGGGAAGGGAGCTTAGAAAAACCTAGGCATATATAGTATTTCCCATACACTTTTTTTTTTTTTAATTTTTTTTTTTTTTTCAACGTTTATTCATTTTTGGGACAGAGAGAGACAGAGCATGAACGGGCGAGGGGCAGAGAGAGAGGGAGACACAGAATCGGAAACAGGCTCCAGGCTCTGAGCCATCAGCCCAGAGCCCGACGCGGGGCTCGAACTCACGGACCGCGAGATCGTGACCTGGCTGAAGTCGGACGCTTAACCGACTGTGCCACCCAGGCGCCCCCCCCATACACTTTTTTGTTGTTGTTTTGGCTTTCATCAATTGTCTCTGGAAATCGATTTCCTCTACAGTTTGCATTAATTCCGGGACTTTGACTCCTCCAACTTTTCTTTTTCCAACCCTGTGCCTCGACTAGTGGGGAAAATCAAGCTACCCTAAGATTTGTAGATGGGTTTGGGACTGATAAAGATGCTTGTGTTTTTGTAAGAAAAAATTTCCTCTTTTTCTTTTTTTTTTTTTTTTTTGGCGGAGGGGGGAATTTATTTGGGTAGGGAGTAAGATGAGCCTTTTGGCAGATCCTTGAACTCCCCTCTTCTCTGGGTCATATTTTCTACTGATTCATTTAGTGCTTTCCTAAAAGTCTGCTGCCCTTGCTGCTCACTTGGAGAAAGTGTCCACCCTTGAAGAAAGAAAGGTGGTCTAGGAATTTTAAGAAAAACAACCACCTGCGTTTGTATTTCCCATAGGTTTTAACCCTGCTGCACCCATTATGATGCACGTTAATGTAGAATGCTGGAGGAAACAAGGAAATAGCCGTAATAAATGCCAGTCACACCAGGAAGATAGTTCCAAATTCCACGGTGTAATACAGTATTGTTACACAAATTTAAAATGCAGAAGGAATGCTGAAGCAGCCTACCTCAGTCCTGTGGGCCCCTGCGATTTTGCAAAGGTATGAGAAATCTGGGAGTCTGAAAATTGAGGTACATCTCACCCATCCATGCAAGTAAGAGACCAGTTTGTACCCTCAACTCCTTTGTTTCTCCTGAGTCGATTTTTAAATGATGTTCCCCTGCTCTTCCTGACTCCTTAGGTCTGCAGGTAGGTGGCCAACATTATCCTAAGAGAAAGCCTAGAGATTTAAAAAAAAAAAAAAAAAAAAAAAAAGGCTTTGCTTGAATCCACAGGATTCTGTTTTGTGAGAATTTCTCTCCTGCCCACCTATAGGATGGGCAGTGGAGGCCTCCTGGGAGAAGGCACAACACAGAAAGTGCTACCTTATTACAGAAGTACCAGAATTTCCATTGTGCGCAGAGGGGAAGTGCTACAAAAGTGTAATTACTTTACCCAGCATGTGTGATTTACAGGACTTAAAAATGTGTGAGTTTCCAAAGAGGCATCTGTTTTTAAATACTGTATCCCTCTAAGCCAACAGGATGTGTTTGGGGGCTGGATAAGGGGTCTCTGTCTCTCTCACACTTTGACGCGCACGCGTGCACACTTCCGTCCTGTGCCTGCTCAGGGATGCTGGGTGACTGGAGACTGTAAACGTTGGTGATTACTTCTCCTCAGGGCCTTGCTTATCAACAGAAGGGAATACCTGAAGTACTGGAGTCCGGTAGGCCGCTTACCAGGCCAAGTCACTGGTCTGATTCCGCCTTTCCCCCCTCCACTCTAAGCCCCATTCTTTCTCTTCCAGAGCCTCCTAGCCCTTTCCCAGTGATGAGCAAAGGAACTGTTAGAGCTAACGAACATGGAGATCATTTTTGTTGCAAAAATTTCCTTTTCCGTCTTAATAGGTGTAAGAAAATTGGCCAGTTGATCAGGTGCATATCCAAAGATAATCAAACTTGTAAAAGCCTGAATGGATTTTTTGCACATTAAGCATTTATGGAGTCGTGTCTACTGTTTTTAAATGCTGTACTTGAACAAACCAAATGAGGTGTTATCATCCCATGGTTTAGGAATAAGAAACTGAGGCTCTTGAGAGATTAAGTAATTTGTCTGAAGTTTTACTGCCAGTGGGTAAGAGCTTAAAATTTTTCCAGTGGTGCACGAGGTTCATGTGATCTGGGCCCTGCTGGTTTCTGACCTCATCTACCAGGAATCACAGACTCATTCATTATGCTTCAGCTGCTTGGGCCTTATTTAGGTATCTCCTACTTGCCAAACTTGTTCCTGCCTCAGGGCCTTTGTGCGTGCTATCCTGTCTGCCTGAAAAACCCCTGCATTCAGATATTTATGAGGCAGCAGCATCCTTGTCATTCATGGAGATCTCAGTTCAGATGTTACCCAGAGAAGTCTTTTGATCTCTAAGTTTAAAGTACCCACATTCCCAATCACTATCCTATCCCTCTTTTATTTTCCAGCTAATTTTTATTCACTGTTACTACCTTATGTACTTGTCTTCTACCCCTGGAATGTTACTCCTAGGCAGCAGGGAGCTCTGTCTTGTTAAGGCTGTAACTCTCAATGTCTATGACAATGCCTGGAACTGCCCAATAAATTTGTTAAATGACTGGAATACGAATGAATCAGTCAAACTTGAGGCCTGTGCAATGTATCACGTAGTCCTAAATGTTTTCCAGCAGTTTTGAATTACATTTTAATTATTACTACCTTCAGGATCATTTCTGGATGCCTATCCTCACTTAATTATATCAGAAAGTCAGCACCTGCTTTTAAGCCAGAAATTTATAAAGTTTTTATTTTAATTCCAGCTAGTTAACAGTCTTATATTAGTTTCTAAGCCACAAATTTTAGATGGTAAGTGATTAGGTCCTTGGTGGGGGGTACTACGTAGCAGTTTTGCACACATAAAGGAATCCTTGCCTTTGTCCAGTTAGAATGGAAACCTAGCACCTAATTCCATAGACCCAGGAGTGAGATGTGGGCCTCACATGGGGTGATAAGTAAAAGTAGGGCAGGATGAATTGGATTCCCGTTCCGCAGTTGTCTGTGGGGTTGTTAAGGGTTACTGTTAATAACCCAGGTGGAATTGATCTGGAGATAGACTTAGCACTCGGTCCTTTGATTTAGTCTAGCCCCAAGCTCAATATGCTTTCCTCCTTTTGCCTACAAAGGGCATAGCTCAGGATAACACAGGCTTTAGCTGGACGAATCCAGCCTTTAAGCACCTGTATGGGTTGCCATGAGGGACAGCCTAATCTGGGCTTTGTGAACCTGTATGGAGGAGGCAACCTGGAAACACAATTTCTACCTACTTGGCAGCCTTACGGACTCAAAACTGTTTTTTACTCACCGTAAAGCAGAACAGATGACATTTCAGGAAGAAAAAAATGTAAGCCGTCATTACTTTGGTCATCAGACCGCCTGTTAATTGAGCATACTAATGCACTGATGAAAATGCAGGCCGTTGGATTTATCCCCATTTATGGCATTTGTGTCCTAATGCTTGACCTTGAAAAACTTTCTTAAATTTAACCATCATCTATGGTCTATTGGTCTTAGAGACAATGGTATATAAATACTCTTATTAGTTCTTGACCAAATTGATACTTTACTTTTTTTTAATTAAAAAATTTTTTTTATTTGCTGAGGGACCTAGGACAAGTCTTTAAGCTGCTTGCGTAGACATTTAAACTCCTTTCCTCAGCTAAATTTTGGGGATAGGACAGATAACGCCTGCCGTGCCTGAGAAGAATCGTAACTCCACTCCAGTGTTTCTGCTTCGTTCCCCTTCCGTTTCTGAATCCTGGTATAGAATGCTGTTGTTGGGGGCTTGCTAGCCCAGTTCCATCGGGGTTGGGGAGGGGGGGGAGGTGGTTTTAAGCCTGAAATTTTGTTTTGCTCTGTTGTTGTTTTTTACTAAGAAAGTCAGTGCTTCCCCTTGAGAAATGGGTGGGAGTTTCTGGGTGTGAGCTAACGGCAGGAAATGACCCTCTCTAAACAAAAGGACTTTTTAAGGCCCATCCTGAGTCTTTGTGTTTTGAGGAGGGGTTATGCAGAAAACCTGAGCTAGGAAATGAATCTCTGCTTTAGCCATCCTCATGGGGGAGGGGCGGAAGGAGAAGATCCCTTGCCTGCTTGCCCTCCCAAGTGTCCCAGGTGCCAGGCAGTACCTGCTCTGAGTGCCAGAGCGGTTTAAGAGTAGGGCCTGGTGTGGCTCTTTGGGATAGTGTGGCTTCATACCTCCAAGAGGCAAGAAGGGATCAGGTTAGGCAGAATTACACGCAGTGTGACATTCACCTTTAATCTGGACTCTTGAAAAACCACCACCAGCAAAATGCAGAAAGAGAATGAGGAAAGGGGGAGAAACAATTTTTGTATGATCTATGTCTCCGTAAGTAAAAGCAGGTTTATTAATAAAGATTTGAATTACTGTGTTAACTGTTCGCATTTTTCTAAGTCTGAAGGGATGACCCAGTAATAGCTAGTGACTTCTGCCTCTTGACTAATAGGGGATTTGTAATCATTGCTGCATTAGATGGCGGGGCCCATGTGAAGAAATGTGGGGCCTTGCCCCTGTTTTGGAATGCTCCCTCACCTAGCTTTAAAGTGACCGCTCATTAGATCACGATTTGTACAGCAGGATCCTGGATTTTTATTGCTAACGAAGTAGTTATGTCTTATCAAAATTATTTTGCTTTTACAAATTCTTGCTGACTTGTTGCAGTGAACTTCTTTTCCAGGCGTACCATTGTTTTTTTTCCAGGAATATAAATCTTCCCACTAATAATTAGAAACACACACTTTGTTGAAAATGGTTTTGTGGTTTAGTTTTCAGAACACTTGAAAACGACAGACACATCTTTTCAAAGAACATTGTTTGTACATCACTATTTTGGGGCTTTATATTTTTAACTATATTTTTAGAAAGGCCTGCTGATGTATTTGGTGGGTACTGGTGTGCTAAGGGTAGAGAGATGGTTCACAGCACCCGATAACTTAGTGGAACAGCAGAGAGAAGGTTCAAGCTGCTCCTCTGATCCCTGTGTGAAAGGGCTTTGTTCATGTAGTAAATGTGTTGGAACACTGTATCTTAATTATGAATTAAGGGGTGTAGTATCGTTTAAAACAGACCTGATTGTTGTAAATTCCAGGGTTTACAGGGAAGAATTATTCTCATGGAGAATTCCAGGCTGAGGTGTTGGTAGGTTTTCTCATTTTCTTAATACGTAAACTTTTGAGAAAGGTTACTGTTGTAGTGTTACTCATTTACAGATGTGGAGATCTGCACTGACTTAGATTCTTTTGGAGGCTTAAGTACAATATACATTTGGCATATGTTTTTCATTTTTAAAGTATCTGCTATTTTCCAGTTATCTATGGTACCATCACTTGTATTTCTACAAAGAAAAGATAAAACTACCAGTGATCATCTACCCCTCTCCCTTTAAGCTGCTTATAACTATGCAACACAGGGCACTGGAATTCTTTGCCTTGAGAACTGTTTCTGCATCAACCTTCCAAGCATGGTGACTGATACTAAACATTCCCAAGCTGGCATACTTTACATAGGTTAGTTCTTAGTTTAGATGGATTCCTCAGGAGTGGAGTGTATCTGATTTTACTGGGTGAAGGAACAGCTTTTTCTGTAACTCTTCTCATTCCTGCAACTACTTGGTAAACCTTGAAGCAAAGTGAAAATGGCCTGATCCAGGGATGTTTGTGCATTCTCTCCGTGTTCTTGGATGATCAAAGGGAAGTGTCTTGCCCTCTGCAAGACCAGCATCTGTTGCCATTTGGTCATAGTGCACCCAGCCTGCTGACTCTGTATCTTAAAAACAAAAACAAAAGTCAGTGGGGAGGGAGCAGCCTCAGAAATGCTTATGGGCTTTGGAATATTGTGAGTTTCCGATTTGGGCAAATAGGCAAATACATATTTGGGAAGTTTTAACTAGCAACTGTCCCTTTCCTCTCCATTCCAAAAGCTCTACAGGCCTTTAATCAACATGAAAATTGCTTTTTTATATCTTTTGTGGTATATCATGGGTCATGGTTATGCAGAGAAATCTATTGGTGTGAGCTTATCCCGAAGTCAACAATAAAAGTGTTGTTTTCCTTATTCCTTAATAAAGGTAGCCCAGGCAAAGCTTGGATAGTCCTCTGTACAGGAGACCCAAGCATAGAAATCCATTAGTGTGGGGGTGCCTGAGTGGCTCAATCTGTTGAGTTACTGACTTCGGCTCAGGTCCTGATCTCATAGTTTTTGGGTTCGAGCCCCACGTTGGGCCCTGTGCTGACCATGTAGAGCCTGCTTGGGATTCTCTCTCTGTCATGCTTGCTCTTTCCTCTCTTTCTCTCTCTCAAATAAACAAACTTAAAGAAAAAATCCATTAATGTGACCTTCCACTCATTCCAGTGCTCTCTGAAATCTCTCCATAAAACTAATATGCATTAGATTTTCCAAACTGAAATTGCAATCCTGTTCCCTTGGAAAGACTGCTGTAAATACGTCCCTTCCTACCCATTGCTAATGGATTAATTTTCAGAGGAAATGTTTCCTATAGGGATGGGATAAAGAGTAAGTGTATTGTTCCTTGTAAAGTCCTGAGGTGGTTTGTCTTTGTTGGGAGCACTAGGATATTAATGTAATTTTTTGTCGCTGTGTTGGAGGTTTGTAGTACTCCCTTCTGCAGCACTGGGCCACAGCATAGCTTCAGTGTACGACAGAGATTTCCTCCTGGGATATTTTTGCATATTTTAAATCCTGTTATGCACTTAATTCGCCCAGTCGGTTCCCCCAACATTCCTCAAAGGAAGGGTAGTAATGTATTGCTTCTATTTTAGAGATTAAAATAAAATAATGGTAATGAATCCATTGGATTTTTAATTTATTTGGTTTTTAGGATTGAGCTTCTTTCTAAGATTCCTAAGCCAATTTGTTCACCTAATTGGATCACATTGTGTCCCAAGTTTCTTTTCATTTTTTTCTTACCGGAGAATAAATCTCACCCACATTATCCCCTCCTCTCCTTCCCCCACCCTCAGCAAACGCAGGTAAAGAAACAACAATAACAACAAACTAATTCCTTTCTCCACAACTAGTGTTAATATTTTAGTATGTATCTTTATGTCCTTTTTTCACTGTACAAGCACACTCCCCTCTATTTTAACAAAGATGAGATCATACTATGAAAGTGTTTACATTCAATTTTTTTTGAAACTTCGCATTATGTCATGAACATCTTTGCGTGCCAGTGGGTACATTTCTTATGCCTCTTTTTTTTTTTTTTCCTGCTGCCTCATTTTTAATTTTTCATACTATGCCATAAGGATGTGCCTTAATATATTTTACCTACTCCTTATTGAGCCTGGAGCTTGCTTCCAGCTTTGTGATATAAACAGTGCTGTACAGCCTCCTAGCTAAGTCTGTGGGTGCACCCTTCGTGATTTCCTAAGCTTAAACTCTTAGAACTGGAATTTCTGGGTCAAAGGGCATGCATTCTTTTTAAGACACTTGATGTTTATTGCCAAATCTCAGAAAGCTTGTACTAATTTA
Source organism: Puma concolor (assembly GCF_028749965.1). Lineage (NCBI taxonomy): Eukaryota > Metazoa > Chordata > Mammalia > Carnivora > Felidae > Puma > Puma concolor. Next base: position 28,396,375 of record NC_141670.1, read on the forward strand.
TACTCCCACCAAGACTATCAGCAGGCCCCTTTTTCCTGCATCCCCTGCCCCTGAAGTTTTTAAATGTTTCAAAGGTTGCTTCTCTACAGTGGAGTTTTTCCATGTTTGTGTTGTGTGATTTGTAATTAATATTCCAGTCTGATCTGTACTTAGATATTACATACTGATTTTAACAGCAACAAAAACCCCCACCCCATTTTGAGACCTCTCCCAATTGTTTCTCGTACAGCTGTACGCACTAAAAGGCTTCATTTCTGGAGCTGTCCTTCTTGAGTTCAGTTGAACACATTGAAAAGTGTTGACTTTGTGATCTTTGTGTATTAGGTCGTTGATCTGTATTGCTGGCTATAAACTTCATGGCTAGAGATGAGGCCAGTTCTACAGGTGTTGTTCTGTGTGCATGTACATAGAATTTCACTGAATCACTCCCGACATTTTTCAGGTGAACCACTAACACTGCCAGTTAAAAACTGAATTGTAAAATGCATCTCGTTTTCAGAGATGTTATGCCATGGAAACCCTGTGCCTCAGAACTGGTAGATTTGACCTATCTCTGCTTTTCTGGTCACATTGTGGGGGTGCTCTTGAGGATAGAGATACTCTTGGACACACCGGTCAGTTTGACAGAAGTTTTGGAGGACAGCTAACTGAGGACATCCGTGGAAGGAGCTTTTTTATAAAGTTAAAACCGTGCCTTTTATTAGGTGTGGATGGAATGTGCAGAGCACCTACTAGCTTGAATGTTTTCCTCCTTTCTAACTTGAGAGTCTGAAGCTCCAGTGTCGAAGTTACTCCAAGTATTCCTCGGTCCAAGTGGCCACTAGGGCACCTCATGTTCCCCACGGGGGTGGTTTTCACTTTGGGTGCCCACAGTGTAGCCAGAACCCCACACTATCTGAAGAGTGAAGCTAAGGTCTCCCTGTACAGGCAGGGCAATGTCAGCCCACAAGGCCTCTTTAATTGTTAACAGAACATTCCTGCAGAGCACACACCCTCCACAAAGCCTACACACATGTTCTTAGAGTGTGACTCTAGGAAACGAGCAGATGTAATGGAAACCTCAATCTTGACTCATCCTGACTCTTACATATGAATGGAATTTGCATCTCATTTAGCGTTGAATCTAACAGTCTTTCAGGGTAAATTCCCATGGAGGTCATGAAACACTGAATTTATATGCATGTAATGCCTTTCTCAAAGGAGCTGGAAAGTCTTTTGCAAATAAAAACGTGCCTTCTTTTCCTGGCGGCCTTGATTTCAGTTGACAGCTGGCGAAGGAGTCGGTGAAGGGAACATTGTTCAGTGAAGAGGTTCATCTCCCCTGGGGTACAGTCATTAGTCCTGGCTGAAGACAGGCCTTGAACCCAGCGTTGTGTTGGCCGTTCGGTGGGGATGTAGAGGTGGTTACCGAAAAGCAGTTTTCCTGCCGACTTCCTTTCCTACTTGGAAAGGCCTAGTCAACACAGAAAACAATGGGAAAATAATACGAGTTCCTATATAAATTGACAAGTTGCGTAATACAGACCGGGCTTAGAAATTCAAAGAGATCAGTGTGGATTAGAGTAAAACAAGCTTTGTGGAAGAAGGAGCTGAGCCTTGTTGACCTGGCAGGATTGAAATGGGTAGAAATGGGCACTGGGGTAGGAATTACTATCATATATGTATATGGAGGTGGGAACGAACGTGGGTGTATTTATATGGCAAGGAGAAACCTTATTGGCTGTTAATTTTTGATGAATAAATAAGAAAATGATAAAGATCAGGATATTATAAAGAACTTATATTTGTCAGTTATCCTTGGCTTCCCCAACTGGGCCTGTTCCATAGATGATAGATCTACAACCTGCAGAACCCAATGCCAATATCGTAAGTCTTTTTTTTTCCCCCCACTAGGCTTACAATAGACTGTTCAGATTAGCATCTGGAAAAATAAAGCGTTTTCCTCTTTGACTATTCTCCCTTTCACTTCCTTGATGCAGCTATTTACTCCGTGACCATACTTGTTTGCGTCTTCCTGCTGCTATTCTGGATAGGATAGCATGGCTGTTTATCCGTCACAGTGTCTCTTGGCTTTAGAAACCAAATGTAGAATTCCTAGGTGAGTCATTCCAAAGATACTGACCTCCTGCAGTATTGAACCCTGGTGATACAGTGGGCAGCAGACAGACATTGTCCTTGACCTTCCTGGAACTTTTCTGTGTAGTGGGGAAGTGTGTATTGTGCAAATAAAAGCACAAGTCAGTATAGATTCACAAATTGGTAAGTGCTGTAAAGCATAGCTCCGGGCTCCTGGGTGGCTCGGTTAAGTGTCTGACTTCAGCTCAGGTCATGGTCTCACAGTTCATGGGTTTGAGCCCCACATCGGGCTCTGTGCTGACAGCTCAGATCCTGGAGCCTGCTTCCGATTCTGTGTCTCCCTCTCTTTCCACCCCTTCCCCGCTCATGCTCTGTCTCTATCTCTCAAAAATAAATAAATGTTAAAAAAAAAAATTAAAAAATATAGCCGATGTGAGAAAATTGGGTAACCAGGGGATCTTGTTTACTTTGTTCTAGACCTTGCTTACATTGCTTCTTGTATTTAGTTCTTAACTCTATCATGTGGATACCAACCACCATTATTTCTGATGTACAGGTGAGGACCTGAGGCTCAGAGAGAGGTGAATAACTTGGTCTAAGTCACTAATAAATACCAAAGCCTGAATTTGAACCGATAGCAGTACAAAAATCTGTCCTCTTATGCTGAACTTCATTGCCAGTCTGGAAGGAATATTCTTCAGAGAAGTATATTCCAAAGAGATCAAGGGGTCTCTTGAACCTAGTGCCTCTTAGGATTCTGCTTTCACAGAGGAATTTGAGATACAGGACTTGCCCAAATCCTCAGTGATCAGTAATGTGGCAACTTCTTTTCCAGTAGGTGAGTCACCAAGTTATACATAGCATCTCTAGTTCCCGAAAATCTGGGTTGCCGTGGACTTCACGCTCTAGTCTGCTCTTTTCCATCTTTTCCATCCCCTGGTCTGGACTCCGAATTACACCCCTAGCCTCCATTGCCTTTCTCACATCCCTAGTCCATTCGACACTCATGGCAGATGATTCTTCCAAATGTGTTACTCCCGTAAATCAGCCAGCATCTGAAAACATTTGCAGATTCCTTGATCAAAAGGGTCTAATGTATATGAAAGTGCTCTGAAGACTGGAGAGCACTGGCCCCGCTATTTTTTGTTGTTGTTGTCCTTAGCGGATAAGATCCAGATTTCTTTCGCTGACATTCAAAGCTCCCCATGCTCAGGCCCTTCTCTGCATTTCCAAACTTGTCTGCTCTCTGTCCGTGTGCACAGTCTCCTCAGCCTCTAGCCCAGCAGCTAGTCTAGTGTTCTTTCTTTTAATAACTTTGTTGAGGTACAATTCACAGCTTAAAATGCACCCTTAATTCAGTAATTTTTGGTGTGTTCAGAGTTGTATAACCATCATGACTCTAATCTTAGGACATTTTTGTTCCCCTCACTCAAGGGGAAAAAAAAAAAACAAACAAACACCCAAACCTGTGTTCATTAACCCTGCCTCCCAGCCCCTGGCAGCTGCAAATCTGCTTTTTGTCTCCATGGATTTGCCTATTTATGGACATTTTATACAGATAGAATAATACAGTGGGTGGCCTTTTGTGTCTCACTTATTTCACTTAGCATGCTATTTTAGGGTTCATCCATGTTGTAGCATGAATTGGCACTTTGTTTTTTTTTTTTTTTTTTTTTAAAAGACCTCTCTGTGCCCTATGGGCTTAAACTCATGTCCCAGAGATCAGGAGTTACCTGCTCTACTGGCTGAGCAAGCCAGGCGCCTTGAGTACTTTGTTCCTTTTTATGGCTGAATAGCATTTCCTTTGCATGGATCTATACCACATTTTGTTCATTCATTCATTCAGTTGATGAACTTTTAAGTTGTTGCCACCTTTTGGGTGCTGTGTTCTTACAAAGGTGTTCTACCTCCAAGTCCCTGATCCTCTGGTGGCTAGAATGCACTCTTCTGTCCTCTCCGTGCACTTACTTTTTTTTCCTTCCAGGCTTACCCTGTGGTTTTCCCTTCCATAGGACGATTATGTCAGTCTCTGACTTAGCTACTGAATGTGCTACCTAGTATATGTACTTATGTCCTTTCCTGCGTATCTATGTATGTTTGGATGTTGAGCTAATTTTTTTTTTTTAAGACTATTCAGCAAATACATATTGAGCACCGGCTTTGTGCTGGACACACAGTAGGCAGTGGGGGATAATCAATGGACAAAACTAAGGGTCTTGCTATTGTGGAGACTTGAGATTCTAGCAGAGATTACATTCTAGGTGATTTTAAAAATGTATACACATATATAAAATTCTACTCTTGTATACTTCCAGCACCTGATCACAAGATATTATATGGTGTAGATTGTCAGGAAACTTTATTTGATAACAATTACATTGCAATTTTCTTAATAGAATTATCAAGGCCACTTAATCCCCTCCAACCTGTATAGATAGTGGTCTTATTTCTTACAGGCACTATAATCACAGTTGCCAAATTTATTCGTGAAAGTAAAGAGATGGATGTCAAGTGTCCCCTTTGGAGGATGGAAACCAGCTTGGGGAAAGCAAGTCTCCTATCCTCTTGACATGCCATGTCTTTACTCCTTGCTTGTATCTTCTCCTAGGCTGTTCAAGTAGGAGTCTTAATTACTGTATTTTAAAAAATTTATTCATTTATTTTGGGGGTGGGGGGGCAGAAAAGCCCAAGCAGGCTCTGCACTGTCAGCTCATAGCCCCATGTAGGGCTCAAACTCCAGAACCTTGAGATCATGACCTGAGCTGAAACCAACAATCAGATGCTTAGCAGACTGAGCCACCCAAGTGCCCCAGGAGTCCCAGGAGTCTTAATTATTCTATGGATTGGAATCTTATGGAGACCCTGTGGGAGGTAGAGGAGAGAGGGTGGAGACTGTTCCTCACTGTCAAAGTTGAAAAATCTTCCTCTTCCTTCCTGTTCATTACTAGGAAAGCATTTACTCCGTTCCTGACACAACTTGAGGCGTGCCTGGCCCTGAACGCAGCACCTAAGGAGAGCTGCTGGCTCCTTTACCCATTTGGGCATAATTAACTGTAGTCAGTCAGGTATCTATCTTCTCCTGTCTCTTGGAAATGATAGTAACTGGGCTCTCCCAGGATACTGTGAGAACTAACGAGTTAATATTTGTGGAGGCCTGTGGAAATGTTAAGTGCTCAGTGTTGTTCTTATCTTCTCCCTGAGCATGGTTGCCTTATAAGGCTGTCCACTGGGCCCAGGGACTTCTGTTGGGGAGTTGGGCCAGCCTGTGAGGCTACATGACTGTGGCAGTCCAGGACCTTGTTCCCGGAATGGGTTCAGATTTCCTATTTTAATACTGGCGATACCACTTTTTGCTAATTGCTAGTCAGGCTCTCACAAGTACTTTCCTTCCACTTTGTTACATCTATTTTTAGCACCCCATCTCTGTGATTCTTTCTTTCTGAAAACCAAGTATAGTAAAATCCACTTGAACAAAATAATCCAAAGTTCTTAAGTTTTCTGGAAAGGTAAGCTACTTATCCCAAGAATTATTTTGAAGTAAATTCATTCTTTTTACCCTCTTAAAAAAGAAATGACAGGGGTGCCTGTCGGCAGAGTACACACATAACTCTTGATCTCCGGGTGGGGAGTCTGAGTCCTGCGGTCCTCAAGTCCTGAGTCCTTGAGGGTAGAGTTTACTTCATTAAAAAAAAAAAAAAAAAGCGTCCAGTTGGCTCAGTTAGTTGAATGTCCAGCTCTTGGTTTCATCTCAGGTCATGATCCCGGGGTCGTTGGATTGAGTCCCACATCAGCTCCACACTGTGGAGTCTGCTTTGGGATTCATTCATATTCTCTCTCTCTCTCTCTCTCTCTCTCTCTCTCTCTCTCTCTCTCTTTCCCTCTTTCCCTCTTTCCCTCTTTCCCTCTTTCCCTCTCCCTCTCTCCCCCACCCTTCTCTTCCACTCACATGCTCACACTCTCCCAAAAATAAAATCTTAAAAAAATGTAAAATATGCCAAAATGGTGTTGTTGGTCAAGAAAGATGGGTAGAAGGTTAGACTATTATTTCTTATATCCTTGGTGAGCTTTTAGAAATATCTTGGTCATACCCCTTTTTTTTAGTGTCGTCAGAACAACAGGTCATTGGTTACTATCTATGATGGCTCAGTGGACTACCCTCGTTCTCATTAATGATACACTTCTGCTTGCTGGGGCAGGTACCGTGTAAGTAAACATAAGTCCTTTTTAGAGGCAATAAACAAACATTTTTTGTGAGCCTTGGACCTCCTGTATCTGAGTGAATGTTTATAGGCAATCTCTTGTTTATAGGAAATGGTGCAGAGTTGGGGAATTTTGGTTCGGCATTAGTAGTTGTGGGAAGTGGGACAAAGTAGGCAGGGTCTGTGACTGGTTAGCTCATTTGATCAGAACAATATGCTAATGAACCCAAGGTCACTGGACCATGGGTGTGTAGGCCAGCCAGCTCTGCTCTGCTGGGATTCCAGACCTTGGCCAGGAGGCTGGGCAATGTGTGTCACTGGTCATGAAGCCGGAGCAGATAGATCACCAGACCCAGAAAAGGAACTCAAAACACATGTCCTGTGGATTGTAAACTATAGCTCTTTTTTTTTTTTTTTTAAAGTTTATTTATTTTGAGAGAGAGAGAGAGAGAGAGAGGGACAGAGAGTGTGTGAGCAGGGAGAGAGAGGTAGACTCCTAAGCAGGCTCGCACTGTCAACCTAGAGGCCCGGGTGGGGCTCAATCACAGGAACAGTGAGCTTGTGACCTGAGCGTAAATCAAGAGTCAGATGCTTAACCAGCTGAGCCACCCAGGGGCCCCAACTATAGCTTTTTAATTAATTTATTAATTTATTTATTTTTAATGTTTATTTTTTGAGTGAGAGACAGAGCACGAGCAGGGGAGGGGCAGAGAGAGAGAGAGGGAGACAAAGAATCTGAAGCAGGCTCCGGGCTCTGAGCTGTCAGCACAGAGCCCGACATAGGGCTCGAACTCACAAACCGTGATATCATGACCTGAGCTATATAGTCAGAGGCTTAACCAACTGAGCCACCCAGGCGCCTCTAGCTTTTTAATTTATGGAGATATTATAGCAGACATTTTGCAGTTTTTCTTTAAATTTTTTTTTTCTTTCAGGAGTGCGTGGGTGGCTCAGTTGGTTGAGTGCCGACTTCAGCTCAGGTCATGATCTCATGATTTGTGAGTTCGAGCCCTGCGTCGGGCTCTGTGCTGACAGCTCAGAGCCTGGAGTCTGCTTCGGATCCTGTGTCTCCCTCTCTGCCCCTCCCCCATTCATGCTCTCTCTCGTAATAAATATTATTAAGCATCCTAGGAAAATAGAGTAAAATATAAGAAACAAGTTGCTTGTTATCCCACTACTGACAGGTTTGACTTTTGGATTTTTTTTTTCTGTTCTTAACATTCTTTCCTTGGTTTCCATGATTCTATGGACTTTCTCTGCCTCTGTGCCCCTGCTTCTACTTTCTCCTTTTCATCTTTTTTCATTGATTTGGTCCATAAATGATAGCATTCCTCAGAATCTCTGTCCTGTGTCTTATTTCTTATTACCCTGCATGCCCTTGGAGGATGTCCTTTGTTCCAGGGTTCTGTCCTGAGCTTCAGAGTCAAATAGCCAGGTGTCTGTACCACCTCCAGTTGGCTGTCTCCTGTGCATTTTGATAAACTCAGCATGTCCAGGACCTGCGATGTCGTTGTCCTCCTCCTCAAACCTCCTGTGTTCCTCATCTGCCACTCTTGAGCCAGTTTCCCACCTCTTCCATTTCCCTTCCTAACCAGTCTATCACCAAACATGACAATTGTGCCTCCCCCAATCTCAAATCTGTTGACTTCTCTCCGCCTTTCTCCCTTACCATTCCATTCAGGCTACCAGCAAGGCTTTCTGCACTGCTATACCTACCAGCTGTGCCTCCCTATGGTCCTAGCTCTTCGGGACAGTCAGGGTAACCTTTCAAAACAATGGAAATGTGCCCTGTCATTCTGCTTAAAACCTTTGGCACCCCCTTGCCAGGTAGTCTCCTCTGCAATACTTTGTCCTGCAGACTGGGTTTTTGTCACACTGAATTTCATTCACTGCCCTAATAACATGCCATCTTGTTCACTTATTCGGTAAGCATTTTTATCACTTACCAGGTCAGACACTAGGTTCTGGGAACAGGCTTCAGGGGGATGGGGAGGGATCAAGACAAGTCTCGGAGTGGGCTTGGTTGGGAGGCTGCGACGGCTTTGTCTTTGAGAAAACCCGGGCTAGGACCATGAGGTCAACTGCTTGATGTGTTAGATGGCAGTGCGTGTACACACTGTGCCTTGCTGGGTGTTTGGCACGTGGACGGCCTGCAGTATTTCATGTTTCAGGTTGCTTTTCCACCAGACTTTGAGGGATGGCTCCTTGCTGGAACTGTGCGTGAAGCACATCGTACAGAGGGGAGAACATCTGATTTCTTCATCTAAAATAAGTGCTTCTGGGGTTTGTCAGTTTGGTTTTGTGTTCGTTTTCTGCTTAAAATTACTGTGTGTGTAGGGGTACGTTTTAATTCAACACAATGAACCCCTTTTGTAAGATTTCAAGGCCTGTTCTATTGCAACGTGGGATTTTCAGAGTTGGGAAATCCCTGTGAACCAGGACTTAGTCTGGTGTCTGGATATACCGGTGACTTATGAGTTGGAAGAGTTGCGTAGATAGTAGCCCTGTCCCTCCTTCATTTTGGGTTTGTTTCGCATCATCGTCCAGATAAACTAAACAAAATGATAAAGTGTGGATAAGGCCCTCCATTAGTGTAGTCAGTGTTTGTGTAAATGTTAATCCCTAGGAAATAGAACGTTCTTTGCTCTCCAGTCTTAGAGATCCACTCTTTTACTCTCCTTCTGCCCTCTTGATGTTTTCCATTTATTTTTCTTTTGGTGGGGGAAGCTTGTGCTTCATAGGAACACATAGATCTTTTGACCTTATCTAAGAATACAATAAAATCTTGCGTTCGTGATCACTGAAAAGTCTGTTAAAATGTTGAGATATTTTACTTTCATAGAGACACAGAACGAAAATGATCACGTTGACTGGGTATTTAAGCTTTTACCAGAATGTTTGGGATTGTTGGATGCCATCTCTGTTCTTTTTCTCACTGTCCGTGACAATCTTCACTACTCAGTACCAGATAACTGATTATCAGTAGCTGAAATCAACATGGAGACTCCTCAGAACACCTGTTTCTCATAAACTTAGAAAGTTGCAAAGAACCATAAATACCATGGCTCCTCATTTTTCTGTGAAAAAAATTACAAAGTAATAAGTACTTGTTATTTAAGATATAAAACTACAGAAGTACATGCAGAAAATAACTTAATGTTCTCAGTCTCCCATCCTCATTCTGTTGCACAAGTGTAATCAGAGTTCATATTTTAATATGCATCTTTCTCTTCATTTTTTTTTTTTTAATTTTTTTTTTCAACGTTTATTTATTTTTGGGACAGAGAGAGACAGAGCATGAACGGGGGAGGGGCAGAGAGAGAGAGGGAGACACAGAATCGGAAACAGGCTCCAGGCTCCGAGCCATCAGCCCAGAGCCTGATGCGGGGCTCGAACTCCTGGACCGCGAGATTGTGACCTGGCTGAAGTCGGACGCTTAACCGACTGCACCACCCAGGCTCCCCTCTTTCTCTTCATTTAGATGCTGCAGATAAAAATGTTTTCTAACATGCAATACATGATTTGCTCCCTCTATTTTAACTTGACAGTAAATCTTAGATCTTCCATATCAGTGTATAGCAGTAGCTCGTTCTTTTTAATAGCTGTATGGTATTTCACTGGATGTACCATAATATATTTCCTGCTGACTGACATTGAGCCTTTTCTAGTGTTTTTGTTGTTACTAATGATATTTGCAGGAAGCATTTTCATATACAGATACAGGTGTGAGGTATTTCTAATAAAGTAGAATTGTATTTTATGCATTGTTAGAATTTAACCATACATATTCTTACAATTAAAAAAGGAAAATTTGGGGAGCCTGGGTGGCTCAGTTGCTTAAGTGTCCAGCTCTTGTTTTTGGCTCAGGTCATGATCTTGTGGTTCATGAGATTGAGCCCTACATTGGGCTCTGCACTGCTAGGGCAGAGCCTGCTTGGAATTCTCTCCGCACCCCCCCCCCCCCCAACCGCCGCTCATTCTCTTTCAGTAAATAAACCTAAACAAAAATGAAATTTTGTCCATGTGTTCTTTAGGACATATGCTACATCAGTAAATATAATTTATATTTGTGTATATTATGCGTATTTGAATAAATGAACTACATATACTTGGACAGTTTATGGGATTCTTAAGGTTTTTTTTTTTTTAACTATAAGGCATTGTATAATTTACTCTTTAACTCTAGAACTTGAGTATAATGTAAAGATTCCTAGAAATGAAATTTCTGGATGAGTTACGTGCACTTAATTTTGTATTTCTTTCTTTATTTTTTTACATTTATTTATTTTTGAGAGACAGAGACAGAGCACATGCAGGGTAGGGGCAAAGAGAGAAGGAGACACAGAATCCAAAGCAGGCTCCAGGCTCCGAGCTGTCAGCATAGAGCCCGATGCGGGACTTGAACCCATAAACCATGAGATCATGACCTGAGCCGAAGTTGTACGCTCAGCCAACTGAGAGCCATCCAGGTGCCCTGCCCTTAATTTTTTGATAATGCTGAATTGCCTTAAAAAGACTTACCAATTTATAATGTGGAGCATTCATTTTTCCATATGCTTTCCAACATAGATGTTATCTTTTTTTTCAATCATTGGCTGAAAAAAATTTTATTTTAATTTGTATTTTTTTTTTTTAATTTTTTTTTTTCAACATTTATTTATTTTTGGGACAGAGAGAGACAGAGCATGAACGGGGGAGGGGCAGAGAGAGAGGGAGACACAGAATCGGAAACAGGCTCCAGGCTCCGAGCCATCAGCCCAGAGCCTGACGCGGGGCTCGAACTCACGGACCGCGAGATCGTGACCTGGCTGAAGTCGGACGCTCAACCGACTGCGCCACCCAGACACCCCTTAATTTGTATTTTTATTAATGAAGTTACTTTTAAACAATTTAGTTATCGATATTTTTCTATTAGGGTTGTCTTCATTGATTTCTAGGCAGTCTTTATTGTAAACATTGTCTAATACAGGTATTTTGGAAATAGTTTTCCTAGTTTTTTTTTTTTTTTTCCAGGTCTTTCAAAGATAGGTTCTAGCTGTCAGTGTTACTGTCAGCGTGACTATGTCCTTAAAAATCCAAGCTTATCAATTGGACAAAAAGAAAAAATAGAACTAATAACAAACTTTGGTAAGGGGGCTGGACAAGATAAACACAAAATCCCAGGAAAGCAGTGTGTACCAGCATAATCAGTTAGAAAACAATGAAAAAGGCAGTTTTGGGGGCAGGGGCAGTAAAAACAAATTTGCAGGACCTACCTGAAGAATACTGTACTCTGAAGGACATAAAAGACTTGAATAAATGAAAATAAAGACTCTATTCCTGGATGGTATTCTAAAGTTGTCCGTTTCTTCCAAGTTTACAAGTTAAATACAGTTCCAATAAAACTGTCAAAGTATTTTTAAAAGAAATTGACAAAAAAAAAAAAAGAAATTGACAAACTATTTCTAAAGTTCTGCTGGACTTCTAAATGTATATAAAGCCAAGAAAATCTTGAAAAAGTACAGTGAAGGGGGACTTCCTCACCAAATAGCAAAGCCCAATTCAAAGTGTTAAAAATGTTCTAAAATCATACAATACTAAAGAAGTATGGTATCATAGTTGAAAGAGATCAATCACTAATTGAAATCGAAGACCAGAAAGGTATGTAATGGCAGATTTAAGGTCATAGAGCTAGATAGGGAAATTTTTCATGAAGTATAGAAGTATTTCTCAGTTTTTGAACTGATCATGGGTCCAACTTTTAGCAAAACTCCATTGGGGGATTTTTTTTGTTATGTCAACGAAAAAGTTAGTGTACTTTGGTGGGGAGGGAGTGCCTGGGTGGCTCAGTCCATTAAGTGTCTGACTTCGGCTCAGGTCATGATGTCGCAGTCCATGAGTTCAAGCCCCGCGTTGGGCCCTGTGCTGACAGCTCAGAGCCTCCAGCCTGCTTCAGATTCTGTGTCTCCCTCTCTCTCTGCCCCTCCCCAGCTCACAGTCTCTCTGTCTGTCTCTCTTTCTCTCTCTGTCAATAAACGTTAAAAAAAAAAAATGAATAAAAAATTGTACTTTGGGAAAATTAAGCACTCAAGGAATCAACTTAAGGACTTTAACAAAGCTTGACTAGAGGTTTAGAAAAGGAAAATGCTCATGCAAGTCTGCCAAGTCTTTGCGAGTTTCATATTCAGTCAGGGGCGCCTGGGTGGCTCGGTTGGTTGAGCATCCACCTCTTGATTTGGGCTCAGGTCCTGATCCCAGGGTCATGGGATTGAGCCCCCCCACATCAGGTTCCGCACTGAGCGTGGAGTGCGCTTAAGATTCTCTCTCCTGCTTACATGCATGCTGTCTAAAAAAAAAAAAAAAAAAAAAAACAACTTGGCGTCAATTGACAGGGTAGTTAGTATTTTTAGCAATCTTATAAGTTTAAAATATTTGTTTGGAGTCATGAAAATGGCCATTTTCCCCCATCCTTTACATCGGTGCGTGTTGTGAAGAGGAGTAGAAAGTACACACATGGGAGGGGATTTAGAGTTTATAATTAACTTGTGTAAAAAAAATTGGCACAGTTTTGTTTTTCTTGTTTTTTTTTTTTTTTTTTTTTTTTTTTTTGGAGTGGTTTGAGGAGCTGGTCAGCTGCAGAACCTTCTGTTAGCAAACTGATAGCATCTAGGGTGGAGCTAGGGGCGGAAACATGTTTAATCACATACTCACCAACTTCCTGGCATGAAGAAAGTTATCACCAGACAGCAGCTACCAGGCTAATTTAACTTTAGTTCTGGACAGGCCCCTCCGCAGCAATCATTTTTAAAGTAAGTTTCTTAAAGAAAATGGAGGCGTTATTTGGCTTTCTCTTCCAAGTGACGTTTTCATGAATCCTCCGAAATGTTTTTGTGTGTGCATATGTGTTAACCATTAAAGATTCCTTGAAGTACGGATGTCCTATCCAAATACAGTATTTAGTATTCTCAAATGTGAAAGCACATCACATAGATGACTTCTGAGAAATTTTCTGGGTACCTACCACGTGCAGTACCCTCTAAATAGCACATGGGCGAAGTGGAAGGTATTAATAAACATGGAGTTAGAAAAGGCTAGTTGCTATACCAGATAAAAATACGAGTTATCCCTGGGTTGGAAATTGAAGGAAAATTCTTAGAAGCAGTAGTGTTTGGGCTGCGTTGTGTAGGATTTAATCTGTTGTTTTATACACAAATCTAGGCTTTGTTGAAGCATGGGACCCCATGGCACCTCCTTCTGGGGGGAACTTGCCGTGCAAGAGAAACACCAGTGTAGGTTTCTGAACATTTAGACCTATCTGGGAGTAGATTTTGGAAATCCTTCCACTTGGGCTCATTGTCTTCACTTCTCAGTTGTAAACTAAACTCACACCCAAGCAGCCATAGGAAAAATGAAAACCGCTCCTTCTTTAAAAAGAAATGGAAAGATCACAAGTTCTTCATGGTATTGAATAGATGCATTTGGCTGAAACAAAGTTGCGTCTTCAACGAATATTTGTTTATGTCTATTGTTTGTGCCAGAGGAAACTCTTTACAGCAGGGACTCCTATTTATTGCCGTGAGCCCCTGTGGAATTCACAGTTCATTTTGTAGAGATAATTTATCTGTTCATTTCATGTATCCAAAGTGGCCTTGAGAACCAGGACCTGCCTCAAAGGCCTGTGATCAGTTGCAATGTATGTTACAAAGTGCATGCCTTAGACCCTCCGTGTGGTGGTAATAAGAGTTGTTCAGCCTCACTTGCGGTCTCTCTATCCCCGGTACTGAGTCGCCCTGGGCTTTGCTATCTGGTTTCCCAGCCATCCAGTTATTTGTCCACCAGTGCCTTACCAGGCCTGTCTTTATTCTTACTGTGGCTGGAGATCCAGACTCTAAAACATCTGTAGTATTTGTCCCTTATCTGTTTGTGTGTTCTGTCACCTTGCGGATATTTATAGGCCCCCGGTTCTGCTTTTGTCTGAAGACCCTGCGGGGCAGCACTTGGCAGCTCTATGCTCTTTGTGTATGTTGCCTTTGGTTGCCTAGCTACCTGTGAGGGAACCTGGTGAGCACGGGTCTGCAAGGGGAAACCTGGGAGTTTTTGGCATGGGTGAGGCTTCCAGGAACTGAGGGGAAACCCACTGTGGGATGAATGGCCACTTCTTCCATTTCTTCCCTACAGCCTTTCCTCATTTCTTTCCTCTTCTGCTTCTAGCTCTGGCCCACTGGTGCCTGTCAGGACCACAGAATCTGTGGAGTAAATTGGCCAAGGGTTGGGTGGAGGGGACATCCTGGAAAGAGAATATCTTAGTTTAGATTTTCAGGGACAGAGTCGCACGGGTCAGTTGAGAAGAACAGCATGATGGTGAAGAGCTTCCGTTGGATCTGCATTCAGAAAATTGAGAGGACCTTTCCATTGCTTTGAGCTTGGGAGTGCACCATTGTAGGTTTTGAATGCGAGTTTCCTGGCTGTCCTTCATTATCTTGGGCAAGCTACTGAATGTCTCTGAGGTTAGTTCTTCCTGTGTAAATTGGGAATAACGAGATCTACAAGTAGGGTTGGATACAGATTGTAGCAAAAATTAGGGAGAAAGCGTGTCTCACTAGAATTTAATGTGTTCAGCACATGCAGAGCTATCTGGAAAGGGGTTCTCCTTGAAAAGTGGATGAGGACAGGTTATTAAAAATCAGTAAGCTGAGATTTTGTGACATTGGACACCTAATTATAAACCAGTTACTGAAGGTGCATGGTTATGTTGGACTCGTAACTAGGTTCATAGTCTGTTATGCTTGCTAGTGACTTTTAACCTCTCTAAACCTTCGTTTCTTCATCTCTTTGTAAGAGAATGAGGATGATAAAGCTTCATGGAATCACAAGGTAATGTATACAAAACACATGGCACAGTGAATCTGATCTAGAAAGGAAGCTCTTATTTTTACTTCATACTAAACTTTAAGAGCAATTTATGCTGTAATAACAATTACATCATTGGCTCTCCTTGGCACTGTTCAGCTTCCAAAATTTCTGTGCCTCCTGCATTATTTTCCCAGAGAAAACACAATAGCATCAGCCCATTATTAAATAGTAATGCTTTACTCCATTATTACTTTAGAAATTTCTATCCTCCTTCAAAAGTTCAGTCTGCATTCCTCAATAATATTTCAATGTAGGAGTGCGTGGGTGGCTCAGTCGGTTGAGCATCCGACTTCGGCTCAGGTACGATCTCACGGTTCGTGGGTTCGAGCCCTGCATTGGACTCTGTGCTGGCAGCTCAGAGCCTGGAGCCTGCTTCGGATTCATTCTCTCTCTTTCTGTCTCTCTGTCTCTCTGTCTCTCTTTCTTTCTTTCTCTCTCTCTTTCTCTCTTTCTCTCTCTCTGCTCCTCCCCCGTTTGCTGTCTTTCCCCCTCAAAAATAAACATTAAAATTAAATAAATTTTAAAAAATATTTCAGTGCATGTAAGCATGAGTCTTACTCTGTCAGTATTCTCTGTTCCTGTGTAATTAGGATGTGTATGTACAATGACTTTAACTTGTTTATCCCTAATATCCAGCATGGTGATTAACGTGTGGTAGGACATCACTGAATGTCTTTTGAGTTTAATTTTGATTTCCCGATTGTTAAAATATTTTTCATTCCATTGACGGTTAAAGTATTTGCAGTGTGGTGATTATTTTCGGTGTTTTATTTCACATTGAACATTAAATTAACTCTGGATATTTGCCTGTTAGTGGACTTGCCTTCTTTCTCAGTTTTGTTGGAATAGCTAGTTTCCTTAACCAAGGAATTACGGTATGATTTAGCATACTTCTCAAATACTAGCTAGGTTCCAGACACTGTTCTAAATATTAACGTCTAAGTTCTCATAACAATCCTATAATGAGGCACAGCTATGATCTTCATTTTATACTTGAAGAAATAGAAGAGAGGGTAAGTAACTTGCCTGAACTCACACAGCTTCATCATAAGGCTGGCATTTGAACCTGGGCTACTGTTGACTCCAGCAC
Source organism: Puma concolor (assembly GCF_028749965.1). Classification (NCBI taxonomy): domain Eukaryota; kingdom Metazoa; phylum Chordata; class Mammalia; order Carnivora; family Felidae; genus Puma; species Puma concolor. The sequence continues at coordinate 28,412,632 of NC_141670.1, forward strand.
TGACTTTTTTTTTTTTTTAAGTTTTATATATTTATTTTGAAAGCGAGCAAGCAGGGGAGAGGCAGAGAAGGGGGAGAGAGAGAGAATGCCAAGACAGAATCCCAAGCAGACTCCTCGGTGTTACCATAGAGCCCCTATGTGGGGCTTGCACTCATGAACCATGAGATCATGACCTGAGCGGAAACCAAGGTCAGTCGCTGAACTGACTGAAGCACCCAGGTGCCCCTCAGCACTGGTATTTTTTTTTTTTTTTAAGTTTATTTATTTTGAGACAGAGAGAGAATTCCAAGCAGACTCCACACTGTGAGCTGGGAACCCTACGCTGGGCTTGAACCCATGAGATCACGACCTGAGCTGAAATCAAGAGTCAGATGCTTAACTGACTGAGGCGCTCAGCACCACCTCCCCCACTCCCAGCACTGGTATTCTTACCCACCATCTGCTCCTTGCCACCTAGCATGCTAGGTACCTGAAGGCTTCTGTCTCTTTCATGACCTGTTGCCTTTTCATGACCTGTTGCCTATATTGCCTTGACCTGTGCACTGCTTTAGAGATGGCAGCATGGGCTGAACAGCAATCGAGTGAAGTCTAACAACAGAAGATGTGTATGTGGAAAGGTTGGTGATGTGTGTCGTCATGTGATGATGATGACAGATGCTGGGTTGACTGTTTATGTTCCACCAGGGCCCAAATCGCCAACCTGTGAACAAGGTTTCATGTGTTCAGACTCCAGGGTGATGATTATTCCTCAGGGGCCAGTCATCCTTTTAATCTTGTGGTAGAAAATTAAAGCGTGTTTCACTGAAGTGTGGTTTATTTTTAAGTTTTCTTTTAAATATTAGTTGAGAAGTTAATTAAGTACCTGGCCTGGGGATCCAGCTTTTTGAATTTTGTCACTGTTTTCACCGTTTTAGAGAGAAGGTTTCCCTTAGGAAAATTAGAAATTGGAGGGTTTATGTCTTATCGGTAAATCATGAACATTTGGGGCTCTGAACAGGTGGTAGGCTATGACCTGAATCACGTTAGGCAAGCAATAACAACCTCAGATCTTAAAGGCCTTTTGAACAGAGTCTGAAGTTACACTGTTTGTCAGAGTTTTAAGTAAGGCCCAAGAAGGAGGGAGGGCTTTGCGGTGTGTCGTGTCTTAGGGGGTTGCCAGAGGTGTTGGAAGTTGTATGGAGAGCGCTGATTGTTTTTTCGGGCCATGGATCACTTTGAAAATCTGGTGAAACGTACTGGTATTCTCCTCAGAAAACACACACACACACACACACACACACACACACACACACACTGCTGTTCCTGACCCCTTAAGGACCACGCACCTAGGCTGTAGAGTTTATGGCAGTTCATCATGGGGGCCAATTTACTGCCCTTTCTTCTGTGTGCCCTCTACTGCCTAGATAGCCTGGCTCTAAAATTCGGCTAACTGGTTGGTTTATTATATTATTGTTTGCATCCCAGGACTATTTGTACTTTAGAGTCTTATTGACTCTGGGGGAAGTGAGTCTTGGAAGAGAAGAAAAACATTCCCTCAGACCCTACCAGGTATTTTCACTGTAGGAGAGAGCTGTTAAGGGGACCCTGCTTTCTAGCTGCCATAGCCAGATAGGAACAAATGCTGAAAGGGGTCTAGTTCGCTAGTCTGTAAAAGCTCCCCATTCCTGCCCTGCCTTCCCTCCCCTCCTGGCACACGGGAACTCTCTCACCTTTATGTACCTTGGCACATGCTGTTCTGTACCCAGAATGCCTTTCCATTCTTCCTGTAGCCCAGGAATGTCTGCTCATCTTTCAATACCCAGCTCAATGAAAGCCTTTCTGCACTCCTCTGGCAGTCTCTCTCTCCTCTGTTGCCACAGCAGTTTTTAAAGGCCTGGGTTACAGCACACATATCATGTTGTAATTATTTTTTATATGTTTGGCAGCCTCTGCCATCTGTAAACCGAGTGCTTGTCTTAATCATCTTTGATCATCCAGCATTGTCAGGTGCTAGATATGTTTGCCATCCAGCATTTAAACAGGTGGGTCAGGGGGATAGAATGCCAGGATTCAGACTCTGGCTTTGGGACCTTGGGATGAAGTTAGTCTTTTTGTGCCTCTTGTTTCCTTAGCTGTAGGCTTGTGAGACAGGGAAGGGTAGAGGAGGGTGGAGTCAATGTAGGTAGTGCCTGACCCATGGCAAAATATTCAAGTGCTAATCACTGTGACGTTTAATCTTCGTGTTAAGTAGTATTGAGCGTATGGGAAAGCTCTTAAAAACCCACATAATTGGAGATCACACTAGAGATCTAGAAGCTTAGTAGATTCTGTGTTCTCCAGGTTTAAATCCCAGCGTAGATGAGATAAATGAATCTAACATTTGTAAGGCACCCCAAAGAGGCGTGCTGTTGTGCACTTCCCTACAGTCTGTGATTCTTTGCTTTGTATCAGTGTTAACTGCCCTTTATCTGAGGGCTTTCAGCCTCTTAGAAGTAGGTACTAGGGGAATATAACTTATTTTTTTGTTTTTTGTTTTGTTTTACTGGAAATAGAGTGCATACATTTGCTTTTGCTTTTAAGACAAGTCATAGGTGGTGAGAAAAACATCACTGAAGGAGTTCTTTCCTTAGGGTGTTTGATTTGTAGGCAGGATAGAGGCGTCCTCCTAAATTCATGACTGTAATAGTCCTACTTTATAACTGGGACTAGTCCAGCCTCTTCTCTTACAAATGAGGGAACTGAGGTCCCAAAAGATGGAGTGATTTGCCATATGACATTATGTCATGGATGTGGAACTATGCCATTGGTCCTCACGTGGATTCACATGTGTGGCTGGGGGCGGGGAGCACGTTGGAGTGCCTAGGCGGCCACTTTCTGTGCAGGAGTGCCTGGCTGTCTTCAAGCACAAGCTTGCTTCTAGAGAGCCTTCTTGGATTCCCTAGGCAGTATCTCCTTTGTACTTTCAAAACTGAATTTTGCCTAAATTAAAAGCCGTGAAATCCAGGCCTCCTGGAAAGGTTGTTTTCCTCTTTAAAAAAAAAAAAAAGCAAAACCATTAAGTTAATGACAGCGTTGGAAACCTTAACCATACCATCCAATGATTGATATACATGTTCCCCAATTTTTGTAGTGAAATGGAAGAACAGTCTGTAATCTTATTTTATAATCAAAGTTTAACCAGTTATAGTAGGTCTCAATACATTTTTTAAAAATTTTATTGGGGCGCCTGGGTGGCGCAGTCGGTTAAGCGTCCGACTTCAGCCAGGTCATGATCTCGCGGTCCGGGAGTTCGAGCCCCGCGTCACGCTGTGGGCTGATGGCTCAGAGCCTGGAGCCTGTTTCCGATTCTGTGTCTCCCTCTCTCTCTGCCCCTCCCCCGTTCATGCTCTGTCTCTCTCTGTCCCAAAAATAAATAAACGTTGAAAAAAAAAATTAAAAAAAAAATTTTATTTATTTTTTTGATAGAGACAGAGCACAAGTGGGGGAGGGACAGAGACAGAGGGAGACACAGAATCTGAAGCAGGCTCCAGGCTCTGAGCTGTCAGTACAGAGTCTGACGTGGGGCTTGAACTCACAAACCGGGAGATCGTGACCTGAGCTGAAGTCGACTGAGCCACCCAGGCGCCCCAGTCTCAATACATTCTTAAGCAATTGTGTCCTCAAGTCACCTAGCAAGATCCCTTTTATCAAGTTCTTGCAGCCGTTTCCTTTCATGTTTTGGCTTCTTGGTGTCTACATAGTTTCTAAGCTCAGCAGACCAATAAATTGTACTATTCTCTCCAGGTTTCTATAGTTTTAAGAAATGGTATATACGTTTGCTGTGGTCTCCTTCAAGATGTAGGTCAATTTGTGCTTTTTAAAATATTTTTAAAGCAAAAGAGGGAGAGTGCTTTAGAAGAAACTAATAGCAATTTATAATAAGTGCCCTAGCCCTAATAACTTTGATTTCTAAAACTGCACTTTAGGTTTAACTGTATGGTTATAGAATCTATGCATAAACTTGGCGAATTTTAAAAAATGTGAAATCACATATGTCCCTTTGCCACTGTTGGCAGCATAGGACAGAATCCTACTTCTTGCTCTGTGCCTGTAGTATCTATGAAGGGAAGAAACAAGTCGATGTCATTCTCTGCTGTCACGTGGAAACAGCGTACTGTGCTTGAGAGGTGAAAGCAAAGAAGAGGCTTCGTTATGTGTATCCCTGGGATGTACTTTTGGGGCACATTTTTCAGATCTTATAAAGAAAGCCGATCTTTTAATGAGTTATTTAATAATTTTTGATCCATTCCCCTAAAGTACATTACAAAATAGGTCCACAGAAATGCAATAGTGACAGCATTTTAAAAAGGCCGTGTGGAGAGACTCCTGTTTGAGTTGGAGTAGCTCCGTTACTAACTGGATAGAGTGGGGTAATCGTGGCAGGGATTCTTTTACATGTGTTTAACAATATGTGGATTAACATCATATTGAATAAGCCAAATTTGTAGCCTTCGTCTCATCTTTATTGTCTTGACTTAGATATGGATGAAAGTGCTATGAATTTTAACGTTTTTTTTTTTTTTATTTTTGAGACAGAGAGAGACAGAGTATGAACGGGGGAGGGGCAGAGAGAGAGGGAGACACAGAATCTGAAGCAGGCTCCAGGCTCTGAGCCATCAGCCCAGAGCCCGACGCAGGGCTCGAACCCACGGACTGTGAGATCGTGACCTGAGCTGAAGTCGGACGCTTAACCGACTGAGCCACCCAGGCGCCCCCTTAATTTTAAAAGTTTATTTTGATGGGGCGCCTGGGTGGCTCAGTTGGTTGGGCGTCTGGCTTCAGCTCAGGTCATGATCTCAGCATCTGTGAGTTCAAGCCCCGCGTCAGTCTCTGCTGACAGCTCAGAGCCTGGAGTCTGCCTCGGATTCTGTGTCTCCCTCTCTCTGGCCCTCCCCTGTTCATGCTCTGTCTCTGTCTCAAAAATAAATAAACATTAAAAAAATAAATAAAAGTTTATTTTGAGAACGCACGGGAGTGGGGTAGGGGCAGAGACGTGGAGAGAGAGAATCTCAAGTAGCTTCATGCCATCAGCACAGAGCCTGATGTGGGGCTTGATCCCACAAACCATGAGATCATGACCTGAGCCAAAATCAAGAGTCAACCCTTAACCGACTGAGCCACCCAGGTGCCCCAAAAGTGCTATGAATTTTAAAAATTCCTATGTGTTCTTTTAGTCCAAAAAGATAAATTAAGCACTTGCCATGTGCTTAGCGTTGTGTAAATGGCTGGAATTTAAAGACCAGTAAAACAAGGCTTTTTTTCTTAAATGAGAGCAATGAAAAGTGAAGCAGATAATTGCAGTGCATGGGCAAGTGATTATTTGTGGTATGATTTACCTGTAGTCTATAAATACATAAAAGTGGTTTTAAAAGGAACCAAGGTCTGCTTCCATTAACTTGTAGCTCTTCTTTTAGTAATGGTGTTTATCAGTATAGTTATTACTGATCATACAGTTCTATTGTATCAAGTGAGAGCTTAAACATTTTTTGGTTTAACTTCCCAAGACTACTTTTTTGTGTGTGTGCACATGTGTCGGGGGGTGGGGAGGGGGGTACCAATCTGATTTGTTAATGGAATTTGACAGAACATCCTATAGTTCTTTAAACTGACACTCCAACTAGAAGTGACTCTGAGTTAACTGCTCAGAGTCTTTGGTTAGATGGAAAACAGCAAAGTAGCCTGCGTCTCCTTGCTGTGTGTGTGTGTTTTGTTTTGTTTTGTTTTGTTTTGTTTTGTTTTGTTTTGTTTTGTTTTGTTTTGTTTTACTCAAGCAAGAGAGCCTTACCTGGATCTCTTCCGATCTGGTACTGACCAGAGCGGTGCTCACAACTTCTTTCAATGTCCACTGGAAATGTTGATATCAAGGCGTACTTAATTCCTGCCCAGACTGTGAAGTCTGGGACTGTGAAGTCTGAGGAACTTCCTTAGTTCCTGTGACTGCGACAACTATGTCCATGAAGGTAGTTAAAGAAGATGGTAATGTTAAAGTCGGATGGGTTTCATTAATAGTGTGTGAGAGTGTGGTGTGCAGGTTTGTATGACTAGCTTAAAATCAGGGTAATCGCTATTGTAATAAAAGCAAGTACAGCTTCTGGCTCATTTGTAACTTAGCAATAGTTTAAATTCATTATTTGTTATTCACCGCTTTATTCTTGTTAGGATAAGGCAAGGAATAAATAAATGGAAAAAATCATTACACAATTGTTTTCTATTTGGCTAAATTGCAACACAGGAAAACAACAAAAGAAAAACCCTTTAGCTTAGACATTCCATTGACCCAAGAAAAATCACACACACTCCGAAAACAGCTTTTATTTAGAGAGCTAGACTTCTCTTGAGTCTTCTCATGTGGATCATTCGATAGAAATCCAGTGCAAGCTTCTGCTCCTCTAAAATGATGATGTCTTTTGCCTAAGAATAGACAGACCCTTCTTTCAGTATAGAAACCAGATAAGCTGCCCTACAGTGATCCAAATAGCTAGCGGCTTCACCCCAGCCCCACTCCCAAACTTGACTAACAACACAGCAATATAATTTTACCGTTTAAAACTTGGCTGACCCAAACATGAACTTTTAAAGAAAACAAGAGTCATGACTAAAAGAGATTCCATTTCTTTCCGGGGCCTAATTTAAGATGATTTTCCAGAACTTTGAAAAAACTTATTCTTCCAATGGCCACTTAATTGTGAAACAAAATAAACACCTACAAGGGAGGCAAAATCTAGAGTTCTCTGTGTTTGGATTTTAAAATATTTTTGGGGGGGAGGGTGAGGTTTTTCTTTTTAGGGTTGTCCTATGTAGTTGGGAATAGTTTATCAGGTTCTATGAATTTTAAGGGCAATGACTTAGGAATAACTGATAATTTCATTTCTTAAAGTTTGCCCTGTTAAGCTTTTTTTTTTTTTTTTAAACGTTTTATTTATTTTTGAGACAGGGAGAGACAGAGCATGAACAGGGGAGGGTCAGAGAGAGGGAGACACAGAATCTGAAACAGGCTCCAGGCTCTGAGCTGTCAGCACAGAGCCCAACGCGGGGCTTGAACTCACGGACTGTGAGATCATGACCCGAGCCGAAGTCGGCCGCTTAACCAACTGAGCCACCCAGGTGCCCCTGTTAAGCTTTTCTTAAAACCTGTCTATTCTGCGTGTCCTGGTTATTCAGAACCACTGAATGATGGGACCAGGACTCTGGTGGGCCAGGCTTCTAGACCCTCGCCTGTTGCACTGAACAATACCACCTTCCATCTTGTGTATGCCTTTCCAAACATTTGGAGATGTGATCCTAGGGAACAAACAGTTTTGAGGAACCACAAGATAGTACTTAAGGTAGCACAACATAGTGTTGCACAGGCTTTAAGTCAGACAGGCCTGGGTTTAAACCCACACTCTGTTTTGAGGCTTTTTCTTTGGGTAAAAGGAGCCTCATTTGTCTTATCTGTAAACCAGGGATAATTATATTTGCAGTGGCAGAATCATGGGGATGATTACATGAGCTAGTATATGCATAGGATGAGATCAACCATCTAGTACTCAGGAATTCATGAAATGGTAGTTTTTTGTTTTGTTGTTGTTTTTACTCCATGCCCAACATGGAGCTTGAGCTCATGACCCTGAGATCAAGAGTCAGACGCTCTACTGGCTTGAGCCAGCCAGGTGCCCCGGTAGTTGTTTTTATAATTGGCTCATTTTAAGTATTGAGTTGGCCTAAACTCCCATGTTCTGATTTTTGTCATTATATACATGACTCTTGTCCTATTTATATATTCTCTAAATGATACCTTCCAAGTATGAGTGACTTCAAGAATAAAACGAGCATTCAGGTATCTCAGGTGGTCCTGGACCAATGCAGGGACTTCTATGAGGTGATCGAGCTTATTTGTTTGTAGTTTAAGCATTTTTTTTTTTTTTTTTACCTTTTTAGAGACCTAAATCAGTAAGTCCCTTTACCTTTCTAAGCAGTAAAATCAGGGAGCTACATTAGACGGTCTCCAAGTTAAAGTAACTCTGAAATTCTGTGATTGGTATTAGGCCTAGTAATAGAACTGGGATCTTTTAATTTTTACAACCCTTAGGAAGTTAGTTGTATCAAGGATTATTATGAGAGTGGGGGTAACCATGAGTGGTCTTTTGTGCCCACTAAAAACAGAAAAAGAAGTTGGTGTTTGATTCTACCATATTTGCAAAAATAACTCCTTCCTCACAAACACAATTTCGTTTTCCAAGTATAGGGTTTTTTTTTTTTTTTTTTTTTTTTTTTGCATTGGCAAGCTGTTTATGAAATTCCATTTAACCAGCAACTAAGAGCTCTCATGGGACTGGGAAAGGAAGACCTCTCCATCCTCAAGGAATTTATAGTGTAAGCAAGGCTGAATGATACAAAATGAAAAATGTCCTAAAACATGTTTCTAAGGGCCAAATTTCCAAAGACACATGTCCATGTGGTCCAGGTGGTTGCTAACTCCTTGTGAAGGTGCTAATTCAGAGTACATCCTCTCTGGAGGCCTTTTAAGGTGTGTTGCTCTCTGATGTGGTTAATTCTCTTTGATAAATATCATAGACCTTTATAATCCAGTACTACTAGTATTTTATGATACATGATTTTATAAGTTCTATGCCTTTGCTATAATTTAGAATCCCGTTCATAATCAATAATCCTTGGGGTGCCTGGGTGGTTCAGTTGGTTAGATGTTCTTGATTTCAGCTCTGTCTTGATCACATGGTTTGTGGGTTTGAGCCCCACATCGCGCTCTGTGCCAATAGTGCGGAGCCTGCTTTGGATTCTCTGTCTCCCTCTCTGCCTCTCCCTCGCTCGCACTCTCTCTCTCTCTCTCTCTCAAAATAAACAAACATTTAAAAAAATAATCCTTATGAAGCAAGAGTACTGTGTCGGTGATCTGCATAGATAACTGGTTGCTAGGGGAGACAGCAGCCAAATGGGGATGTATGTACAGGGTTGTATGTACGTGGGGGGTAGGGTGATGATGAGTTAGGGAAGACTACATCATGAATGATCTTGAGGTTTCATAGATGAGTCATTGAGAGAAAAAGAACCTTTGGCAAGCTTATTTGAATCAACAATATATTGATACAAGGCACAAAAATGTTTTTGGAATATGGGTAAATACAGGGAGGGAACAACAATTTTTCTGACATTTCCTTGAATTTTTATTTGGAATTTAGTTCTAGTAATTATCCCCATTTTTCTTTTAAAGAAAGCAATTGTCCTGGCACCAGCAAATGTTGAGGTTCGAAAAGGTAATTACTTCAGTCTCTCAAGTCAGGACTTTTCACTTTTCTGTACCTCCACACATTGGCTGGTGCCAGGAGCTTTTCTGTGCTCCAAGGTAGCCTGTTTTGCTATGGACGGTTCTAATGGTTCTACTCTCCTAAGACCTTCTCGTGACTTCCATGCTTGGTACTAGTTCTGCCCAGTTGGCCAACTACATAATAAACCTACTCCTTATACAGGGCAGCTCTAAAAATATTTTAAATGTGCTGTCAGATTTTTCTGAGCCTTTTTCCCCTTCAAGCTACACATCTTTACTTTCTTCAACCATTTATATATGCCGTAGTTTCCAGTTTCTTAACAGGCCTGATTGCTCATGTCTGGGTCTCCAGCTTGTTTGTCCCTGCCAGTCTTCAGATAGGATTTTCTGTGTGAGCACAGCTTGATAAGAGCTGCAGAACAGGTTGGCAAGTATCCTGTTTCTTAAACATAACTGTTACTTAAGACTTTAGTTTTTTTTGTTGTTGTTGTTGTTAAGCAAGTTACCTGTCTCCTTGCTTCTCCAAGGCTGGTGTATGTGTGGTTTGCCACAGCTTTGCCTAGAGTGCCCTTGCATTCCTTTCATGCAGTTATGGTTTGCTTGTGTTTTTGTTCTGAAAAAGAAAGCGATGGATTCATTGTGTTGAATTGATAGGATTGGATTTTATACTACCAGAGATCCTTGCTCTTGGGCACTTAATAAATGTTTCCTGAATATAATTGAATAAGTAATGAACCTTTGAATGTTCACAATCTTTGTTATATGTATAGCAGTTTGACCTAGAGTTGCCAGGATTATAGGTCAAACATTAAAATTGATCTTCTCCAGTTAGATAAACAAGTTTACTTCAGAAGAATTTTGCATTAAACTTTGAATGCTCTTTAAAACAAACACGAAATTACGTTGTTTTCGCTTAGGAAATGACTTATCCGCTCAAGTTTGTCTTAGAGCACAATTTGGATATTTTTCATTCTCATCTTCCTCTTCCCTTGTTGATAAATAGCCCGATGGCTTTTGGTAAAATAATAGTTAATTAACAGGGTTCTTTAAATAGTCTGTAAATTTTCTTTTTTAATTTTTTAATGCTTATTTTTGAGGGGGGGGGAGGGGCAGAGAGAGAGAAGGAGACACAGAATCCAAAGCAGGCTCCAGGCTTGGAGCTGTCAGCACAGAGCCCGACATGGAACTTCAACTCAAACTGTGAGATCATGACCTGAGCCGAAGTCGGATGCTTAACTGACTGAGCCACCCAGGCGCCCTAGTCTGTAAAATCTCTAAGCCAACTGCTTGTCTTACAACTTTTCTTTCCAAGTTTTAGGATGGTTATTATAACCTTCATTAGGTGCAAAATATAAGTAGATTTGTCCCTTCTGTCCTCCCTGTGTTGTGGAGTAGACTGATAGTCCATAGAATCAGAAGTTGATGATAGTCATTATTTCAAGGGTTAAGAAAAACAAGAGCTGCCATTTTACGTGAATGACCTTCGGGTAAATGCCATTTTTGAAACGTGAACACCATTTTACCTGAAACTTTTAAGTAAGTGACTTGGGTTGAGTAAATACGGGGTGAAGCAAAAGTATAACTTGATTTCACTTTTTTTTTTTTTTTACAGAGGAAAGGGAGAATTCCCATTTACCTCTGCAACTGGTATTACTTAGTTCTTTATCCTAACACGTGGGGTGGGGGGGTAAAGGGAGAGGCATTTCAAGTACAGATACTATATTGTTTTATCTTTTAATGTTTCTGTTTCCCTTTGCATTAGTGGTGGTATTAGCGTGGATATGCTACAATTTAGAGTAAGTTGTGTTATATCCAGAGCTAGAGATAGGAAGATGTGGTCTTATTAAAAAAATTTTTTTTTTCCTGTGGAGAAATATCTGAATTTACTTAGAAATATCAAAAATAGTCTGATGCTATAGTACTTGTGGTTATTTTGGCCTTCCTTATTTTAGATGAAGCTAACGTGAACTGTAATCAGTCACCATCTTCAAGGAAATAATGTTTGGAGGATAAATTTTGTGTGCATCATCTAAAAGCAAATCTCTTTAATCACAAAGCCAAAAGGAAAGGATGTGTTCTTTTTTTCCATGTTTCCTGTTGGATCTTAAAGCCGAGTTGGAGGAATCGTGAATTGGCAAATTCCAAGAAATGAAGTAATTTTGATCATAAAGCAAAATCTTTTCCTTTGAGAGTCCTTTCTCAGGGTAGTATAATGATGTGGAGGCACTGATTTTATTTACAAAGAGAGCCTTAAGTAGGTTGACCTTCTAGTGATTGTCTCCAAAAAAAAAAAAAAAAAGGAATGTGGTGGGAAAATCTTTTGACATTCTGAAGATCTGTTTTTAATTTTTTTTTTCTTTTAACAGTTTTTATGTTTTGAGAGAGCAAGAGAGCGGGAACATGAGCGGGGGAGGGGCAGAGAGTGAGAGAGAGAGACACACACACACACACACACACACACACAGAATCCTGAGCAGGCTCCAGGCTCTGAGCTCTCAGCACAGAGCCCAATGCGGGGCTCGAACCCATGACACAAGATCATGACCTAAGCCAAATTTGGGCAATCAGCCTACCGAGTCTCTCAGGCGCCACTGAAGATCTGTTTTTCTAAAAGGAGTAAAAAGTTCTTCCTTACAGTTAATCTCCCATTCACTTCTGTCTTGCTAATTGCCAGATTCTTTTTTTAAAAAATAACTTAAAATTTTTAATTGTGGTTTAAAAAAGATACAATTTGCCGTCTTAACAATTTTCTAAATGTACAGTTCAGTTAGAGTCAGAGTATTCATGTTGTACAACATCTCCAGAACTTTTTCTTGCAAAACCGAAACTACCTATTAAACAACTCGCCATTTCCCCATCCCCCCCCCCCCCCCGGCAACCACCACTCTACTTTCTGTTTCTATCAATTTGTCTACTTTAGATATCGTACATAAGTGGGGTCATACAGTAGGTCTTTTTGTGACTGGCTTTATCTAACTTAACATACTGTCCTCAGGTTCATCCATGTTGTAGCATATGTTAGAATTCCCTTCCTTTTTAAGGCTGAATAATACTTCATTGTATGTATATACCGCATTTTCTTTGTCCATTCATTTGTTGATGGGCATTTTTGGGTCGCTTCCATCCCTGGCTATTGTGAATTATGCTGCTGTAAACATGAAACATCTCTTTGAGATCCTGCTTTCAGTTCTTTTGGATGTATACCCAGAAGTGAGATTTCTGGATCATGGGGTAATTCTATGTTCAATTTTTTGAAGAATTGCTGTACTGTTTTCCATAGAGGGGGCACCATTTTACATTCCTACAACAGTGCAGAAGGGGTTCAGTTTCTCTACATCTTCAGCAACACTTGTTTTATGGTTTTATTATTATTATATAGTAATTGCCAGTGTTTAACACTAACCATAACCATCAAAGTTTTTAGTGTCCCGGGGTGTACAAGTATGAGATTTGTGTGCTGTCTAAAAAGCTAGAGTGTTTTTTTTTTAATGTTTATTTTTGAGAGAGAGCATGAGCAGGGGGAGGGGCAGAGAGAGAGGGAGAATTTGAAGCAGGCTCCAGGCTCTGAGCTGTCAGCACAGAGCCCAATGTGGGGCTCGAACTCATGATCACGAGATCATGACCTGAGCCAAAGTTGGACGCTCAACTGACTGAGCCACCCAGGTGCCCCTAAAAAAAAAAAAAAAAAAGCTAGAGTTTTACATTTGTTTGCTTTCACTTAAAAAACATTTTTCTAAGTTTTATTTATTTATTTTGAGAGAGAAGGCGAGCATGAGCAGGGGAAGGGCAGAGAAAGGGAGAGAGAGAATCCCAAGTACCTCTGCACTGTTAACAGCGCGGAGCCCAACATGGGACTTGAACCCACGAAATGTAAGATCATGACCTGAGCGGAAATCAAGACTCTGGCCACTCAGCCGACTGAGCCACCAGACGTCCCTGTTTTCTTTTACTTTTAATAGGTTTGTTTCTTGATGTTTGTTCATTACAGCCAGTATGGGACTTCTTAACCCATGTAGAAGAAAGCAGTGCAACATTATGGTAGCTAAAGTTGCACATCTCAAACTTGGCACAACTATTATGCTGATACAAAAAAAAATAATGTTCAGTAGAACGGATTGTGGGGAATGCATTCATGTCCTACAAGTTTACAAACAACAGGTATACCTATATAGTCGATGCACCAGGGTGTTTCTTGCCCATTTATGGAAATGTTCCAGATACTGTACAGTCCAGGAAGATGGATAAGGTGGTGGATCTACTCAGCTCTCTAGTATTTCACTTCTTCCATCATAATGCCTAATTTCCATCCTTTCTTTGTTTCAAAGTCTTTAGTAGCAAAGTGTTTCCTTGCTGTTAAATCCGAGAGATGAACCCTTCAAAAAGAGAAAAAAAAAATCCAGTATTTTATGTTTGATAGATCTGTCATCAGTGTTATTTTTTTATTTTCTGTATCGTCTTAATATTGTATCAGAAAGAACTTTATAATCTGCCTCATGCTGACTACAGATCATTAGAGAATCAAGTAAACTTGTATAGAAGATTGCTGGTAAGTTCTGACCAAAGAACATGCAGGGTAACTAACAATTTTAGAGGATACTTTCTTGGTCCTTTAATATGCCAAATGTTCCCGCTGGTGATATAGGCATAAATAAGCCAAAATATACAAAACATTTTAGATTCTTTACACTACATTTTTCTTATTCTCTGCCTCGCCAGATCTTTAGTGGCTTTTCACCTTTGCCCTTCATTTTGTAACACTACCATGTCACTGGAAGGTTTTCCTCCCTCACCCCCTCTCCTCTGACTGGCAGCTGCAGAATGCCAATTTGGTGGCGCTTTATCTTGTTTCTGTAAACTTCTTGGCGAGTCAAAGCCTGGTGCTTTTTGTTTTGTTTTGTTTTGTTTTTAACTTTGTTTATTTTGAGAAAGAGAATGGGCGGGGCAGAGAAAGAGGGGAGAGAGAATCCCATTCTGTCAACGCAGAGCCTAACTGGGAACTCCATCTCCTCAATCGTGAGATCATGACCTGAGCCAAAACCAAGGTTGGGAAGCTTAACACACTGAGCCACCCAGGCACCCCACATCCTTGTCCATTTTAATTGCATTTCCCACATCCTCCCCCCTCAACCCTGCGTCTTCCTCGAACACTTCCTGTCTTGTTAACAGTGAGGCTGGGTCTCAGGTCTTCATCTCTTTGCCGGCTTTTGTCTTCCTCCCACCGACACTGCCTTCTGGGAGGAGCCAACCGCAGAGGTGGAAGCCCGATCTGGATCTGGTGCGCAGCCCCACTTCCGGTAGCTTCGCCTCTGCCTGCGCCATGTTGGGAGAAGGTTGCGGGGCGCAGAGAACCCAAATACTTGCAAGGGTTGTATTTAAGATTCGTGAAACCGGAGGAGGGAAAGGTGAGAGGATGGCATTTTGAGTGATATGGGTGACTGAACCCGGACTTTTGGGAAAGGCTATAGAACGATTTGGCGATTAGCCCACCTTGCTGGTGAGATGACTCTTAATCATTAATTTTTTGTACACTATAACCTTTTTTTTTTTTTTAACCATGGTATTGTCTTTGGACACCTTTGTTCATAATGCTAGTAGCAACTCCTCAGTAGGGAGGACAGTTGTGACACTTAATGTTCTGTTGACTCACGACCTGCATCTGGAGGAATGTGCTGGAGGATGTTGGTGGTTTTAAAAATATTATAGTGTGTCCAAAGTTGTTTTTTTACCTTAAAATATATTACTTTTTTTCTGAAGCTTAACGATGGTTTTTTAAAAGATTGAAAAAAATAAAAGGATTTCTGCATTAATTTTGTTAATTATGGCTGGAAAACCAAAAATCTCATCTATGTAATGTAGAAGGAAAAGTCTGCATAGGTAATGGTTAAGAATGCAGGCTTTGAACTGGTGGAGTTGCTGTAATACTTAATCATCTTTTTTGACTTGGGTGGGTTCTTTAACCCTCTGTTTCCTCATTTGAAAAATAGCTTCTATCTCACAGGTTTGTGGTAGGGGTGATTGAATTCGTACAGGTCTACACTTCCTTACCTGAAATCCTCAGGACCAGATGTGCTTCAGAATCTTTCAAATTAAAAAAAAATTTTTTTTTAATGTTTATTTATTTTTGAGAGAGAGACAGAGTGAGCAGGGGAGGAACAGAGAAAAAGGGAGACACAGAATTGGAAGCAGGCTCCAGGCTCTGAGCTGTCAGCACAGAGCCTGACGTGAGGCTTGAACTCATGAACTGTGAGATCATGACCTGAGCTGAAGTTGGACGTTTAACCAACTGAGCCACCCAGGTGCCTCAGAATCTTTGAGATTTTGAAAGATGACACAGTACGTAACCCAAAGATAATAAGCACAGTGAGGTTAAGGTAGCACTTTAATAATTAAGCACATTATGTCTGTAGTAAAGCAAATAGTTACACTGAGTGGGATAAATTAAGACCATAAGTAAACACTTCAGATTCTGCTTTGCCACCCATTGAGTTTGCACATACAACCTCTCTCTTTTCAACTCGAATTAGACTTTGAGAGCTTTTAGATTTTGGAATTGTGGATTAGGGTTTGTGGATTCACATTTGTAAACACCATGTAAATGTTAGGTGCAAAACTGATGTCTTCCTATACTTTATGACTTTTGCTTTGCCATTATTTATAAGAATGTTAAATAGACGTTAAATCTTTGTAGTTTAAAGTGGACAAGGTAGGAAGCCACGTGTAACCATATGTATTTTTCACATATTACTATCGCATTTGGGTTTCAAGTCTACTCTTATCTTCCAGTTGTAGAAGAACAAGAAAGAGGATGAGGTGGAACATAAAAGTTCTCTGTTCCTCTTAACTCCACTTTGCCTTTCCTACTTCCTCATAGAAGATCTTTAAGTACATCTTCAAAGATTTTAAATAACTTCTGAAATGTTTTGTTGTTGTTGTTGTCACTTGTGGCTTTTGCCTTGACTTGCCTCTCTTAGTTTCACATTAAATTACGCACACAGAGAAAGCCACCCTGTGGATCTTAATCTTTTGATCTGCTTTGCTGCTGATGGATCATTTCTGGGACATCTAGTGGTGTAGAAAACCTTAAGTTTAAAGGAACTTAAGCACTGCTAAGATTTTAGTTTTCTTGTCCAAAGGGAGGAGCCTCCTGAGTTTATGTCTGTGGGGTTAGATATTTTGTGTGAACTCATGGCTGTGTTATGATTGGCCTGAAAATCTGGTACATCTTATCCTATTAAAACCTTTTGAGAATCTATTAAAGCTCTTATAGTAGGAAATAATTTGACCTTTAGATTGTCATCTTCTTTGTCTACCTAATACATGTGTTATCTGGTTGAAGCTTGACCAGAAAGAGAATGTGGAAATGTTTGAAAGAATAACAAGATAACCAGATACTGGAAGCAGAAACTGTATACTCTATAAAAGGACAAATTTAACATTTCAAGGGAAATGTTATATTTATGTCTGAAAGGAATAGACCTTGACAAAAGTAAAGACATAGGTATTTAGATATTTCAAGAGAATAACTTCTTCTAGATTAGTTTGTTGACCTATTGTCTGAACTATAAATTCTGTTTTTACCTGTAAATCAGTAATCCATATGTTCCTAAAAAGAATTATTTTCTCTAGGAAAGCAGATAATTGAGGTTTTTAGGTTTTTCTTTCTCCCTAACATTTATGATTTATTTTGTTTTTTTTTTTTTAATTTTTTTTTAATGTTTATTTTTGAGAGAGAGCGCGCAAGCAAGCAGGGAAGGGGCAGAAAGAGAGGGAGACAAAGAATCTAAAGCAGGCTCCAGGCTCTGAGCTGTCTGCACAGAGCCTGATGTGGGGCTCAAAACTCATGAACTGTGAGATCGTGACCTGAGCCGAAGTTGGACGCTTAACTGACTGAGCCACCCAGTCCCTCCTCTTCCTTCCTTCCTTCCTTCCTTCCTTCCTTCCTTCCTTCCTTCCTTCCTCCCTCCCTCCCTCCCTCCCTCCCTCCCTTCCTTCCTTCCAACATTTTTATTTACTTATGAGAGACAGAAAACAGATCATGAGCCAGGGAGAGGCAGAGAGAGGGAGATAGAATCTGAAGCAGTATCCAGGCTCTAAGCTGTGAGCACAGAGCCTGATGTGGGGCTTGAACCCACAAACTGTGAGACCATGACCTGTGCCGAAGTTGGCCGCTTAACTGACTGAGCTGCCCATGCCTCTTCAGTTTCTCTTTAAATGTATTTGTGTGAGGATTTTGTTAAAGAGGCAGTGAAATCAGTTGAAACATACCAATATGACACACTAAACATAATTTGGATAGTTCACAATTGCCAAAGACCACCTGCTTGAAGTAAACCTTGTTGTTTTTTTAAATATAAACTAATGTGTTACTGTTTCATATTACAGTAATGTGGTATATTAATTTTAAAGGTGATTTTATATTGTGTTTAGTAACTTCTAGTTTAACTTTCACTGTGGTTAATTCATGAGGTAGATTAGGTCAGTTCCTACATTTTATTTTTAGCAGTCTCCCAATATTTTCAATCTTTTACTCCTTTCACAAGTAAGAAACAAGGCCAGCAATTGATAAGGGGGAGGCATTTTTGTTTCAAACTAGCTACTCAGAAACCAAGGAGGTTAACTAAAAAAATAAGATATTTTAGATTCTTGTGTTTTCTTTTTTTTCTTATGTTTATTTTTGAGAGATAGAGAACATGCAAGCAGGGGAGGGTCAGAGAGAGAGGGAGACACAGAATGTGAATGAAGCATGCCAGGCTCTGAGCTGTCAGCACAGCCCGATGCGACTCAGGGCTTGAACTCATGGACTGCTAGATCATGACCTGAGCCGAAGTCAGATGCTCAACTGACTGAACCACCCAGGCTCCCCAGTTTCCCCAGCTTTTTCTGTTTTTTATTTAAAGATTTAGCAGAGTTAGGTTAATTTTTCAGTCCTCAGCTTAATAAACTTATGTTTAAAAAAGGGATGATATTTAGTTGTAGCCTGAGAATAACTTCCTGGGGTATGTATATACACATGCATGCAGTAGGATATTGACTGCAGCAACAAAAAACAAAATGTGGCTTAAACATAATAGACCTTTTTCTCTCACCTGAAAGTCTAGAATAGCGGTTCATGGTAGGTATGTGAGTCTGTGTTCAACAGGGACTCTATATTGTTGTTCTGCCATCGTTAACAGGTAGCTTTCATCATATGGTCTAAGATAGCTGCTCCAGTTCCCACCATCATATTGTCTCGACAACAGCAAAGAGGGAGGAAATGCTCCCATTATGTAGGCACAACTTAGAACTTGCAGGCAGCACATCACATCACTGGTCAGACCTTGGCAGTATAATCCTAGTAAGGGAGTTGGAGAAATTGTGTGCCCAGCTAAAATCTGAAATAGGAAGAATAGATATTGGAGAAAACAGGCAGTTCTTACTAAAGTGTATATTATATGCAGTGTTTAGTTAACTGTGTCATTGTTACCAATATTTACCAAAATAAGAAAAGATTCACCCACTCTACAACCATTGGGATCCATAAAGTGCAACTCTTGGATAGCCCAGAAGAATTTCCTTCCAATTGGTCACACATGGAGAGATTTCCTAATTCTTAAGAAATACATGGTGGAAAAAAACAAAAAACAAAAAAAAACCCTAAAGGTTAAAAAATAAAAGTCCTGCATCTGACTTTCATCGAGATACTTTTAGAACTTCATTGTGTCAGTATACAAAATTTTACCTGAATGGTGTTTTTTGGTTTTTTTTTTTAAATTTTTTTTTTTCAACGTTTATTTATTTTTGGGACAGAGGGAGACAGAGCATGAACGGGGGAGGGGCAGAGAGAGAGGGAGACACAGAATCGGAAACAGGCTCCAGGCTCTGAGCCATCAGCCCAGAGCCTGACGGGGGCTCGAACTCACGGACCGTGAGATCGTGACCTGGCTGAAGTCGGACGCTTAACCGACTGCGCCACCCAGGCGCCCCCTGAATGGTGTTTTTAACTTAGCAGTGTATCGTGGACAACTCTGTATCTGCAATATAGGTCTATTTCATTTAAAAAAGAATGTTATATAGCATTTATTTGAGGGAAATTTTAAACATTGCTGTTAATATAAGTGTCACATACTTCATTTGTGATTACATTTTTTTGCCAGATGATGAATTATAGACCGCTCCCTGATATAAACAGGAGATTTCAAAAGCCTCTTAGTTCATTTTGTCCTTTTGCCCAAAAGCCATAGTCTTCTGGTGTTCCTAGATTTTGTGTGAGAACACATACACATGCTGTTAGAAGTAAGTCGGTTCTGCCAAGATAAGGAAACAACTGAAATGGTTTACGATGACAGTGTCCACTGCTGAATTCAGAATGAAACATTTTAAAAAAAGGATCTATCTTCTGGCTATAGATGACCTTCGCGTAATTCTTTTCTGTTAATTAGAACGCTAGGACTTAACTAATGTGGTGTAGGTCAGTGAAACAGAAGTTAGTTAACCTGTACCTGTTTTTCGCATACTGTGTTAATGCCGTAGTATTAAGCATGTATGAAGGTCCTGCTTTGCACGGCATAACGTACAGCCTAACGTTCTTGGTGGAACACCACAAGATGGTTGCAAAGTGACGTCTTTCCAGGGTTTGGCCCCTGTGCTCTTCCTACCATTGCCATGAGGATCAACTCTCTTACTCTTTTCAGAACTAGTCTTAAAATCAGCTCCCTTTCTATTCCTTCCACCTCTTTACTACGTTGCCTCTCAAGTTCAAGTCCAGGCATCAAGGCACCTTGTCAAGTATAGAATTTGAAATGGAAGCAGCAGTGCTGAAGAAGAGGGGGTGGCTGGTAGAAATTGGTAAGAATTTGGAAAAGTATAGAGAAGAGTGGGTAGAAATAGGTGTAATTCTTGACTTCAGGAGTCAGATTTTGAAAGTTTAAGGTTCGAGTCTTGGCTCTGTCACTTTATAGTTTGTTACAAGTTACTTAAGCTTTCTGAGCCTCAGTTTCCTCATGTATAAAACTGGGACATGGGGCGCCTGGGTGGCGCAGTCGGTTAAGCGTCCGACTTCAGCCAGGTCACGATCTCTCAGTCTGTGAGTTCGAGCCCCGCGTCAGGCTCTGGGCTGATGGCTCAGAGCCTGGAGCCTGTTTCCGATTCTGTGTCTCCCTCTCTGCCCCTCCCCCGTTCATGCTCTGTCTCTCTCTGTCCCAAAAATAAATAAACGTTGAAAAAAAAAAAATTTAAAAACTGGGACAGAGAGAAGACCTAGTTTATCTGGTTGAAGTTCAGATTAAATGCATGTAATAAAATGCTTGTAATGTTTGGCAACTATTGTATACAACTCTATATACTCTTCATTTCTTCTCCATGTCTAATCAAAATTTTGTGAGACCATACTCATAAGAATAGGTTTTCTATCCATTGTTTATCTTGTCTATATCCCTCCTGTGTGTTCTCTGGAGTTGAAGTTAGGCTTAGAAACTGGGGGCTGTGGGGGGGCACCTGGTGGCTTAGTTAAGCATTGGTGAGTTTCATTCTCATTGGTGGAGCTTTGCATCCGGCTCTCCACTGACAGAGGGGGCGCCTGCTTTGGACCCTCTGTCTCCCTCTCTCTCTGCCCCTCCTCCACTTGTGCATGCGTGTTTCTGTCTCTCTCTTGCACACACACGCACGTACACACACACACAAACATTTTTAAAAAATCTCCTCAGAAATTGGGGATATGGCACATTGTATTTATATTCATTCAGCTAGTAATGCTGGAGAAGAATGACAAGTGACTTTTGCCAGGGAAAAATGGTTTCTAGAGCAGTGCTAATTCCACATTATCAGGCTTTTGAATAGTTTACCATTCTGGCATCTATTCCTTAAATTTTTTGAGCCTGATCAAGAATCAAAGAAAAGAAATAAAGAGAAAGGAAAATGCGAAAGACAAACTTTGTAGCATTTTTAAACTTGAGTTTTTAGTTAAAATAGGAAACCTCTAACGTGATATTTTCTGACTTTGTCCTTCCTGTGGGGCTAAGAATATGTTCTGATATCTTGAAGCAACTTGAATAATGTCCCCTTTCTCCCTGTGGCTCTTAGTAGGCCATCAAGTCTGTCCTCTTCACACACCACTTCCTCTCAGGAGACAGAAGCGAGCATTGTCGCCTCCACCCCACATAGGGAGAAACTGGGCCTCAGGGAGGAGCAGAATTATTCAGATGTGACGAGGAGGCCAGATTCTAGGGAGTTTATGCTTCTCTGATAGTCTCTTTAGTACTTTTCCATTGTTTTAGAAAGAACTCCTTCAGGACCAGAGTATACGGTTTTATGGGCAGAATTTGGTTTCAACAGAAAATCATGAAAAATTACAATTTACATTTAGTTACACTCTAAGTCAACTAGGATGTCCTGTTTAGAAGCAGGGCTCCAAACCTTGTTAAAGAACAGTTTATCTTGCTTTTAAACAAATGGAGGTATTACAAGAGACGCAGATGGAAAGCAGGTTGCCACATCAAAATAAATTAAGGCATGGTTTCCTTCTCCCAAATAACTTTCCTCTTAAAACAACGGGTAGGAGAATGGGTTAAAATTACAAAATTTAGATTGTTCTGTCTAGTCACTTTACAATCAGGAAGTATGAGGATTAGTCAGTGCTTTAATATTTGTTTAAAAATACACTGCTTTAAAAGCCCTGGAGGTAGAATATTCAATCCCTTGTATGGTAGTTCCTAAGAAATATTAATTAAACAGTTCAGCATGAAATG
The DNA here is from genome assembly GCF_028749965.1 of Puma concolor. Taxonomy (NCBI): domain Eukaryota; kingdom Metazoa; phylum Chordata; class Mammalia; order Carnivora; family Felidae; genus Puma; species Puma concolor. Next base: position 28,434,637 of record NC_141670.1, read on the forward strand.
AATTTATAGATGGACAACTTTGGGATTAATATTCTCTTCCAGGTATCCTTATTTTAGTCTGGTGGCAACTCTGGATGGTTACAAACTCTGTTTGCTTTTATTCCCTAACACCCAGAACTAGACTTTGAGGAGGAAGGTAGGACAGACACTGTGGGTGGCCACTGCAGGTAGGGGCTAGAGAATGAGCAGAACCCCATGCCCATACCTGTGATGTTGGCTGGGAAGTCCCAGGTGGCCAGTGAATGGTGGCTTTTGGTAGTTTCTTTCCACCCAGCTGAGATCTTCAGTCCCAGTTCCTGCCTTGGGATTTGTGGTACTTGGATTATAGAAGTCATCGCATAAAATTCTGCATAATATTTCCAGAACTGCAGTACTATGAAAAAATAACAGGAGTTATAAATGCTGGCTGGCATGGCCTTCTGTAACAACATGGGTAAGTGTAGCTATTAATTGGTCTGTCACTTATGGTTTGATTTGGTTTCTCATTGCCTGAAAGCAGTAAAAATGTTTTCTTAAACTGAGGGAAAACATTTCATTTAAAAATAGAAAAACTTTGGAGTGAAGTTATTTTTCCTTAGCCTTTTATGATACTCCCTGATGAAAGGCAGGTGTATTTCTTTAGCAAAAACCCTACTGCATATATTAAAATGAGTAGAAAAACGTCAATAAGTATGGTAACTAGCCAGCATTTTAATATTTGTTTAAAAGTAGAGTGTTTTAAAAGCCCTGGAGGTAGAATAATCACTTGCATGCCAAAAGAAATGTTGGGGTCTTGAACAGGCCCTGGGTGCCTATAACATAGCGGGTTTTTTTCATAACCTGTTCTGTAACAGAAGTAGGCAGGCCACAACACGTTTCACTGGCTTGGGCTCCTGAAGTCTTTAGATTTACACCTGCCGTCCCAGTGCCTTAAGCCTCAGGAGATTTCTTTTTCATACTTTCCTAACCTTCTATCTGATAAACTTCACTTATAAAATGATGTAGATCAGGTATTCTGCCACTGACACAGGGTCTGTACTCCTGGGGTTTTATTGATTAGGCAAGACGGAAATGTCTTTCATTATTTAGTGGGTGTTTTTGGTATAGGTTGTGTGAAGGTTGTCTGTCAAGCAAAGCAAGAATGCCTTGTGCAGGAACTAAGTTAAGATTCTGATAGATGTAGATTATTATCTCCCCCTCCCCCCAAACAGTTTTCTCTTTGGAAATAGTTCCCATTATTTCAGGCTCTCTAGAGGTGTGAATGAGGCTAGTGTCTTTTCTCAGGGAAAACTGCCATTTTACAAGAGTGTCCCAACAAGAAACAGTCTGTTGGTGGTGGATGTATATGATGAGAATGAAGAACAAGTGAGAGACTGGGGATTTCTGTGGCTTTTGGGGTCTAATTTTATTTCTGGAGATATTTAGCCCACTTGTTTTTAAATTGTTTAATATTTATTTTTATTTTGAGGGGGGGCGGGGAGAGAGAGAGAGAGAGAGAGAGAGAGAGAATGAATATGAATCCCAAGCAAGCTCTGCGCCATCAGCATAGAGCCTGACCCAGGGCTCAATCATGACCTGAGTTGAAATCAAGAGTCAGTTAACCAACTGAGCCACCCAGGTGCCCCTATTATTTTAATTTTTAAAAGTTCATTTATTTATTTATTTTTTAAAGAGACAGCCTTTATTGTAAGGAGTTTTACACTGAACAATTCAAAATGTGGTAAAGTTTTCTGGAATTTGCTGATTTGTATTTAAAAGAACTGTTGACAAAGATTCACCAGAAATCATCTGAACAAGTGAGAAAATACAGTTGATACTATTGAAACAGTAAAATAATTCCAGGACGTATGGCTTATCCAGCACAACGATACCTTAGATGCTGTCACTGATAGGAAAACTGTTTCTTCCTCTTCTAAATACACAGTAGTATAATTACCAATATTCAGTCACTTCTGTTCTTTCCTGAATGTATAAAAATTAAAATACCAATTAAAAAACTAATATATTTTCTCTTTAAATGTTTCTTACAGATACAATTTCATTATTTTCATTCAATAGTGGTGTGGTTTAAGAGATTTTTCTTTTTTTTTTTTTTTTCAACGTTTATTTATTTTTGGGACAGAGAGAGACAGAGCATGAACGGGGGAGGGGCAGAGAGAGAGGGAGACACAGAATCGGAAATAGGCTCCAGGCTCTGAGCCATCAGCCCAGAGCCCGACGCGGGGCTCGAACTCACGGACCGCGAGATCGTGACCTGGCTGAAGTCGGACGCTTAACCGACTGCGCCACCCAGGCGCCCCGAGATTTTTCATTCACAAGTCAAACAGTCCACTCAAAGGGAACTGACAGTCTATATGCTCATAGTGCAAATAAAGGCTTCAGAATGCAGCAAATGACATTTCTAAAATACAAAACAGGTAAAATCCTTAGGAGATACATGCAAAAAGCTCTACTGGGCAGCTGGCCACAGAACTAGAACATGGGACTGGTGATTCCAAGGGGACTCCAGGTGCTTCCAAACTCAACTTGAAATCTCATCTTGGGCTTTGTATTTTGCTTTTCCAGTTTCACTAATGATACAAATGTGATTCAAGTCCCTGAAGTATTCATTGTAGTCAAGGGCATATCCTACGACAAACTTGTCTGGGATTTCAAATCCAACAATGTCTGGTTTATAGCCAACACTTTTCGAGGTGTCCTCTTCACCAGCAAGCTTGCAACCTTGACCATCTTTGGATTATGCTGCTTGACCATGGAGAGCAAGGAAGGTTTGCATTGTTTTGCCAGTATCAATTATATCCTCAACAATCAAGACATTCTTTCCAGTTAACGTTGAGAGATCATCTCCACCAATTACTTTTATGTCCCCTGTTGACCGGTCATTATAGTAGCTCTTCAGTCTGATGAAATCTACAGTCATAGGAATGGATCCATCATTATTTCTGTTCCGTGCTTTGATATAATCCAGCAGGTCAGCAAAGAATTTACAGCCCCCCCTTGAGCACACAGAGGGCTACGATGTGATGGCCACCCATCTCCTTCAACATGTCTTGGGCAAGATGCTCAGTCCTGTCCATAACTAGTCCATGAGAAATAAACACCCTTCCCAAACCCTCAGCGTAATGATGAGGTATACAAAATAAATCTAGGTCATAACCTGGTTCATCATCACTAATCACGACGCTGGGGCTGTGGGTTGCCATAACAGAGCCAATGGGCACACGTGCTGAGGGCAGCCAGAGGAGGAGCAAAAAGTTCATCTTTTGAGAGAGAACTCGTGCATAGGGGAGGGGCAAAGAGAGAGCTCTGCAGGCTTTACACTATCCGCAAGGAGACTGATGCGGGGCTCAAACTCGTGAAACCTGAGATCATGACCTGAACCTAAACCAAGAGTTGTACAGTTAACCGGCTAACCCACCCAGGTGCCCCACACCCTTTTGTTTTTAAAAGTCAAATTGTTAGTTAATACTACAAATCTCTCCTGTCTTCTGGGGACTGCAGAATGCTTTGCTGGGTGCAGTGTTGATTTGGGAATGGTCATTAATCTGGAACCACTATAGAGTTGTTCCGTGTTTCTTTTTCATCATTGTTTTAGTTATAGTATTTCTAACTTTCTCAGATGTTACATCTCTGCTCAGCAACTTTCAGGAATGAAGCAGTGGTCAAAGGTTATTAGTACTAGCATATAGAACTTATAATTCCTTCTCAGTGCTTTTTCCTTCATATCACTCTACCTTACTCTTTTTAATTTTAATTTCAGTATAGTTAACATACAGTGTTACATTACTTTTATTTATTTACTTTATTTATTTTAACGTTTATTCATTATTGAGAGAGCAGAGCATGAGCATGGGAGGGGTAGAGAGAGGAGACACAGAATCTGAAGCAGGCTTCAGGCTCTGAGTTGTCAGCACAGAGCCTGATGTGGGGCTTGAACTCAAAAACCGTGAGATCTGAGCCGAGGTCAGACACAACCGACTGAGCCACCCAGGTGCCCCAAAGTGTTACATTAATTTTAGGTGTACGTTGTAGTGCTCTACCTTCCCCTTTTGTGAGTTGCCTCAACAAGGTTACATTTCTGCTAACTCACTGTAGGTTGAACTTAAGAGGAAGGTGATGATTAGAATGTATTGTACAGTCGTCAGTGCTTAGCTATGAAAAGTATGAGTGTTCCACAGAGGTCTGTTACCTCTATTCAGAGGTGGCCAAGAAACTAAGGTCCATCAAGTCCAGCCAACGGGAAAGCAGGACAGAATGACTAATTCATGTTTGATGTGCGGACATGATTGTAACTGGGCATTACCATTGACAGGCATCCAAACCATAGTAAACAAAATACTAGCTATCATGCAGAGAAGAGATAGGGAGTTGCTAGGTTAGAGTACATATTCATCACTGGCATTTTGTCCAGATACTAGATGAACAGGACTGTTGGCATCTAAATTTATTAGCTCTCCCCACCTCTACTCACAAGAATTTTCTGTTTTCCGTTAGTGCATAGAAATGATACGGTTTTTTCATTTCCTTCTGTATAGTTCCTGTAATTCTGTCATCTTTGACTTCTGTGATGATGCTGGGTAAAGATGCCAAATGGTTTTTGTACCTCCTATTTCTGCCAGTCAACAGGATGTTTATAGTATTTACTGTGGGACATACACCAGGACAAATAGCTTTTAGCATCAAACCATCATTTGTTATATCAGACTGCATGACGTTGGCTCCTGGCATTTGTTTGTATCATATGAGGGATACTTAGCTTTTTATATAGAAATTGTCCTTTTCATACTTCATAGTTATTGTTCGTTAATTAAAACTTTAAAATCTCTTCCTCTCCAAAATGTCAGTGTCTTACAACTTTTAGGGAAAATTATGAGTACTGTTCTTAACAAGTATCTCATACTGTCTTCTAATCTTTGTGACTTTTCTAGTAGTATTTCTCAGTGTGGGTTCTATGCACTGCCTATAGCAGTATACTCTAAAGCCCTTGCTAAGATTGCAGCCTCCAAGGTCTCGTTCTTTCTTAATCAGAATATCCAGGAATGAAGACCAAGGATCTTCATTTTAAGTAATCGTGTTGTCCCTGTCATCCTTAGGCACATTTAAGTTTGGGTGATCCTTCCCGTAGAAATTTTCTAGCGGGGTCTGTGGACCTGGCAGCGAGCTAGAAATGTAGAATCTCAGGCCCCACTCTAGATCTGCTGAATCAGTCTACATTTTAACAAATTTCTGTGTGACAAATTTGAATACTGACTTACCACTTCTTACAAGTAGTAAATTCTCATTAATCACTCCTTGCCTATTGGCTCGTTGATCTGCTTCTCAGATAGGTACTTAAAACACCCGCAAACTTTTAACATCTCAAATTTAGGGAGTGTCTCAGGAGAATTACTCTCAATATTTTCAATAAAGGATCATAGTAAAACTTCATTGTGTCACTAGTTTAAGCACAGCTTGAGTGATTTCCTCCTAAATAAATGCAGGAGTACCTCATAAAATATAATTGCAAATCTGTTTCTCAGACAAAAGGGTCTGATTCTTCTCTGCCTGTGTGAAATTCACTCTGGGTCTGGCTCAAAGACCTCTGCTCCAAGATCAAGCAATGCCTTCGCAACAGGCCCTATGGCATTTGGCAGTGAGAAGCTTTCAGGGGCCACAACCTCATCTCAGTTGGGAGTAAGTATAATTGAATGTCGTTTGTATGTTCTTTTAAAACTAGAAAACCTTCCTGTGGATTTGGTGATGTGTTATATTATGTTTCCCAAATATGTCTGATCAGGAAAATCATCTGTTGCTTGTTAAAAATTCAGGCTCCTAAGCCTGAATCAGAATTTCAGGAGGTAAGATCTATTTTCTGACCAACAGTCTGGGCTTTCTTGCGATCAGGCATATGTAAGAAACACTGAATTATGTGACCTATTCTCCGGAAGATTAGCTTTCTGATTATATTTTTTGGAGCTCTTAATAGCCTCCCTTTTGGTTTTCTTGAACATATAGTGCCCTGAGAGCATGAGAGAAGCAGTTCAGGATTCTGAGTTTAGTATTACTGAAAATTGGAAATGGGGATAACTAAGTACTGTATAATAGTGTCTGTCAGGGATTTAACAGTACTTGATTAGTTCTTTCATGCTTTCTATATTCCTTTGAAAATGCCTTAAAGATGGTCAGTAGTATGTCCATTCTACCTGTGGAGAGAGGAGAAATAGATCTAACTAAGGTGGTGAAGTAACAAGCATCTAGGAGTGTTTGAGGAGTGTGTGCTTGGCAAGCATCTGTGGAGGGAAAGGGGTGGGGTTAAACTTGGCATTTGCCATCTCTTATCGAAGAACCTCACGTTTAAAACTTGAATGTGCTTTAACCTCAGAGGTGAAACTTCTAAATAATTACTATTTAGAGAAATGGTGCTCCCTTTTCCTTGTAGTTAAACACTTCATGGGCCATCTTTTCTGAACTTCACAGAAGAAACCTGGTTTTTAATTTTTTTTTGTTTGTTTTGAGAGTGACAGAGACAGCGTGAGTGGGGGGGAGGGGCAGAGAGAAAGGGAGAGATTGAGAATCCCAAGCAGCATGGAGCTCGATACAGGGATCGAACTCACGAAACTGTGAGATCATGACCTGAGCTGAAACCAAGAATCAGATGCTTAACTGACTGATCCACCCAGGGATCCCAGAAACCTGGTTTTTAGAAAGAAACAAAATTGACCTCTAATTTAGGATTAGAGTCCTCCTTTTATCTTGAACATTAAGACAAAAAGGTAATACTTAAGAAACAGTCTTAGAAACCACTGAATCTGTTATTTGTGTAAAACCATGATTAAATTAAGTAATGTTAGCTAGTTTGGGATCTCAAATTCTTATATTTTATAAATCATTTTATGGTTTAAAATTTGTTTTTTAATTTTTTTTAATGTTTATTTATTTTTGACAGAAAGAGCATGAGCAGGGGAGGAGCAGAGAGAGAGAGAGGGAGACACAGAATCCAAAGCAGGCTCTAGGTTCTGAGCTCTCAGCACAGAGCCTGACGTGGGGCTCAAACTCACAGACCGCAAGATCATGACCTGAGCTTAATTCGGACGCTCAACTGACTGAGCCACCCAGGCGCCCCTCTTTTTTTTTTTTTTTAATGTTTTTATTAAAAAAATAAAATGTTTTTATTAAAAAAAGACAGAGCATGAGCCAGGGGAGGGATAGAGAGAGAGGGAGACAGAATCTGAAGCAGGCTCCAGACTCTGAGCTGTCAGCACAGAGCCCGACGCGGGGCTCCAACTCACAGACTGTGAGATCGTGACCTGAGCTGAAGTTGGATGCTTAACCAGCTGAGCCACCCAGGTGCCCCTGGTTTTAAGTTCTTAATTGTTTTTTTTTTTTTTTTTACGTTTATTTATTTTTGAGACAGAGAGAGACAGAGCATGAACGGGGGAGAGTCAGAGAGAGAGGGAGACACAGAATCTGAAACAGGCTCCAGGCTCTGAGTTGTCAGCACAGAGCCTGACGCGGGGCTCAAACTCACTACCCCAGATCATTACCTGAGCCAAAGTCCCACACTTAACCAACTGAGCCACCCAGGCGCCCCTTAATTGTTTTTAATGGATAGATAAAAAGGGAGCCTTTTCCTCTTAGAATTAAAACCTGACCTTTCTATGCAATAATTTAAATACTACCCAATTATGACTTTCTCCAGGATGAGTGTATCATTCTTAAATGTCAGATACAGGAGGAAACTTAGATCCCTAATCTAAGGAGATTTAGATCCCTAATTCAAGATTATAGTGATAGGTGAATAAGATACGGTATCTGCTCTCAAGGAATTTATGGTTTAATTGGGAAGGACTTAACTAAAGCCCGTGAAGCAGTTTGGGAACAGAATGAGACACATGACTGTGGTACAGCAGTGCAACAGGAGTTCAAAGAAGGAAGGAGAGAATTGGAGCACTTGCAAGAAACCTTCGTTGGCAAAAGAGAAGACTTGATTTGGGCTTCTAAGTCCAGAAGTAAGCTTTCTACATAAGTGAAGAATAAGTATGAAAGAAAAGGCTCTTAGCCTAGAATTAAGCAAGGTGTGGTGTTAAGATTGACCCATTAGAGCCCAGGGAAGAAAAGTGGCAGAAGAGAAGGGAATCATATTTATGGAATGTTTCTGTGGTGAGAGGAAACCGATTTTGTTAGTAGTGCTGATTGTGAAGTCAGAAAAACAATAGTTCTGTTATAGTCTTTTCTAAAATCTTGTGTGTGTGTGTATGTATATACATTTATTCTGTTTTTTAGAAATTTTTGAGCCATAAGGTGACTGCAGATAAAACCTAAAATTTTTGATGAACGGTATACTTTCCACCACAGATTAAGACATGTGGAAGAAAATAAATGATGCTTGTGCTAGCCTTAGAGGGTCATCTAAAGGTTGTGGGCCAGTTGTCCAAGCACCGCTTACAGCTGGATGGTGTCAGAGGGAGGAGGGTATGAGGTTAGGGTTCCATAGTCCTCTTGCCTGGGCTCATAGTACCTGTGATACAATTTCAGGTAACCAAAAAAAAAAAAGTATCATATGTGGCATTAACCATACTAAAAAGATTTTTTTTTAAGTCATGGGTATATTGTAGTTTGGTATATACATACATTGTCTTAGATTTCTGGTGAGGTTTTATATTCTGTTGTATTCAGAACATAGGGAAATTCTTCCATGAGGCGCCAAATAAATTACACTTTGATAAATCGCTTAGGAGAATAGCCATTTGGAAGAACAATGGAGAAGTTTTGGCAAAACAGCAGCATATCTGGGATGTTGGTTGTATCTTTATTTGGTCATATTAGAGCACAGACTCTCTGGAACTGTGATAACTGTTTTAGATGTGCATATCTGAGTCTGTATTCTGGCTAGAGCTGGGCTGGCTCAACCAGGTTCTAGGAAGATCACCGACAGGTTGAGTCATGTCCACTCTGAACAATCCTTCACATGCCCCAGGTTCTCTGACAATCTTGAGAATTTTTCCTCAGTTGGAAAGGAACAGTTTTGGAAACTGCCTTAGCTGTTTGAAATTCACAAAATGGAAAATAATGAGCTGGCTTCTGTAAAATGCACTGGTTTGTGCTCTTTACAAGTACTTTATGTCACAGGTGCATACCATGTTAAACTTGGAAAGGAATTCCAGGTTCCTGAAAGGGAGTGAAAGTGGTAGAGGTAGTGTGAATAACAGCATTTCACTCTGGAAATCCACTATTAATAATGAAATATTTGTCTTCGATGATACGCAGTTTGCGCAGTGGTCATGTTATTTATTTATTTACTTATTTAATGTTTATTTTTGAGAGAGATAGAATGCAACCAGGGGAGGGGCAGAGAGAGAGAGAGAGAGAGAGAGAGAGAGAATCTGAAACAGGCTCCAGACTCCAAGCTGTCAGCACAGAGCCTGATGGGGGGCTTGAACTCATGAGCTATGAGATAGATCATGACCTGAACTGAAGTTGGATTCTTAACCGACTGAGCCACCCAGCTGCCCCATGGTTTTTATTTAATAGCTACTAATACTGTTTATTATGGGTAACTTTTCAGAGTCTCTTCAGCTGGCTAAATGAAGTCCTCTAAGTTTTTGGATTTGAATAATTTCATTCTTTAGTGTTTACTCTACCCCATCAGCAAGAAGTGTTAACTAGATAGCAGTGGAAGGACTCTGTTTACTTATTTAACAAAGACTTGTATAATGTGTCAGGTACTTTTCTAAATGCTTTACAAATAAATAGTCACTTATTTAAACCTCTTAGCAACCTCATGAGGTAAGTTTTATTATATCTCCCATTTTATAGATGAGGAAACTGAGGCTCTGTTTAGTTTGTAAGTTGTCTAAGATTATTCAGATAATAGACATTGGAGCTGGGATTCAAATCCAGGCAATCTGGCTCTGGAGTTTGTGTGCTTAAAATACTGTGCTCTGTTAGTGCACATAGGTTTAATCATGACCATTAGGTCAGTGTTTGTGATAACTGACTGCACATCAGTAGCTCTTTAGCCCATTTATCTTGCTTTGTGCTGACAGCTCTGCTGAATTCTTGAAATGTGTGGTTTACGATGTCACTATGTTTTATTACATGAATCATAAATAAAAAATACAATTTAAATATACATAAATATCTAGTGAAATGTGTATATTTCAATGGCTTGATTGAAAGTTCTCAGTGGCAAGAACTAGGTCTTCTTGACTGATGTCCTTTGATTCTGGTAATGCCTTTACCAAAAACCCATCCTTTCACTGGGCCTGTGGAGTCGGAATGGAACCTGGAGATGGACTGTTCTACACCTTCACTTTCTCAATAAGGAAGGGGAGGGTCAGAGAGGTCAGTGTCCAAGCCCTCAACAGCTAGTTTTGAAGCAGAGATGGGAATTAAACCACCAAGTTCAATTTAGTGGTATTTTCCTTCCATTACAGTAATTGAAAAGTTTGTGCTGTGGGAGTTCAGATTACATATCTAACATTTTTAAATAGTTTAGATCCATCTGTAAAGCATGTATTACTTTTGTTAATATAGGTTATTTCTCAGCTCCTCAAACCTCACTCATCATTTCTTTGTTTCTGACATTTGTTAGGTCTTTCATTGTGCCTGACCAACACATACAGTTCTACTTAAAAATCCTGCCGAGTTTTCAGACGCCTGCATCTATTTACATAATTATACATACGCATAAGTAATATATTAACTTAATACTGACTTGATTCAAATGACCACATAAATGGTTTACAGACAGGCGGTTATCAAATTGAACAAATAGCGTCTCACTGGAAAGGTAGTTCCTGTAGTAGGCTGTGGAATTATTAGTTGTGGCCTAAATACATTGAAGGTATTCTGGATTTGGAAATTCCTGTGATTGGAAAAGCTATGATAATCTAAATTTAAAAGTGGAAGCTTACTCTTACTGGAAGAACACAGTATAAGCACTGCACTTTGCAGTGTTTGAAGAAAGTAACTAGTTTATGAATTACAGGAAGTAGCCAACTTAAAGTAGGTTGTATTCCAAATATTCGTCTTTTAGTCATGTGGTGTTTTAAATGCAACACCTACTTTAAGAGTGGCATTTTTTTATATATATATATTCTAAATGTATACATTTAGAATGTATGTGTATATATATATATATATATATATATATATATATAGTCTTGCCACTTAAAAAATCAATGAAGAAAAGACCAGTCTTCTGATAGAGCTTGGAAATGCAAAGGAATTTATAACTATAGTTTCACATCCTAGTTTTACCAGCTGATATAAATGTCTTGATTAATGTTTACTTATTTGTCAGGTTTGTCAGGCTTTTTTTTTTTTAAATGTTTATTTTTGAGAGCGAGTGCAGGCGGGGACGGGGCAGAGAGAGAGGGACAGAGGATTTGAAGCAGGCTCAGCACTGAGAGCAGTGAGCCAGATATGGGGCTCAAACTCCTGAACTGTGAGATCATGACCTGAACCAAAGTCGGACACTCAACAGACTAAGCCACCCAGGTGCCCCGTTTGTGTTAGTTTTTTTAAGTATATAGTGTAAACTTTTAGATGATTGAAAGTTCATATACTATAAGAAGTAATACAGAGAGATCCTGTGTGCCTTTTCCCTAATGATAACATCTTGTAAAACATCTTGTAGCACAATATCCCAATTAGGAAATTCACATTGATAGAATCCACTCATTTTCTTAAGATTTCCCCAGTTTTGTGTGTGTGGTGTCCTATGTAATTTTATCACATGTGCAAGTGTGTGTATCCACCACCACCGTATTTAAGATTATATAGATTAGCCCCGTTACCACAGGGAATCCTTGTCATTGCCTTCATAAAACTGTGTATTCCCCTCCACCTCTTAATCCTCCTTTGTCCTTAACTCTTGCAAACTCATTTGCTTTTCATCTCTGTAATTTCATCATTTCAAGAATGTCCTACAAAAAGAATCAGGCAGTATGTAACCTTTAGGAATTGTTTTACTTTTTACTCAGCATAATTCCCTTGAGATTTATCTATTTTTTTTGTATTAATAGTTTATTGCTTTTTATTGCTGAGTGATATTCCATGGCAGAGGTATACCCGTTTGTTTAACCATTCACCCTTCAAAGGAGATCTGGCTTATTTGTTTGGTAATTATGAATCAAAGGTTTCCAAATATTTGTGTATGGGTTTTTGTGTGAACATAAATCTTCATTTCTATCGGATAAAAAGACTCAAGAGTGCAATTGCTAGGTTGTATAGTAATTGCTTTTTTTTTTTTTTTGTAAGTTTATTTCTGAGAGAGAGTGTGCAAGTGCACTTGCAGGGGAGGAGCAGAGAGAGAGAGAGAGAGAGAGAGAGAGAGAGAGAGAATATCCCAAGGAGGCTCTCTGCTGACAGCATAGAGCCCAGCTTGGGGCTTGAACTCAAAAACTGTGAGATCATGACCTAGCTGAAATAAGAGACGCTAACTGACTGGGCCACCCAGGCACACACCGGTAATTGCATTTTTTGATAAGAAACTGCCAAACTGTTTGCTAGACTGTGATTGTACCTTTTTATATTCCTGCCAGCAGTGTATCTAAGATGTAGGGTTTTTTCACATCCTTTCCAACGTTGGTATTCTCTTTATTTTTGTATCCGATGAGAGGATTCAATCCAGGATGAATGTTAAGCAAGTGGATGATTTAATGAATTTTGGATACTAATCGAATGTATAATGTAGCTAAAATATTGTATACAATAAAAAGTAGTGATTAAACAAATCAGAAATGTTCTCAAATTGAGTAAAGTATACTTTTCATGTACCTTGAATGATGCTACTTAATTCATACTTTCAGTTTCCCGTAAAAGTAGGTAGGAAGAGGGCAGATGTTGTTATGTCCAAATTAAAGATTTTAGAGGTTGATAATTTGCCTAATATCACTTCAAAATTTGTTTTCTCCTTGATAGGAATACTTAAACCATTAACCTTGATACTTCTTAAAATCTTTAATAGAACGAAAAGAGATTTCTCCTTCCTTCTTTAACACTTGTCACATGAGGAAGTAGGAATTGAGGATGCATGACCAACCGGGGGTAGGGCGCTGGCCTGAGCGGAATTTGCTCCTGGCCTTCTAAAGAGGTAGAGAGATGGTAATAAAAGGGACTCTAAGTCACACTTTTGAGGTTCATATTGTGGAAAATACTTAAGCATGTTACTTCATTTTACTGTGCAAACTTTTTACCTTTCGCCCATTTTAAGCCTGTGTATAACAGTTGCACGATAATATTATCAGTTGCAGCCTCTCTTAGGATTGATTTGCGTTTGGAGCGTAAAAATGCATCTTCTTTTGAGTGGTGTAAGCTACTTTAATACAGATAAAATTTTCTGAGTCCTTACTGTGAACCTGGTACTGAACTTGAGACATTTCACTTCCTATTAATTTATTTAATCCTTCCAGCAAGTTTGTTAAGAAATTACCCCAGAATTTAATGGTTTAAACATTTGTTATTTCACAGTTTCTAAGGGTCAGGAATTTAGGAGAAGCTATGGTAGGTGGATCTAGCTCATGTTCTCTTGAGGATACAGTCAGGACATTGTTAGCTGGGGACTGCAGTCATAAGAAGCATTGACTGGGGCTGGAAGGTCTTCCAAGATGGCCACATCACATGGCTTTTGACCAGAGGCCTCTCAGTTCCTATCACATGCACACATTTATGTATCTAGTTTCCTGTCTAGGCGAATTCAAACTCTAAATTTTTCTCCATGTTGTCTCTTGAGTATCAGTATGACATGGCAGCTGGCTTCCCCCAGAGCAAATGATCCAAGAGGGCCTGCTTCTGTTGAAGAAGCCACAATGCCTTGTTTGACCCAGTGCTTGAAGTTAACAGACTACATGCTACATGCTAACTACATGCTATCACTTCTGCTGTATTCTGTTCATTAGAGGTGAGTCACTAAGTGAAGCCCACACTGAAGGGGAGGAGAATCCAGCTTCACCTCTTGAATGGAAGAGTACAAAAAATGCTGTGGACATATTTAAAAACTGCCACAAGTAGGTACCATTGTTGTCTCTCGTTCCCAGATGAGGAAATTTCTGAATGGACAGATGAAGGTTCATAGCTAGTGAGTTGCAGAACTGGGATTTGAATCCCAGCAGTGTGGTTCCACATAAGTGCTTATTATTTATTGTTTTAGTACATATCCTCTTTACTGTCTTGAGTGCTTATCCTGTTGAATGTGTATAAAAATCACAACTTTATTTCCTCATATTCCTCCATATCTGGATGTTCATAAATTATGTGGCTCTCTCTTATGCCTCATTCCTAGTACTGTGACTCAGTTTCACATTTACTCATTTAGTTCCTTATACAAATATTTGGCACCTACTGTTAAGTACTAGGATGCTCACCACTATCATATGGGGAAGAACATTCAGTTTGAAGGTGAACTGACCTGGCATCGAAGAATTTGAAGTATATATGGAGTCATTTCTCACAACTACACATGGGGAAACCAACTTTTTCCCACAGCTTTCTAGTTCGTTAGAACTGTGGTGCATTATGGATGGTTATTAAGAGTGCGCTGCACACTGAAGTTCACAGTGGGATCAAGTTCCTCAAATGAACTTTATCCACTTAAGGTAAAAAACAAATCTTTTACAGCCCTGGGCAGTGTTGGGACCATAGCCCCTGATTCTGAATTTTTTTTCAGGTTCTTTATGTGACTACAAAAAACTGCTTGGGATAGCTTTTTCTGTGTAGCTGGGAGAGGTGGAATGACTTTTTTCTTATTTTGTGAAGCAGATCTGTTCAGTCACCTGAACTATGCAGAAGGAGAAAGAAAGGGCTTGAGATTTGGGTAAGCTCTTCTTCTGCTTGTACTTCATTTTGTCAGTGCGTGGAAAAGGCTGTATGCGGATAGCCCAGATAATCTTTCGGACATTCAACTTCATCGTACTCTATAGGATTAAAATCCTAAGGGCAAGTGCACATTAGGGGATTAAAATGCAAACTTCAGTTTACAATACACAGCATTAATGAATATGTTTGAAAATCTTCATGTTTTAGCAATGCAGGCAGTATAATTGAATGAAGAGTAGGATTATGTGGGCTATCCAAGGTTGAAACAGAGTTAGCCATCAGAAAGTTGACTTAAAAGGGACTAAGGGAAGCCAGCATCGATAAGGAGAGGACTAGAGGTTAAGGGGGTAAAGCATCCTGATTTTATAAGGAACTTCTTATTGAACTCTAGGAACCTGACAACCATATACTATGTTGGACAGCACTCCATGAACTTCCTAATGAAGTTAAGTTCTTATATGCGCACATTTATGTATGTAGTTTCCTGGGAAACTCTAAATTCCTGACTTGTTTCTGGTACCCACCTCCCTTTGTATCTGACAGGCCTAAGGAAGTTTCTTAATAATGAGGTTAAGGGCCCACATGTACAGACACATCTGCTTATTCTTGGGTAGTTTCAAACCCTAGAAATTCTTGATTTATCTCTTATCCTTTTAGATATATAGCAGACATGAGGTATGGCCTAGGTTGGACTTTGGTCTTAAGCAGTCGTATAACCCTGGGAGATGATGAGACCATCTGATTGACTATAAATTGACATTGGGTTGGGCCAGGATATCTCCTCAGTGAACACAGTGGTGTGGTGTACCCAATGCTAACTTGCTGTCTCTGTTTCCTTTGCATATTCTGAGCCCTGCACATATGAGTTTATGGAACCATGGTGGTTCCACTTCTGTATGTGCTCCCATGAGTCTTCTTCCTTCTTTCCCTGATCTTACTGGAAACTTTCTGATCACTTTGGCAAAGGCACCCTGGTGTCCAGGGGCCCAAAGTAAGACTATAAATTTGGTTATTCTGTGGATACTGATCTTCTACAACTGAATATCACTCAGGGCAAACACTAGTGGATCCCTCAGAGCTAGGAAGACTTGCAATATGGATAATTACGTTTTAGATGATTAATCTAAAACTAAAACCTGGGAGTTTATAACAACAACATGGTAATAACCCTTCTATCCCATGGTTAATCGGTCCTTGGTGTCTGTAGCAACCTGGCCTCCTGAACCAAAGCATAACCTTCCCAGGGCTGGTAATGGAATGTGTCTTTAAGTCCAGTAGGGGGCCAGGAGAGTGGAACTTGACCACTTATCCCATCTTGAAATCGGTGCCAATAAGAAACTGGAGCTTGACCAAAGGCCGGTCAGTTTCTCTTGAGCTGCAACCAGAATAAAATTCCTGGCAGACCATTTTAATGATTGTGGTAATCCATTTTCATAGTGGCAATACATGAATGCGAAATCATAGCAGGCCAACAAAGCGGCCTTTGGAGATGAGATGACACAAAGCCATCCTCAGCAGGATTCACTGTTGGGAGTTTCTTGTTTCAGGTGATGCTTACAGAAGAAGCAAATAACTAAATCCATCAATACTTCATTTAAAGAGAGTAAAATAATCTGTATGTAAAATTTAAAAACCGGGCTCTGAACCTCTTCCCTGCCTTGTGTGTTAAAACAGCCCAGTGCTATGGGGTTTATGCTGCACAGATATGTGGAGCTCTTTAACTTTTCTGTCCCTGAAACCAAGTTTATATTACATGATCTCCCAGAAGAAAGCTGGCACTTCCTTCGGAGTTGGAGAGTGCATGATCCCTGTGTTGTTGTTTTAGTGGGAAGTAGGGTGTTGACAAACCAAGAGACCCTTTTGACTGAAGCGAGGATGGTCCTGCTCCGAGGGCCTTAATTTAGAGTCATTGATGCCTGTTTTTAGTTAGATTTTTATTTTTGGTGAAGGTACAAAGAAACACTGACTTTTGTCAGAATTGGAATGTGAAGCAAATTAAATGAATATATATACTTCTGCTGGATCAAATTTGTCCCTATGGAGCCACAGGCAGAAAAGTGAGACCAGCTAAGGACAGAAGGATAGGTTGGACCCAAGGTTCCTATTTCCAAATGAAGGAGATCTCTGTGGGCTGTGTGTATTCTCTTTTTAAGAAATGATTTATGCTTCTGAATATTTAAATGCCTACGAGTATAAATATGTAAAATTAAAGTTCTCTGTAATAATTCCACCTTCCCTGCTATTGACAGAACAGTAATTTAGAAAACATTATTTCAGTACCTTTTTTTTTTTCTTAAGCATCTACTAATAACAACACTTGAAAGAATTAAACTGGGGTTATAGACAAATTCTGGTGTTTGCCTTTTCACTTAATAGGAGCCTTTGTCAGTAGACATGGTTATCTACTCATCATTTTAAATGTGCAAGCTAGTAATTTTGAGTATTTTTTCAAAAAACCTTGTGGATTGTTCATTCATAGTGGGTTTGGGATTTATTTATACATAAGTATGTTTAAATCATTATTAAGTTGAAATGGGAGTGATTTTACTAGTAACCATATATTGATCTCTCTATGTTATTGTGTGTACAGTTCTGAATTTTTGTGATCTGTTTGTCTTTTGGTCTACGTTTTCAGTCTTTTTCGTTTTTCTCCCTTGCTTGTGATTCTTTTATCTCCTTTCCTTTTCTTTTAAACTTGTCTCTAATAATGTTAACCTTTTCTGCCTTTTTGTCATATGAGTATTTGTCATTTGATGTTGTAACCATACTGATCTAGGTTGTGCCTGGGAAATTTGGTTACCTCCTCTTGTTTACCATGTTGTCAGCCAGAGGTGTCGACATGCAAGCATTTATTGTCTCCGGTGAATATACAGTATTCTTTTGTAGATTTCTAAAGTAATCCAAGAGAGATTTATAGACTATACACTCTGTGCCTAGGATTATGCTTACTACCAAATAAGAGACTGCAAACTCTAAAACAATTTGAAAGACCTTTGAAACACACAAGTATATTTACAGATAAGAATGGGTACCCCAAAAGAAAGACTTAAACCTATAGCACCTTTGAAAGCCTCTGTTGGAGTTTGCATTTATAGGTTTAAGAATTTGGGTAGGTGGATAGAGAGCTTGCAGGGGATAGATTATCATAGATAGAAGTACCCTATGGGCTTCACTCATTAGAATGATGCAAATTCGTGACTTCCGTAGTTAATCATGAATCATTTAGAAAATGAGAACTAGCTTTTCCCAATCCTGTGAATTTGAGATGTACCTCAAGAGGTCAGCTCAGAGCAGCTAGAAGTGATCCCTAACATCTTCTTATAAACAACTAAAAAACATACACAGAAAATGCCCGTAGGCCTAGAGTCTTTGGCCGCTATGGTGTTTACCAGATAGGGCCGCTGGCTGTAAAGTGTGATTCCTGCTGTGTACTGAAATGAAGCATTTGTTGGTTTATATTTTAATGTCTAGATTACCTGCAGGATAATGTGTGTTCTTTGTTAAACATAGGATCTTTCCATTTCAAGGCCTACTTTGACCTTTCTGTCCAGGAAAACACAAACCTGACACAATGACTTTACTTACTAAATTAGAGTTTATTGAAGTCCGTCACTGAAACGTGGCTTGTCTTTCTGGTGGGAGCTGGCACTGCCACTGAAGAACACATGGTTAGTTTTATCCAAAACGTAACTAGGGCCTCTAGAGGGAATGCCAAATAAGTGAGCAAAGAAGTCTCCTTGCTCTTACTGTCCAGCACAGGAGATTTCTCCTGGCATTTCTTTCAGTTCTTTTGTGGTAAAGATGAAATCGGAGGTACATCCACAGAATCCATTAGAGTCCCTTTGGGATAGAGCTGTCAGCAGCTTCATGTCTTGCACTTCTATGAGGCATGTTGTGTCCTTGACTAAGAAATGTGTTTCCCCATGTGTCTGATAAAGTAAACATCTGTGATGCTAGAGGCATAGTGCCAGGCACATCTGTGTCCACAGGCACTTCTGGTATGTTAAGGGCTGCCTTGGACAGTGATAGACGTGCCACAGAGTTCATTTGGTATCATTCATTTGTTATTTGGGGGACCTTTTTTTCCTGACTGTTTGATCATTTATGTGTCTCAAACTTTTCTTTCACTTTTGGTTACTTTGTGAATGAATTAAGCTTTCTGTTATCATATTTATTTGCATGTTCTGTCTCCTTCACTGGTCCTAAGCTCCCTAAGCAAGAAGCATGCTTTTTACCTTTGTGATTTCCACAGACATGGTAAAGACAAATGTTTTGCTATATAATGGTTAAGATTTAAAAAAAAAAAAAAAAGCATGGGGGTGAGAAGAATGGGGGGGGGAACTAAACTTTTCTTTAAAAAAAAAAAACAACTTTTTTTTAATGTTTATTTTCTTTCCGAGGGGGGGAGAGACAGACCGCGAGTGTGGGAGGGGCAGAGAAAGAGGGAGACACAGAATCCAAAGCAGGCTCCAGGCTCTGAGCTGTCAGCACAGAGTCCGATGTGGGGCTTGAGCTCACAAACTGCGAGATCGTACCTGAGCCGAAGTCAGATGCTTAACCAACTGAGCCACCCAGGCACCCCCCCCCCCTTTTTTTTATCCCCACGATCTAGAGCCCAGTCACAAGGAAAAAGCATGAGTTAGATACTCAGGAAGAGTTTTTTCCATTCATTATCCATGATTTTTTTTTTTTAACTTCAATTTCCTAGTCTGAGGAGATCTAAAAAGGATTCAAAGCATGTAGATTCCAAGCACTGTATTTGTGAGCTTTAGTTGTACTCATAAATATATAATGTAACTATTTGAAAATTATTTCTCCTAGCCAATGTGTTTTGTCAGAGGAGAGAATCTCTCTTCAGTGAGAGAAGAGATATCTTGGCAGCTTCTTGAAACAGATTCACTAGATTATAGGAAATGTAACTTGTGTCCATGTGTAAGTAAAATACTAGACATTTTAGTTGCCTCCGGTTTGAACAGAATTACTGCTTTGAGCCTCTTGTCATCTGTGAGTGCGTGGCAAGCTTAGGGCTAATGGGAGTTCAATTTTTTTTCATGTATAACACTTTGAGATACTAAAACCAGCGTCACTTCTAATTCTGAAATGTTTACATTAAAAGTTTCCTCTGTAAACTTAAAAATTTTTATTGATGTAAATACTGACATTGTTTATAGTTTCCTAAAGAAAACAATAAAAAAAATCTAGGCAATTCTTCACAAAATAAAGTTACCTAGTACATGCATATCATAAAAAAAAGTATAAATAAGCTAATAAACATTAAAATCACTTCTTCCACCACTCAGGGCTAAACCATATAAATATACCCATTTTTGTGTATATGTCCTACAAACGCATGTTATACCTCTCAATACATGTGTGTGGGCTGTTTTACAGAATAAAATCAAACTATTTGTACTTTTTCCTTGAACATTCTTTTTCTTGGACATAATTTTTATTGCATAATATTGCATTTTGATGTAAATGAACCTTTATTTAAAAAAATTTTTTTAACGTTTTTATTCATTTTTTGAGAGACAGGGTGTGAGCGGGGGAGTTGCAGAGAGAGAGAGAGAGGGAGGGAGGGAGGGAGACATAGAATCTGAAGCAGGCTCCAGGCTCCAAGCTGTCAGCACAGAGCCTGTCACAGGGCTCGAACTCAGGAACCGGTGAGATCATGACCTGAGCCAAAGTCAGACACATACCCAACTGGGCCACCTACGTGCCCCTGAACCTTGATTTATATCAAGTAATATTTTGATAACCCCCAGATTTCTATTTTGCTGGTAAATTGTTTGACTTGTAAGTTTGTAAAGTATTTTTCTTTAGAACAATACTATAAATGGTAGTTTATTTTCTAAGTTAACTCCCTAAATTTTAATTAATATCTGTCACATAGCTAAATGGACAAATGGCACTCCAGTGTTTAAACCGTAGAATCTGCTTATTACATTATTTCCTTGGAAATTTGTAATCCAGTCGGTACCTGGCATAATGTCAGACATAATGGGTACTCAGCAAAATTTGAGTGAATGGGAGCTGGGATTCCCTCTCTTCCAGAGTGTCCTGGCTAGAGCAGCCAGGGACAGATGGTGTTTACTTACTTGGACTGTGGGAAGAACATTGTTGATGGCAGGGAGGGCATACTGGATACAGGATTCCCTCATCATCTGTGTCTTTGGCAGTTGTCAGTAATTTGGCCTTAGCTTTGGTAAAACAAAGTTCCTGGAAAAAGGAGTCTTTATCTCTGGCAAAGTTGAGGGAGACGGGAGAAGGCAAAAGGTAAATTGAATCTAATCAGCATTTGTAAAACAGTACTATCTAAGAGCAATGGAATACACATTTGTTTTTAAGTACACAGCATTTATCGTGTTATGGGCCATAAAAGAAGGAATTGAAGGGCAGTTTTTTAAAAATTAAGCCTTATACCTACCATATCATTCAGCTCTTCCACTCCTAGGTAATTAACCAAGAAGAAAGAAAACATATATCCATACAAAGACTTGTACGAATCGATGCATGTTTATCTCCAAAGCCATTTTATTTGTAAAAGCAAAAACTAGAAATAACCCAAATGTCCCATCAGTTGAATGGATAAATGAACTGTGGTGTATCCATACAACCGAATACTACTCAATAATGAAAAGGAATAGACTATTAATCAACAGTGGATGAATCTCAGAATAGTTATGCTGAAGTTAAAAAGCCAGCCAAAAAGAATACATACTTTATGGCTCCATTTGTAGAAACCATTGCACCATCCGTAATCCTAGTGACAGAAGGCACAGATCAGTGATTGCCTGGGGATGTGGATGGTAGGACAGGGTAGCAGGAAACTTAGGTGATGGATATGTTAATTATCTTGATTGTTGTGCTGGTTTCATAGGTTATAATATGTGGAAACTTATCAAATTGTAGGGGTGCCTGGGTGGCTCAGTTGGTCAAGTATCTGACTCTTGATCTTGGCTCAGGTCATGATCTCACGGCTGGTGGGACTGAGCCCTGCTTTGGGCTTTGCACTGACAGCATGGAGCCTGCTTGGGATTCTCTCTGCCCCTCCCCTGGTCATGAATGTGCACGCACACTCTCTCAATTAAGTTTTTTTTTTTTTAATGTTTATCAAATTGTAAATAAAATGTACAGTTTATTATGTAGTTGGCCCTTGATCTCTGTGGGGATTAGGAGCACCGATCGTCTGCACAGTCAAAATCCACATGTAACCTCTGTCTCCCTTATTACTTAACTCTCCTAATAGTCTACTATTGACTAGGAGTTTTACCAGTAACATAAACACATAGTTTGTATGTTATGTATTTTGTATGCTGTATTCTTACAATAAAATAAGCTGAGAAAAGTTATTAAGAAAATCATAGGGAAGAGAAAATACATTTACGGTACTAAACTGTATTGGGGGAAAAATGTGCCTGTAAGTAGACCAGTTAGTTCAAACCTGTGTTCGTGGGTCAACTGTATATCCATTATAGCACAATAAAGTTATCTAAAATATGAATGAATAAAAATAAGGCCCTCATGATTCTGAGGCTGTTTACATCATCATAGTGTTGATTACACACCTGCATGCAAATGGCATGACATTTTACTGTCTGCTGGGTCAATAAAGGGTCTTGCCTGCTTTGTGCTTCTTCACAACCAGAATCAATAGAAAGTGTTAGGGTTCTAGAAAATCTCCCAGTTTTGCACTGAGGAAAAATCTAGATTTATAGATGGTTAACAATACTGCATTGAATTTTTCTTAAGGTAGCAACATGATTTCTAATGCCGAACTTCATCAAATTGTATCAGCCTGAGTAGAGAAGAATAGAATATGTGGGGGTGGAGTCAAATTTTCTAGAAATAGAGTAGAATGGTAGTTACCAGGGGATCAAGATGGGGGAGACAAGATGTTGGCCAGAGATTACAAATTTCCAGCTAGAAGTTGTAGAAGTTATGGGTATCTAACGCTCAGCACTGTGATTATAGCTAACAATACTGTATTCCTTATACTGGAAAGTCAGAGTAGATCTTAAATGTTTTCACCACAAAAAAAGAAATGGTTGCTTATGTGACGCAGTAGTTAACGCTGTGGTGGTGATTACCAGTATATAAGTATATTGAACCATTACGTTGTACGTCTTAAACTTCCACAATGTTACATGTTCATTATATCTCATTGTGTGTGGGAAGGTGTAGAAAACTTGACTGAAGGCACACAAAACACTAAAATAAGTAGAAAGAAAACATGGCGATGATAATTCAGTGATTTCTCCTTGCCTATTCAGTGAACACCAGATTCCTGAGGCATTGACTTTTGATGCCCCCTGTGGTTTGCTCTTCAGATACCTGTTCAGTTTTGGCCCACCCTTCTCCCAGAATATACTGTGCCATCACCCTCTTCATTGCCTTGGTTATTAGTATTTTCTCTGCCTCTGAGTCTTGCCCGTTTCCTCTTACACTTTGTATCTGTGTGATAATATTCTACCTAATCATTAAGTTCCCAGTCAAATGCTAACATGTTTTTTCTGATCCTCCCAAATGAAAGTGTGTCGTCAGTGTTCTGTATTGTAGTAGAAATTAATCACATAATTTGTACCTTAGGCCTCATGGGGTATAGGTCAGTGAAGTCTTCCCTGCTGTTTTGGAACTGAGCAGATGGAGAGTTATGCATTTTGGCTACTATTTAGATGTGTTAAATAGTCAACAAACTTTTTACATTTATTAAAATTAATTGTTAATGCCGACGAGGGAGAGGCAAGGACAAACAGGAAAAACCAAAAATTGTTCCGATTTTTATTTTGGAACCATGTTTTGCAGTCATTTGATATAGAGCAGACAAGTGGTAGATTTGCTGTTCTCATGACTTCTGTTTTTCTTAAGCTCATATTTTAACTCTGTAGACCTTCTCTTCCCTTCATAGTGTTAGAACCAGGTAGTGGCTAATTGGGAAAGGAGAAATAAGTTTGTAAACTTAAATCAGCCGGAGGTAATTCACTCTGAGTAATTCCATAGAAATATTCAGGAGTTGCTTATTGGCATCTTAATGTTAGAATGTTAGTTGGGTTATGGAAAAAATACTAACTGGGTAGGACTCGTGAAGTATATGAAGGAATGTATTTTTGAGATTACAAGTGATAGCTGTTCTCTGGATTGTTCACTGTCTTGATCACTTCTGTTTATTTTCCAGGTCCGGACCCTATTTGTCAGTGGTCTCCCTCTGGATATCAAACCTCGGGAGCTCTATCTGCTTTTCAGACCATTTAAGGTACCTTTTCTCTTTGAGAAATTATAAAAAGCGACAAAAAGTATGTGTATAAGCTTCATGGGGGTTTCTGCAGGAAGAAATGATACGTTTGAGAAAGCATCTTGTAAAGTGACCTTCTTACAGGGTTGGTCAGTAAAGAAGATTTAATCACTCAGTTCCAGTGTATAGTCTTAGGAACGGCTGAAATTGCCTTTTGTCCTCCCCAACAGCTAATCTAGAAAAGTCTCTTTTACTAATGTGGACATGCATCTGACTCTTTGGCATGTAGAGCAGGCTTCGTGTCCTCCCTGTTTATCGTCTGCCAATTGGGAATATTCTTGTGAGTGCAGACTACTGAAAATACCATCAATTACTGTTATTTATATTGCCAGTGCAGTAATATAAGTCAAGCCCTATTCCTACAAGGTTTATTAGTTGGAATACTGTTGTTAATATTGTTCTTTAGATACATAAGTTAAGTGTACTTTTAAACTAAGTATTTTTAGACAAAGAACATAACCACCATTACTTTTTCTGTGAGAAGAATGTCCTAAATCTCATACAAAGTAAAACAGAATTTTAAAGAATTACTTGGTGTGCTGGGACATCACGAAATGCTTAACACAGTTGCCTGTCCATTGGGACTATCACGATAAAATCACTTTAGAGATAGTTATTTAACGTTGATAGAATTGAGAACGTAACAGGTAATTGGACCACCAAGGAGAAACCTTGAAGGCTAACCTGTGTGGAGGATAAGAGAAAGATGGGACCGGGTACGTTGTGGGCTGGAGGCCTAGGCCCTCAAGGAGAGCATGTAGAAGTTGTGATAAATTCAGGGCTTGTGTCTGAGCTGGTCAGTGAGGACATGTTAGCAGCAGTGCCTGTCCAGGAGCACATTTAGGATTAGGTGGTGGGCCATCTTGATTAATGATGAAACATCCATCCTGTTGAAGCATGACCCCAGCCACAGAGGCAAGACAGACTGAGGGACAGAATTCAGCTTCTCAGGGAGGAGAGAGTAGGATGTAACAGCTGAAAACATCTGGGTAGGAAAGGAAGAAAGAAGGTTGAAGGGGCAGCCAGCTAAAAACTAACAAAGGTAAGAATCTAGCTTACGTGCTAGGAAGGCACCATGTATTAATAGACCTGCCTCGATTCTGATAGCCATCCCCTTACTGTAACAATGATGACAGTACAGAGGGAAACAGAAGGGTTAATCATGCTTAGCTGAGAGGAAGTGGGGGAGAAAAGATGATGGTGTGAGGAGAGTGTCAGCTTCATAGGATTTCCTGAACATCTTTTGCAGGGTTGCCATTTCTACTGTCTGTCCCTTTTGTAGGATGAGGACTTTTTAATTGATTCGATCATCTAAAAGGGCAGAATACTGTTAGGTTTTTGTGTGTATAGAGAGATTTAGCCAGCAAGCTTCTTACATGAATTACCCCTATTGAAATCTCACCACACTCAATTCAGGTGGGTTGGCCTCAGTTTTTCAAATGAGGAAAGTGAAACTTGTATAACTGAATAAATTTTACTCCAGTTCACACATAACAAATGGCAGGGCTAAGATTCAAATGCAAGCAATTTGCCTCTGCCATCCATGTTCTGAACTAGTCTGTGATACTGCTTTTCTGTTTGTGACTTGGGAGCACAATATATCGCTACCTGTGGTGTTGTACTTGAGTGAAATATCCATTTGTCCTTTGCCTCTGAGGCCTCCAGAGTGTTTAAGCCTCCAAGTTTTTCAGAGACAGTGCACCTTGAAAAAGGAAGAGGCAGGACTATGAATCATGACCTCTCTGGCCAGAAGAGCTCAAGGCCTTTGAGGTAAAATGTTTACAGTAGCTAATTGGTAACATAGTTCTCTGTTGAGAAGATACGAGGAAGAATCAATCCCAACATCCTGCCCAGAAACCCCAACGCTAGAGTCAGGACCCTGGTACATTCCCAACAACCCTCTTTTAATTAAAGTCCCTGGAGGCTGACCCTAGTCTGCAAATCTGTCTTGGCACTGATATGTGTGGTGGTCAATCATGTCAAGTGGTGTTTTTTTCCCCCTTGTGTCATCCATCAGTACAAGCCACCAGCCATTGATTATTTTCAGAAATAAACACACTTTGTTATCCTTATCCTGAGGAGCCAGGAGGGGCGAAGCGAGGGAGTGAAAAGGGAGGGTTTCTATCCTCCTTGAGGATGAGCTGCAGTAAAAAGCCAACAGGGAGTTTTTGCATGTTCCAGTCGGAATACCAGCATGAAAACTGGCTGCTTCAATAAGTAAGCAAAATAACTCAACAGAATTTAGCATCACTACCTGCTAAACTTTTCCTGGCAGTTTTGAAATTTTGCATAAGTAGTTCTACCTAGTACATTCGTAATGTTTTCATGTTATTTTATAGCAAACACATGACCAAGTCATCACATACTTCCTATCTTACTGAATTTACTCCCTTCACTCTCTTAGTTCTGTAAAATGAAAAAGACCTGTTGACAGGAACCCATCTTCCTACTATTATATAATTTCATTGAAAAAAAAAAAGGATAGGAAACATAGATACGTGCATAAATTTCAGGATCTGATTTGTTTTAGGCCTTAAATGTGGAAGCATAGGTAGATGTGTGTGTGCCCGCGTGTGTAAAATTTGCTTTCTCAGAGAGGCGTTTGTAAGAAGAGTTAGATGGTCAGGAGTCAAAGGACTCATTTTTACTTGAGCAAGATGCTATTAAAATTGTTTTTTGGGGGGTGCCTGTGTGGGTCAGTCAGTTAAGCCTGCAACTCTTGATTTCTGCTCAGGTCATGATCTCATTCATGGTTTGGGAGTTTGGGCCCTGCTTTGGGCTCTGTGCCAACAGCATGGAGCCTACTTTGAAGGATTCTTTCTACTTCTCTGACTGCCCCTCCCTTGCTCGCTCACTCAAAAAAACTTTTTTTTTTTTAATTGTTTTTTTATTCTTATCTTTTTTGGTCTAAATTTGGTTCTTCTTAATTTTCAGGGCTACGAGGGTTCTCTTATAAAGCTCACATCTAAGCAGGTAAGAATTTCAAACTTACATATAAATGATCCAATTCTATAATAAATTTGAATTGACTTTCTTCAGGAATGTTACTGGGGCTGAGCATTCTCTTTTTTTAATTCTCATTAGGATTTGAGTTTTGTTGTTGACTTAAAATTAAGGGTGAGATTGGTTAGGAATTAGCACAGGAAAATGATTCATAATTCCATTGTCTCCAGCTAGGATGTCTGAGGCTGTCCCTGAGGAAAGCAAACGTAATGCCTCCAGCATGGTTATATTGGGATTGGTCTGTATATTCAAAACAAATTATCCAAACCCACTTTTATTCCCAATTCTTCCTTTAAAAAAAAAAAAAAAACACATAACAGACAAAATTTCGCAGTGTATAAATATCTGTTGACGAGGACTCATGCTGTCTTTCTTGTGTTTCAAACTGCTAAAATCAGGCATAGTCCCCAAGTCTAGAGTGGAGCACAAAAGGTGCAGAATGGAGGGTGGCAATCCATGACCCTGATAACTTCTAGAAGCTTCTTGAAGATTTTTAACTATATGCTTCCCCCGCCCCCAAAATGCTGAATACCTTAGCATGCTCACCTCTCAGAGTCACTTTTCATCTCTCAATAAGATATTCTCTGATTCATTATAAGTAAGCTGTGTTGCAAGCATCTTTCTGGACTAGAAGTCCAAAGGGATTATCACTCCTCTCTATTCAGTTGGAACAATTTGGTTTACCCAGCTAGTTAAACTTTTTTAAGGTATCCCTTGGGATTTGGCATGGAAATGCATTTTGTAAATTTGATCATGCAGTGAGAGTACAGGGCTTTTATCATTGTGTCATTATATTCCTTGCACTTACAGTGTACCAAAAGGTGATTCGGTTCTCTTTCCATTTTAAAAGATGAAGAAACTGAGGTACAGTGAATTTGATTTAGGAAAGTAGAGCCTCTTGACCCAAGTTTTCCTCTATTCTCTTGTTCACTGCTGCTCACCTTCCAACCCCTTCTAGATTTTTTTTTTTTTTTTTTTATGATTCTCTAAATCCCCAGCTGTGCCCTTGAAGAACCACTCTCACAATCCCTTTTGATTCATGTTAGAAATTTGGCTAAGCCACTGCGTCATGATTCTTTTGAACTGGCTTTCTTATTTCTTCTACCCATTGCCTGTGGTCATTTCTTTATCTTAGCTCTTCAGTGTGACATCACCTTTGACCCAGAAAAATATATATCCCCTGATTTGTTTTTTCTTCATATTTTTTTCTTTCCTCAGCCCGTAGGTTTTGTCAGTTTTGACAGTCGCTCAGAAGCAGAAGCTGCAAAGAATGCTTTGAATGTAAGTAGTGATGATGTAATCATTGGTGTTTCCTTGTGAGGTGGGGGGAGGTAATACAACCTCTTTGGACAGGAAATCACATGGATGGAATATGACTGCTCAATGTGATAGGGAGGGATTCATCAATTAGCTATCTAAAGAGATTTTTCCTGGGGTGCCTGGGTGGCTTAGTCGGTTGAGCATTGGACTTCGGCTCAGGTCATGATCTCACAGTTCATGGGTTTGAGCCCCACGTCAGGCTCTGTGCTGACAGTTCGGAGCCTGGAGAGTGCTTTGGATTCTGTGTCTCCTCTGCCCCTCCCTTGCTCACGCTCTGTCTCTCTCTCCTCTCTCAAAAGTAAACATCAAAAAATTAAAAAAAAAAAAAAAAAAAAGATTTTTCCTTGAATTGTGGTCACATGTGCAAACTATTCAACAACGCCCTGCTCTTCTCCAGCTTTTACTGTAATGTTCAAAATACCTGACAATGCCTTATTTTAATTCGGCCCAATCAGTCCCCATGGTCATGTGCAGTTTAGTTTGGCCATTGTTATATTCTCAAAGGCTAAGGCTAACCCAAGAGTAGATCAAAATCTTGGCTTTCCTCATCTCATGAGACTTACATTTTAGGTATGTGGCTTTTTTTTTTTTCTTTTCATTTTAAGGTTATAGTCTTTATTATCCTGGTTTTCCCCAAAGACATTGTGCTATAATAAATGGCTGTCAGCTGTAACTGAGTAGAGATACCTGTGTTTGGTTTGTAGGCTTCTTGTCTACATATGTTTTGAGACTTGCCAGCTTTATTTTAGCAAATATTTTCCCCCTTTAGTATGCCAGGAAACAAAACGACTTAAGAGGAACCAAGCTGAGAGAAGGTGAAAGGAAGCAGCATTTGAGTTCCGGATGCTGAGGGCTGATCCTGAGGTTAAGAGTTGTAGTGAGAATTCTGGATCCATCCTGCTTCAGGCAGTTGGCCTAACTGGCTGTGAATAAGATTGATGAAAGTGGCCAAAAGGATTTAGGGTACTTCTTAAAAGGCAAGTGGCCCCTAGACTGTTGCAGTCTGAGTGTGATGGTATAGACCTTTGTGTTGCTATGGAACCTGCAGGTGCCCCTCCCAGCTGCTCCTTTGAGCACTTGGGTGCTAAGACGGACCATACCGAGGAAGGCTGGAGGGGAGACCTGGTGTCCTGGAGACTCCGAGGGCCAAGGCAGAGGGCCTCCAGGGGGTCTGTTTAGTCATCATAATGGTGTCATTGTGACATGATCTTGAAAGGTTTTTAACCTTTGGAAAAAATGTACACACTCTCAGATGAAATGGTTTGCTTGTTGTTCTGGAACATCTTTGGAATCCAGGAGCTCTCAGGAGCTCAGGATTTTCCTGGATTTGGATAAAGTAACCTTCTGGTGAGAAAAACTGGTTCCACACCCTGTTTGTCTTCCACAGAACAAAATGTAAACCAATTATTTATTGCACACCAGTGGTACACACTAAAATGTAAAAATTGTTTTGATTTTACCATTACATGGATATAGCCAGAATTTTCTCAATATAAACAAATTTTAAGCATATCAAAACTGATTCTGTTTAGATGGTGGTGTTCTTTCATTTTTGCCACCATGTTCTTTGTTGTTGTTGTTCCTATAAAGGAAGTTAACAGCAGTTGAAGCTTGTTTACAGAATGGGTTTTCCATGGCTTTACTGTCTGAAGAACACTAGGCTTTTATATAAAGTGGACTTCTCTCATCTGACAAAGTTATCTCACGGTAACTTGGGAAGCACTCCAAGTGAAACAGTTCAACTTCCATTCTATTCTGTGGACCTAAGGGTAACTCTTAATATTTACCTGTGGATTATTGAACCTGAGCTTGCTTCTGCTCAGAGGCTGACTTATGAGTGCAGGGCATTTATTGAGCTCTTGGTTGATTTCTTTCTTGACATTTTAATTTTTATATATAAAGCATGAGAGGTCTTTGTACCTTAGAAACCATCCTGTTGTTACAGTTCTGGGAATGGAGACCTGGAAAGGATGGATGGCTCAGTCAGGAAGCATATTAAAACTACAACTAGAAGTAAGCCTTTTGCATCTTAATCCTGTCTCCTTTGTACAACATCTTGATGCTTGCTTCGTCCATGGAATGTTGCTGTGTTTTTCCTGGTGGCGGTGACAGACTATTTAATGCATATTGTCTGGGACAAATGGTCATGATAAAGTTTGGTGTTATGTGACAATGGAGCAGGATTTCTTTTCTCTACAGAGAAAATGGGCCCGTTCAGGACAATGTACTTAATCATGAAGCCGACACATTCTATGATCCCACATATTCTGTTTTCAGGGTCATCTTTTCTAATAGGTGAATTTAAAACATACGGTACTCCTAGCTTTTAGAAAATTTTCTCCTCTCATGTCATTTGTCCAGGCTTCTCTCACAAGCTTTTCCTCACATTCCTTTGGGGAAAAGTTCCACGTTGTAATGTTTTGTCTTATTCTACAATTGAAAAACTAAAGCCTCAGTCCAGTAAGTCTCTATATAGAATAGTTCACAGTGTTATGAACCACTTCTCCATGCTTCTCTTGTTGTCTTTCTCAGTCATGGTTACTGTCTGGTTATTAGTATTAATAATCAGTCTTTTCCCAAATGACTGATTTTTAAATGTGCTTTCTTCCATTTTTGGATTAAGTCATTTTGATAATTTTACGGAAAAACATGTTCACATTGAATTAAGCGGTAACATTGAACTTTTATCAGGAGGTTATTCAAATCTTCTAAAGTAAATACAGTGTATTTTGTTTTTACAGCAAAAACTCCCAACTTAAGCTAAAAATAACCCAAACCCAGACTTCCCTTCAGGTTATCTATGGTTCCATTAATCCACATGATTAGAAACCCCATCCATTCTTTAACCTGACAGCAAAATATCTGACCTATCCTTCACCCTTTATACACGTTTGTAATTTCCATACTGGCAGTTTACTGTTTTTCATGCTGATGGAAGGGGTTGCTGATAAACCAAAGTGTCTAGTAATCTTTAGGATTTGTTTATAATTTTGGAATGTAAATCAAATATGGTGAGTAATATTGAGAGTTACCCTGGTTTAGTAAAAATTTGTGCAAGTTTTAAAAAGAAACTTAGGAAATAGAGCAGGTATAAGGGTAAGGACCCTGAGCAGAGGTGAGAATAAGCCATCCTGTCTTCCTACCAACTGTGAAGACCCCAATATTGCCACTGTTGCCTCGCTGAAATCTTGTTTTAATAAATAAGAGTGATTTGTAGTTAACACTTCAGATCGACAGGCTTGTTGTGGTCCTTGCTTGTATAAGTTTCCATAACAGGCATTGTCTTACTCTGGTGTTTGGGAATCACTCATCTAAAGTACAGTTGACCCTTGAACATCACACGGATCAGGGGCTGACCACCCCTTCAGTAAAAAACAAAAACACATAAATAACTTTTGACTCCCTCAAAACTTAATATTCTACTGTTGATCAGAAGCTTTATTGATAATATAGTCAATTAACACATATTGTATATGTATTGTATATTGTATTATATGTATTGTATATTGTATTTTTACAATAAAGTAAACTAGAGAAAAGAAATGTTAGGAAAATACATTTACAGTACTGTATTTATTAAAAAAAAGATTTTTTTTTTCCATGTAAGTAGGCCCACAGAGTTCAAACCCATGTTGTTCAAGGGTCAGCCATACCTTGACAGGTTGTGTGTGAACCTCTGGAGTATATGTCCCATTTTGTTTGAAATACCTCTTCCCCTGGGGCGCCTGGATGGCGCAGTCGGTTAAGTGTCCGACTTCAGCCAGGTCACGATCTCGCGGTCTGTGAGTTCGAGCCCCGCGTCGGGCTCTGGGCTGATGGCTCGGAGCCTGGAGCCTGTTTCCGATTCTGTGTCTCCCTCTCTCTCTCTGCCCCTCCCCCGTTCATGCTCTGTCTCTCTCTGTCCCAAAAATAAATAAACGTTGAAAAAAAAAAATGTTGAAATAACTCTTCCCCTAATTTTATATAGTTGTTACTGGGCTAGGTTTTATTATAGACTCTATTGTAAATTATTATATCAGAATTAGAGAAGTCAGATGCAATCAAACTGTACATCACTACAATTTGCCTTCACAACTAAACATTGCCTAGATAAACACGATAATACACGATAATTGGCTTTCTCTCAGTTATACTAGTTGATGTAAAATATCTCTAATTATCATTGTACCCCCCAAGTCTATTGGATTCTTCTTAAGTTTATTGAGATATAACTCACATAGCATACAACCCATTTAAAGTGTACAGTTCAGCGAGGCACCTGGGTGGCTCAGTGGGTCAAGCATCTGACTTAGACTCCGGCCATCATCTCGCAGTTCTGAGTTGAAGCCCTGCATTGGGCTCTCTGCTGTCAGCTCAGAGCCCGTTTCAGATCCTCTGTCTCCCTCCCGTTTGCGCTTTTCCTCAAAAATAATTAACTATTAAAAACACGCTTAAAAATTGTGCAAGTCAATGAGTTTTGATGTCATTCTTAAAATTATACTTAAAATTTTGCCATCTTAGTGATTTTTTAAGTGCACAATTCAGTGGCGTATAATTACATTCACCGTGTTGTGCAGCTATCACCGATGTCTCTTCGCAAAACTTTTTCATCATCCCAAACTGTGTAACTGTTAATCAGCACTTCCCAATTTTTCCTTCTAGCCACTGGTTAACCTCTAGTTTATTTTCGGTCTCTAGCCTATTCTGGATATTTGTCCTTTTTGTGTTTGGCTTCTTTCACTTAGTGTAATGTTTTCAAAATTCATCCATGTTGTAGCCTATGTCAGAGCATCGTTCCTTTTTTGGCTGATATATTATTGTTATATGGGTCTACCATCTTTTATTTATCCATTCATCTGTCGATGTATGCTTAGGTTATTTCCACCCTTTTGCTCTTGTGAATAATGAACGCTTCAGTGAACATTGGCGTACAAGTATCTGTTTGAGTCTCTCTTTTCAGTTATATTAGCTATATACCTAGGAGTAAAATTGCTGACTCATATGGTAATTTTATCTTCCACTTTTTGAGGAACTTCCAAACCTTTCCATAGTAGCTGCACCATTTGAAATTCCCCCCAGTAACGTATATGGGATTCCAATTTCTCCATATCTTCCCCAATACTTGTTTTTTAAATTAGGATCATCCTAGTAGGTATGAAGTGGTGATTGGGTTATTGATAAATACTTTTTGACTGATTTCAATAGATTTGGGTTCTTTTGGAATCCTACCTGACAGAAAATGTTTCTTTTAACAGGGATTAGTAACATTGCTGTGATGTCAATTCTAATCAATAGAACTGTGTTACCATTAAATAGCTTAGTTTACCTGTTAATAAAAGAAGGGTAGGAAAAAAACCCAACCTTTACATGATTCAACCTTAATAAGTTAAGACTTAGGATTTGTGCTCTTTTATGTACAGTATGCAAGACAAAAAGGAATGGTATTTTCTCAAGGTCTAAAAAGACTTTGGAATAGAAATTAAAAAGCAGTTTGGTTTTGAAGAGGAAAAGTGCAGTCATGCAGACTTACAGTGCAAAGAAGCCTTAATAAAGAGAAAATGAAGAGAAATTGAGGGTATGTAGTATTAAATTCTTAATGATTGAGGAAATTTATCAGTTCAGTAGCGGGTATGGTAAAAAGAATTTTTAGGAAAATCTTTAATTTCTAAGAAAGCATGTTGAAAAGGTACTTGATACTGTCACATGTTGAGAAAACAGCCCATCTAATCCAGGGAAACTTCTGCTTTTCCATCCACATAAATTCCCGGCATTGAAGTAAACACTATGGTTATTTATATCACCGTGATTCCAGCCTTGTACACAATTTAATTTTGTTGAATAGCTTTAGCTCTCCAACTATCGAATTACCAAACAGTATGGCATTAATGAATCCATTAGTTCTATACCAGACTCCTCCTCATACACAGGGATATTATTCACTTCCAAAAGTGTTAAAAGGAAATCGAGCCAAAACACTTGCAGATGTTCTAAATGTGAACCTCTACTAGGAGTATACTTTCTTAGTGAAAAGATGTGGCCATAAAGTGCTGGTACAGACTCTGAGTACTGAGGGACACCAGGGCAGTCAAGATAGGCACTGGTCGCACAAAGATATTTTGGCTCTGGTTTGACAGAAGTCTGGACAACAGTCTCTGTTTCCTGTATCACAGGTTTTCCTGATAGGTTGTGCAAGTTAGGACTTTTGATCTTAATATTTGTACAGCTTGTGAGTTAGGTGAATTATTTCCACTAAACAAAAGTTTTCACAAACACAAGCATCCAGATGGTGTATTTCAGCTCCCCCTCACCAAGCACTATGTCAATATGTTTCTTATCAGTTTTAAAATTTTCTCCCTAAATTTCTCTTTGCCTATTGCTCAATATGGTTGAAGAGGCCCAATTAGTGTGATCCCAGCTGGGACTTTTGGATGGGAAATATGCAAGGCTGCCAGATGAGATCATGAGTCCGATCTAATGTTTATCTGTTAAATCTGTTTATAACTGCTTACTCTTGACTTGCAAAGTTCTAAGGCAGCCATTTGACGTCACTGGGTTCGGGACTATGTCTGTGCCGGTCAGTATAGAGTTGCTATGATGCAGGGTTATTGGACTCTTGTCTTTTTTCTCAACCCCGTGCACTTTGGGACTTGACAAACACTCAATCCAGCTAGCCCCATCAAAAAAATTTGAGATAGGTTCTCCACGAAAGTTACATCACCAAAAGTGACTCATAACCCAAATACAATGTAAAAAAGTAAAAATAGTAAATGATTGTTTAATAACTTCTAGAATCTGTCAGATTATTTTTCTGTGCTTTTCTCAACAGTGGTCCTGCATTTTTGGGTTGTTATAAAACCTTAGGATGGTACAGCACATAATTTAAAAATTGTTCTGAAAAACAACTAATGAAGATGAATGCAAGGAATTTGTTAAATTTCTAATTAGAGTCTTTGCCTGAAGAAAAGTAGGTTATTTAAATCTATTAAGCATTCACATAAGAAACTGGACAATACAATGCTACTAAAAGAAATCCTAAGAAATGTAGGGCCACCTGGGTGGCTCAGTCAGTTAAGCAGTCGACTTTGGCTCAGGTCATGATCTCACGGTTCGTGGGTTCAAGCCCCACCTCCGGGCTCCGGGCTCCGGGCTCACAGCTCGGAGCATGGAGCCTGCTTCAGATTCTGTGTCTCCCTTTCTCTCTGCCCCCTCCCCTGCTCTTTAAAAAATGTTTTTTAAAAAATGCTAAGAAATGTTAACATCATCCCCAAAGGAAACAAGCAGGAAGAGCCACTGATTCTCACACATAAACTGATTTATATTCCAATGATAAGTATGTGTGGAAATCTCAAGTTCATCAGCTGTCCCATGGCTATGTGAAACAGCCCTCAGACTTTGCATTGCAGCCTTTTTTTGAGGACCTAACTTGTTTAAACTTAAACTCCCTTTTAAATAGCTATTTCGTATTGACCTATCTCCATGGTTCTTCAGGTGATTCAGAAATGTTGAGAATCTATTTGCCTCTTTTGTAAATGTAAGTAGAAAATAAAGTTAGTGTTTATGGAACACGAAGTGCAAAGAATGAGTTATTTGCTAGGACTCTTGCTAAGAAGCTGGGCCAGTTTTAGAGTGAAAGCTCTCTAGGCCATTCACATTGCTGATTTTTCTGCAGTGCAGCACATTTTGGCCCCTGAAATCACTCTTTATTGTAAAATCACTTTTTATTTTTTAGTGAATGATCATACCATCCTAATGACTTAGGAGTTACAGAGCTTCCACACTGGCTTAATGTTTCTGAAATTCTGCACAGATTTTAACTTTTGGCCCACGAAGCTTTTGTCTTACTGTATAACTGGAATGCTTCAGAACATTTTAAAGACTTGGGGAGTAGGGATGGGACTTGACCCCCCCCCCCCCACCTTAAAGTGGAATAGAGTGTTTTGACAAGACATTTGTCAATGGCTATATTCTTATTTCCTCACAAGTACATACATTATGAGTTATTTTCTTTCTTTATAATTAGTGTAACCTTTTCATGCCATTTTAATGGGTATTTAATAATTATTACATAGGAACATTAAAAACTTTAAAATTACAGAACCATAATAGTCAAGGACTTTTATGTACATAAAAATAAAGGGGAGGAGAAATAGAGTAAATGCTTCTGGAATATGAAGATAGATAGCTATATAACCTGCATTGTAAATATGGGATTAGGAGGAATAAGAAATAGTTCTAATGAACGTGATTATACGGACTAATCTACAATCTTAAAAATAATACTGTCTCAAAATGCTAATATTTATACAAAAATAAACCATGAAAGATACTTTTAGGACTAAAATCTCTAAAAATGTAGTAAATTTCAATAGAGAATTATTGAAAAATTAAGTGGTACCTAGAGTTACCTGGACATTGAATAGCAGGATCTAAGTTTTTGTTTTCTAGCCGTTGTGGGGCAAGTTAATTTTAAAGATTAATGTTTTAAAATTTTAAATTAAAAGATCTAAATAATTCCCCTAAAGAATGCAGTTGTGTAGAAAATTTCTAGTGTAAACTAGTAACCATTGGTTCTCTTGTATTTGAATCATTTTTAATCCATTTTGTCCTTTATTTGCCTTACGTAAACCATGGCTCAAAAGTAAATGGATGAATAAATACACAGGACTTAAAGAATAAATTTGGAAACATATTATGGGAAATGAAAATAAGTTTAAATGGAAAGGAATTCATGTTCTCAAGCAGGGTAGTTTATAATAAAGGAGCAAAAACAGGCAGAGTATAATATAAAGTGTTACTGTACTTTCAAAACCATGAATAAAAATCAGAATTCACACAATATTACAGTATAATTTTTCATAGAATTTTAATATTCATATAGAAGGCCAATGTAATTGTGCAAATGAAGATTGAACAGAAGGCAGAAGAAACTGTTGAGGGTTACAGGTCCTGGCTACACCTCAATGAAAAAAAGCAAACAACAAGGTTATGAAAGAATCAGGCTGTTTACACATCTTAGAATGCTAAATAAATGAAAACACTAATGGAGGAAACCTTTTTAGGTTTAGAAAGGTCCTACCTAACTAGTAGGAAGATGTTGACTTTTCCAGCACTTTACCATGTCATCTTGGTTTATCTGTAGGGGTGTTCACCAAAATACTAAAAACCTACTGTGTATTTGGTAGGGTAGTTCTGTGTATTTCTGCAGAACATTAAGTGTTACTGTGTTGGTACCTGTGAAAAGGTGCCTAAATCTCTAAATTGAGACTGAGAGAGGAGAACAGAAAGTTGCTTCTTGGTAACCAGTTATCATGTCTGAGAGACTTTCTAGTCAAAGGCAGTGTAATAAAAGTGTCAGTCAAGCTGACCTGGTTCAAATCCAGATTCTGCCACTTACTGATTCAAGACCCTCCTCTGGACCGCAGTTTTCCTCCCATTAATATTCTGTTGATAGTACTTATCTCAAAGGGCATAGGGATCAAAGTAAATGCGATAGATAATTTTAAAGCCACTCGCACTCAATAATAGTAAGAATTCTGGTAATTAATGGGGATGATGATCTTCACAAAGGACTGGTTTTTATTCCTTAAGCCCCCTTTGCTACAGTCTGATTTTAAAATAATGTCTGTAGAATCCCAAATTCCACTAGGTTCAGAGTAGTTCTGAAGACTTATTTGTATTATAATTAACAGTAAATTGATCATCAGTCCTTTCTTGGAGCTTTTTTGGGAAACAGAGTTGCAATATGGTCCTTAATATTCTCAAGCCTTCAAAATATTGCAGGCCCAACAAACGCCCCCCCCTCCTTTTGTCCATTTCAGGTTCCAGTTGAATCTGTTTAAAGCCAAAGACCCCACATCCATTCCATATAAATTCTTTATTTAGCAGCCAGTGAGATTCCTTAGTTAATTGTCACACAAGCCTTTTTGCAGAGAGTTTAGCCTCAGCCTTGTTAGATCACCAGTAAATAAATGGCCTGAGGTAGTGCGTTAGAACAGTGGCAGAGCACTGATTTAAGTTGCTCAGAGGTGAGATCAGTTTTGACCTATTTTAGTTCTGTTCTCAGTGTAGCGCAGGAAGTACTTTGCAATCAACTTCTGAAGTTTGGACTTGTTTACATTCTTTCTTACTAACTTGTGCCTAAGCCCCAAACTCTTGGTTGGAAAGAGAGCTTGCAAGGTCTGTGCTAGATAGTTTTTTCAAAAACCAGTTTAAGGAGCAAATGCTCCTCTCTTTTCTTATTTCTATATTTTTACTGTATTCATCAGAGAACAGATTTTTTTTCCCACCCATGAATTGATTTATCTGTAGTGGTTTTTTTTTTTTTTTAACTTTTTTTAATGTTTATTTTTGAGAGAGACAGTGGGGAGGGTCAGAGAGAGAGGGAGACCCCGAATCTGAAGCAGGCTCCAGGCCCGACGTGGGACTCGAACTCACGGACTGTGAGATCATGACCTGAGCCAAAGTTGGATGCTTCCCCAACTGAGCCACCCAGGTGCCTCTGTAGTGGTATTAATATGTGACTTTGAGAACCAAATAATTTATTAGTATAGATGGCACTCATTTTTGCCCCCAGTAAAGTTGATTTCCAAAAATGTTTACTTTTAAATGTAATACAGCCTTCCTAAAGAATTGCCGTTATCCTGTTATGCAGCTTAAAAATCAGTAACACCTGTGTACACGTTTTCTACTTCCTATTGGTATTTAGTTTTAAGATGACCTAAACTTGGTTGTGCATAGGTTATGCATACATCATGTAGGAGATGCCCCTGGATCTTGTTGACGGGAGGAGTGTTCATTGATGAAAAACTGGAAAGTAGGAACAAGGCTATAGAAATATACTTGGAGGCCTGTTGTGGGCTGTTGTGTCTGATCTTTAAATGGAAGTCTTTCCAAAATGGTTTTGGAAAGTTGAGGCAATGGTCTTTTCAGTTGTAGAGTTTGTTTATATATCGGCACTTGTTTCTCCTCTCCTCCCTCCATCTCTTTTGTTTCTTCTGCATCAGCCACTAATAAAGGTTCAAAGTAAACTTTGCAGAATGATCCTTAAAGAAGATACAGAATGTTAAGCTGGCTCTTCAAATGATCCAACAAGCACTTCAGGTCAACCTAAAAGAAGAGTGTGTTAAATGTATTTTCTTAGTCTGCCTACCTTACAAGTAGGACTTATTCTTCATATGCTTTTGTATATAGACGAAGAATACTTGGTTTTTAGAACTCTAAGATTCATTGTATTGCACAGTGTTAATCATCTAAGAGTTCATAAGGTATTTTGATACAAACCCACACACATCTATTGTCTCATTTTGCCTGGCATGTGCCTAATATGTGTTAGAGAAGCAGGGTGGTCTCCTTCTTTTCAATGATTAGAAGATTAGTTTGTAATTAGTATGATTGCCTTTTCCTAAACTGACCTGGTTTAGGAATACAAACTAGGGCTAAGAATAGGGTTGTGATTTCTTTTATTGGCTTTATTATTTAGGTTTTTTCCTCCATGCCAAACTCACTGATTGAAGCCTATGATCTGGACTTTACAGAAACCATATTACCTAGAAATCCTGTACACTGACGCACATTATGTTTTATGACTCAGAAGTTTTTGTTATGATAGCCATAAGGCTCTGGACAAGTACTTGTGGGAAGTGCTTGTGGGACGGACTTGGTTGAGGCAGAACGTCTTTATTTCCCAAATGAGTGAAGTTAACCATTAAAAATCTGAGGAGTGGAGCAACAAATATCAGACTGGATTGTAACAGGCCAACGTGAAGCAGATGTGGACCATCACAAGTTTGTTTTGATATTCTTTCAAGATACTGTCAGGGTCAAACCCTTAACTAGATGAAGATACTACCTAGGATCTGCTTCCTTTCAAGCTTTCACTGGTAGTGTCATTTGTTGAGTGGCTTCGTTCAGCAGGTAGTGGGAGTAAAAGGTGGTCCTGTAGCTGCTGCCTTTCCCCCTGCAAAGGGAGGAGAGGGGATGGTTTACCGGTGTAGTCATCCCGATGATGAGAACTTGGGGCGGTGGTATTGGGACTATACGGTGACGGGGACGGCTAGCAGCACCAGCCGCATCTGGTGTTTGTGTGTGAAGGGTTCTAAAAAG
Organism: Puma concolor; assembly: GCF_028749965.1. Taxonomy (NCBI): domain Eukaryota; kingdom Metazoa; phylum Chordata; class Mammalia; order Carnivora; family Felidae; genus Puma; species Puma concolor. Next base: position 28,475,111 of record NC_141670.1, read on the forward strand.
TGCCTTTTTCTCTACCAGAGCAGTTGACCTCTGTTTACCTTCAAAGTCCTCAGAGTGAAAATATTAATGTCAGGATTCCTGAAGGAAAGGATACCTTCTGCACTCTGGCCTATGTTTCTTTCCACATAACATTGTCTATTTCAAAGCGTCACTGTAAAATACTGCTTTAGTGGGTAACTGTGCTTGAAGTGGAGATCTCCCCTTCCTAACATTGTCAGGGCCCAGGTCTTTCGATCATCCTTTTTAGGACAGTTTGAGAACATAGTGGCAAAAGTTCAAACAATCATGCCCTCTCAACCCTTTGGAAAATAAACTCTGTTTGACTCTGATTCTGTTGACATATTTAAGATGGAGTTTATAGCTTCTTCAAAGACCCTGTCATGACTTTACAGTCATCCTATACAAAGCAGATTCTCCTAGGGCATGGTTATGTACACAGGGGGTGGCTGGCTAACAAAAAGTGTGCATTAGTGGAAAAGAAATAAATTTAGCTGGGGTGGATGGTCCGAATGGAGTCCCAGATACCTCTGAAGTACTTCTACCTGCTTCTCCCAGAAAGTAGATCCAGTCTCTGCAGTTAGCAGTCAGTCTCCCAAAAGGTACTCACATTATGTGGACTAACAGAAATGGGCAAGAGGAAGAGGACAGGCATCAGCTCCTGGGGGGGCGGGGGGGGGGGGGGAAGGGTGGTTGGGGGAAATGAAACCAGGTGGAATAAAAGAATAATTCAAAATTACATAGTACTAGCTTGGACAAGAGCTCAGATAATCCTGTTTTGTCCAGTCTTGAGAATCCCACAGTTGTGTATGCATCTCCTCTTTTAAGAGTGGGGGAAGCACCTTTCCAGAAATAACAAAGGAGAAGAAATCCTTATCAGTCCATAGTGGTAGCTCCTTAGCTGGTGAGCACTGGGCCACAGGAGTGTTTATCATATGCTAAACCTTAACCATTGACACAACTTTTTTCTTTTTTTCTCTTTTAAATGTTTATTTTTGAGAGAGAGCGAGAGAGAGAGAGCGAGCAGAGACAGAATCTGAAGCAGGCTCCAGGCTGTTAACACAGAGCCCAATGCAGGGCTTGAATTCACAAACCTGAGATCGTGACCTGAACCAAAGTCAGATGCTTAACTGACGGACCCACCCAGGCACGCCAACACAACTATTTTCTTAAAAGCAACTCTATGAGATGAGGACAGTTTTCATTTCCAGTTGTGATAGCTGAGGAAACTGAGGTACAGAAAGGTTCAGCAACATAACCAAGATCAGCAATGGAGGTAGATTTGAATGCAGGCTGACTCCAAAGCACACTCCTAATTGTAGCAATTTAAGCCTCTTACTTGGGAGGAGATTCGACCCCAAATTGGTTATGACCTTCATTTGGGGTGCTCTTTTGTATTTGTCACTGTAACTATATTCTGGGAACCTTTTTTTTTTTCCTTGCCTTCCTTCACCAGTAAAGGGAAGGGGGCCCACCAGGACCATCTTCTCCTAGTTCTTAACTAGTCCTGGATTTGAGGGAATAGAAACAAGGTTTTCCTCCTTTTGTTGTTGGGGCATGTCCATCCTTTACTTTGTGCATTTTGCCATAGGAGTCTGGCTTAGTGAAAGAGTGTGAGTTTGCATGCTGCACTTTATTGAAATGAATAAAAATGATGCCAGCAATAAAACCTGTATTCTAGAAGTGGCCTAGTCAACTAGGAAATACTATTAAAATCCTTTTATTCCAGACCCAGGATGCCTACTGAAGGATGATACTGGGTTTCTCTCCTGTGGCCAGGCTGACTGATTCTGTTAGAACACCGAGAACTGAGCTTGCCACATGTTATCTGGGGAGAAATTACATAGGCTAAAAATCAAGGATAAACCTCTAGAGACATTCCAGACTGGGTGTGGACACGTATTCCTTTGTCACTAAGACTTTCAAAACAGGTTAGTGTCATTGTGTTTTATGGAACATCTGGTTTAGAAACAAAATTATACAAAAAAAAAATTTTTTTCCCAAGACGTTAAAAACAAGGATAAATGGCCTCTAAAAACCTCATATTCACTTGGAAGACTGTTCTAGTAGGCATGGAGCAAGGAATTGTCTGTACCTGGATGCATAGCTCAGCTTCAACCCAAGGGCTACATATACCTACAGAGAGCCCTGGGAGAGGGGTCGCTTTCTTCAGGTATGATCCAGATATATTGCCAATGGAGAGGGACCCCTTCTTTTCAAAAGAGTGTTTAGGCAAGGAGGACAGTGAGTAATAAGTCAGTGTATTCTAAGGTAAATCCACAGCAAGGATTTTGAGGTAGTTGGATTAAGAAAAAGAACAAGGCATAATTGCTCAGTTTCTCAATAGGCAGTGACCCAGCAGCATGGGCTGTTGTGTTAACAGTCCTGATGTTTCTGCAAGCAATGCCCTATTTAGGGAAAGTATGAAATATGGTTCACGTGTGATAGATTTTTCTCCTCACTTGTTCATTCCTTGTGGGATCCCACATCTACCTAAATTTCAACACAGTGGAAACTGAACAACAACCTCCATTATTTTCAGAAAATAATGCAGTCTTTGTAAGATAAAGAACTTCACAGAACTGTAATGTACACGTGTACACAATCATGGGAATCAGAAAATTGAATTCTGGATTCTCCCAGTCAGCTATGAATTTAGGTGGATTACATGACCTTTCTGGATCTTAATTTCTTCATCTGTGTTGGGGAAGATACTGGCATTTTGGGTGAGACTACATTTATATTGTATCAGACTGCCCTTGTAGTAGAATTCTAACATCCTTGCCTCCTTCCCACTGAATTCCAGTATGGTCTTAAGTCTCGTAACAGCCCCCAAACACTCTCACACGTTACCAAGTCTCCCTAAAGAGTTGAGGAGTGGGTGGGGGACAGGGGCAGTGAGGAGCATTACCCATGATTGAAAACTACTAGATTAGGTGGTCCCAAAAATTAAGTCATAAAATTCTATGAATTTCATGCTTTATGTAGATAGCTCTCCACTAAGCATCAGAGAACCTGACCCAGACCTCTTCTAGCAACCTGCTTCCTGTGATCTTTACTCAGACAGTTGTGGTCTTTTTACATTTTATAAATGGTAATTACATTTTATAAATGGTAAAAAAAAAAAAAAAAAAAAAAAAAAAAAAAAAAAAAAAAAAATTTCGTAGTTTTCAGAAATGATACGTTGGAAGAAATTTTTGAAATTGTGACATTCATTTTCCCCCCACACTCCTATTTCCTTTTTTCCAGTTATCTTTTCTATTTATATTTATTACATGCAACTCTTGAACTTCCCTCCCCTCCACACTTTTTTTCTGAGCTTCGTCCCCAGAACAGATTACCTAGATAGATGAATGTTTCTTTTTGGCTTATCTTAAGTCATTTTAAGGCTCCAGCTGAATGTATTGTTTTCAGACTCCTAGGGAAACTTTTGCATGTCCCTTGCCTCGAGTCTGTTTCTAATCTGAGTATTTTATGCTGCTTGTAGAAGAGAAAACTGACAACACTCAGAAAACTGTAAATATATTTTGGTCCCCTCAGACTTCAGAATATCTTTAAAGTATGTATTTACCTCCTCCTATCTGGCAGGAACGACCTGTCAATTTTTAGAAAACAGTTTGTATTTCTAACTTTTGTTTTTAACTTCTAAAAGGTAAAAGTTAATTCTTTCAACTCTTTTTTTTTTTTTTTTATGTTGAAAGATTTGTGGTCCTCAGATTATTTCCTGTAGCCAAATGCTCTTTGAAAATAGGAGGCTTTTATTCTTAGCCCTCTTTATAAAATGTTTTAAAATGTAACAGCATGGATAAATGCAGTGAGATACCACTTCACATCTATTAGGATGCCTAAAATAAAAAGGCAATAACCAGTGTAGAGGAAGGTGTGAGAAAGTTGGGACACTCCATCATTGGTCATGGGGTTGAAATGGTATAGCTACTTCGAAAAACAGCTCCACAGTTCTCCAAAAAATGTTAACATAGAGTTACCACATGATTCAGCAATTCTATGCTTGAAGAATTGTATCCACACAAAAACTTATACACAAGTGTTTATAGCAGCCAAAAAAGTGGAAACAACCCAGTGTGCATCAACCGATAAAAGGATAAAGAAAATACAGTTTATTCGTACGATAGATTATTATGAAACAGTAAAAATGAAGTTCTCCATGTGGTATAATATACCTCATGTGGCATAATATGGATGAACTTTGGAAAACGTTATTCTGTGTGAAAGAAGCCAGTCCCAAAGGACCATGTATTGTGTGGTTCCATTTATATGAAATACTCCGAATGTAGGCACATTCAGATACTGAAAGTAGATTCCTGGTTGGAGGGTTGAGGGGAGAGAGGAATGAGTGACTGATGATGGATGCAGAGTTTCTTTTGGGGGCTATGAAAATGTACTAAGCTCTGTAGTGATGATGGTTGTCCAAGTCTGTGACTATATGAAAACCCATTGAATTGTACCCAAGAGGGTGAATTTAGGGTTGTAAATTATATTTCATAAAGCTATTAAGAATAGCATATGATATTCTAATAAGTTTCAGAATAGCATTTAATTTTTAGTTAAATTAACATTAAATAGAAACCGAAGTCATAAATAAAATAGATTCCAATATTGGGTTATTTAGAAAGAAAGGACTCGAATACATTTTGTGGTGGGATGAAAAATCATTCTAATGTAGTATAATTACATTAGCCACTTGTCCATCTCTTGGCCATATCTTTCCCCACATACCATGATGACTGGAAATCTTTGGAGTACAACGTTTAGGTAATAAGAATCATTCTCTCATTTATTTATCAGCTTGTCCTACTTATTAGCTTCTTTATCAGCTTGTTCTTGTAGCAGTGGAAACTGGTTTTGGAGCACTAAAGTTTGGAAGAAGCCAAAAGATTGCTGAGAAAATGGATAGTTACTAATACTCTACCAAATCTGTGATCTCAATAAATTAGAATATGAATGCTTTACAAAGCTTATACCTCATCTCTATTATGGTGTATGCCAGTCTCTAGTTACTCCTGAGAATTAAATTGGTTCTTCTTCTCCATAGATACTGTTTAATGTACTGCTGTTTACAGACATGAGCAATCTTCAGCTTCTCTGTTTGATCTTGAAAATTTCGAAGGAACTCAATCCCCCCCTCCCCATGCCCCCCGCCATCCCCACCACCCCATGCCCTGGTCCCACCATACTGATTTCCTCTGGCTTGTGCTATAATAATCACTACCTTCAAAAAGAGAAATGAAAGCATAAAGAGGTATAACTGAGGCTCAGTGAGCATGGCCAGCAGTGGAGACCAGGTAGATCAGCTACCACCTGGTGGAGCTCTGAGTCTCAGAGTTTATTACAGCAGGTTATGACGTAGCTCTGAAGATTTATTGGGGTCACTGCTTGGGTAAACCTGAAGAGGAACATCAGAACTCCAGCTCTCAGATCTGTGGTTTGGTACCAGAAACCAAGATAAGGAGGGAGGTGTGGAGTGGGGAGAAGACGACAAGATCCAGGTACCGAGATTAGATTATGAGGTCAGAGAGCGGTAACTACTAAGTTTGACCTTAATTTGAGCTCCTTTCCTCTGGTTTCTTATTTCCTGGACACAAGATGGGGGTTTCACTGACTTCATTTGTGAAGGTCAGAAGTTTCTCAAGGCCAAGGAAGAACTGAGCAGATTGTTACAAAAGAAAATGGATTTTTAGGCACTGAGGTTTTATTGTATGTATAGTTTCTGGTGACAGATTATTCTCCTTCTGTATTAGCAAGTCTGAATGAATTGGTTAAAACCTGTAACTTAACAGGCACTTGTTTCTCCTTCTCCGCACAGACGCCTGGCTGGGCAGGGTTTTCTTGATGCCCCACATTCCTTTAGAGCAGAAGTGGGTCTTCATTTGGAGTTGGGTGTGGAGAAAGGAGCAGTAAAAAACTTACTAGAATCAACCAGGAATCTCTTTTGAGCATATGAAGTTGAATCTTACTAAATTGCTGCTACTTTATTACTTGTCTTTGACCAAAAAAAACAAAAACACAGACGTTTTATCTGATCTAATACATCCAATACAGATCCGATCCGATCCACTGGATTACTTGGTCAGAAAGGGGTATATGTGAAATGCCTACGAGATTCTGATAGGAAATGACCTTTTTTTTTTTTTTTTTTAAATAAAGAACTGGGTTACCTGTGACTGTCCTCCAGAGGAGAGCAGCATCCACTGACCACGGGATGAGTGGTAGAGGGGGCCTGTTACTTGCCAGTAGTTTTCATATCATTCACTGAATGGAATAATCTTAAAACATTTGAATTTGTCTGTATGGGGACTTTGTAAAGGCTTTCAGGCTGCGACTCACCAGGAGAAACCAGGCATTGAACACAGTTCAGCCTTGAGAATGTTCCCTCCGCCGGCTTCAGGCCATGAACTTCACCGACCTTTTATAAAAGCAGCGGTGTTGATTACAGCAATTTTAGCCCCAGTTATCTTTACCCTTCCTTTCTCTTGCCCCCTTTTAAAAACATTCAACATGTTTCAGTTAGAAGTTGAAAACTAAAAATTAACTACAATAAGTTTGATTAGAAATGTTTGGTTATTTAAATGCTTTCTTTTAAAGGTTCAGTATATCAGGAAGTCATAACAGGTGGCAGGGGGATGTTAAAATGCTAGGTCCTCTGCTTTTTGGCCTGCATATATAAAATTGATGAATGGGTTGTTGAATCAACTTTAAGTGGTAAAAACAGTTAACCTGCTATGAATACATAGATAAAATAAAATACCAAAATAAGTGAATCTGACTGTATTTCAGATGAGTAATATAATCACACTGAAGGCAGGAGGGAATGGAGAGAACTTACCCAAATAATTCTTGAATATACATACTGGCTATATACTTGTAGACTAAAGGTCAAAAAACTGTAAATATTGAACTTTAGTTATAACAGGTTTGTTTTTATGTTAATACTATTATAGCAATTCTGACAATACTTAGTGTGCCTTCCTGTATTGGGCAAATAAGTAAATGTATAGTGGATAATCTCTCTAGGATGCAGTGAAGGAGTTAGAAATATGGAAAGGGAAGACTAGAATTAACCCAGTGGTGTTAGGTTGGGATTGGAGCTATCAATACAAACTTGTCTTTTTAATATATCTGAATAGATGTAGAGAAATAGATACAGATGTGAAAATTGTGTGTGTGAGTGTGTGTACGTACATACAAATCTGGGACAATCTGAGTACCAAAACAAATAGTAATTATAAATTATAAAATCAAATAAGCTATGAATCAGTACTGATATGAGTGAACAAATAAATGAATGAATAATAAATGGAGCATAAGAGCTTTTCCTTAGAGTAGAAAATAAATATTGAAGGAATGATGAAATTAGCAAATCACCATTTGGCAACTGAAATAGTAATGATTGCCCCAGGTAAGTTTTCAATAGATGTTAAAACTAGTAGGTGAAAGTTTAATAGAAACCTGATATTTATATAGTCTCAAGTATCTCCCTATGAGATCTTTATAAAAAAAAAAAAAAAGTAACCTTACTAGTGGAGAAACTTGGCAAGTGATCACAGTTATCACTAGTAATGGGACAAAAATGACATCATGTACCTCCTGATATGGTGCACTGAGAATGACACATCTCTTCTGTGATATTCCTGCCAAAAATGCATAACCTGAATCTAATCAAGAAACAAATCAGATAAGCCCAAATTGAGGGACATTCAACAAAATAGCCTGTACTCCTAAAAAAAAAAAAAAAAAAAAAAAAAAAAAAAAAAAATGTCAAGGTCTCAGAAGACAAGGACAGAGGAAGATATTCCAGGAGAGTTAAAGAGATGACCGCTAAATGCTGTGTATGATTCTGGACTAGATCCTGGATCAGGAAAACAGATAATCTTTGCTTTTGGGAAATCTAACTGTAAAGGGTAAAGGGGCATCGTGCTTCAATTTACTCTTCTACAGTTCAGGGAGGAAACAAAATTATGTGGAGGAAATCTAGGCAAAGGGCATATGGGAATTCTTTGTACTACATCTGCAACTTTTCTATAAATCTGAAGTTATTTGAAAATATTAAAAAAAAATAAGACACTAATATAGCTGGTTGAGTGCTGTGTACTAGGATGTCTTGTATTGGTTCTGCTCTGCCTCTTGTAGCACTCCCTGGAAAATCACTTCTGTGAGCTCTCTCCCTTTCTTCTTTTTAATCTATCAGATGTATAACTTTAAACGTATTTGTAAGAAACTTAAACAGTACAAAACACATATTTTCTTCCCGCTATCACCACCAGAGTTACCACTATTAACAGGTTAGTTGCTTTCACCGTGAACATTCATGGGCTTACACAGATAAAGTGTTTACATACAAATATATAATCTCCTCTCCCATCCATTAAACATTGTTGACAATTTTTTTTTTTAACCTTCTTTTGCTATGGACATCTGTGTGTGTGTGTGTGTGTGTGTATACGTACATACAGATTTGCCTCATTATTTACCAGTATTTTTTCTAAATGAGTGTTTTCATTGTCCCTTAAACTCTTCATCAAGAACTGACAAACTGACTTACTTTAATAGTACTATTTGTAAAGATACTGGGATAGCTGGTAGCTTACAGATTTGAAGGATGTACCAAATAAGACTCCGTCAGGCATAAGGAGGGCTCTGAAGACCTCACTCAGTGACGGGAATTTGGAGACTTTTTCTGGAGGAAGAGACTGTTACGGTGACTTAACGCCAGCCCACCCCCATTTTCTATGTTTCTAATATGTAAGGTTGAAATCCTCAGAAGAAAAAAACACATATGGTCACTTTGGACAGCATCTGTCCCTTGAATAGTCAGAGCTGTTGCTCAGGATGTAAGGGCTCAGCAGACATTGGCCTCTGGGTGCCCTCCCAGAGAAGGACCAGCAAGCCAAGCAGCCATCCCAGAGACCCTCTCTTTCCAGGTCTGTTCTAACTGCTTCATGTCTGGTCTGTTCCAGTGTCTGCTTTCAGTTCAGCTGCCCTTTCACTACTGGAGTTACCCTCCACTACAGTGATTCTCAAATAGTCCTATACAAGCAGCATTAGCATCAGCTTGGGAACTTGTTAGAAATGCAGATTCTCAGGTCCCATCCTAAACCTATTGAATCAAACTCTGGAGATGTGGGACTCTGTTGTTAGGAAGTCAACTAGATGATTCTGATTCATGCTAACGTTTGAGAATCATGGATCTACTAAATCTGATCGTATTAGTTAGTTTAAAAAATTTCAGCATCTCAGCTATGCTCATATTCCAGAGTTCTTCCTCATGGCACGAAAGGTCCTGTGGTCTCACCCTAGCCTGCTTGTACAGTCATTTATCTCCCTGCCCCGCATGCATGTACATGCACATACTCAACCCTTCTCTACAACCTGTCACACACAACTTTGCTGAGCCCTTTCCTGGACTGCCACCTGGTAAATTTCTGCTCTTCCATCACTTCCTCTATGATGCCTTTGCCTCCCCTGTTCCCCAGTCACTTTCTGCCTTGGCTGTGTTTCTCACAAGGCCATAGACATTTGTTTATCTGTTTAACCATTAGTTTACCTATACAGCTCCACCACCAGAGTGTGACCTCTGAACTCCCTCAAGGTAGAAACTTAATTTCATTTATTCTTTTGTCTCACACATAACAAGGTTTATGTGCTTGGTCAAATTCTGTTTTGTTTTGTTTTGTTTTTTACTCTTTATCATGAAACTTTAAGCATACCAAAAGGTAAAGAATATAGTAATGAACATCTCTTAACCCATCACCAGAATTTACCAACTTACCATTTTGCCACATTTGCTTCATCTTTTTTTCCTAAGTGTTTCTAAGTAAATGCATGTTGGATCATTACATTTTGTCATTATAGTCTTTGTATTTTAGTACTAAAAGCTAGAGACATTTTCCTAAGTTACTATAATATCACATATTGACAATTCCTAAATACCACCTATGCCCATTCTGTATTTGGTTTTCTCCATTTTTCCACAAAAGGTCTTTTACATCTGTTTTGTTCTATCAAGGACCACACATTGAATATGAAGGAAGGTCTCTAAGGATATCCTAATCATTCTAGAATAGCTCTTTTCCTCTTTCTTCCCATTATTCAGTGAATACATCCTAACCTTTTCTTTTTTAAATTAACGTTTATTAGTTTGAGAGGTGGAGGGCTGAAGAGGAGAGAGAGAATCCCAAGCAGGCTCTGTCTGCACTGTTAGCACAGAGCCCGCTGCAGTGCTTGAACTCACGAACTGTGAGATCATGACCTGAGCTGAAACCAAGAGTAAGACACTTAACTGACTGAGCCACCCACACGCCCCTAAACTCCTAACCTTTATCCTCACTCATGTGGGATAACGTTAGTCCAAGACCAGTGACAGTACTAAGGAGTTGGAAGATGTTGTACCTATATGGTCCCAAATCCATGATTTGCAGCCAATAAATCATTCCAGTACCAGGCAGTATACACAAGAAGCCAGTATCACAATAGCTAGAGAAATAGGGGAGCTACTTAGGATGTGGGCTTTGTGCATATTCAATTAGTATTTTCTCCATTTCGTCTTCAAGTCACTGGAAGACCTAGAAATTCATTTAACAGTGACTCTCTTTATCCCTAGAGGCTTGAGTCTTCAGGATTTGGTAACTTCACCTTGCCCATTTCCTTCTGTGTATTATATACTAGCCTTTTCCTTATCCTTTTAGGATTATGAGCTTTGATAGAGTTTTTGAGCAATAAATGGCATTTTTAAGCTCTCTGATTTGCTTATAATCTTAATCCAATTTAAATAGGAAACACAAATTTGCATTGGGAGATTTCAGCCCACAATTCAGAAAAATCTTTTAACTTTTGTTTACAAATAGTTAGGTTTCATTTACATTTAAGAGAAAGAGAAAAAGGGTATTTTAAAATAATTCCTTCGGGGCGCCTGGGTGGCGCAGTCGGTTAAGCGTCTGACTTCAGCCAGGTCACGATCTCGCGGTCCGTGAGTTCGAGCCCCGTGTCGGGCTCTGGGCTGATGGCTCGGAGCCTGGAGCCTGTTTCCGATTCTGTGTCTCCCTCTCTCTCTGCCCCTCCCCCGTTCATGCTCTGTCTCTCTCTGTCCCAAAAATAAATAAACGTTGAAAAAAAAAATGTAAAAAAAAAAAAAATAATTCCTTCAATTCCTGAATGCAATAACTGAGTTTGAATTTAAAGCATTACAGTGTGTAAATGCAGAATCTGAATTTTCTTTAGGAGTTACTAATTGCTCTCTGTAGCTTTTGAGATTGAATTCTTAGGACTTCTAGTGATCAAATACCAGGCCATACACCAGTTGAAGAAGACTGTTCCTGTGGGTTGAGTGACCTGTGGTGATGGAAAAGGTGGAATTGGAGATTGGCTGATGGGAAAGGGGAAATTTATCTATATGAGGCCACAGAATGTTCAGAAAGAATACTGTGAAATATTTTAGAAACTATGGCACAGGAAAGAAAACTGTTAGCATGTTAGCAAGACTAGCTGGGGCTGCCATAACAAAATACCATAGACTGGGATGGTTTAAACAACAGACATTTAATTCTCTCAGTTCTGGAGGCTAGAACATCCAAGATCATGTTAACCAGCAGATTCTGTATCTGGTGAGAATCCTCTTCCTTGGTTGTAGTCCTCACTGTGTACTTGTGTGGCCTTTATTTGGTGTGTGCTTTTGGAGACATCTCTGGTGTATCTTCCTCCTCTTCTAAGGGTATACTACTGACCCCATCTTAGGGGCCCACTCTTAAGATCTTCTCTAAACTTAATTACCTCCCAAGACCCTACTTCCCAATACCATCACATTGGGGGTTAGGGCCTCAATATATGAATCCTGGCAGGACCTCAGCATTCAGTCCGGGACACCACAGTATAGGATTTGAAACTGCCCTGGTAGACTCTTAAGAATACGAGACTATTAAGGATACGTTATTTGTCAGCACTGTCTTTGTACCTCCTAGGTAGGGATTTCAACCTTTGTAGTTCATGGTGAACCTGGGTTGGTTTGGTCACCGTCCTTGAAGGGATTGTTGGCTGTCCGTGTAGTCCCATCAGATTGGGTGGCTTCTGAGTAGCTTTATTCTCAAATTGATATCATATTGATACCCAGAAACTCTCCCTTCTGGTGACCATGTAAATAAGATACCATTTACAGGTGTAAGAAGAAGATTTCTCTTTGTTATGAGAAGAGTTTTGGCAGATTATAGGCAAGAAAGGAAAAAGTTGATTTTGAAAGGCACAGAGTCCCCTCTTGACTTGGCAGTAATCTTCACCTACAGCATTTAATGTGAAATCACTCTGGCCAGAGAATAATCTTATTAGGCTTTAATTAAAAGCACAAGGTGTTTTTATTTTTTCAGGTCTCCTTATCTATCTTCTTCTTTTTTTATCTTTCTCCCCTGTTTCCTTCCATTTCCATGCTCTCCCTACCCCTGCCCACCCCCACAACCCCCCATCATCCTTTAACATTTAAAATGTTTTTGGCTTGGCTGATCCCTCTGGATAGAAACTGAGCCGAGCAGGATATTGATTACCAAATATGGTATTGCTGCTAAAGATGTTAGAGGAATGTGGCTTGTATTCTAAGCCTCCGGCCTCTGAATAAGCTGCCAAACAAATTAGGTCATTTTAACTTCTGAGCTTGCCTTTTTTTTTTTTTTTTTTTTTTTTTTTTTTTAAAATAAGGAGCTGGAACTTTGATTTGGAACATGATGGTGGTGTTATTTTAGCTCACAGAGAGGAGGGATATGAAGAGGGAGTTGGGGAGGCTTAATTCAGCATGTTTTAGGACACGAGCCATCAGTCCAAGCGGTGTAAAAGGCAAGCATATTGTGCAGAGCCTCTGTTGACTCTGGAGCACCAGTGGAAGAGCTGAGGCATGGAATTCAGATGTGCAGCCTCATTATCTGAGGCTAGAAGTTCCAGAGGACCACTGAGAGATCCCAGGATGCTCTTCTCGTGCTACAATGGCCTGGACCACAGTGCTCAGGTTTAGGAAAGTTCCTTCTTCGGGAAGCAGCAAGTACAATAAAAGTCGGCTTAAAAAAAAAAAAAAATCCTTCTTCGCAGGAAGGTTGGTGGAGTGGAGTGCCAGGGAGGACACCCTGAAATTGATGGCAGATTGGCAGATTGCTACTATGTGTAGCTGATGGGGTGTTGTGTAAATAGGCACAGCATACTGTTAGCCAGGGACTGCACTTGTCTCTCAGCAAAGACCACAGCTCTTTGGGTCCATATTTGGAAATATTTATTCTGTTGTGATACTAGCTTTGATAGAGTGAAATGCTCTTTCGTGGAAGCGGATGAAAGCAAACTCTGCTTCAGAATGTGGCCTTACTCTTTTTCCTCATTTATGTGTTTGGCAAGATAATACTGAGGTTTCCTAAGTTAAAATGAAATAAAAACAGAACAGTTAGGGAAAGAATTTCTTTTTACCTTTCTTACAACTGGCACCCCCCTTTTTGCTTTTTGTTGTTGGTTAGGGCTGTACAGAGTGGATTCCTTCTCTTCCCGCCCACCCCTGTTGCTACCTTCAGTTGGTTTCTTCTCAGAGAATGGACAAATCAGGCTCACAAAGAAATTCCACCCACTCCAGGATGTCTGTAGGTCAGGGCTCTGTGGCTTTTGTTGTATCTCCCTGAGGAGCTCTCTTTCTTCCTCCCCCCTTATTTCTCTTACTGCAGTTAACTGTCCAGTCACAGGCTCTTTGTCTCATCTTTGGAGCTGAACCTGTAAAGCTCAGAGTTGTTCATCCTGGTCTACAGTCAAAGATTCTTACTAATTTCTTGTGGAAATTGCTCTTTTTTCAAGCTAATTATGTAGAAAGGGGCCTTTGGGACCCACAAGCTCACATGTACACTAAATGGAAAACCTGTGTTCTTAGGATACTCATTTTCAGAAATCCACCCCCTTTCCAGGGCATACCATGCAGACAGATGTGGGACCTGAGCCTGTTTTGGACGCACATTTATATACTATACTGGGATATCTTTTTGTTACTGTTGTTGGGATCCAGAATGCATAGCACTGGAAAATAGATAGGAGAATATTTGTTATGATTAGTAACAGAGGCATTCTTGAATGGTAGGAGGGTTTCAAAAGAGATTTATCTTGCCCTAAATCTTGTGTTTTATAATGTTTGTGATTTATTGAATGTTTTGTTTTAGGTTAACTGTAATAATAGGGTCAAGGTAATTGAAATTACTACCCTCTCTTTGGCCCATATAATCTGTTGTCTCTAGCCATGTAGCTAGTAAGCCAGCTATAATCAAAACTGGGACGTTACCACCTCAAGACAGTAAGGCTTTATGTAAATTTATTAGCTAACTGGAATTAAATGATACTAGTTACATTGAAATCTTTAATCTCAGTTTCTGTTTTAATAACTCAGTACTACATGTATCACCATTATGAAAGCCCTCTAGTTAGAAAGGGAGGGGAATTTTCTTTATTTATAGGTGATTAAACTAAGGCATTGAAGGATAATACTGTTTTACATCAGTATCAGAACACTTGTCAGGGCCTGGGTCTCCGTGATTTCCAGTATTGTACAGAGCTTTACGTTAATTATTCTTATTGGTAGCCATTAATTGAGGTTTTTAACTCTACTAGGAATTTGCTGGTCCATATTTAGAACTCGAATCTGGGGGCGCCTGGGTGGCTTAGTCAGTTAACCATCTGACTTCAGCTCAGGTCATGATTTCATGGTTCGTGAGTTCGAGCCTCGCGTTGAGCTCTGTGCTGGCAGTGCAGACCCTGCTTTGGATCCTCTGTCTCCCTCTCTCTGGTTCTCCCCCGCTTGTGTTCGTTCGTTCTCTCTCTCTCTCTCTCTCAAAAATAAACAAACTTTAAGGAGAAGAAAAAAAAAAACCAAAAACTTGATCCTGAAGGTTTTTGTTCAAGAAGAAATAGTTGAAAAAACATGTAACTAAATTTTTGAATTAAGTAAACAAAATCTCCCCTGACTTTCTAGACATGTTGTATTACAGATTTTCACATATTATGTGTAAGTAGTGAGAATGAGTTCTTGCTGACCTTTTTTTCCTGATAGGCCAGGGTTTACTGGTGTGTTTATTTTGTCACCATTCCGGTTTGACTCTAAGGAAATGAAAACATCTTCCATTTGTTCTTTATTTCCAAAGGGCATCCGCTTCGATCCTGAAATTCCGCAAACACTACGACTAGAGTTTGCTAAGGCAAACACGAAGATGGCCAAGAACAAACTAGTAGGGACTCCAAACCCCAGTACTCCTCTGCCCAACACTGTACCTCAGTTCATTGCCAGAGAGCCATGTAAGTCAATCTACTTTTCATTAAAAAAAAAAAAAGAATAACCAAGAATTGTTGGTGTGCTGCATGTGAAATTATACCACAGGACATAGAGCTGGCTGAGTGTCATTTTCTAATTCTGTGGAGAGGCTGTCTATTCTTGCTGTCTTAATTCCAAATACAGCAATCTTGTTCATGATTGGCTGCCCTAAAAGGTGGTTCAGCTGGATTAGAACTGTAACTACTACAAAATTTCATTTGATGTGCTGTATATTTCCTTAATGTCATCTCGACCTTATTGTAAGGGTGTTTCTGTTTGCCTGAGGGTATAAACCCTTCTTTATTCCCCCATCCCTTGATATGAGAGTTGATTCTCGGCATTTTACTTCATTTGTTGAAGAACATCAGTTCTGTGGCTTGGGAAAGTAGAATATTAAAAGTGAAAGAAGCAGATATTAAAAAGTTCTGTTTTGAGAACAGTTGAGCCCATAAATCCAGAGGGAAAAGTAAACACAAAGAATTTATATATTGGAACAATCAGTTCTAGCAAACCAATACTGATAAATTTAAGGAAATTTAGGGCTTCCTGTTGTAAATTAATTGGGTAAGGACACTAATTGCTAAACAAGTGTTTTACCCCACCTAATGAGCTTATCCCCTAAATGGCCAGCCTACAGTTTTGCCTTTGATTGAGTAACTTGAAAAGATTGTCTTAATTTTCTTTCTCAAACTCAATCAGTAGCATAAGTGAGGCGTGAGATAGGCCTTAGCTTTTCCTTTCATTTTGTAGCCATATGTGATTTAATATGGCAGGGCATTCAAGCAATCCCAAGTGACTTGCTGTTATTTGGAATATTTTTGCCCTATCGTTCTTGATCTTCTTTCCAAACCACATGATCTTGATCTTCCTCCTGCTTTCCTTGTCGGTACGTTTCAAATTTTCTTACTGAAATTGAAGGGCACGTGAGTTTCCTTCTCCCCCCATGTCATGTGTGTGTCAGATTTAATTAGGTTATTATGGAAGTTATAGTCGTTCTGTAGCCATGTAACTCTTGAGAATGCTGCCGCTTGTCAGTGGAAACTAACAGGTAAGAGTTTTCTCCCCCTAGTGTGTTCTAAAATTTTTCTGTGAGGCCAGAAGTCATAATAGAGAAAAGTTTTGTTCTTCCATGTCCTAGGGAAACCTGAAACCTTTTCTAAACAAGTTTCATCTTATGGTACAGATGCACTACAGGAAGATGAGCAGACATTTCTTAAATGATTCTGTGTCCTCACAGCATTTAGTTCAGTACCTTTTGTATATTGCATGTATTTAATAAATGTTAATTGCAGTTATAAGTGGATAGATTAGTATTTTAGTTTGGCCATTTATAGAGTTTTCTATTTGTATGCCTCTTCATTTCCCTCTGAGATTTCTTCTCTCTTTAGATGTCAGGAAAAAGTATTTGTGAGATACCTTGATTTAGAAGAGGAAACCTGGAATATCTCTTTAGTTTTCTAGTAAATTTGCTGCCTCAGATCTAAGAGTGCTTTGAAAAGATGAATTCAGACAGCAAATGTAATGCTGGCAATACTTATCCTTTCAATTCTTCATTGAATGCTTTTGTTCTGGGACCTCAGTTTTTTTTTTAATCTGCTTATAAAAGCTCTGTGAAATTGGTAGCCAGGGAGGTGATAGTTCACGACAGGGTACACAGAAGCAACAGAGGTGAAAAAGTGGACATCCACAAGTCTCTGAAGTTGAAAGAGAGCTTGAAGCGGAGTTTAGGACACCACTCTGGCCAGCTCTGCCCACCTCCCTTCCCTGTATCCAGAACAGCTCAGAAGTGGTCAGATAGTTTCCATGGCACAGGCAAAACTTGCCTGGGCTGCCATGGCAAAACAAACTTGAAGCTAAAAAAAAAAAAATCCACACACCAGTATATTCTTGAGAAAATAAAAGTTGTCATGATACCTCTTAATATAGCTCCCTTTTACAGCATAGGGGCCTTGATGAACAGCAATTCCACTCTGACTCAGATTGACCTTATCATCCATTGCAATTCCCTCTGGGAATCGTGAACTTCCCTGTCACATATGCCAAATTGTTTTCCCTGAGAGCATGCTGTAGACTAAAAACACCATGGTGTGGTTCTTCACTGGTGATTCCAGTTGCACTGTGCCTGTAATTGGTGTTCAAGGTGTGGTGGTCAGTTCAACCACTGTTAGGAGTAGACTGCAGTGGAATCTTTGAATTGCGGGCCTGGAAAAACCCTGGAGGCTTCTCTGTTATAGACTGTGAGAGAGGTTTTTTGTTTGTTTATTTATTTTGTGAGAGAGAGAGAGGGAGGGAGGGAGGGCGGGCGCAAGAGAGAATCCCAAGAAGGTTTTGCACTGTCAGCGTGGAGCTCGACCTGGGGCTCAAGCTCATGAAGCATGAGATCATGACCTGAGCTGAAATCAAGAGTCAGACGCTTAACCGAGTCATCCAGGTGCCCCAACAGAGAGGTTTTTAATGTTTCTTTTTGTTGATGTTTTTATATAGTTGTGGCTGAAAAGTGCCCTTTGTCATCACTAAAGGAAGAATGTGCAAGATTCAATTACACAACAGTTTGCTTGAACTCTCATTTCTCAGATACCTGTTGAACTTTAATGAGCACTCAGTGTGCTAAATATTGGGGAAGAAGGAGACTGGTTGGTTCCTTAAAAGAGCTGTTAGTCCAAGGGATTGGTGGTGGTCAAAGTTGTCAGGAAACTTGGCCCGTATAAAGGACGTCAAAGATTTTTTACAGCTTAGTCTAGATTGCCCCAAATCAGACTGCCTTATTTGCTGAGCACCTGCTCTGTTTGTGTAGAGCATGGGAAATGAGAAAACTAGCTACTGCACTTGCCAAGGCAGATAGTGGCCTGAAATAGAGAACCTTGGTCTTAGACTCAAAGATGTCAGTAAGAGTTCTGGTTCTGCCTGTCATTGTGAACCTCTGTGACCTTAAAGAAAAACATTGAACCTTGCTGTGCTCCTCCTGTTCCCTCAGCTATAAAATAGGAATAATACCTTCCTCACGTGCTTGTTAGGAGAGCTCAATAAAACAAGATCCTAAGATTGTGTTGAGGATTAAATGGATATAATATGTAGAGTACCAGGCAAACATAAAGTACAATCATAATTTTTTTTAAAAAAGCATTGAGTTGCTTTTCTTTCTTAATAGTTAAAAGTAAATATTGATCTTCTGAGGTATCATCACTGTGACTATAGCTAACTGTCTTTGTAAATTAGGAGAGACGATGAATGAAAGTCCTATATGGTTCCAGGAAAGTGTAGTATACTTTACTAACGAAATAATTCCCTAATGAAGTTTTAACTTATTCCCTTGTTTTTATAATAAAGTAAGAAAAGTACCATGAGAAAGCAAGAAGTAAGAGATACAAAAATTTTATAAATTATATAAAATTCTGCTGGATTATGCATTTGCTTGTACAGGAAAGTAGGGTTCTATAGGGTAAGAACTCCACTTTAGAGCTGAAAACAGGGCAAATCACCGTCTCTTGAGTTTTGTTCTCATCTGTAAAATGATGTGCCAGACACTGCTAAGCATTTCACATGAATTATCTCCTTGGATTCTCATTAGCACTATTGGACCCTTGAAGAAACAGGCCTTAGGGAGATCCAGTAATTTTGAGGTTACACCGTCATCAGGCATTATGGGTTGAATTGCATTCTGCCAAAATTCCTATGTTGAAACTCCAACCCTCAGTGGCTCTAGATGCAAGTGGACTTGGAGATAAAGTCTTTAAAGACATGATTAAATGCGGCCATTAGGGTGGGCCCTAATTCGATATGACTGGGTTCCTTGAAGAAAAAGAGACGCTGGGGATGTGTTCACACAGAGGCAAAGGCCGGTGAGGACATAGTAAGAAAGAGGCCATCTGCAAGCCAAGTTACAGAGGCCTCAGGAGAAGCCAAACGTGTCCCCACCTTAGTCTTAGAATTCGTAGTCTCTAGAACTGTGAGAAAAGCCATACCACCCAGTCTGTGGTATTGTGTTATGGCAGCTCAAACAGGCTAGCACATCAAGTGATAGAGCCTGGATTTAAATTCTGACCTGTTACTTTTTAGTTTTGTACCTTTGGTCTAGTTACTTAACCTCTCTCTGTTGTGTCATCTCTAAAATGGCAGTAATAGTTATACCTACCCATAGGGTTGTGAGGATTAATTAACATGAGAGGGCCCCATTCACAAGAGTGACTACTCCGTGACTGTTTAATATGTGCGTGTAAGAACATCTATGTTGTGCCTTCTGTTCCTCATAGTTGAGACTAGTTTTTCTGCATTTGTATACTCTGCATCTAGCACCTAGGAATACATGTAAAATCAAGATGCTACAGATTTTTTATTTTGTGCTTTTTCATTTGGAACTTTAAAAAATTAACGTGTTATTGAGGCATGACAGAGAAACAATAAAATGCACATATTTAAATTCTATTTTGATAAGTTTTGTCACAATACATGGGGAATATAGTTGACTCCATGCTCTTGGTCTGTTTGCACTGCTTGTGGCATACCGTATTATCATAGTGGCTTTAAAGGTGGAGGCAGCCAATACGTACAGAGCATTTGCTCAGATTTTACCCATTCAACTTTAACTTTAGGGAGTAAGTTTCAAAAGGCTCTAGAACTTTGCAATAATTCAGATTCCCATAGTCCAGCCCCAGGGATTCTGATTCTGATTCTGGGTCTGGTCTAGGACTTATGCTCTGCATTTTTAAAAACTCTTTGGATGATTCTGATGCACAGATTTGAGAATCCCCAGCAGAGCAAGGAATTGTAAAGTTAAATTCTACCGCTCACTCCTCTGTTTCCCTCTCCTCCACATCCCCCCTCCCCGCCAAAAAAAAGAAAAATGCTCTATTGAACTGATACTCTTGTTAAATACCTGGTAAGCACATAATCCCTTGGTGAATAATCAGACCACTTCCTTGATTTCTGCCATACCACTGGAATTTCCCATTTATCCAATACTGACCCTGGCTGTGTGGAAGTGAATTTTCTGTTTCATGTCTGAAAAGATCCTAGGAAAGTTCAGAAAACTTCTAAAATGCCTAGCAAGTGCCCTTCTGCTTCTGGGGACAACACTCCACAAGCCTAAAATCTTAAAATCTGTTAATTTTCGCCTCTGTGGGATGGGGCCATCCGGGGCTTGATCTGAAGCTCCATGTGCCCATGGAACAGAGCCAGGGTACCTGCATTTTCCAAGGCAGCATACACAGCATGTGCTGTTTGAAAGTGCTGTACAGGGGCGCCTGGGTGGCTCAGTCGGTTGGGCGTCCGACTTCAGCTCAGGTCACAATCTCGCGGTCCGTGAGTTTGAGCCCCGCGTCGGGCTCTGGGCTGATGTCTCACAGAGCCTGGAGCCTGCTTCCGATTCTGTGTCTCCCTCTCTCTCTGTCCCTGCCCCGTTCATGCTCTGTCTCTCTCTGTCTCAAAAATAAATAAAACGTTAAAAAATAAAATTTTTTTTTTAAAAAAAGAAAGTGCTGTCCAGTTCCCAGCTCTGCTCTGAAAATATGCAGGTGCCTCCAAGTACAAGGTGCTATGTATTCCACACTGCTCTCCACAAGTGGGGTCATTTAGAAAGCCAGTGACTAGGCCTGAGGAAGACCTAATCAAGCCGTTCAGAGAGAGGGAAGGCAAAGACAAAGTTGCAGGTGTTCTGTGGGGATAAGGGCAAGACTGTTTTGCTATGAAAAGCAACTTCCGTAGGGGCATTGGGTGTCTCAGTCTGTTAAGCGTCTGACTTGGTTTCGGGGTCAGATCGTGATCTCACGGTTTTATGGGTTCAATCACTGCATTGGACTCCACCCTGACACCGAGGAGCCTGCTTGAGATTCTCTCCCTGTCTGTGCCCCTCCCCTACTCTCTCTGTCTCTGCATCTCTCAAAATAAATTAATTAAAAAAAAAACTTCCTTAGATTTTTGTGTTTTATATTTCATAAAAACAAACAAATAGTTCCCGTTTACTCTGTTAAGAGGAGAGTTTCGGTTTCCTCTGCTTCTCAGAGGAAAAGAAATTCCAGCAGTCCAGGAAAATATAAAGAAGAAAATAAAAGTCATCCAGGTCCACTGGAGATAACTACCATTAACATTTTGGTGTATAGTATCTCTATCCAGTTTTTGAATTTCAGAATCCTTCAACTTCCCCTTTTACCTTTAAGGTAAAATTCTGATGCCCAGGGAGATTAAATGGCCTGTAGGGCCAAAAATAATATCTGGGCTCTCACAATCCTTGGCCACAGCCTCTGTGTTGCCGTTGCTGTAGGGTACTAGTTCATAGTGACACAGATCCCTTGCTAGAATTAGAGCAGGAGGAGTGGTGGGAGACCCTGGCGGAAGGCCTGGTGTCCCAGGTGAGCGCAGCCTGCTGCTGGAATTCAGGTTGTTGACAGAATGATCTGCAGCCTCTTATTAAATGGATAGGGAAGAAAGCAAGCAGCCATTTACTGACCTACTATTCTAATCCTTCAGAACAGTGTGGCCAAAATACCTCTTTTCCACCTAAGGAAGTCGAGTAACTGGCCCGGAGTCTCACAGCTCATTTTAGGCCTCACTGTGTCACACTCCTAACTTCTAGCCCACCAGGAGCTTTGGCTTGAGTTGTTTTTAAGGTATTCCTTAGGGGTGCTTTAAACTCATTTAAGCCTTTAAAGATGACTTTTTTTTGGGGGCGCCTGGGTGGCGCAGTCGGTTAAGCGTCCGGCTTCAGCCAGGTCACGATCTCGCGGTCCGTGAGTTCGAGCCCCGCGTCGGGCTCTGGGCTGATGGCTCAGAGCCTGGAGCCTGTTTCCGATTCTGTGTCTCCCTCTCTCTCTACCCCTCCCCCATTCATGCTCTGTCTCTCTCTGTCCCAAAAATAAATAAACGTTGAAAAAAAAAAAAAATTTAAAGATGACTTTTTTTTTTTAATTTTTTTTTTTTTCAACGTTTATTTATTTTGGGGACAGAGAGAGACAGACCATGAACGGGCGAGGGGCAGAGAGAGAGGGAGACACAGAATCGGAAACAGGCTCCAGGCTCTGAGCCATCAGCCCAGAGCCCGACGCGGGGCTCGAACTCACGGACCGCGAGATCGTGACCTGGTTGAAGTCGGACGCTTAACCGACTGCGCCACCCAGGCGCCCCGACTTTTTTTTTTTAAATCTCTTAAATTTAGAGAGAGGGAGGTGGGGGGTGGGGAGAGAGAAAGAGAATATGAGTCTTAAACAGGCTCCACACTCAGCTCAGAGTCCAACACAGGGTCTGATCCCAAGACCCTGGGATCATGACCTGAGCCAAAATCAAGAGTCAGATGCTCAACTAACTAAGCCACCCAGGTGCTCCTAAATATGATCTTATTAGAGACCCCAGATGCCTGCATCTAAGGAGATTTCAATTTCAGGGCAGGTCACTGCTCAGTGAAAGTCAGGCTTCTGTATAATTCTATAAAGCATCAGATTTTGATGATCAGGATGCATTAACTGTAAAATGTTTTCTGACGTAGTTGACCAAATTGAACCATAGGGTTTTTATTTAGTTTTGGTGTACTTCATTCTGAGTTATTTCAGAATAAGAGTGACTCCTTTCAACAGTTTAAGTATTTCAATTCAATGAATAATGGCATCATCAGCAAAGAGGAGGGTATTTGACTTCTTTGATTTATACTGGAGGATATGCAGGCAGTTTACTTAAGTGTTTCCCATCATTCAGATGGAAATGGAAATGAGCATGAATGGCAAGAGGCAATACTACAGCTCTGTTTTACATTGATAGTTTCAGATCCTTAGACTTCATCTGTACACTGCTCTTGGAATCATGATAGTATGAAAACAGCATAAATACTCACCAATTTAGTTAAGCAGACTCCATGATCTCTAGGTGATCCCTGTTTGTAAAGTCCCAAAAGGCTGATTGATGAGCAATCTGCAGAAAATTTTTCACTATTTTTCTTTTTTGAGTTTATTTTGAGAGACAGTGAGTGCTGAAGGGGCAGAGAGAATCATAAGCAGGCTTTGCACCATCGGCATGGAGCCTGATGTGGGGCTCAGACTCACGAACTGTGAAATCATAACCTGGGTCAGAATTGAGAATCAGACGCTTGACCAATTGAGCCACCCAGGTACCCCTTCAATATTACTTTTCAAGGAGATTGAAAACCTTGCCTGCTCCTGACATAAAGGAAGGGTTTGAGAGACCTAGTCCTGCAATTGTTTGAAAATAAAAATAACACAGAAATAGGAGGAGTTGTTTAACTGGATATTGGGTCTGTTATTTAGGGAGATAAAAGATTTGAGTTGGAGATAGGTATGTTAACCACATGATCACAATCTGGGCTCTTCTGCATTTGAGAAATAAGCCCCGATATATTTTTTTTCTTAATTCTTCTCTTTATAAAATAATAGTTAAGTTTCATTTTGTAAAATGATCATGCCTGATTCATTTTATTGTTAGAGAAGGAAACCATAAATGAAATGTAAAAGGTTAAAAATACATGTTTCCCTACCATCCAGGAATAACCACTGTTAACGTTATGTTGTATACGTTTCTACATACATTTTATGCATATACGTATAAAAAATGGTGTGTCAGGTTTTCTGGTTTTGTTTGGTTACAGCATATAATCCCAGCGTCCTCGTTTCTTACTTACTTGTGACCAGTTTTCCATCCAGGACTGTGTACCAAAAGCATTATTTTTAAGGGCTTTTCATGTTGAAGGTGTGGAGGTGGTAGTGAAGGTCTTCAGTGCCTGGCGAGAAATTTTTTCTTTCATTTAAAAAATGTTTATCATTTGAGAGAGAGAGGGACAGAGAGCAAGCAGGGGAGGGGCAGGGAGAGAGGGAGACATAGAATGAGAAGCAGGCTCCAAGCTCTGAGCTGCTAGCAAAGAGCCCAACGCGGGGCTCGAACCCACAGACTGCAAGATTATGACCTGAGCTGAAGTCACCGGCTTAACCAACTGAGCCACCCAGGCACCCCCTGGCGAGAATTTTTTTCTAAATAATTGGTGGGGAGAGAATGGAGATTGTTGAGCATGGCAGCCTCATGTTTTAAGGAAGACACTCTCCTTCCTTAAGCTGTTGGAAGCTGCACTGGGGAGACAGGAATGGAAGGACACCATAAAATGTCTTAACATAGAGGAAGAGATTCAGTGGTGGTGAGGAGGGCCCTTGCCTGAATTCTTTTCTTAATATGCCTTGAAATGCCACTAGGAAATACCCTGCTGGGGAGGTGGTGCTCCTAGGAAGGAAGCTTCCCTCCTCCCCAGACCTTCACCCGTTTTTCTTACCTCTGTCCTTGCTGATAAAGGTTTTGATGGGAGGGGGAGCCCGATGTGATGCGGAAGTTGTGGGCGACAGCAGTAATGGGGAGTCTTTGGGCAGTCAGAGCCATTGGGAAGTGATATAGGAGATGGACACCAGGAGGAGACAGGAGGCAGCTGGCTT
Source organism: Puma concolor (assembly GCF_028749965.1). Lineage (NCBI taxonomy): Eukaryota > Metazoa > Chordata > Mammalia > Carnivora > Felidae > Puma > Puma concolor. The sequence continues at coordinate 28,499,840 of NC_141670.1, forward strand.
CCTGGTGGAAAGGAGACCAGGACATCAAAGTATAGAAGGTGAGCTTGCAGGATTGTGCTTACTTGGATCATGTGCCCCCCCCCCCCCCCCCCCCCCGTTCCCTACAAAGCAACTCCACAGTGGGAGTGTCTAGGGATTCTGTCCTTGTTGTGGACCAGTTTGAAGCTACCAGAAGTGATGTTCACAGAAACATGCCAATGATTTCCATTCTGGGTATTGAGACTTTATAATGATTGACCCGCTGAGCCTCTCACCCCCAGTAACGCCAGGTATTTGTGGGCCCGATTCTCACATCACAGAGAAAGACCCATTGTCAAGAATCAGGCAGGACATGGATTTGGCACTCAGGATATGTGTGAGGGCACCAGGTGCTTAGGCCCCTGGACATTCTGAAAAATAAAAACATGAAACAAAACTGCAGTCAGTGAGGACAGCAAAATACTCTTAGAAACCAAGATATCCTAATTAATGCTTATTTCCACTTATGTCCCACTCTGACAAAGCAAAAATACTGTTTGCGTTAAAAAAAACCAAATTCACAACACCATACCAGTGTTTACAGCCCGTCTCTGCCTCTGTCATCTCAAACCTGCACACATTCCTAGTTTTTGCTTAATGTGTGTAAATTTTAATAACTAAGTTTAACAATATTAAAGTAATATTAGGTAATGGATGTGATAAGAATGGTTTCCATATATATCTTGTTTTATGTGGGAGGTGAGTTATTGCAGCACTGTGTAGATCAGCAAATCTGATCCAATTTATTTATGATACAATTTAATGAGTAGCCTATCTTTGATTAGCAATGGCTGTTAACATTATGCTTTGTTTCTTGTTTAATCATTGATTAACTATAAACAAAGGCCTTAAGAACTCAGGAAGTCAAATCTCCTTGGAAATCACAGGATTCTTTTATAATGCAAATAACTGCCCCAACTTTCATGTTTTGTAAACTCAAATTATTCATTATATCTGCAGAGAAATGAAAGAATAAAAGAGTTAATTTAGTGGGACATTCCAGAAGGAACAGCTAACATAGACTTAATTCTTTTAAGGCCGTGTACTCTCCTCACTCATTAAAAAGAGAGCATTTCTCAGTTAAAGTTTGATTCAGTCTCCCTGTTTCTTTCTTCCCTTCTTCCTTTTCACACACTTGTAAATCCTTAAAGAAAGAGGTGCCTCGGGGCGCCTGGGTGGCTCAGTCGGTTGAGCGTCCGACTTCGGCTCAGGTCACGATCTCACGGGCCGTGAGTTCGAGCCCCGCGTCGGGCTCTGGGCTGATGGCTCAGAGCCTGGAGCCTGCTTCCGATTCTGTGTCTCCCTCTCTCTCTGCCCCTCCCCCGTTCATGCTCTGTCTCTCTCTGTCCCAAAAATAAATAAACGTTAAAAAAATAAAATAAAATAAAATAAATAAATGAGAATACGTTTTAAAAAAAAAAAAGAAAGAAAGAGTTGCCTTTTCTTGTATAGCAGTTCTCAAAGTATTTTTCTGCCAACCCCAGGTTGGTCTCCAAGACCCTTTCAAGGAGTCCCCGAAGTCTAAACTATTTTCACGAGAGTGGTTTGTTTTTCTCCCTGTGTAGCAGTGTGCGTAATTACTGGCACCTTAGTACATGTCAAGACAGTGGCACCAAACTGCACTAGTCATCATTGTATTCTGTACTGTCCCATGCTTTGTTTAAAAAAAGAAACCAGTTTCATCTAAGAATGTCCTTGATGAAGAAGTAAAAAATATTTTTATTCCATCTCCATTCTTGATTACACGTCTCTTGACAGTATTTTTGACAAAATGGGGAAGGTACATATTAAAAATTAAAACGGGTGCCTGGCTCAGTGGGTTGAGCATCTGACTCTTGATTTCAGCTCAGGTCGTGATTCCAGGCTCTTCGTCCGGTTCTGCACTGAGTGTGGAGCCTGCTTGGGATTCCCCCACCCCTACCCTCCACTCCCTCCCTTTGACCCTCTCCCCTACTTGTGCTTGCTTGCTGCCTGGTTACTCTCTCAAAAAAAATTTTTTTAGGGGCTCCTGAGTGGCTTAGTCAGTTAAGCGCCTGACTTTGGCTCAGGTCATGATCTCGCGTTTTCTGAGTTCAAGCCCTGCATCATGCTCTGTGCTGACAGCTTGCTCAGAGCCTGGAGCCTGCTCTGGATTCTGTCTCCCTTTCTCTCTGCCCATCCCCCTCTCATACTCTGTCTCTGTCTCTGTCTCTCTCAAAAATAAATAAAACATTAAAATTATTTTTTAAAGAAATTTGAAATTAAAAAAAATTTTAATTCATTTAAAAATATGGCCTCCCAGAGATAGGTAGCTTGTGAAGGAAGAAGTATTTCAATATCTTTTACAGGTAATTGTGGATATTCCTTGTTTATATTACACCAAAAGATTTGTTGCATTGTGGAATCAAACTTTATCCATGAGCTTTTTATGTTGTTAAATTCCATTTCATGCATGATTTTATGATGACACATTGATCTTTTGGAAAATACTGGGTCACTGAATTATACTGATTTTCCAAATGTCAACTCGTTTTATTCATTAAAAGAATTTCATTAATAATCACTGATTTCACCGGTGAGGCTATGTTTTCTTTTTCATATACTACAATCAGTACATTGCAATAGATTGTAATAGATTGAATTAAAAGCAGATAATAAGAATAATAAGCAGATAATAAGTTGTCTTCTATTGCGCCAGATATTGAAGTTTTATCCTTACTTGTTTTGGTATATGTAGTTGTTTTTCGTAAAACATATTATCTTAATATGTAATGGGCTTGGTTTTTTATTTTTTTTATTTTTATTTTTTTTTTTTTTAAATTTTTTTTTTCAACGTTTATTCATTTTTGGGACAGAGAGAGACAGAGCATGAACGGGGGAGGGGCAGAGAGAGAGGGAGGCACAGAATCGGAAACAGGCTCCAGGCTCTGAGCCATCAGCCCAGAGCCCGATGCGGGGCTCGAACTCCCGGACCGCGAGATCGTGACCTGGCTGAAGTCGGACGCTTAACCGACTGCGCCACCCAGGCGCCCCCGGGCTTGGTTTTTTAAATGAGTCGATAAATGTTTTTAAAATTTAAGTTTTAATTTTTAATATGATAGAACCATAGTTTGGGGGCATGGAAACCTGCATTTACCAGATAGCTATTACAGATTTGGGGCAGGTGATTAAGTTTGCAGCAGCTGGGGACCCAGGTGACTCAGTTGGTTAAGTTTCCAACCCTTGATTTCAACACAGGTCATGATCTCGCGTCTCGAGGTTCATGAGATTGAGCCCCACATCAGGCTCTGCACTGACAGTGTGTGGAGGCTGCTTAGAATTCATTCTCTCTGTGACTCTCTCTCCCTCTCTCCCTCCCCTGTTCAACCCCTCTCTTTCTCCCTCTCTTACACTCCCCTTCTCTCTCTCACAATAAGTAAACTTTAAAGGAAAAAAGAAAAAAAAACCACAGCAAGTGCTAAATGTTGATTGATTAAAAAAAAAAAAAGTTTGCAGCAGCATAAGCCCTGCAGAGCTAGACTGGAGGAAAACAGTGCCCCTCCAGTGCCTGGAGGTCTGCAGGCTCACATGCCAGCCTCCCATTTGACTAGGGGCTTCTATTTATGCCACTTACTCTCTAGAGACCCTCCCAAGAATAGCTGCGTATGTGGTGGTTTTAAGAGCTGGATAATATGTTTCCCATTCATTCTGGGAGAACTTCCTTGGGGGAATGGATCTGGACTGAGTACCTTTCCAAACTATTTAATCACCCCCACCACACCCCCATTACCTGATGTAATACAGGTTCACCGAAGAACCTTGGAAAAGATTAAAGGGGGGGGGGGGTTAATGTTTTTAAGTTCCTAAACCTAAAGACACACGCTATTAAATTCTGTTGTATTTACTTTGTATTTTTTAACATACAATTTTACAAATGAGCTATACTTTTAAATACAGAGGTTTGAGGCATCGTGAAAGTCACTGGTTTTCTAATAGTATAACATCTTTGTCATGTAATACCTGTATTTTATAACTGAATGCAGAAAATTACCCCACCCCCATCCAGAGATAACCGTTTTAATGTTTGTGATGAATAGCCATACAAAGATACACATCTTTATATTTGAGTGGGATTATATATTATTACATGCTGCTCTGATGCCTATTTTCATTCTCTGCTCTAGGCCTCATTTTACATATCAGTAAATATATAGCTGATTTGTAACAATAGAATATCAGGTAATCAAGGCTCTTTTCCTTGGGGAAAAGCCTAGCAAAAGTGGTGGTTGCTTGGAGAGTTAAGTGAACTGAAAATCTCAAGCTCCTGGTGTAATGCGTGTAGCTGGTGCAAATACGGGTTCTTCATCCTCCTCCTCTTCATTAGCTGCTAGGGGTTTAGCTGTCCTGAGAAACGGTGGAGTTGGAGCCAGAAGCACCATCTTGGTTTGAACGGAATAATCTAATTAGTGGCTGAGGGTGAAGGAACGTTAATTAATTAAATATCTGTCTCGAGGTCGAGGAGATCAACCTGGTCAAACATTAACAGCTCTGTGCAGGAAATTATGCTGAGTTCCCGGTTAAGTTTTCTCACTTGAGTTTAGCAAACATTTGAGGGGAGGTGAGAGATAAAAAGCTGATTGAGGTACAGCTCTGTTCTTGAGGCGTTTTACACTTTCGTAGGGGAAACCAGCCTGTAGATGACTGCAGTAGAAGGCAGAGCAGGTGCTAAAGTGAAATCCTAGAGAATGCTGTGTGCAGATGATAATGCTGGTAATTAGGGAGAATGGGAAAAGATCTCCTGGAGGTCTCTAGACCTAGTATCTGAAGGTGAGAAACATTTCAGTAAGCAGAGAATATGCAGAAGTGATCTACAGACTTGAGGGGGCGGCTTGTGGGAAAGTGTAGGAAGGAAAGAATCAAAGAAGAGCTTGTGGTCTAGTGAGGCTGGAGAGACGCGCAGAAGGAAATAGAGGGTGACCACGCTGGATTGGAAGGTGGTGCCGAATCCAGGGCGTCCGTAGATACCAGAAGAACAGCACGGGACCCTTTCAGGTATTTTATTCCTTCACAGAACACATCGTACCAGCACAGTGCTTTAGTCATCTCTGATAAGCATTTATGGACTAAGCAAGCTGATAAAGGAGGCTGGATTGGGGGTGAGGGTTAAAATGACATCTATTGTCTCACCGATTCTGTAGGTTAGAATTCCAGGCACAGGTTGACTGGATGGGTCCTCTGGTCATAGTCTCACAAAGCTGAAATAAATGTGTTGGGCTGGGCAGTTTCATCTTCTGTGCCCACATGGTTGCAGATTTCAGGATCTTGAGGTTGTGGGTAACTGGCTACAAGTGATTTTTTTATAAGCTGTCATTTACTTGAGCCACTGCCAGGGGCCAATTACAGGCACATACACATATTAGTGCTAATCCTTCATAAAAACTGTAAGGCAGTATTATTGTCTCTATTTGACAGATGGAGAAAAGCCTGCAGAGAGTAAGTGGAATGCTGTTTTGGTTTGTTTTTTTCCTTTCCTCATGGGCAGAGAAAGATTCTGTGGTGGTTCTGCATGCCTGTTGTTCCTCACCTAGGAGGCTGAATTTACTTGGAAAGGAAAACCTTTATTAAAAAGTCTCATTACCCTGTGACTTAAGTACAGGGGTGTGCGTGTTTGCATAACAGAACTGATGAAAACATTCCCTGGTGACTTGAATCACCTACAGCTTAGGACCCTTCTCTTAGGACCCTTCTCATGTCTCCTTGGCTACTTTACAGAAGAAACTTGTTTTTTGGGCCACAATACAGAGGAGATTGGGGTCTTGTAGATTTATTTTATTTCTGTTTATTTCTCTTGTTTTCAACATACCAAAATGTAGAGAGAATCAACCCCAGAAACCCATCTACATTCATATTTAAGCTTTATCAAGATTACACCACAACTTGCTTTTTATATCCCTTCTCTCTTTCTCCTCCTCCTCAGTCTTTCTAGTTGAATTGTTCAAAGTATATCCATATGTTGCATTTAGTTATGTCTCTTAAAGGTCTTTTCATCTAGAGTAGTTCCCTTCCCCCACCTCCCCCTTTCTTATGCCATTGTTTTGTTGAAAAAAGTATCAGCCATATTGAGAAAAAAAGTCCTGGGTTTTTCTGTTTGCTTCCTTTAGGTGTCTGTGTCCCCTTTATTTACTGCAAATTGAAAGTCTTGATTAGATTTGAAAGGTTTGGTTAAGGAGTCCTAGGTGGTGCTGTGTGCTTTCATTCATGTGATACTACATTATGAAGTAACCAGTGTTTGGGTCATTCTGTGGTGATGTCAAAATGGGCCTGTGTTCAAGTAGTAATTGGATGATGCCTTCATTGTAAAAGTCACTGTCAACTTCATTTTCATGGCTTTATCCGTTGATCTTTACTGCGTTACTTGATTAGGGGTTGAAAAGAGTGATTTTCCTAATTATGTTCATTTTCCCTGAAATAAAGTTAGTTTGTTCATCAGAAAAAAAGTTGAGGAGCAAAGTAAATGCTTAATTCTTTCCTTTTATTGCCAGTTTTGGACATAAGGGATTGGTGCCCATTTATCTGTTTTGGGGGGGGGGGGGTGTATGACTTTTCTTTTTCTTTCACTTTCCCTGTTTTTGAGTATCTTAATGAACCTGGGTTTCTGTATTTTCAGGGTGTTTCAGTGGATTGCATTCATTACTTCTGCATGGGGGCAGGGAATCACAGCATCTTTTTGAAGGAAGGAAATTCCGCCTCAGGCGGGGCTTTATAATCTCCATCATCGTTACGAATGATAGTCTTTCTGGCTGGTGATTCAGGACTGGTGCATTGCACCTTTGTGTGTTTTCCAAATGCTTGAGTAGGACCTATCATTCTTGGATTATAATGAGTTTCTTTGGCTATTGGATCAAAGCAACTTTTCTATCTACAGAATGGCCACTATTACAACTTTGTTGAGGTTAAGATTTTTAGAAAATGGATTGATGTTGTTTTGTTTTAAATTCAGATTCCTTAATTAAGAACTGCAGTAGAACACTGAGATTATTAGTAGTTAGATAGGATTGGGAATTTCCTTCTTAATTTTAAAAAATATGTGAACAGAAGAGTAATGAAAAAAAGTTCTACATGCCCAATAATTTCCCCCCATTAAATTAAACTAAAAATGGAAAGGTGGGACATATAATAGAATGTTCATCAAAAAGAAATTTATTTCATAAGAAGTGTTTTTGAATTATGCATATAAACATAAAACAGACTGACCAGTGTTTTTGACTAGACGCCTTAAAAATAAGCTCAGGGGACAGAAAGTTAAATATTTAGATTAGTGTGAAATGTTAGTTTTGTAGCTGTGTGTCATTGATGGGAATAGTCCTGGAACATGTCTCCTATGCTTGTTTTAACACCTGACCTTGGTCCCTGGGATGAAATGTATAGATGGGAAGATACTCAGTGATATGGGAGGGTTTGACATTTTTTTCTTTTTTTGTATAAGCCCTTTAGTTGTTTCTTTGCAGTCTCTTTAATACCACTGAAAATGGGGTGGCTTTCTAGAATCAAGGCAGTATGGATCTGTGATTCCATTATGATCTATTTGGGTTCACTGACTTTTTCCCCACAAAGGCTACACACTTGAGTCTGAGACTGAACTTACTTGAGTTTTTCATCTTAAGTTTGTGAAGAGTGGACTGCTTGCGTCAGTAAGTGTGGTGCCTAGCACAGAGATGGAAACTTAGTAGGCACTTTATATGACAATGCCTATTTTCCTGTCTCCCCCTCAGCTGGGGATATTATCGTATATAAATGGATTCATTCTGTCTGATAGGCAAAATGGCATGGCGTTTTAATGGTTTATTAATAAAATTAGTTTCTTGTCAGATACCGAATGGTCATTTAATTTGAGAGACGTATTTTTCCATTTGTCTATTCCTCTTTTTTTTTTTTTTTAAGATTTTATTTTTTTAAGTGTCCTCTGTACCCACAGTGGGGACCGAACTTACAGCCCTGAGATCAAGAGTCTCATGCTCTACCGATTGAGCCAGCTAGGTGCCCCTCATTTGTCTATTTCTAATTTTCTTTATTGGTTGTCTATGTAAGAACAGTGCTTCCTTGGCTACTGTAGTTAACTTTCAGTGGATAATTTTTTCTTTGTCATTTGGTTGAAGGAGAAGATGGTAGGTAGCTCTGTGTTTTCTTCCCCCCCCCCCTCAAAATTAATAACGTGAGCATCCCTCACAACTGGTGGTTTCTCTTTAAAATAATGATGAATTTGTGTTCTGCTTGACCTCACTGAGCTATACTGGGAATAAAATGAGATAATGTGCTTTGAAATATATTAAGGGCTTCATAATGGCACATTGCTATACCAGGAGGGCCTGAAGCTCAAGGCTTAAGCATAGCATCATTTGGATTGTCATTTGGAATGTGGTTCCTCCAGAAATACCTTTTTCTTTTCTTGGTTCCTGGGCTCTTATAAAGTCCAGAAATTGTGTTAACACTTAATAGAGACACAAATTATGATATCATAACCGTGTCTTGGTCCGTTACGTTCTGGTGAGTGGAGGAATAACCAATAACCAAGAGGATAGACAAGAGAGAGTTCACATTTACAAGTTGATTGTTACCTTGCTTTCAGTGTTAACCATTTTTAATAATCTCCTAATTTTTTATTTTTAAATTTTACAGAAAATTTCAAACATACAAAAGTAGATTCTTAGCCTGATGTTTTGTTGTTTTTAACAGTTTATTGAATCAAGGTCCAAATCTATACCAAAATCTATATTTTGACATTGGGCCGGTCCCTTATAAAAATCTTTTTTTTTCCCTTACAGTATGTTTGCTGAGGAACCCAGACTGTTTATCCTTTAATTTCTCACAGTGTGAATGATGCTCACTGCATCTCTGTGGTGGTGTTTAGCATGGTCCTGTTTTCTGCATTTTCTTTAAGTTAGTAGTTACAGAGGCTTGATCAGATTCAGGTTAGGATTGGGGGTCGAGGGCAATATGCGCTTCCATCAGAAGGCACACAGTGATTAGTTGTCTCCCCCTATGTAATGGTAACAGCCGTCGAAGATCTCTACCTACATCTGCTGGTTAATTGCCAGTCCTTTTTGTGTGTAGTTATTTACTCCCTTTAATTGTATTTCATGAAATTTATTTATTTTTTAATTTATTTGAGAGAGAGCCCACAAGTGAGGGAGAGAGAGAATCCCAAGCAGGCTCCAAACCAAGAGTGAGGGGCCTCGATGCAGGGCTCAACACAGGGCTCCAACTCAGGAACCGTGAGATCATGACTTGAACCGAAATCAAGAGTCAGACGTTTAACTGACTGAGCCACTCAGGCACCCTTCATGAAATTAAAAAAAAAACAAACTCCCCCCCCCCCCCCCCATACATTTGCCAAAGAGCTCGTATAAAGACTATACCAATTTATGTAGCCAACAGCCGTGTACTGGAATACCACAATTCTCTTACTTTATACACATGGTGTCTGGGACTTGAGAGTCCTAGTTTCCCCTAAGGTCATATAGAGTAGCTAGAGTTGAGTATAGGAGTCATTTCTCAATCTTGTACAGGACACCAGCTTCCTTCTCTTTCGCAGCCCTAGGTAGTTTCTCATCTCCACTTATAAATGGTAGAAGGGAAGAAATAAAGACAAGGTGAGAGATTAAAGAAAGAAAGTGAACAGTTAAGAGACTTAAAGATGCAAAAATGACTCCCAGGATATTTCCCAGTTTCTCCTCTCATTTTGATTCCCTGATGCTTATAATGATCCACCATTGATTAGCATTACTTAGGGCATTGCATGATCTTACGTGGTTTTCAAAATACACTGACCAAAAACATCAATGGCCTTAGAATCCTAATTTCAGACTTTGCCACAAAGACTTTTTCGTAGCACCTTCATCCATGCCCTTTAAAGACCTTTTATTTAACACTATAAAAAGTACCAAAGCTGGGATCCTGTGGGAACATTCCAAGTTTAGTCCATCATTCACCTAAACATTTTTTTCCTAACACTTCTCTCTTCATTTATCAGTAGCTATATTTATGAAGAAATTCAATCTAGATGTGTTTGATAAATCTTGTCATTAAAAGGTATTTCAAAAGCCATTTTATTATATAGTAAATGTTTCTCAAGCCTGTTTCATTTAAGTTCTTTTCCTAAAATAGCAGTTTAATTTGACTTCTGGCAAATAGTTACCCTCAAAGGTTGAGCTAAGTTTTGAATGTAGTAACTTTGCATAGAAGCTAAATTTAGCTATTAGCCATCTCCCACTTCTAGTTTAAGTCCAAGTGAACTTTTAAAAGTCTAAAATATATTGGCCTCTCCCAAGACCTAGACTCTGATATTAACAAATGCCAAAAGAGATGTGCAAACAGGAAACTCTGTGACTCTTTTTAAAATGTTGTAAGTCCTATAATCATTTTTCCATTTAGCCCTCCCACCCACCCCACCCCCCACCCACCCCCACAAATAAAAAAATCTACAGTAATCCTGTGGAAACTTTAGAAATCTTTTTGTTTTTCTTGCCCACATCTTCCCATTTATATATTTTAAGTGCTACCTGATATGGCAAACAAATGTAAATGATGTCCTTTCAAAGTTCACTGGCTTCCTCTCTGAAGTCATCTAAAATTCTGGAGCCATAATACAAACCATCAGATAGTGTGAGACTTTCTACTTGAGAAACATTAAGTGACTTAAAATGATTAAGTGGAACCAGAAGAGCATTTTTTTCCCCAGTTTCTAGAAAGAATTGTGTTACTCCCTTAAGTGGATCTGTTAACAAGATTTTAGTTTAGGAGAGTGGAAACTCCTTGAGGGGACTGTGTGGAGGTAAATCCTGGCATATAGAGAAAAAGGTGTTTGATGGGGCTCAGACCCTAAGGCCAGCTTGGTTGCTAGTTCAGGACCAACCCACAGAGAGCTCCCACCTCTGCCACTGGGGACAGCCCCTCCAGCTGGTCCTCACAACCCTGCCTAGGGCTTCCCAGCCTCTGGCTCTCGAGTCCTCTCCCGAATACCATCATACACTTCTGTGAAAGAGTTCCTTACCACTTGTGCAAAATGTACTGATATTTTAAAATATTTGATGGGTTTAAATCCCAGATTAGTATCAGTTAGGATAACAGACCTTTTGACAAAAGGATGTCTTTAATTGACGCAGATGGCTGTAGTGATGAGAAGAGCTCCACTGCCCTCTGGATAGAGTCTCCCTTCCCTAGCGTGTTGTACAGGCCCTTCGCGAGCCTCTTCTCCAGACACTGGTCCCCTCACAGCTGTGCTCTGCCAGTACTCCGCCGCCGGGAGTCTATGCTGCCACTTGTGTCCTCTCTGCCTCTGACCTTCCCACTCCTAGTGCCCATTCCCTGGCTGTAAATTCAGTCTTTGTGCAAATTAGCTGCTTGTCCTTCAGAAGTCACCTTAGCTGTCTCATCCTTTAGAAAGCTTGTCTGACTCTCCAGAGGTGGATTAATTGCCCTTCTGGGCTGGTAGCTGCTGTAGAAAACTGTTTTTTTCCTTGCCACACCGTATAGAAATTTCCGGTTACCTCTCCGTCTCCCTCTGTAGTCTCTCAGCTTCTTGAATAATAAGACTGAGCTTTGCATATTAGGTACATAGTGTTTGATAAATACTTGCTAAATTCCTGCTCCAGTTCTGCTACTAACTGGCCCAAATCTGTATACCCTGAAACTTCCACTCACCTATTTTTACTCCCTGGACCTCATGTAACAAGTCTAATCCCATTTTTATATGATAGCCCTTCAGAATCTAGATTTCTGGGGGATAGTTCTCAGAAAGAATGAGACTGTTCCAGAATGAGTGAGTTCTTATACATGAGCACAACATGAGGCTCGATCCCACAACCCTGGAATCATGACCTGAGCCAAAATACAGAGTCGGACACTCAACCAGCTGAGCTTCCCAGGTGCGTTGGTGAGTGTAAGATGTCCTTAAAGTGAAGACATTCTGCAGAGATCAGAGTTTTGGGCTTGATTTTATGTTAATGACTTCGAAGGCTGGGAAACTGTGAAGTTGGCTCTTAAGCACACACAGCCTTGGGGAAACTGCTCTGAGCTGTATGGCTGTCCCTCAATTTAGGCGAATTGCATTCCAGGCTAGTGGAGGAATGAGTCTTAAAATTTAGTGGCAAGAATTAACTTTGTTCATGAAATGATAAGCGGCAGAGAAATGATGGTGTGTGGTAGGTATGAGAAGAAGGAAGGAAGGTATAAATGGAAACCCTCATCAGTTATGCTGTCCTTGATTCAGAACGAATTGGGAACTATTAGAGATTTATAAGAAGAGGAATTATCAGAAAGAACTTAGCAGTGGGTTTTAAAGGAGATGTGGCTTTTAGGTATTTTCTCATCCTGTAAAAATTAAATGGCTGATTACAGATGCATCACCCAAAGTGCCAGGGTGATGATTCAGATAGTGCTGTGCAGCTCCACCCTAAAAAGGACACATTAGCCTGTCTTTCTGACACATTCTCCCAAAAAACTTGCCCAGTACTACCCCCACCTCTATTCTCTTACTTATTTCCAGCTCCATTTGCCCCTTTGAACCTGATTCTCCTCTCAAGAGTGAGTGAGTGTGGGAAAAGTAACTTCTCCAGCAAACCTTGAGATAAGTTTCTTTAGGCCCCTCAGGCAGGCTTCTCATTCTGTTCTTGTAGCCGGGACAGAGGAATTAACATAAGGAACAGCCCTGGGAGCCAGTGTGGAGTCTCCACACCACGGAAGCCTGGCCCCAGCCGTGATCTCACAGCTGCCCTGAGACACCTTTTGGGGGGCTCCCTGCCTCATTCTGGATGAGATTTGTTCTTCTTTACCCCAACCACCAGCTCTCCAGGTCTCCGAACAAACTTCCGTGCTTGTCTTTTTCGTCAGTTCTCAGGAAAGGCCCAGAGACAGCTCTTCAAACAGTTTCTCTTCCCTCTGGGATGCTTGTAAACTACTGTCACATTACCCACCAACTGGTCTACAGCCACTGGTTACACACACAGCCTGATCTTTTCAGAATTTACCATCCAAGCCCCACACGGGATGTACTGTGGGCTCTATGACCCGCTTACCAGACTGTTCCCAGCCCTGCGTCCCATGCTGGGCCTCAGCACTGTGTGAGAAAAGAAAAACTTGGATGGGATCCAGCATGAGGAAAATGATTGAAAGATCAGAAAGAGGCGTTGCTATGAGAAAAGGATAAAGGAGCAGGGTAGGTTTAGCTCTGGGAAGAGAGGGAACAGTGAGAGATAGTAAGATATGTTGAAAAAAAAAAAAGAATTTTTTTTTAATGTTTATTTTTGAGAGAGAGAGAGAGAGACAGCATGAGTGGGGTTAAGGGCAGAGAGAGAGGGAGACACAGAATCCAAAGCAGGCTCCAGGCTCCAAGCTGTCAGCACAGAGCCCAAGGCAGGGCTAGAACTCATGAGCCATGAAATCCTGACCTGAACCGAAGTCGGATGCTCAACTGACTGAGCCACCCAGGCACCCCTAAAGATACTTGTAATTTTTTTAATCCTTGTCTAGTGATGGACTGTCCTTGTGCAAGATGTTCCAGTGCTTAGGACAGGTTGTCTGAGGTGCTCAGGCCCTGGAGTAAGGTATTGCTCTGTGTGTTTTCTGACCCTCCTCTGATTTGCTGTGAGATTTTGATTGTGAAGAGGGGTAGCTGGCATTGTATGGGGACATGTACGATGAGGACGGTGGAGCTTCTGCAAGTATGTTTGCCTAATGGTCCCCGAATGGGGAACCAGGATGTATGTATGGATTCTTTCTTGTTACCATGGTGGTAGTTCTGAGAGCTGGTAAAACCTGGAGTCAATAAGTAGAGCTTTGACCCTTGGGAATCTTCGGGTATGAGAAGTTTAAAAATAATTATGATAGGGGCGCCTGGGTGGCGCAGTCGGTTAAGCGTCCGACTTCAGCCAGGTCACGATCTCGCGGTCCGTGAGTTCGAGCCCCGCGTCAGGCTCTGGGCTGATGGCTCGGAGCCTGGAGCCTGTTTCCGATTCTGTGTCTCCCTCTCTCTCTGCCCCTCCCCCGTTCATGCTCTGTCTCTCTCTGTCCCAAAAATAAATAAAAACGTTGAAAAAAAAATTTATAAAAAAAAATAATTATGATAATTAGCAGCTATTCATTCAGGGCTGTTTTTTTGATATGTATTTATTTTTGAGAGAGAGAATAGGCACGTGAGCAAGGGAGGGGCAGAGAGGGAGGGAGGACAGAAGATCTGCACAGTCAGTGCAGAGCCTGATGCGGGACTCGAACTCACAAATCAGGAGATCAAAACCTGAGCCAAAGTCAGACACTTATAAGCCACCCAGGTGCTCCCAGGGCACTTGACTAAACTCTTTATATTATCTCCTTACTCCTCATAACAGTCTGTTGTGAAGGTACAGTTATTATCCTCATTTTACAAATGAGGGGTCAGGCTCAGAGAGTTTTAAAAATATGTTCAGGGTCACAGTTGGTAAGTTGCCTATCTGGGGTTCAAAAGCCAGGTCGGTCTCTCTGGCCCCAGAGCCTAAGGTCGTTTTGGGTTTTTAACAACTTTATTAAAGTATAATTTTAAAAAATAATTTACATTTTTTACAATTCACCAATTTAATTTTTTTTTTAACATTTATTTATTGTTGAGAGACAGACACAGAGCGTGAGCAGGGGGAGGGGTACAGAGAGGGGGAGACATAGAAACCGAAGCAGGCTCCAGGCTCTGAGCTGTCAGCACAGAGCCCGATGCGGGGCTCGAACTCACAAACTGCGAGATCATGACCTGAGCCCAAGTCGGATGCTCAACCAACTGCACCACCCAGGCGCCCCACAATTCACCAATTTAAAGTGCATAGTTCAGGGGCGCCTGGGTGGCGCAGTCGGTTAAGCGTCCGACTTCAGCCAGGTCACGATCTCGCACTCCGTGAGTTCGAGCCCCGCGTCGGGCTCTGGGCTGATGGCTCAGAGCCTGGAGCCTGTTTCAGATTCTGTGTCTCCCTCTCTCTCTGCCCCTCCCCCGTTCATGCTCTGTCTCTCTCTCCCAAAAATAAATAAACGTTGAAAAAAAAAAATTAAAAAAAAAAAATAAAGTGCACAGTTCAGTGTGGTTTCCTATATTACATTATCAGTCTCTCTTATTTGTCTGTTGTAAAATGTATGTGACATAAATCTTGACATTTTAACCATTTTGAGTTGTGCAGTTCAGTGGCACTAATTATATCTATGATGTTTTGCAGCCATTACCACTATCTGTTCCCAAAACTTTTTCATTGCTTCGAAGACACTAACCATTAGGCTCCCTGTTCCCTCTCTGCTATGCTCCCCCATAGTCTTTAATTGGTTTTGTCTCTGTGAATTTGTGTCTTCTAGATATTTCATTTAAGTAGAACCATATATGTGTCCTTTAATGTCTAGGTTTTTTCTCTTTATATTTTCAGAATCGACCCATGTTGTATAACGTGTTAGGATTTTTAATGGCTCGTGCTGGGTTTACATTTTTTCTTCTGTGTGCTTTTACTGACATTTAACAACTATCACATGAAGGAAATCAGTTTTCATACTTCGTTTCCAGTGTGTTCTTGTAACATTGGAACCATAAGTGTTCTCTTTTTTTCACGCCCCAAATGGTCCTTGTGTCTCTTTGTATTTTTACAAAGCCTTTAAGAAACAAGAACAAAACACTATGTGGTAAAAATACGTGGTCGTGGTAGAAACTCAGGAAGCATAATGAGCAAAACAGAACTCAAGCATCTATTTATCCACAGAATCTACCATCCAGAGATAAATCATAGTGATACTGTTAAATGTATTCTGTCACAAAGAGCTGTTGAAATCTTTTACATATCATTTAATTTTCATGACAGCCTATGAGAACAGGTACTTCCCTCCTCCCCCTCCCTTCCCCTTCTTCCTCTTTAATAGTTCCCAGATGAAGAAACTTGGCCTTAAGTTGCTAACTTACCCCAGGTCACAAAGCTGATAATTGGCTTAAACCTAGGGCCACATACCAAAGCATTATGCCCATCCCTCATGCAAAGCATTTATGTGTCTGTGTGTGTGTGTGTGTCTCTTTCTTCCTCCCTCTCTTTCTTCCTTTCTCTTTCTATGTGTGTCTTCCTTTTAATGGGATTGTATTATACATAATGTTCAGTAACCTGTTTACTTTGTCACTGAGTATTTTGTTAACATGTGTCCATATTTGTAAATACAGGTCTCTCACATCATCCCTTTTGGTGGCTGTAATACATGCCATTTTGTAGTTATTTAACCAGCCTCTAGATTTGAACTGTAAGATTCTCCTCCTTGATTCTTTTTTAAAAACCTTGTATGACCATCCTCTTAATGCTTGACCAGCTGCCAGTTCTAGATTTGCCAGAGATCTTGCAGGCACCAGGATGGCTTGGGCATGTCTTTAACACTCTAAGATGTTCTGGTTTCTGGCTCTGGGGAGGTGAAGCACCCCCATGAACCCCTTAGCTCCTATGCAGATCATCCACCAAGGCTCAGAAGTCAGGCCAGAGCCAGCCAGCCTTCCTACTGAGCCTCACACCAGATCTCCCTGAGTTTCATGGCAGAGTAGAACTGGAAAAAGACTTAAAACACTGACAGGCAGCCTTTTAGAGTTTGAGGGTAATTTGTTTATCACAGACTCAAGATCCTCATGACATAGAATTACTTACTCCCCGAAATAAAGAAGCTCAGCCTAAACTCCTCCAGTTTTCTTTTGGTATTTCAGTGCTTCTGACAGGTTAGGATGCTCCGTTCTCCCCAGTGAACTCTTGCTGTCATTCACATCCCAAGAATGAGTACGGTCTTCAGGAATGAGAGGGTGGGTTGTATACATTAGTGCTGGCCAAGTTTGCACTGTTTATCTTACTGGAAAGTCAACAGTGTGACTATTAACCTCCTGCACAATTAAGATGTAGGCTTTTTGTTATGTTGTTCTTAAACATTGTCGCTAAATCTGATTTTTATGAGGCAGAGAGAGATGGGGAGAAAAAGGGAAAATCTGGCCAGTCAGGGGGCTCAGATGGATCAACACCTGGAGCTGCTGTTGGAACTTGGAAGTCTGGCAGCCAGTGGCATCGAGTGGTCAGGGAAGTCTAGATCGGTCTGCAGAGGTACTTGGCCTGGCTGCTTTTGCTTTTACTTACCAGGTTAAGTGGGTCTTTTGAACAGATGAGATTTCTTTAGAGAAGCTGAAGGACAATGAGACTCCTTTTTAAAAGAAGCCTTCTGCTCTTGAAAAAAGAGCACTTGTTATTTAAAAAATTAAAAAGGAAATGCCTTATAGCTAAACCTTTAGGTTCCAGTGGTCATCAACTCATTCCTAGTAAAATGAGCTGAACAGTAAATACGAGGCACAAAAGAATGAGGAAGAAAACAGAGTTAAACAGAAGTGGCTGAGGGCACACATTCCAAAGCACCACTCCCTGCTGCCTCCTCCCGCAGGTACGGCCCCAGACAATTTGATGAACCAAGGCATTTTCTTGTAATAAGGATAGATTGCCTATTGCATAGATAACATTATTTACACCCCCAGAATGTGTCCTCCCCTCCTTTCCTATGTTCGTGTTGATTACTGCCACTGCTATTTGCTAACAAACACTGTATGATACTGTGCACTTACTCTGTGCCTCTCAGGTTCTCAGTGACTTTTTATGATGAACCTTTGTGATGGTCTGTATTTTTATCAGAGAAATTAGGTAAATTGCTCAAAGTTGTGCAGCCAGCAACATTTACAACTAAAAGACTTCCTTAAAGAGGAGAAACACTGGTTTGACTTTCAGGTGAGACTTTACTGAGTCACTACTCACCACGTTTCCGGAATTACCTCAGGTGACACATTCTGACACAAAAAGGTCATTTGTTCTTCTCTTGTCAAATTTTCTTTTCAGTGACCATCTGCTGACTCCCTGAAGTTTACAGCTCTTCCAGCACTTTCTGCAAGACAAATCACATCTTCCTAATAGCCTGCACTATGAAATTAATAAGGAGTTCCATCTTTACATAGTTTTCCTCAAGTATAACTTCTGCTCCCCACCCCACCCTACCCTGCGATCACTGGATATATGCAATTAAGTAAGAATTACGTTTCAGGTTTGTAGAGAATAAGGTCCTTCTGTGGCTCAGCATCAGTGCCTCGAATTTGGGCTGGAGAAATGAAAGATAATGGTATTCATCCAGCATCTGACCCACAGTAATATTTACTTATTAGTAAATACTCTTTGCAAAGAGGTGGTATAATTTGAGAGAAAGTAGCCCTGACTAAATTTTTGGATAGCGTGGTCTTTATTCATCCATGCTGGCCCTGAACTGCGTTTAAGAACTAGTTTAGTCTGTCTTTGTTTTTAATGTTTATATATTTTTGAGTTTTAATGTTTATATATTTTTGAGACAGAGCATGAGCGGGGGTGGGGGTGCAGAGAGAGAGAGACATACACAGAATCCAAAGCAGGCTCCAGGCTCTGAGCTGTTAGCACAGAGCCCAACACAGGTCTCGAACTCATCAACTGTGAGATCATGACCTGAGCCAAAGTCCAATGCTCAACCCACTGAGCTACCCAGGCGCCCTGCTTAGTCTCTCTTTGTTATTTTTTAAGTAATGACTGTCCAGTTTCTTCATCCATCCATGGGCTCATGGTTCAGTACTGTCAGGAAACATCTTTCATTTCTATCACAGAGTGTCAGGTTGAATTGTCCTCCCTGGAACCCGTGTCACCTCGGAAAGCCTAGGGGATGAAGAGAAGCAGTTCTTAGACAGCAACAGATGTTTCTACAAGTGAAGTTTTGCTTTGTTCTCAGGATTTGATCTGACGCACCAGATTATAAAACCAAGAATAAAAGAAGGGAGGATTTTGGAGAAGATGGAAAAGGACACGTTTCTGAGTTTTCTGTGTGCTAGCAGTGTTGTTACCTGTAGGCAGGAAGTTCTGGGTCTACTGATGGCTTTGTTCCTATAGGCTTTTCATAGTTCACAGTAATTGGCAATATGTGACTTTCTAGATTTAAGTGATGGATTTTTAGCCTCCCTGAAAGAGATGTTTAAAACACCATGGCACACAGCAACATTTAGCGGCCTTCGCCATAGCCATCAGCATTGTGGTGCTCGGGCATCTGATACTGAGTAAAGAAGACTTACTTTAGAATGGTGGTGATGATTGGGCATTCAGGTCACTTTTAAAATATTTCAAATAGCGATCACTATGATGCCATGAGCAATAGGTGTCCTCATTATTTTGTGTCTTCCTTATATCCTCCAAATACCATTTAGAGGCTGAGGCAGGAATAGTTTGGGAAAACATGTTTATGCCTTGGACTTTTTACATTTAGTACACATGCAGTTTGGCTACGATACTCCTCTTGGCTTCGATGGCCCTGGCTTGTGGCCATGTCGGATTCTCTGGCTGCATAATTCTCAGTGCACTGACAGCCAGGACAGTGGGATGGGTAGGGTGGCTGTGCTGGTGGTGATTATAGTAGAGTGCTGCTACCACCACAGTCAGGAAGATGATAAATGATATACATAACTTCTCTATGTTAATTGATTTGTTTGATCTTCTACTTGTAATTTCAGTTTGAATTTCTAGGAGTCAAAATTTTAGTACCACATGAGAAGCTAGGAGGAGCAGTAGAACTTTTCAGCTATCCATATCTAGAGATGATGGCATTTTACCTCAGTGGGTCTTTCTCATCCACGTAGGACTGACACCTTTTAGTCTGTGGGCTCGCTCTTTTTGGTGATTGGAAAGGCCTCTTGGGAATACAGAATGTTAGCATAAGCTAGTGCCTATTTCTTGTTGTTGTTCCCATGAAGATGGGTACATTTTCATGTGTTCTAAAATTTATGCTTGGAATTTTTTGACATAGCCACCACTATTTAACTCACAGTTCTTTTCAGAACAGACTGTAGAGCAGGATTGCTCTGACATGAGAGGAAACCAAGAAGGTGGAAGCAGGGATGACAGGTTTGCTAGTGTGGCCCACCCATCTCTATGCAGTCTCTGCAGCCCAGTACATCATGCTCTACCAATGGTTTGTGAATATTGTCGACATTCGCTGTGCATAAATCAAGGGTAAATAGCTGAGGCCAGCCAGCGAACACAGATGGCAGGAACCAAAAGAGTTGCTTGGCTCATAGAGCAGGAGCTCAGTTCAGACACACATTCCATTGAGAAATCCCTCACACGGCCCATAGGCCACAATGCTTCTGTGTGTCTGGATTTGTGTTATTTGTACCCCAAGGTAGGTTTTGAAGTTCTGACTCCATTCCCTAAGTCAATTTCAGTCTCTTTAAGACCGATAGCTGTGACAAGTTATTCAAGTTTCTGCCTTTTTATCTAGACTGGAACCTGTACAGATATAAACTGACGTTTTCTTAAAAGTCAGTGCCGCTAAACTAGAAATCATTGGGTTGATTATACGTTTCTCAATTTTACATGCTCCTGAATAGTGTAAGAAGTTGCAGCCACTTGGTAATATCAGTTAAATTTAAGAAACGTCATTGAATATCTTTTGTGTGCTAAACCTAGGTGCTGGGGGTAGGAGATTACAATTTGGGGAATAAGAAAGGTACAGAAAGTTCATTTTCAGTGTGAGTGATAGAGGGCAGTGATCAAGGTACACACGTACTATTAAGGGAGCTATCGGAAGGGTATGTGGTCCATCCTGGGTTTTCAAGAGTGCAACATGCCTTAATGAAGACTTCTCTAGGCAGTACCTGTTTCAGCTGAGAATCAGTTCGGCTTTGTTAACTGTCAAAGAAATACACATCAAAATAATGGAGAGATGTTTTGCTTATAAAATTGTTGGGTTTTGTTTAGTTTTGTATTTAATGATAATTCCCAATGTTGTCATATTTAAAAGTTGGTATAAATGTATCTGTTTTTATTGGGAAGGTAATATTGAAACAGTCCAGCACAGTAAGATTTATCAAGGTTCTTAAAAATGCTTATCACCTTAGACATAGGTTCTTTTTTTGTTGTTTTTTGCTTTTTTTTCCTTTCTTTAGAGAGAGCAAGCGTAAGCTGGAGGGGGGCAGAGAGAAAGGGCGACAGAGGACCTGAAGCAGGCTCTGTGCTGAGAGCAGACATGGACGCTTAACACACAGACACGTAGCCACCCGGGTGCCCCTAGACCTAGTTTTTCTAAGAATTTATCTCAAAGATTTACGCCTAACAGCACTAATTAAAAACTGAGCGTCTGCTCTAGAACATGTACTATGCTAGGCACTGGGGATACAGTGGTGACCATCACAGACCCAGGCCCTGCACTCAAGGAGCTTATGGTTTAGTAAGATAGTTTTGTAGGTGGTCTGTTTTCACAGACTAAGTGGACCTCTGTCCAAGTAGCTGTTTTATTAAAAAGACACCTGTCCCTCCCCATGTTCTTGAAAATACTTTTCCCTTTTCAACTTTCTTCCCTTACCAAAAATGGTGAGTAGCAACTGGAAGTTTTAGTAAAAGGCTAGCTGTTGTTTAGATGAAGGAAGAAGTTTCTTTTTCTTCCTTCCTACGCCCTCCAGGATTCTCCGTACAGCACAGGTTGTCGATGGTTCTCATACACCCTCTCTGTGATCCAGACCTGCAGTTTCTCCTGGCTTCTTTCTCCTTTACTCGGCACTCATGTACACATAGACATATACACATGTCTCTAAACTAGTTTTTGTAAAAACAAGTGAAAATCACCTCAAGGGTATGCTTTTCTTATAAATTTAAGTATTAATTACATAATTGTCATGGCCCAGAAAAGCAGATCAGAATTACCATGTTTTCAAAATTAACCTCTTCATATATTCATCCACCCTGAAGTAATATTTTCTCTTTTGTTTTTCAGGGTAGTGACCTGTCTTTTCTAACTTTGTTAGGAGTTTAAGCTTTATGGTTTTGGGGCAAGGTGTTTGGCTAGGCAAAACCACCATCTTTTTTTTTTTTTTTTTAACATTTACTTATTTTTGAGAGAGAGAGAAAGAGAGTGAGCCGAGAAGGGGCAGAGAGAGAGGGAGACACAGAATCCGAAGCAGGCTCCAGGCTCCGAGCCGTCAGCACAGAGCCCGATGCGGGACTCGAACCCACGAACCGTGAGGTGAGATCGTGACCTGAGCCGAAGTCTGGCGCTCAACCGACTGAGCCACCCAGGGGCCCCATACCATTTTAGCACAGTGGTTAAGAGCAGGAGCTCTGGAGCCACATGGTCTGTATTCAGATTATGGCTTCACTCCCAGCTGCGTGGCTTTGGGCCTGTCACTTAATCACTTAGCATCCTCCATTTGTGACATGGAGATAATAATAGCAGTACCTCTCAGAAGGATGTTGTGGAGAAGAAGTAGGTTCAAGTCTGTGAACTACTTTGCACAAAGTACGTGCTGTATAAATATCCTTATTCCTGTTTGATATGCAAACAACCCCATTCACTAGCCACACTACCACTCATGTGTACGATACTGAAATCCCTTTATAATCTAAATTATCTGCCATAGATGGAAGAGGCTCTTGTTTCAGCAACAAAAGAGGGAGAAGACTCACTTCAACTGACAGTACAGAAAGAGGGGGAGTGGGTATGTTATGCAAAAGGGAGAGTATATTCATTCAGCAAGTGTTCATTGAATGGCTACTTTGTGTCAGACACTGAAAGGGTACACCAGCGAGTACAGCTGCAGTGGTCCAGCCTCGTGGAGCTTAGCGAAGTCTCTAGCAGAGTGGAGCTGGGCAAATGTTTTTGTATTGTTACTATAAAACCAACACTTTCTGGAAGTGCAACTCCTGTTACACTCTAGATTTGATTGCAGTTGTTAAGAAATCCATGGTCTCAGAGAGGCTGGCAAAATACCCTCCAAGTTCAGTTGCCGGTGTCTGGGAAGGGAATTGCCTGGGGAAGAGCTGGGGCACCCTCATCCCTGCAGTTGCACTGCTCAAGAAGAAAGACGAATGAAAGTATCCAGCGGTGGTGAGCGGGAGTAGATAACGATAGTGACTTAAAGCAGGTCCCCAGAGGAAGTTTTCTTCCTGCTTCTCTGCTCTGGGTTCCCTCCACCTCTCAGATCAGGCATCAGATCTTTTTAAAACCACGGATTATATTGGATAGTTTTTTGGCGTAGAACAGCTGGGCAGTAACAAAAGAACAGGACTGTTGAGAGCAGTGACCGCTCAGAGGTATGACAGAAAATCATTAAGCGGAGGAGAAGGGCCGCTGGGCCAGCTGAATCAAGACCAACTTGATTTTGGAATTTCCTTGGCATCCTTATTTTGTGGGTCTAGGTTGGCCTTCCTGCAGGTTTGAAGAGTTGCTGCAGGAATATGTGTTACGAGAGAAAAAAAGTGGAGTGGGGAGACTGGAAGTTAGCAGGAAGCCAGTTTAAAAGTCAAAAGGCTACTAAATCAGTAGGTGAGAACCTGCAGTTCGGTCATAGAAGCAGGGGTGGAAGGGAAGAGATGAGATGGTAGTGGCCCCAGGGTGGCTCGGTCAGTTAAGCGGCTGACTCTTGATCTGTGCTCAAGTCATGATCTCATGGTTCCTGAGATCTAGCCCCGCATCAGAGCTCAGCCTCAGAATTGGAGCCTGCTTGAGATTCTCTCTCCCTTTCTGTCTGCCCCTTCTCTGCGTGTGCTCACGCTCGCTTGCTCTCTCAAAATAAACTTAAAAAAAAAAAAAAAGATCGTAAGGCGTAGTGGAAATGCAATCAACATAGAGAGGCGGGAAGTGAAGGGTTGGATTCTGGACAAAGATGACTGATTCACGATTCACATCCTGGGTCTGTCACCTGCTATGAGTCACGTGGCGGTTCTTGAACCTCTGTGTACCTCTGCTTCCTTGCCATGCAAAACGGGCGAATATTCCTACCTTCCATAAGGAGCACGGTGTGTGGCACAAAATGTGCTTGGTGAGCATTAGCTACTGCTCTGTTACTACTGTTGTCGCTGTTGTTAGTATCTTTGTCATCTTTACTGTTATTAGGACTCAGCAGTTGTCTGGACATGGAAATGAAGGAGACCTTGAAGCTGAATAAATGGGATAAAGGAAAATGTGGGGAGGTGAGAAGAGAAATTGGTTGTGAGTGACAGTTCACTTTTGGATAAGTTGAGCTGGATGAGTTTGGAATGTTTACACTGGAGTGGGCATCAAAGCTGTCGATTAATGGGTTATTCCTAAACAGAACTCACAGTTGAAACAATGGAAGTTGCCAAGGGCCATGATAGAGAGTAGATAGAAGAGACCTGAGCACACACTTGATTACTCTTGGTGTCTCGAGCATTTAGTACAATTAGCTCCGTGTGCAGAACAGAAAAATTACAGTTGTGGTTTGTGCTGGGTGGTGCTGAAGACATCCTTTCAGCTTCTCACCAAATCTTTTGATTCCTCCTTTACACTTCTGTAATTCTTAGGGAGCCAGTGAAAGTATGTGACCTTTCCTGGGAACTGTTTCCTAGGGCTACCACAGTAAGTTACCGCCAGTGGGTGGCTGAAAACAAATTAATTCTCTTGCAGTTTAGGAGGACAGAAGTCTGAAATCAGGTGTCAGCAGTGCTGATTCCTCCTGGAGGGCTTTAACCGACAGACCCTCTCATGCCTCTCCTAACTGTGGTGGCTGCTGGCAGTCTCGGCATTCCTTGCCTTGTAGACACATCATTCCGGTCTCTGTGTCCGGCTTCACATCGCCATCTTCTCTGTGTCCTCTCCTCTAATAGGAACATCAGTCGTTGGATTTAGCACCCTCCCCAAATCCAGTATGATTTCATCTCAAGGTCCTTGAATAATTACACCTGCAAAATTCGTGTTTTCAAAAAAGTTTCCAGGTAAATGTTAATTTTGGGAGGACACTGTTCAACCCACTGCCAGAGCTAGTTAGTGTGCCGGGCCACCGAAGCTGGCATATGCTGCATTCTTAACCCTGACACAAGAAGAGTGTGTCCTGCTAGGAGAGTCTACAAAAGAGCCTTGGAAGACTGATTTTTGAGGGGTTTACTTAACAGACATGGACCAAATACTTGTGAGATACGTGTGAATGGGAGTCCTTGATTTATTTTTTCTTTCAAATTTGATTTTTTTTTTCCATCAAAAATGGAATTTGTCATTATATTTAGCCTTTGGTTTTTTCTGGTCAAGGCTTCATTTATTAGGCAAGCTCTCCTTAAGGACTCTGCTTAGGTTTATCTAGTAAACGGAGTATGCCAAAAACTAGAGATGAGGACCACGCCTGCTCTAAGGCCTGTCACCACCACCACTGGTGGTATGTGGGGGGGCGTGGGCAGGATGCTGTATGGAAGGGAGCCTGAACCATAAGACAAAGAGACTGGGATTCTGGTCCCAGTTCAGACACTATGAGTTAGCTGTGAGACCTTTAATAGAGTTCCTGCCCTTTTCTCCAGAGCTTTGGATGAGTATCCAGAATGATAATGGATATACACCTTCTTAGCTGTGTATGAAAATGTATGCAAATACAACATGTTATTAAAACAGGGTTGAAATGTAATCTTATTTAAGAAGTCACATTTATATCCTCTCGTGTCTCTCTTCTGTGTATATTTGTCTCCCACATAGAATTGAATTAACCTACAGTTTGATCGTTTCCTCTTCTGAAGGGCAAGGTAGAAGTTACATCCTCTTTTCTCTGTTGTTTTTATCGAGTATAGAGCAAGTGGTTGACTTGTTGATACTTTGTGATCCACTGTGCTAGGCTCTGGGTGAGCAGAGAGTGAGAACATGCAGTCCTGGAGGTAAGTGCTGTGCCTGGGAGACAGAGGATGCAGCAGAACACAGAAAAGGTGCTCCTTCCCTGCCACCCAAGGAAGTGACATCTTCGTAGAGTCCTTTGAAGAAAGAATACAGGTTAAGGCAGTTGAAAGGAGAGAATGCCCCTGGCAGAGGGAGCTAGTGTGTACGAGGCCTGGAGGTGGGGGAGGAGCGGGCACGGTCCAGCAATGAGAATGATCCTAGACCGTGATGGGGAGGCAGGTGAGAGCCGGGTCTGCTAAGGCAGATGAGGGCAAGATCATATGCAGTCTTCTAGGCCGTGGTATCTGGAGATCAGACACTGTCCTGGGAGCTAGGAGAAATCACAGAAAGGTTTTAATCAGGAGAGTGACATTGCAGAATTGTGTTTTCAAAGTTGTCCTGGCTGCAGCGTGACTGCCAGGAGGACTGTGAGGAGGCCTTTTCAGTAACCCGGTGGTGGTAGTTAAGAGAGTGGCTGATGGGACGGGTTCAGTGGGGCCTTGGTGAAAGACTACCAGGTCACCATGGTTTGGGCATCGGCCTGGCATCTTTCACTGAAATCTGGAACCGAAGAGGACAGGCAGTGGGAGGGAGGGACTGTGTTTAGTTTCAGACATGTTGAGTATGAGATCGCCGTGGAATATTTCCAAGTAAAAATATCCAAGAGGCAGAGTAAATACTGACCTAAAGTTCCTGGACCTTGTGTTCTCAACTGCATTCAGGTTAAGTCCATCAAAGATTATCCACGTCCCTCTTGCTCTCTGTTGTTTTTGAGAATCAGTTCATCTTTATCTGTTTCAGTGTGACTTCACACCGGAAGCTTCGCCCTTCTGCATGTTTGTTTCCGCATCCAAAATGAAAAGGCAGACAAAGATGATCTTCATTAGCTGTTTTTGTTTAAACCTCTGTCAG
Source organism: Puma concolor (assembly GCF_028749965.1). Taxonomy (NCBI): domain Eukaryota; kingdom Metazoa; phylum Chordata; class Mammalia; order Carnivora; family Felidae; genus Puma; species Puma concolor. Next base: position 28,526,429 of record NC_141670.1, read on the forward strand.
ACACTGCTCTTTTTTTCTTTTCAAAGGGATTGGAAGATGGAGTTGGGGAAGTTTCTAGTCCTTGTTTGCCAGAATACAATTTGAGCTTTTCCGGATGTATATTCTTATGCTAAAAAAGGCTTATTCAGATGTATATTGTGAGCCCTCAACAACTGTATCCTTCTGAGGTGCGAAAGGAGAAAGGATGTTGCTGGATCTGGAGTAATGGGAGAGGACTGACCCATCACCCTCTCAGCAGAGGGTCGGATTAGGCCCAGACACAAAGCCCTGGCCGCCTGATCCCTCCCCTCACTGGGGGGTCAAGAGCCTATGTAGTCAAGGGGAGTCTCTCTACTACCCCCCCCCACCCCCGCCAAACTGTGGTCATCCTAATGGGCTCAGGGCAGCAAACCTTCTCTTTTTTTCAGCCTTCCCATCCTATTAAGTTGAGCAGGATCAGCAGTGACTCAGGAAGGTGAAACCCACTAGAGCCAGCCCATCTGCTCCCCTGCTGCTGCCCGCACCTTTGTTGGTTCATCGTGTGTGTGAAGGGCTTGTGCTATGGAAAACCTGTCTATTCAGTTGTTTTAATTTTCTCAAGACTACACATTAGCAACCAAAAAGAATATACAAATTCAGCTTACTACCCTCTTCTGCCAAGAAAGAGTATGTGGGTTTTCAGAGATTCCCCAGCATCCTAGTGAAATGTACGTGTCTGTGAGGGCTTGCTTTGCCACAGGTGTGACCGTAGCCTGGTCCAGCTGTCCCCACCGTGCCTATATTGCTCTGTCACTAGTGGCTCTGAGCCAAGCAGGTGCTGTCAGGCTGGATCTGCTTTGACCCTCCAGTTTCTCTCACAGAACAAGTCCACAATCATTGCTCTCATTTGCATTTTCTCTCTCGAAGTATTTCATCCATTAAACAAATTGCTGTGTAGCAGGTACTGTGCTAAGCTCTTTGAGAGCAACATGCATAACACTTGGCTCAAGCATCTTGATCCATTAAGAAAGGCAAGAAGGCAACTTGTATCAGTGGTTCTCAAATTTAGGCATCCATCAGATTCACCGGGGGGGGGGCAGAATTCTGATTCAGTAGGTCTGTACTGGAGCTAAGAATTTGCATTTCTGCCAAGCTCCCAGGTGATGCCGCTGGTGTGGCCACCATACTTTGAGAAGTACTGACTCACAGGACTGGGTGCACTGTGGGTGCCGTAGTGCAGCTATGAAGATAAAGTTTGGGAGCGCGGAGGAAGGAGTAAATAGTTTGACTTGGCTTATTCACCTTTCTTCCTTTCATTTCACCTGTACTTCCTGGGTCAGATTTTTCTGCGCTTTGTGAGGCCCTAAACGCTCACTTGAGGACTCCCTCAGCATTCCAAAGTACTTCAGGCACTGAAGTCTGTGTTAGGAGAGCCTGTTTGGTTCTGTCCCAGTCATTCCCAAAGTCATCCCAGTGTTCTTTGTTTCTTCCCTTGCTCCGGCTGCTCATGGCCCTCCCTCCCTCGGGTGGGTTTTTTTCAGGAGCTGCAGGAATGGGTTCAGTCTTCAGACTTGGAAGAGGAGCTTACTTTTTCTTTTTTTTTAAATGTTTATTTTTGAGAGAATGCAAGAGACAGAGTGTGAGCAGGGAAGGGGGCAGAGAGAGAGGGAGACACAGAATCCAAAGCAGGCTCCAGGCTCCGAGCTGTCAACACAGAGCCCAATGTGGGGCTCGAACTCACGAATCCAGAGATCATGCCCTGAGCCGAAGTTGGATGATTAACTGACTAAGTGACCCAGGTGCCCCAAGAGGAACTTACATTAAAAACCGTTCCATGGGTGACCACAGCTATAACAGCAGTTTTCAGTGTTCTCTGGAACCCTGGTGTACCTGGGAGACAGACATGGGGGTTGAAGTCCTCCAGCTACCCCACCACCAAGGCAACAAAAATTCACTGCACTTAATTTAAAAAGGGATTCTGGGGAAAGTTAGTTTGAAGAAAGGGTTCCAACTGCTTTTATTTTGAACTTTGAAAATTACTGTTCTGTAACATGTGTTCCAGTTCAAGCCTCCTTTTTGCTCATGGTTTTTGTTTTAGTGTGGCAAATACTAGAAGGATTGGGAAATTTTAGATCTAGTTCCTATGGATATTTCCTAAGTTTTCCTTTAATAAAGAAAACAGTGGTGTATCTTTAAGCAGCTTTTAAAGTTTTCCGCCAGGCCCCATTAAGTCTACCAAGCATTATTACACACTAAGTGCTAGTCTCAGAGCTGGCGCCAGGGGTGCAGGCTGGATCCTGCCTTCCTGAGCTCTCACTGGCCAACCGGTGGGCTCTTGGTTTTGAGGACTCCTCCTCTCCCCAGTGCCCTCCAGCTCAGAGCGTTTCCACTGGCACATTTTGAGCTCATCTTCCTCCCGACCAGCCCACTCTGCTGCTGCACATCTCTTGACATTTATGGTAACTCCAGATTGCGTCACAAGGGGAGAAGGGAAGGGTGGTGAGATGTGTGATGGGATTTACCCAATGTGAGTTCGCTCCAGTCTCTCTTAGGCCTTCCCTCCACTACCTGACTTGTACTGTCAGCAGCTTTGGGTTGGGGACTTTGTTTCCAAATGTCCCATTCTGGGCTAGGTTTAGTGCAGGTCAGTGAATAGTCTGCAAGCATCAGTCTAGACCCAGTGGGAAGTAATGCTGTAGGATAAAAATGTAGAAATGTCTGGAAATCATAAATCCCATCTGTCAAGGCTGAGATTGAAACCCTGACTCCCCCTATCTCCACTATCTCTCTCTCTAGGATCAGATAGCTTTTGCCAAAAAAGTTTTATTTAATTCCGTGGGAGTGCTTGAATTTATGCCCCATTTCTAGGATCAGATATCATAAAAGACATTTCATTTTTAAAACTTTCACCCCCAACTTGGCCAGTTCCTGTTAGGCAACAGGATGAGGAAGGGCTGCCATCAGGCTGCAGGCCCTGCGTAGTCCTCTCTGCTGGCATTTAGAGTCTCCTGCTGTCACAGTAGGACTGAGCAAGCATGGGCTAAGACATTAGTGTGCTGGGTCCTGAGACTTTCTTGACTTTTTTTTTTTTTTTTTCTTTTTTTAAAGGCTCAGAATGTCTTAAAATAGCATGGTAGCTGAAATAACAGTAACAACAACAACAACAATAATAGCTTGCCATTCCTGAGAATGGTTGTTTGTTTGAAATCCGAGGCATGGGTTCTGGCAACAGTTTCCACAAGCGGGGCTCCCACAAGAGTTGCTCTAATGGAAATCATATGGTCTCATCATGACCGGAAACACAGAGGTCTGTTAAGCATTCTCCCAATCCCTCTGTTAGGAATTTTCTTACAGAAGCTTCAGACACCTACATACCCTAGAATTGGAAATAGGTGGTGTAGACCTGATCATTTTAAAGAGGCTTATGATGCTACTGTTATCCCCTTCAAATAATATCAGTCTACTCTTTGAGCTAGGCTTTCCAGCCTGGATATGCAAACAGTCTGTATCCCCATCACTAAGTCCTGAGGAGGACATTTTTTTTTTTTTTTAACTGCCTTGTTGAGAAAGGGATTCGGGGAGTCCGGCCAGCCATGGTTACAGCACTCCACATTGTCGAGATCCACAGGCTGCCTTCTGAATGGATAGTCCCTAGTAAGCTCTGGAATCTCCATCTTTTCAGAAGTTCTTGCCATGCTGGCCAGCTGTGAAAAAACTCCCCAGGTTCACATGCACCTGCAGGCTCTGCTGCCTTCCGGTTGCTCCGTACAGCAGTTCCCACATCACATTCAGGGAAGTTCTGTTTCCAGCCCCCTTCCCACACTGAAAACCCTGCCCAGAGCCAGAGTTTTGGCAGATGGTGAGAATGAGTGAGACCTGGAATAAGCAGGCCTAGGGTGACTTCTTCCATGTGGGAAGGAGTGAAATGACTTGATTGACCTTGGGTCACGTGCACTCTAGACTTCTGGAAAGTCCTGAATGGCAGAGTCTCTAATGGCTTTATAAGTCACCTTTTCCTGACTGCTTCAGCAGTCCTGGGTAGCATCCTTGGCCTACTTGATTTCAGATTTTGACAGGTGATAAAAGCACATACTGAGATTGCTGCTTTACAGAGTCCAGATTCATAACTATTGACTGATGTTATTTTTGCCTTTGCTGAGACGCTCCCTCATGTGTTTGCTGTTACTTTAATGGATTGCTTCCTGATACATTCTGAGCCCCGGGCACTTGCCCTTCAATCTGGCAAACTGCGGCTTGACCTGAATGGAATCAGATTGAGACCAGTCAGTTGGCAACATGACTCACTTTTTTTCCTAGAAAATATAGTTTGTGTAAGCAGTGACTGTGAATGTTCTAATTTGCATCTTTGTGGAGCTTAACTTTAATCAGGATACTCCAGCCTTTTTCACTTCTATTCTCTGAATTTTTAACATTTTAAATGTCTTGTAGGCACAGCGTCTGGCTCTGTGCTTCCGAGTGTTAAATGGGTAATGCTTGGTGATCATGACTTACCGGTTAGTAGTAATTACACTTCTAAGCAGAGAAGTCCTACAGTTCAGGTCTGTTTGGGTCCTGCCAGTAAGCCATTATTCTCTCAGAGACTCTGCAGTGGGTTTTCATGGGATATCTCCTACCAGTTGTCTTTCTTCCTCTTTTCCTCGGAGGGCCACGTGTGCGGTTTTGTGCAGGAAATCCCCACTGTTCTTGTGTTCCCCCAGCTCCAGTTGGAAAGACATCAGAGTGTCCGGGGCAGAGCCCAGGCCCGACATCTCAGCAGGCCAGACAGGCAGCAGATGCCTGTTGCCTTTTTTCACTTTGTATTTACCATTCCCTTGCTTAGAGTTTGGGGACCAAAACCAGCAGGTTATTAAAGGAATGAGAGTAATTTGACTCCTGACATCGATTGGGGCTCGGGGTTATTTGGTGTTTTGTTTCTGATTTGAAAGCAGCTGTTTGGTAACCACTAACTCTTCCCTTATTCTTTTCTTGCAGATGAGCTCACAGTGCCTGCACTTTACCCCAGTAGCCCTGAAGTGTGGGCCCCGTACCCTCTGTACCCAGCGGAGTTAGCGCCTGCTCTACCTCCTCCTGCTTTCACCTATCCCGCTTCACTGCATGCCCAGGTAATTTATACCCATCGGCCACGACTTCACTCACTCCACCACTGGTCCTTTCAAACCCGGTTCCCCAGAGCACACCGTACAACTAACACCTATCCAAGCTAACAGACCCACCTGCAGGAGATTAATGATTCCCTCTCAATCAAGCTGACACTCCAGGACTTGGGGATCATCTGACAGCAATGATATCACCCACTGCCTGATGTTTGCCCCAAATGACACCTCTCTCTTCCTTAATGATCTCACCCTCCTATCACACACAAGAGACTGGGCCCAGCCAGCTAGAGGGCGTCACCAGACCGTAGTCGTGTGTGCCTGGTTGTGCGGAAGGGCTGCAGAGGGAGGTGTCCACTTGTCGCAGGACTTACGTGTCTGTGTGTGAACCTGTGTATTGAGAGATCTCTGCTGTCGTGTTCCCTCAGGTCTAGTGACCAAAGGGGAGAGTTGGGAGCTTCCAGGAAGACCGCGTGCTGTCTTACATGTGTTACAGGAAAGATTAAGGGTTCCTCTTTCCACTTTTAGGAAACCCTGTATAAAAGGAGGTACCAGTGTAGTTTTGAGAATGTAATTACAAGTCAAGGTAAAGGTTCCTGATCTGACCCACTCCTTCTCAGTGAAGAGTAGCCTGAGTTTTATAAACTCCCTTGTTTCTTCACAAAGATTACTATCTACATACCAACCTTCCTCTTCCCCTGGAAAAAAAATGTTGCCCTTAGTTTTGCTTCTAGTACAAGTAATAGTAATGAATGTTCGGGTTCAGAGTGACGATCAACAGCAAGAGAGAATGTAGATTTCATTTGTCTTAGCGCACGTGGAACTCTTTCTAAAAGCAGGAAAGCCTGGTTTCTGAAAAGCTTTGGCCTAGACAGACAGGTGGGGTTTTTTTGTTTTGTGTTCATTTACAAGGCTGGATGAAATACACAGCTTCCCAGAATACTCTTCCTTCTGACTTACAGCTCTTTCGTGTTGTACAGAATTCACCGTGTTGTATAAAACACGCACGGGCGGTGCCCCAGCTGACATCCTCACAGGCCACGGGGTCAGGAGTGTTGGTGGCTGTCTATGCTCCCATTCTCTTCGAGCAGGGTTACCAGTGCTTTGTGCACTTGCTGACGACCCAGCTGCCCAGGCCCGTACAAGCAGACTGCGGAGAGAGGACCCAGGCACCACCCGCTGTGGTGACCCTCGGTGTGGGAAGGGGAGGTAGAAAGCAGTACCAGTAGTGAGGGAAAAGGAGATGGTGGTGGTGAGAGCACCGGGCACAGAGCGTCACTTCTGGTAGCAGCAGTCCGAAGACTGATGACCCAGGTTCCATCCAGATCAGCTGTGCTCTCTGCTTCCCCTTCCCTTCTCTTCCCTTCCTGCCATTGCTTCCACCTTTGTCTGTGTCAGTGCTTGGTCTCCTGGCAGGTAGCAGGGGAGCGAGAACGGATAAAACTTAAGCCAGTGGACGTATCTTCTGCTGAGTCCTCCAAATGTTCGTAGTGGCCTCAGGGATAACTTTGTCGATGACTGGGAGCAACTCAAAGAAGCCCTTCTGTTTGTGGGCCCGCCCCCGTCATCCATGGATAAGTCTTCGTTCCTCTTGCTAGAGTGCTTAAATACAGATGGACAGTTGAGGCAAATGTTAATACTATGAAATGGTGCCAAGTTTGTGGAGTCATCTGAATATTGATGCCTTTGGTTAATCAGCAACAAAGCCTTTCGCCGTTACCTTGGAAAGGCAAGAATTGACATCAGCCAGAAAGGACTGGGAATGGTAGTTTTGGGGCCCTAACATCTGGGTAACTTGCCCTTTATGTAACGGATGAGATCCCAAAGTATATCTGGGGTTGTGGGAGAAGGAACTAAAGAGTCTTAAGAGATTAGAAAGCCCATGCCGTTGTGACAAAGGTTAGGGAGAGACAGTGCTAAGATTCAGTGACTCGACCATTTGACTAAACGGGATGTGTTGCCCATGGTGGCACCCTCCCCTGTGAGTTCTTCCTCGATCTCAAGATTTTCCCAACCTGGAATCCACTTGGCTCTGCCACATCGGTCCTAGAGTTGGTGGAACTCTCATCTGATACCAGTGAGATCCTTGCGCTCAACCCCACAACTTGTTTGGAGTCATTCCCAGTGACGCTTGGGTTCTGTATCCTAAAGGCTCGTGAACAGAGGTGGTTATTTAAATTTCTTTGTCCAATATGAGAATCATGGAATGAACTGGTAGGGGCTTTACCGATGAGCAGGTCCGGCCCCTTTTACTGTTGAGGAAACAGACTGGAGAAGATGGAGAGAGTTCTCCAGAGTTGCGAATGGCTCTGCCATGACTGGAGCCGGGTCACCTGACTCCCAGGCCTTGCTCTTTCCACGCCTCAGTGCTGGCTCACCAAAAGCTTAACTCTTTGATGCAATTTTGGAAAGGCCTCACTCCAGTGACTCCTTGGATCTTTCTTCTCTCAGTAGATGAGAAGCCTGTAAGAAGAGACTTGGAGGCAAAGACAAGGGAATCAGAACTTAACCTTCACCCAAAGGGTCTGAGAGAATTTTTATTAACTGGAGGTAGAGCAGTGGGGAAGACCAAATGGAGCAATGCCCTTAGTGGATGATTCTGGTTTTGTTTGGAGATCTTACTTGTATGTCTTTGGAGAAGCTTTTATATTATTTTGTTTTTCTTAGCAATGTTGTGCTCTGTTTTGAGACTTGGATTTTTTTTTTCTTCTAGTGTTTCTCTCCTGAGGCAAAGCCCAACACACCTGTCTTTTGTCCACTTCTCCAGCAAATTAGATTTGTCTCTGGGAATGTGTTTGTAACATACCAACCTACTGCAGACCAGCAGAGGGAGCTCCCATGTTGAATTTGCTTGTTAGCTACTTTTCCCCGTTTTGCAAAAATTATTTCTTGGTAACATTTGAGAGATTTCAATAAAAATTTTAATCCGAGCAAAAATTATCTCACGTAGACTGCAGCGTTTTGTTTTCATGATGATGCGAGTTTGGAGCTAAGATGTTATCTCTGAGATGGTGGGAGAATTGGGCCGCCGTGGCACTGATCACACACTTCGTGGGAGAGGGCCTCAGAGCACCCAGGGAGACTTGGCCCAGAGTCGAGGGCTTGCTGCCGCAGCCAGTCTCTTCTTGGGTTCCCGCACCATCAAGAGCTGCGCATTGGAAGATTCTCTTTCTAGCATCTGTGGGTCGCCTCTACCTGGAGATCTTGCTTCAACGGGGATGGTGTGTTGGCTATCGGAAGCCTGTTTGAAGCAAGTAGATGTGCTTTCCAGTCTGTCCGCCCTGATCCAGAGGAAGGAGGACCCAGGGGACAGAAAGTGTCATTGAAAACGAGTTGCGTCTTCTAGTTCTACTCCAGCTTCCATCTGTGGTCTGGTGCCTCCGGGTCTAAATTGAAGATGCTTATTTGACACCAAATCCCAATTTTGAAGCATTATTGCATAAGGCAATGGGACTGTAAGCTGCAGTACTGCCTTATTAGTTGTAGAGGTGATGCAGCCAACAAGTGATTTCTAAGATCATTAACATTTTTAGACATGATCACCCTGTCCTTGGTATTTGAAATGTATTAAATATATTATGTAAGTCACTGTGAACAGGAGGGGAGGTTTCATCCATGGCTTTTAGGAAAGTTAGACTCTCAAAAGAACATAGTGGTTCCTGTCACATCATACTCACACATCTCCGCTTTATCAGTCTGGGTTCGGTTTTGCTTGTTAGCAATCATTGGGTCTTGTTGCTGACAGGGCAGAGAGGAAGCCAATAAAGTGCACTGTTCTCATTACATTCTAGAAACAATACCATTTACCCTTGACCAGAGCCACGTTGTTGGGCCAGAAACTTCTACAGGTAAGTAGGGCTGAGAGAGCAGGTCCCGGTTACCTGTTTCTCCTTCAGAGGCCTCATTCGCCCCAACGGCAGATCTTAACAGGGTTTACGACTGGAACCCTGCACGTAAACAAAAGGTTTTAACATCCCAACACAGACCTCCCGGGGTAAGACACGCCCCTAGGGAGGTGCCTTGTGACACATTGGAAATACTTTAAAGGTTAGACCCAAAATCAATGTAAAAATGGACCGTGGGAAAGTGACCCAGGCAAACGGAAGAAAGATCACGGGCGGAGACGGGAGCCAAGGATGGTGTGCGGGCACTAACTCCAGAGCTGCCCGCCCACCGCCGTATCCAGGCATTGACTCCGTGGCAACAGGCAGCTACTGAGAACTGAATCTTGAAACTTTTTAATGAAGACAAATTTTGTTAGGCACCTCCTCTGTCACTGTGCCCTGTGGAGATGACACCAGGGCATCTGGTGTGGCATGGGGTATGGTTTAAAATGCGTGGCCCGTGAGAGAGGGAACATCTTGAGGGAGCTGGGAAGCGGGGCAGGTGTGAGTGTGCACTCCGGTCAGCACACGGCCCCAGAGCATGGCGGCGGCGTGCCCTGCCCAGGCACGTGGCGGGACTCCCACAGGAAGGGCACTTTATTTTTCAGCCTCTGCCCTCCTGCTCAGAAGGCAGTAGCCAGTGCCGGAATGGTGGTTGGTCCTGTAGTGGGACTGGTGAGCAAAACCCATGGGAGGGGCTGCAGCACCGTACCCGGCTGGCCAACCTCCCAAAGGTAAGGGAAGAGTCGGGAGATTCGGGGCGTTTGCTTCTGTGCCTCCCAGATGGCATCAGCACTTCTCACCTGAGACCCTGGTCCCTCGAGGCCTGGCTTTCTCCAACGGCTACTGTCTCCCTGCAGTCCAGGGCTTGTGAGTGTCTGGGAGACCACAGCTTTGAAGGACTGCAGAGATTGCTTTTGGGGGCTGATCAGCCCAAGGCTTTAAATTGTTTGTAGACCTCGATGAAACTATTAATCCTCTGACATTTCCCTTTCAACCTACAGCTCCACGAAGGCCACACTGTGAGGAGAAACTGCCCCTGGGTGCTCTGTCTCCTGAGTGTGCTAGCCTTGTCTGCTTCTTGATTTGGTTAGCTTTCTGGTCTAGGAGCACCTGGCTTAACTCCCCCCGGAGGCCGGGCTAGGGCAGGCAGGCTGGCCCGCTGTGAGCTCCGGGAAAGCGTCTCCCACTTAGGAGCACAGAGCCCCCTTTCTTTGGCCAGCACTGCTTCTGGACTGTTTCTGGGCCTGGCCTTGGAAGGGTTGGAAGTGAAGGCTATGGAGCTTCATGGTCAGACACTGACTCTGCCATTTACGAGCTGCGTGACTTTGACTGAACAAGTTCCTTAACCTCTCTGGGCTTCAGTAAAGTAGGACTAGTAATCCCTCATGTAGAACAAGAGTGCCTGGCACACGGGAAGGGCTTCATAACGGTTAGTCTTCCAAGGAAATTTCAACAAGGAGAATTTCAACAAGGAGAATGAATCCCAGGACTGGCTACTCGTGAAGCTGTGATAGTTCAAGCACGAAGGGCATCTGGCGCGTCTTGACCACACTTGATGCTGCAGAGTCCTCATGGCTTCAGCCAAACGGAAGGCCGGAGGTCGGAAAGAATAAACGAGACCTCGAGGGACAGCCACCAGAGTGACCACACCTGCCCTCCATCCAGCAGTGGAGTCCTGGAGCTTGTGTCAGCACTGGGAGGACTTGTCCCCATAGGAAGTCTCCCCCCGAAGCTGGGTCCGGACACGCCTGTTGGGAGAAAACCTCTCCCTGACAGGAAATAGATCAAGAGTGGGAAACAGCTGAACTCCCAGAGAGACCAAATGGTTCCTGTATGTTGCTTTACTCAGACCCGTTGTCCCTGAACTTTCCAGCTGTTGTCTTATCTTGCTTTCCTATCAGAGAAACTGGAGAAGAGAAAGACCCACAGCTCATCCTGCCCATTCCTCCCCGGATTCTCTGGCTCATTCTTCCCACAGTCCATCCGGTAGGATTCTACCCAGCCTCATTTCCAGGTGGCAGAGTTAGTTACCTCTCGTGTCTTGGCTGAACCATGGCCTGTTGCTGAACCCCCAGGGGATCCCACCCTGACCAAGCAGGTTCCCTCTCCTTCCTTACCTTTTCTGTCCATCTCATCCCCTCTGCTGTCTGGTATCTGGAGAACTCGGGAGCCCTCACCTCACTAAGGCAGTGAGAGACATAAACATCTGGCCTGTCCTCACCAGCATCTTCAGAAGCAGGCCAAAGTCAGTTCACCAGAGTTAATGGGGTAGATGTTCCTTTAGCCAGAGCTGTTGCTACTGAGACCCAAACCTCACCACACTGCAAGCAGCTGTTCAGAAACCTGAATCAGTCCCCTAGTGCTCTATGGCCCTGACCATGGTTGTGGATCCCAGCAAGAGTCCTCGAATTCACCATGGCCATGGTTGAGAGCGTGGCTCAAAGTGGGCCTCTTCTTGTCTAGGGAGCAGCAGGGTTACCTTCATTTGGTGCACTGTTTTGTGGGTTTCTTACAAAGCATGTTTCATTTTGTCCTTTGTTAAGGCTCAGCTTTCTAGAGCCTGCGTCTTCTTCCCCAACCTCATCAGCAGTGAGAACCCCTTCACAAATAATGTGGTCTGACCACCGCAGTACCATGGTTCAGAGGCTCCGACAGACAGGCTGATTTTAATGATAATTTCCACCCACTCTGCTAACTTTGGGATTTTAAGCGAGCTCATTTTAACCTCACTGAACCTCAGCCTCCTCATCTTTAAGTGGGAAGAATGAGTAAGTACCTACTTCATGGGGTCATTTTAAGGGAAAGAGTAAAATGCTTGGCATGGAGTTGTAATTATTAAGATAGCTCTTCTATTTCCTTCTTTTTGTCAGAACTTGATCTGCCATGGCCCAGAGGCTCCTGAGCCCTCCCTTTGTAGCGTTAGAGGCAGTTAGGATATCGGGACTCAAGACGAGCACCCTAGCAAGAGAACCCTAAGGGCCCGGGCTTTATTCGCTACCAGAGCAAGAATGGCAGCCTGTGGCTGTGGCACTGAGGGAGGCAGGCGCTGATTTTTGGCCTCCTTTCCTAGGAACGGGCACCCATGTACCATCCAGAAGTACGGGAATTCTAACCGCTTTGGAAACAAAACCAGGGCTACGAAGAAACTTTGGAAATATAAAATGTAGCCTTCGTAAAAAGAAAGTGAACTTTTCCTTGAAGAAAACCAATGCTGACAGGGGGGAAAAAAGAAAATCTACTCCAAATGGGATCATGTTTTATTCAGGATTTGTGCTGCCAGTGGGGGAAGGCCAGAACTCCGTGACAGGATGGGAAAGTGGGACACCCCAACTTCAAGCCTCATCCACTCTGCCATGAAGTACTTCTCGCTTCACCGGGCTCGGCTCCTGGGACCTCTAATGGCCCTCGATAGCAAACATAGTTAAAAATTAACACACTGACAGAATTAAATATGGATGACAAGCAGCCGCTGTGGACTTAATCTGACACAGGATGTTACATGCTTGGGTGCCCTCGACCCGAGTGGCGTCTTGAGTGAACTTCTGTGATGTCTGAGCACATTTCACATGCCTCTTTGGAAGCAAGAACCTGGCTTGTGCTTAGGACAGACGGGGAAAGAGTCTAAAAGCTCAGGAGGGAAAATTATCTCTGAAGCCTTACATTTAATTAAGCCCAGCCTTGACTGGTCTTAGCAGGAGGTCTAGACCTTGTCGCTGCCTGGGTCCAAGCCCCAGCAATGTCCCCCCAATTCAGATGGGGAGATCTTGCAGGGCTCTGGGCTGGGCTGGAGCGTCGTGACCTTCTCCAGCCAGAGCTTATTTGCTCACTTCCTTTCCGGAGGTCAGGGTAGGTCAGACGGCAGACTTCACCTCTGGACCGATTCACCGTAGATCTTGACATTTTGCCTAGATGATGGCAACTTGTTCAGTGGCCCTAGGCAAGGAATATTAGATGCCAGACAAGTAGTAAAGAATGGTGAGTGCGTTTTTTGCCCAATGTCTGCTGAGAAAGAAGATGGGCTGGCAGTTTGGTGTGTGTGGGGGGGTGGGGTGGGGTGGAATGGGGGAAGGATGTTCCTTCAGAGTGATCCTCAGTGGGCCTCATTTCATGAAGCAGAAATTCCTGAAAAGTGTTTTTCCAATTTTGGTGGACACTTTATGGCAGGGGGCGGGAGTGCAGTTTTAAAGAACCCTGTAATTCCATAAAAATGATCGTTTTTTTTTTTGTATAGCAGATCAATCCAGTCTCTTTGATGGATTTGTAGTTTCTTGGACCACGCGTGCTTCTGGCTTGGCTGCCTCTCCTTAGCCTGGAAGCCTTCAGCACAGTGTGCTATAGGATCTGACCTGCTTTATTTGGTGATGCTGCTCAGAGTGGATCCTTAGGCCTAGAGCGAGCGGGCCAGGGTTGGTTAGAACTAAAGAATGTGTGAGTGTCTGGCTGCAGTTGGTTCAGTGTGGGGAAAACCCCAGCAGGGTAGACAGGGTCCATCTTGCAGACAGTGTAGAAACGTGAATTTCCATGCCTTCAGAAGGAGAGCCTGGCTCTGAATATATGGTGCTAGGGAAACCTGTATTCACATACAGCATCTCCGTCAGGAAAGGTGAGAAAGTCTTCACTGTGTCTTACAGATGAGGTTAGACATCCAGAACGTCAGCTGGGCTGGTGGTCTTCCCGCTGTAATTAGCTGTGTTAAGAGCTAGAAACTTGGATGCCATATTGGCATGCCTCAGCTCCTTGATCCACCAAAAGTCACCACTGGAAGGGGCCTTCTCAGCACTCGCGGGTGCTACGTAATAAAAAGATTCTGTGGTCAGATAAATTTGGGAAACCCAGGGGTAAATCAAGTTTAATGAGTTTCTTCATTGTGGAACTTCTCAGAGTCTGTAATGTGCCTAATGTGTATCTCGAATCTGCCGAAGGGGCAGAGACTGCATTTCTCTCAAACTTACTTGACCACAGAGCATCTCTAGGCGGCCTGCTTCCAGCCACACTTTGGAAACCTCACTCAGGAACAGTGTGAGTCTCAACTTGGGTGTGTGCATCATCATCTCCTGAATGCAGGTGCTTTGGTTTCTCTCCTAGGGTTTCTGCATTTCTGACAAGTTCCCAAGTGATGCTGGTGGGCCAGGGACCACACTCAGAAACACTGGTCGTAGACTTACCCCTTTGTTTCATGGAGAAGGAAACAGCTAAACCAAGGAGTATTTACTAATGGTCACTACCCTTAATTGAGCCAGGCACCTTGGTAAGCACTGCTCACAACTGTTTGTAAAGGCAAGTGTGAGGATGGCAGTCAGTCACCAGAAGGAGGTAGTACAGTGCAAATAATTACACTGTGCTGTTTGCAAATCACTGCAGAAAGACTGGTCTGTAGAGACCAGTCCAGGTCCTCCTGTCCTTGGCAACATGATTGGAAATGGGAATTCTGTATCTGTTTTAATTGTCTGGGCCTTAGTTTCCTCATCTGTAAATGGAAGAGGATAGAAATTACTTTTATGGATACTCACTACTTTTTCTAGCATTCCATTTTATTTTTGCTCTGAGTTATTTCTGTTTCTGGTGCTCTCCTCCCCTGTCCAACCACTCAGTAGTCACAGGAGCTGGTGCCGTGCTGAGGTGTCAGAGACTTCAGTGTTATCCTACGGGGGCACCGTGTTTCAGAAAAGCCTGCCTAAAGAAGAGTGATGGTAGAACCCCAAACAGTGCCCCCCCCCAATAGTAAATTCTAGTGGTAATCCCTTAACTTTACTGGGTAATGAACTCATGGTAATCGCTAAATTCTCGTGGAGAAGCGTCCCAGGGTCTTGTTGCTTCTTGACTTGCAGGTCATAATCTGATGGCGTGTTTAGCAGTTTCTGGCACAGAGTCAGTGTTAGTTTGGATCATATATATCATTAAAGGTTCTTACAGGGACTTGAGAAGCTGCTGGGATTGTAGGCAGGATTGTGAGTGGGCTGTGTGTGCACGCGCATGTGCGCACACGACAGGATCGTTGTCTTACGTGGAAGGTCAACTGCATAGACTCATTCCTGCTGAATTGCCCATGGAGAGGGAGTCCAGGGAACCACGAGTTTCCCCAGCATTTATGATGTACGAAAGCAGCCGCTAGGCGATGGGCAGGAGTGGCTACTAGTGATCTGGGGCCAAAAGCCACAGCAGAACAAGGAGCTCGAGTGGGTGTCCTCCCCACCCCCTGGAGGACAGCAGTGGTTAGCACAAAACAGCTTATTCACCTGGACCAGCTGCCTGCTGGGAACTCCATTTGCTCAGTTTGCTCCTGAACTTCGCTACCTGCCCTGCTGCCCAGGAACGTTGGGAAGAAACTCATCCTTGCCTGGGGCGGGGGGGGGCACGACACTGCCCTCTGCGGGCAAATGGGTGCCACTGCACCTCAGACCCGAAAGAAGGGCAGGCTTGGATGTCTGTGGAGTAAGTAGTGCAGTGAGAAGGGCCCACCTTGTTGGCAAGGGCAGTGGTGTCCAAGCCATGGTGCACGAGAGTCATGAATTTCAGGGCCTCTGTTGACTCCATCACCACCACATCCTCCCTGAGAATCAGCCAATGGGCTGAGCTGAGTACCGTCTATCCTGGACCCCACAGGCCAGAGTCCGCCTGCTTATCACCCTGGAGTACTTGGGGGTTCTAGGCCAGGCTGACTACGGTGCTCACGTGCGAGGCTTGTGTGGGTGGCGAAGGCCCAGCATGCGTGACAGGTTAGCTGAAGCTGGGTGGGTGTGTGGGAGATGAAGGGCTTCCTTCTTGTGGTCACTGTCACCAACAGTCATGCCATCCACTGCGCCCCCACCCCCTGGTCAGACCTCCCTCTTCCTGTGTCTCTGAAACACCAACATGTCTTGGCCTCATGGGGCTCAGCGCCCCAGCCCCACACCCAGGCAGCACCAGTCGCCACCACTGTGCTCCCTCCGGCTCCAGCGTGCACAGACCCATCCCCTCCCGCTGTGTGTTTAGGTTCCCAGCCCCCCACCTGCCCTGGGGCTGTGTCCCAGTCCTGTCCTTTACCACCTGTCTCAGGAAGGCAGCTCCAACTCTGCCCTTTGCTTAGTGAGCAAGTGGATTCAGATGCACAAAGCCATAAGCCATGGGTAGGTATGAAATTTGTCTTCATCTTTCTGTCTTTCCTCCCTTCTGCCTTTTCCCCTGCACCCCTATACTCCTCCCTCCCCCTTCCTTCCCGTCCTTCCGCACTTCCCTCCTTTATTTCTCTCTCCTTTATCCTCCATGTGCTCCTAAATTCCTAAAGTGACCTCTTTTTTAGCATACCTGCATGCAAAGAGTTTCTGGTCCCTTCTCTTGATTGTTACTGAATGTTGGACGACCCTGGCCCTGCCTTAATGAGCGTTAGTGCCTGCTGGTGCCTCCCAAGGAACACAGCTTTGCCCCCTCACAGGGAGGGCGGGGGCGGCCCTCTGGAGCTGGTAACCTGATTTCTGGGAATGTCTGATACAGTCCCTCAGGAGATCCCCAGAATGATTCCTGGTATGGGCAGAAGCTCAAAATGCATCTGTGGACCTTTTAGGTTCCCATTTCCTGAATAAGTGAGGCCAGATGCTGCTGCCCCAGGTTGGGACGGAGTCTCCCGGTATGGCCCCTCGCCCTGACTCAGAACCAGAGAGGAGAGAGCCACCCTGTGAAGAAGTCCTGGGGTAGAAGGAAACGCTAAGGACTTGCGCATGTGTGCCAGGACAGAAGGCCAGGGATCCTGTGTCAGCTTTGTCTGGGGCCCACTCCTGCACAGCCCAGCCTTTAGAATCAAGTTATGAGAGCTAGTGGAGCCTGAGCCCGGATCCTGACCCCACTGGGTTCTGTGCACATGGGGATGTCCTTCAGAATACCCAGATATCAGTTGATTTCTCCACCTCCCCCAGAATGCTGCTTTATTGTTTATGCTTTGGAGATGTAAGATGCCATGTGAAAAGAGGGTTCTCCAGCAAAGTCTGTTTTAGTAAACCATTGAAGTAGGTTTGTCAGGGCGAAGTTCCTTCCAGCATTGCATTCTACTCTAGAAACATGGGCCAGACCCAGGTCATAGATCCATCTTTCGCCTCCTGTCACCCTGGGAGGGAGCCACCCAGCCCTCCTGAGTATCTCTTTGGTGTGATTTGTTCTCTCTCCTCCAGGACAGAGGAGCCGTGGTGAATGGGCTTTTTTTGCCTCTGTCCAAAGGCTCAGGTGCAAAACGGACGTTGCCAACATGGATATCTGTTAAAGCCAAAGTGCACTTGCCCTTCTGTTTGTTTCTTCACGTTTTCCTCAGCATAAGTCCGGGAACATTCTGCTAAGTGGACAGAGCATCACTTGATCCATTTGTTTTGTTGCTGGCCTTCCATTTTAGAAACCTAATGGAAGAGAAAGGGCTACAGGTCCTTCTCAGCAGAGTGAGCAGAGGGCATGGGGTACCAGGTACCCCACAATACCGAGAGGCCAGAACCCCTTTTCTAAAAGAACCAGGAGCAGAATCTCAAAAATGTCTTGGCCAGACAACTGGCATGGATGGGTCGTGAACCACCCCTTCCTTGTCAAAGCAGGTAGATATTTCCACACCCTGCCTAGAAAACCATTAGGCAGCCTGCCTCCTAGCCTAGGCCTTGCTGAGTGAGTGCAGAAACGGACTCACTGGCCAGACTTTAGCCCAGCAGTGGGAGCATGGGAGCTGCTGGACCCAGCGTGCTCCAGAGCTGGATCTTCGCTGAGAGCTTGGCCCCTGTGTTCATCAGGGGATGTGGAAGTTTTCTCAGGGCCCTGTTCTGATACTTTTCAGCCCCTGGGGGGGGGGGGGGGGGTCCTGCCCACTGGTAAATGTAAAAGGGCACCATCTTTGAACAGTGAAGGGGTGGCCGTCCGACAGGATGCCCTGTGAGGAACGAGAATGTCCACTGGGAGCCCCGGTTCACTGCCTTCTCCCCACATGTCTTTCCAGATGCGCTGGCTCCCTCCCTCCGAGGCTACTTCTCAGGGCTGGAAGTCCCGTCAGTTCTGCTGAATACTATGTAAGTACTTGGCTTGAGTAACAGCCCGTCCAAAGCAGATGCTGCCCTGCGCCCACAGCCGCCTCGCTACCTGCGCTCGCCTGCCGTCTGCCCGCCATCCGCCCGCCATCCGAAAACTCGCGGCGGAGCTCCTCTGTGGTGCCGCGTCTCTCTGGGAGATTTCTCCTGGGATCGAGGGAGAGGGACAGATGGTACTCTAGCTTAAGACACCGAGGCCTGGCCTTCCACTTCATAAACCAGCAGCCAGTGCTAGTGTTCCCGTCAGGTGTCCGCACGTCTGGCTAGGAAACAGCGGTTCACCTGCTGCTGGCGTTGAACAGCCACCTTCGTCCGGTTACAGGCGCGCCTCATCCCCCCGTGCACGTAGTACTGTGTCGTGGGAGTCTTAGCGATTTATCAGAATTACCTTTCCCTGCATGCATGCACAGTAGAACTTTGAGCAAGTTCTCATCTTTCTGTAATACCTAATCTTTTGACTGAAGGCCAACAGTGTGCTGTTTCCAGTAGGCTTTCCTTAAAGTTTCTCATCCTGAAGGAAGCACTATGCTAAAATGGCATCTTCGTGCCATTTTATTTTAGGCCTTTTCCGAGAACCACCAAATGAGGGGTTTCTTTTTTTTTTTTTTTTAAGATTTTTAAGTAAACCGTATGCTCAACATAGGGCTCAAGCTCACAACCCCTAGGTCAAGAGTTGCATGCTCCACTGACTGAGGCAGCCAGGCGCCCCCAAATAAATTCTTTTCCTGTAAACATATCATTTGTATAAAATTCCAGATGCCTTCTTTAATTCAGTATCTTGACTGAATTTCGGTTAAATACAAAGCACCATTATTCTGAACTCTGATATGGTGTGTACATTTGGGGAGTCTGCCTTAAATTGAGGAAAGTCTATGTAATATTACAGTTCTGTGGTCTACAGTTCTCTTAGTTTACATCATATCTTCACAAAACAGAAGAAAAACTTTCATGAAACTTTTCATGAACTAGACCTTCAGCCATTTAGAAATGCTTAAGAGTTCTTGTAAAATTATGTACATACCTCTACCTAATGCAGGGTCAGCACAGAGCCCGACCTGGGGCTTGAACTCTAAGAAATAGATGATGAAGGGTGCCTGGCTGCCTCAGTCGATTAAGTATCCAACTCTTGGTTTCAGCTCAGGTCATGATCTCACAGTTTTATGGGTTTGAGCCCTGCATCAGGCTCTGCTCTGACAGTATGGAGCCTGCTTGGGATTCTGTCTTCCTCTCTCTTTGCCCCTCCCGCACTCACATTCTGTGTCTCAAAATAAACTTTAAAAAAAAAAAAAAAAAAAAAGAAACTGTCAGATTATGACCTGAGCCAAAATCAAGAGTCAGATGCTTAACCAACTGAGCCACCCAGCCACCCCTAGATTCCTTTTCTAAAACTACTTGTATTTGTCCCTTATTCTGAAATCATGGTCCATTATCTGTTTTATATGAAATGGTAATGTTAGTGAATGGCAATTCTATTTTAAATGTAGTTTCTTAGAAAAAAGTCAGCAGTCCATTTAAAAATTTTAAAAAGAATTTAAAAGTGTTACTGTTTTTTGAAATCTAAAAACTCAGTGTTTAGGGAAGACTTTTTCTTCCTGAAAAAACCATTTTTAAGCTTTGTGGTGTATTCTAGGGTGGGTCCATTACATCCAGGACTTCCCGAGTCCATGTTCCACATCCATATACCCATAATTAATTTTTTAAATGGCGTGTCCCCAGCACTTGCTTCTTCACTTAGAAAAGCCTCAGTCATTTCATCATGAGGGACCTTCCCTCCATTCCCAGGATGATGCTGGTACAGCGCTGTCATGTGGCTCCAGAAGGTACTGCTTGTGTGCACCTCTGTGTCCCACGACTGTGCTCCTCTCTCAGCTTTCAGAGGCTGGTAGGTGTCCACCCGGAGGCGGCGTGGGTTAGGTAACTGGAGATTCTGAAGCTCACAAAAGAGTTGATGGGTTGAAATAGGTCTGGCATTCAGTGTAAGTGGCTGGTTGAAGAAGTTGTGGAAACTGGAAGAGAGGTGGGCAGGACAGAACCTCGAGGCTCACCAAGATGTAGAAGGTCAGCAGAGGATGAGCAGCTCATCGAGAATGAAGTGACCAGAGTTGCACAGGAGGGCTGGAGCCCGGAAGTTTGGCAGCGGGGAGCTGCTCGGTGAGCAGTATCGAATGGTGTAGGAAAGTTGAGTAAGAGAGGAGAATACCCTTGAATTTGGCGGTTTCAGGTGGCAAAGTATAGTGGTGGCATTTGGCCTGAGGAAGGATTTTTTTAAGCATTTATATAGGCCAAGGGAAGAACGATCATTAAGCAGTTGCGTGGTTCCAGCCAACAAGATCTGCACTTTGTTTATACCCACCCACCAAGTTCCAGATCCTCCTTCCCCACGGACCTATCTTACCAGAGATCTAGAGGCAGCAGTGGCTGCCGAAGAAGGGCGAGCTAGCAGTTTCCCCTTCAGCTGTGTGGCTGGTGAAAGTGTCGGGTCTGTGTGCAGATGGGACGTCTCCTGTGGATGCATCGTTTGTCCTGAGCTAAACTTGGGCCACGGGCCTGACTCCTTCCTCGGGGTCTAGAGGGAGCAGAGGAGAGGTATTAGCAAAGAGGATGGATAATTGTACTCATTACCACCACGCTTGGGGGTCAGGACTCCAATCTCCCATCCTGCCTGAAGTGAGACCAGTTCAGGGTGGATCCATCACTCAGGTTCCTTCTAGTCTCTTGGATCAAGTCCTTTCCAAGACAGCTAATAATCCAGGCCATGTAATTTTAGGGAAATGTAAATTAGAATTGAAAACCATGGTTCTGATGAAATAATAAACGTTTTAGTAATAAAATGAATCTTTCAAAAAGGCCAAACGTGGGATAGGTGCCACCAGAGGCACCACTAGGCCACGTGGTTCATCAGAGGAGACTTCCTTCCTCTGTGGAGAGATGGCATCCGAATAGAAAACTAGAGCAGGAGTGACGTCTGGTGTCAGATAGGACGACCAGTAAGCAGACTCAGATGGCCGTCACGTCCAATGTGTGGAGCACCGGGATGCCGCACTTCCAGATCCGCAACAGTCAGGGCCTGTTTCGTAGGGGCCCCCCAGGGAGTTTTCATTTACTCACTTTGACCTATTTCTAAAGGGAAATCAGTGACTAGACGAGAAAAGTAAGCTAGCTCTTTATTCTGTAAATAAACATATATTATGTGTCTGCTATGTACTAAATATAAAAACGTAAACAAGGCCTGTGCCCCTAAGGAACTCCAGTTCTAACGGCTGGGCGTCATGGATACACGTTTTAAAGAGTTAGCACTCAGGCTGCTCCAGGATGAACCTGTTAGGAAGGTCCCAGAGGCACGTGTGGGTGTGCGTGTGTTTACTGTCATTGGTGGCATAAATAAGGCCATCAGAGGTGTAAGTGTAATTGGTGTTTTGGTTTGTTCATCATCTTGCTTGATGGTGTTTAGTCTGGCTACAAGCTATGTCTGCACAGCACTAGAATTCTGCTAATGGTCCAGCCATGAGGTGGACAACCCCAGATTATGTGCTAATCATTGAAAATGATCCATTTTCCAGATATGTTGAGAACAGGAAAGCATGGGCAAGTTTTTTTTTATTTTTGAGAGAGAAAGAGTGGGGGAGGGACAGAGAGAAAGGGAGACACAGAATCCGAAGCAGGCTCTAGGCTCTGAGCTGTGGGCACAGAGCCCGATGCAGGGCTTGAACCCACGAACAGTGAGGTCATGACCTGAGCTGAAGTCGGACGCCCAACCAACTGAGCCACCCAGGCGCCTCTGTTTATTTTAAAATTTGGGTTGTTTTTTTTGTTTTTGTTTTTGTTTTTATTTTTAGTAATCTCTACACAAAACGTGGGGCTCGAGCTCACAACCCTGAGATCAAGAGTCGCATGCTCTTCTGACTGAGCCAGCCAGGCACCCCCAGCATGAGCAGTTTTTAGTAACTTTTTACAGAGAATGCGAATTACACAGCTTTTCTTGTTGGGTATCCAAATATAGTTTAATAATAATAATAATAATAATAATAATAATAATAATAATAATAAATTAGGAGCTCGGGTGGATATGGGAGGGTGTTCTTTAAGAACTCCTATAATTTCCCTGGCCATGGACCAAGACCATAGCACAGAAATTATAAGCACATGTAGTTACAGCACCAACAAAGGAGCGAAGGACATGGCAAGAGATAAGACTGGAATGTAAAGCTGTGTGTATGTATTCCTTATGTTTTGTTTTGGGAGGAACGGGCTAGTTTGTCTCTGGCCAAGAACACAAGGGTCTTGGGGATGCTGCCATTGTCCAGGGAGCCCCAGGCACTGGAGGTCATGACAGAGCTTGGAACTCAGCACTGTGGCTCCTGCAGGGACCCCTGCCTTCTCCCTAGAAGAGTCCCAGGCGCCATGCTTTCTGCCGCAGCACACGTGCCCAGGAACCAGGGCGGTGCTTGTGCCTGAGTTGCCTCTCCCCTTCCTCCTGTTAACTGCGTCTCCTGTCTCATTTAAATTCATTAATGCAGTAACTTATCCAGTGAACATCTGCAGCAAGCAAGGTAGTATTCTGGCTGCTGAGGTTACAGGAGCAACGAAAGCAGACAAAATCCTTGCCTGCGTGGAGCTCGCTTTCTGTAACAGGGCCAAGATGGCTGATACACTACAATTAAACATAAGTAGTCAGGCGGTAAGCAGTGCTAAGGGGAAAACAAGCCAAGCGAGGGAGGAAGGTAAATGTTCTGGGCCGGCAGGCGCCGTATGTCACAGGAGAGCAGAGGGGCCAGGGTCAGCCTGGCACTTAGCATTCAAGCGGAGACCCAGAGCTTCCCCAGAGCTATGTGGGTGCCCTTTTCAGAACAGACTCACTTAACTCAAGTTTAGAGAAGAATTTAACTTCTCCAGTCTTGTTGCCTTCCCCTTTGCCAAGCCACCCAGGCCTGTGCTGCAGCAGGCTTACACTGGAGCAGAGAATGTGCCCAGGCAGCTTGCAGTTTAGCCCTGGGTGCCGATTTGCTTTCTCTGAGCGGGGTCTCCGTTTTCCCAGTGAGGAGCCACGTGCCCTGGTTCTGACTCCCTGAGCCCGGGGTCTGGTAGGTTCCTGGTGAGTTGTAAAAGCAGGGCCGGGACTGTGCGCGGGGCACTCCTTCCAGCCACTGCCATGCATTCGCAAGTGCCCTAAGCTACGGCACCACAGACATCTGCTAGCCACAGAAGCACCCACTGAGCTCATCTACGAACCACCACTGTCAGGAAGTGTGGCCAAAGCTGTGATCTCCCTGCTTTTGCCTGTTACCCGTTTTCTGTGAGTTTGGCGGGGAGAGCTTCAACACCCCTGAGCACGTGCTTTGGGAGAATTGCCTGACGGTCCCTGGGAGAAGTCAAAAGAGGGCAGCTGCGTCTGAAGACCAGGATATAGGGTCCCGGTGCCTTCACAGAAAAGGTCAGGGCCACCTACGAGGGCCTTGCCCCACCCCCCACCCAACCTTCCCTCCTTCTCGGCTGGAAGGGGAAGTTCAGAAGACCTGCGTGTTCACTGTAAAGTTGAAATTGAATACAATTTGGACTTGCCTCTGGTGTTTTATGCTTTGGGGTGCCCTCTCACGGGGTCCCTGTAGAACAGACAGGCGCGTGCACCGTCCCTGCCCATGGCAGATGGGGGAGCTGGCGCGCCAACAGGTGCTGCTGTGGTGCTGCCCTGTGCTGCCAGACCCTGGGGGGATGTGGCTGGCGGTGGGACGTCCTGAAAGTGCAGTGTTGGTCTGGCCTTCCTGGGAGGCACCCGAGGCGCCCTCCCTCGAAAGTTCTTGGCACGTGCGGATCAGACGGAGGACGTGCGGGGCGCTGATGGGTTTTGTTTGCAAAGACGCGTATTTATTTTCCTGTCCTCAAGTGACCCAACCTTTCCTAGGAAACTGGAATTTCATCTACTTCTCTTTTAATGTTTTTAAAGTGAAATTCTGGGGAAAATTTTCTTTTTTCCTTAATTCTGTGAAGAGAGCTGTCCTGGGAAGGCAGGCTTTCCGTCAGCCTCACTTGTGATCCCAGAGGACAGTTCAGCCCCGGTCCAGTCTCCATCCGAACCCCGGTGGGGTGTGGGGGAGCTGCATCCCGTGCCGGCAAACCAGTGAGACCATAAGGGGAACCTGAGGTTTGCAGCAGCACCCTGTGCGCCCCCGTTCACGAAGCACTGCGTGTCTGAATCAGCCCCTCTGCAGGAAGGAGAGTAGCACCGCCCGGGGCCGGACGTTCAGGCCTGTTACGGGGAACACGGCCTCTGGCGTCCGCGTGCCGGGAGTCAGCTTCCTGTATCGGCCCTGGAATTCTCGTGAAAACCAGCTGGCTCAGAGGCAGTCATGCCTGCAGAAGAATATTAAGAATTTATGATTTGTTGGATCTCAGCACCTTCATATTTCAAAATTCTCAAACCCTAGGGAATGGGATATAGTCACAAATGTTTCGTTTTAGTTTTTGTTTTCCAGAAGGTGCTTAGAGCAAAATCGAGCTCATTGGTGCATATGACCGCACAGGATCCTCCTGGAGAATTGCTTTTATGGCCTTGGGCTGATCAAAGTTGTGGTCTGAGGCAGCTCCTGGAGTTGTTTGGGTTTGGGGCGCTTCCTTTCTTTGGGGGCGGGGGGAGGGCCTTCAGGTCCTGAGCCCTCTCCCCGATGGGGCTTCTGAGCGATCCCGGGGACCCGGGTCTCGGGACTGTGTGTGCAGCTTTGCTCTGCCCCGCCACATGGTGGACATGCTCGTGCCCTTGAGTGAGCATGTGAAGACCGCGTCTCCCATGGCACGCTTCTCTCCAGGTGCCCTTCCCCCTGGGAGCCACACTCAACTGCCAGAGTCCTTCCCCTCTGACCACATCCTGAGACTTCGAGCCGAGAGCTTCCGTGCCGCTGGCGTAAGGCCGTTCTCACGTGGTACCTGTCCCCCAGCTCCGCATCGGAGGCCTTTGGTCCCTTTGGCATTGGCTCTCTGCTCTTTGCCCTACAGAACAGGCTGGCCGTCAGGCCTCAGGGAACCCGAAGAGTGGGCCGGCCCCGGGTTGGAGGTCACTGCACCCTGTGAATGGCTGATCTCTTCCCCCATCGCAGGTTCCAGGTGTGTGATGGTGGCTGCGATCTGTCTTGTGGGTGTTAATGCCATCTTCGGCGGTGGCGATCGTACTCGAGCTGTCCCACGAAACTGGAGCGTGCCGGTGAGTTCCACGGTCAGAGGCCGAGCAGGCCCTCGGGGAAGTGGCATGTCCCGGGCAGGGCACGGTGGTGTCAGACCAGGGTGGGAGGTAATCCCAGGCCCTGGGTGACGGGGCCCAGCGGTCTGGGTGTTCCCACCCCCAGATGGTTCTGATGGGTGCTCTGGGCGGAGACATGCTGTGGGGAACGCTGGGGTCAGGGCTTTGCTCTCCATTAGCTCCTCCAGCCCCAGCCTGCGTAGGGAAGGGCACCCCGGGAGAGCAGGCTCTTGCAGCACCTCACCCTTCCCTGGTGGGGCCGATGGCTGGCAAGGCTGTCCACACCGCCTTGGCCCACAGCCTGTGGAAGGAGCTGTTCCACCTGAGGGGGTTTACAGATCAACGACACTTTGCCCTTCGAGCCCTTAAACCATTTTTGGAAATTAACCATTTTGGTGAGACTCTTTTTTAGATGTAGTATGTATATATTCCTTCTGACTTATGAATCCAATTATACTGAACATAGTGCAACCCTTTCCCGATGACTCAGACATTCTTGTGACCCTCTTTGGAAAGAAGTGGTTGCCCTTGGGCACAACTGAGGTAGGATTCTTACTGAATTCCTCCCGACTCTGGACTTTCCTTCTGGGTGATGAGGGTGATTTTGGTGATTTGATGATCTGTTCATCTCTTCAGTTGATATCAGCT
The DNA here is from genome assembly GCF_028749965.1 of Puma concolor. Classification (NCBI taxonomy): domain Eukaryota; kingdom Metazoa; phylum Chordata; class Mammalia; order Carnivora; family Felidae; genus Puma; species Puma concolor. Next base: position 28,552,293 of record NC_141670.1, read on the forward strand.
GTTCCTCCTTGATTCATCAGCTTCTAGCAGCATGTGTTGTCTTAAAACAATAACGTAGCGTTCCCAGAGGTGACCAGCCTGCCGGGTGCGACACGAGGGGCTTCTAGTCTCTCTGGAAAACTTGGCCTTGAACAACAGCCATGCCAAGGGCAGGCCAACGGCGGTATGTCTCGGCCCAAATAAGGCAGCAAATTTCATCCCTAAAAGGGGCCTGTCAAGAAAAGATGAGTCAGAAAGAGGGCAAGATTCCTGCTAAGGACAGAGAACCAAGCAGATCTAGCCAAGGAGGTCGTTAGCACATTTTTGGGACTTAGGTAATTTCTTGCTCAGAATAGCGCCCGTCCATTGGCAGACACACCTCGGGTGCCAGGTTTCGGATCCTACCTCCTCCTGCCTGGACAGGAACCCAGCAACCTGCACTTGGGGTCTTTTTCCCCCACGGATGGGTTTCTCCCACTGACCAAACTTACAACAGGTAAACGTTTTCCACATCATGTAGGGTGGCTAATATTTATCCCACTAATTCCAGAGCTTTCTAACACATCAGATTCTCCTTTTGCCATGGTTCTTTTAGTAGCAATGCCCATGCTGTTCTTACCGGTATCACCTGGTAAAACTTTCTTAAAAGTCAAGTTTTGTTGGGCTCTTTTCTCCCTCTGCTCTGGCAAACTTTAAGGACCCATACAATTTTTTGGAAGCAAGTTAGAATGATTTTTTTTTTTTTTAAATGCAATAAATTGACCCAAACATCAGCAATTCAGGGCAAATGCGGATCAGCCCCGTCAGGAAGCGGCAGCTGGAGCACAGGGTGACTTCATTTAGACAGTGGAAGGGCCTGGTGACCCAGAGCAGACAAGAGATGGGGGTGGATCCGGGACTCGGGGAGGAGCTGAGTTGGGTTGCGGGCCGCTGGCCAGCATGGGCTACACAGGGTGCAAGGGGTCGTCGGCACTAGCCATGTTCACCTTGGGGCTTGCCAGTTCTGGGGCCGTCCGTGGAAGATCGAGTTTGGAGGAGGCCTGACATTAGCACTGCTTCTGGCCTGCCCTCATGAGCCCTCGGAGGGCCTGGACCGGGAGGAGGCTGAGCCTTCTCTGGCCAAGTGTGGAGCTGGAACCCACACGGGGAAGCAGCTTACTGGCCCATGCTTTGTGCTGGTTTCTGGGGCTGACGGGCGCACATGGGGAGAGGTGGCCGGGGGTGTGTGTGTAGAATGTGGGGGAGGAGTTTCCAACTCCAGAAGACTGTTCTGGAGACTCGAGACTATGAGCCTTTTTAAATGTTAGTAGCTAGGCTTTTTATTACAAATTAATATTGGTATTTGATTTTTTTAGGCCAACAGGTATAAAATGAAAACTGTGTCCCATGTTCATTGGGAGTTGGGTTGGGGGGGATATTCCTTACCTGACTTTGGGGAGAAATGAATACATGTTGGAGAGACTCTTGGGGAAGAATCACCAGTAAATAGGTCAAGTACATGTAGAAGGATGGGGGAAACAGTCTCACTGTCGGGAGAAAGAGCCCCAGTTGAGTCCGGGAGGAGCAGCCACGGCCACGGCTGGCGTCACTTCTGAGCTGCCGGCAAGTGCCTTGGCCCCAAACCCAGCAGCAACCCCTGCACCCAGGGCCACAGGCCGACCTTTTTGAGGACAACTGACACGAAAGGTTTCCGAATTGTAGAATATTCTTTCAGAGAGCAGCATTCTCCGTGCTCTTCAATGGAGACTGTTGTGCCTGACCCCAGACTAGATTGTCTACGTGCATTTTCCCCCCTGTGTGTCCTGTCACGTGCACGGTGTGGTTCAGCCCCCACCCCTTCAGGAAAGGCTCTGTGGGGAGAGGCCGCCCTGCAAACGGAGCCTGACCCCCCCCCCAGCCCCCACCCCTCTGTGGTGCGCTGTGTTCCCGGATGTCTCTGTGTTCTGTTTAAAATGTCCTTGTTAATACATTCCAAGGTTTGAACTCCGTTCTTAGCTAAACCCCTTCCTTGTTTACAGGGACTGAAATAGCCACATTCTGACCTTCTGTTCAGTCTGGGAACATCTATGGCAATGTGGACGCATTCTTTTCCCATGTGAGAATTACATCTACACGGCACAGTTATGGAAAAGCTCGGGAAACTATCAGCTCTCCTCCCCTCTCTTCTCTCTTCCCTCCTCCCTTCCATGGGTTTTCACCTCAAAGCCTTTCTAATCAGCCAAAATTACCCAGCCCCACACACCTTGCTTCCTGTGCAGGAGGAAGGGGACAGAGTGATGGGAGGTCAGGGTGGGCTGTTTATTGTCCGGGGAAGCCAGAAGCACCCTCCCACCCCCCAAACTGCTTCCTGGGGCAGCCCCCTGTCAGGGCCAGAGCTGCCCCATGCAGGTGCTGAGGGTGCTTCTCAGGCACCCCAGGCACAGGCTTCTCAGAGGGGGGTGTGATCAAGTCTTAGGGTCACATGCCATTTATTACCCATCGTTCTTGTCTCCTTTGCTGCCCCAGAGTGCAAGTGTCGGAAGTTTTGCTACACACAGGTAACGATGTCTGGGGTGGAGAAACGAGGACATAGTCTTAGGAAAATTATCCTTCAGGAGGCTAAACCAATGGCCTGGACAGGGAGGACTCCTCGTGAGGACGCCGAGGAGAAAGGCCTGCAGGCTGAAGTGCCCAGGGAAGGCCAGAGAGGTGGCACTCCCTCCGAGTTCTGAGAGGAGTTTGTGAGGACAGAAGAAGGGGGATGTAAGCATATGCCCCACAGGTTCTTGTCAAAAGTGGGTTCTGACCAAGCTTTGAGGGCCTCGAGGGAAGTGGTAGGGATTCGGGCCTTGGGGAGGCAGGCGAGGGGTTTTCAGAAGCTTTGTCACCTTGCCTGCAGCAAAATGAAGAGTCAAGTTAGAAACACATACCGGGAGAGGCAAACCCAAGATGGTGATGGTGGTGTCGGGAATTAGCAGTCGTCCGTGTCACCAGGGGGCGGGTGGAGGGACAGTGACACAAGTGGCGGGAGCTGGAGCCGTGTTATGGTGAGGCGGTGAGTCTGGGTTCAGAGGTGGTGCCTTTGAGGTCACAGCAGCAATGTCCAGGGCACAGCTGACAGCGATGGGGACAATTGTCTGGGAACTGGCTGTGGAACCAGAAAGGCCAGCAGTAGCAACGTGCACTTACCCAAGGATGGTTGTTGAGCAGAGAAGGCAGACCCGCCGGGCCCCTGCCCAGGGCTGGAGGACACCGTGGGCACCTGGTCCAGCCTAAGCCCGCGGGCAGGTGTGCACACACATGGAACATGGCCTGTGTTCCTCCGCCTGTCCGTTCAGTCCTTCCTCTCTGTCCCTGAAGGCAGTGTGGCAGCTTGGGTTTCAGCAAAGTCTCAGTAAGGATTCAAGACTGCCCCCACTCCTTTTTTTTTTGCCACGTCCCCACGTGGGGTCTGGGCTGCCTTCCCAAGATGGCGCTGTGCGAGCCCCACATGCAGGCCCTGCAGGTTCCCAGCATCCAGGGGCTGCCGAGCACCGTCCCCTGTGAATTGTTCCAAAGTAGGAACAGCCATAGGGTGACTGCTGTTCCTAAGAAATGGCTTCCTGGAATCAACACACAGCTCTGACTGCTGGCCCATGATCAAGTTTGGGATGACGTGGAACTTGTCATTCCAGACCTGACAAGCCGCAGGAGGGCAGGGGAGAGAGCATCTCGTGTCCACTTCCTTGAAGCAGGTTTCCGTTTCTGTGGCCGCCCAGACCCGGGGACGCAAGGGGGCACTGCCTCCTCCCACTCTGGTGGGGAGGCTCCTTCAGTGTAGTTCAAGGGCAGCAGGTCAGGCATTTGAGGGACTGTGAGGTCACGGGGTCATTGGGAAGGTCAGCTGCTCCAGCCCCAGAGATCATGCTTGGCGCCATGGCCCCTGCCACCAGCCCGGGGCTGCTCCGTGCCACACACGCCTGGAGTGTGGGACCCTGGTGCCCCAGGCAGGTTCAAGTCAGGGTGTGGCAATGGGATGTAGCTGTCAAGAGCAGCCCCTGCTAAGTGTCACAGGTCTTGTGACGTGTACCTAAGATGGGGTGTGCATAGTCCCGCCACTCTGCTTTCTCCGTCACCAACCATCTGCCAAGTGACCGGTGATCCCCCCGCCTGTGCTGGGCCCCCGGGGGAGGCAGAGCGGTCAAAGTGAGATTTCCAGAAGGAGTCTATCTCCTGCGCTCCTGCCATTTCAGAGAGCTCTGCTGAGAAGATGAGGCAAGGGTGGAGGGTCATGGAGGTCAAGCCTTGCAGAGCTTGACCTGGGAGCATCTCCAACCCCAGGGCTGTCTGGCTGGGCCTGTGAAAAGCACAGTTAACTGATGTACTGGCACCAACTGAATAGTGGCAGCGGGCTCAAGAGACTGGTGAGTGTCACCCGCATATTACAGTTGAGGCTCCGAGTGTCCAGATCCCTGCCCTCGAAAGCTGCACCCCGATTTCTCTCTGGGGGGATTTTACCGTGATCCATGGGTCTGTGGTAATTATGCTGGATCTTCTGACTTGTGACCCATTGCTTCTGCCGTCATCTACGAACCAGGCCGTGCCAGGGTTTGCCGGGTCGCAGTGCACGTGCAGCCAGCACTGGGCGGGTCTGGTCTGCATAGGAGTATTAGCTCGTCCGGTTAGTGATGTTTGTTCACAGAATGCTTCTCACTTCAGGATTTACTGCTAAATACACATCCTCTTAAATCAGTTTAACTTCAGATAGTTAGATGGGTGGTTATTAATGCCATTTTCTTTATAGCTTCCTCCCCCCCACACACAGAAGCATTTCCCTGTTCCAAATTCTAGTGTATGCAGAGCTACTTCTGCATAGACCTTTGTGTGCCTTTTTATTTATTTTTGAGAGAAAATTCCACGCAGGCTCCTCAGTGTCAGCATGGAGCCTGACACAGGGCTCGAACTCACAAACTGAGATCATGACCTGAGCTGAAGCTGGATGCTTAACTGAACCACCCAGGTGCCCCTTTACATACCTTTTCCACAACCATAAATTTAGGAGTCTGATGTGTTGGTAGAATGGTGAGAAAATGGAGTTGGACAGAGTTAGAGGTTCTGCAGTCTTCACCTAGGTGAAGCAAACACAGGACCGCGATGGGACTCAGCAAAGTCTCAGTGATGATCCAAGACTGCCCCTTCCCCGCCCCCCCCTTTTTTTTTTTTTGCCACAAAGCAAACCACATGTGAGCATTTCCTTGCAAGTGCAGGGGAAGAAGGTCTTGAAAGGTTTCTGGTAAGAGATAAATACGTTGCCCATGTATCTAAGGTGAGAACGTTGCTGCTCTCGTGAGGGATCTTTGGGGGGTCAGGAAATCTGTTCTGTGCACACAGGCTGCTGCAGAGACGCCCCCACGAATGTCCCGGGGGTCTCCGCCCTGAGTACTCTCCCCTGCGCGGTCCCACAAGCTTGGAGGAGGGTGAGGTCTCCCCTCACACGTGTTCTTTCTGTTTCAGGCTTGAACAAACCTTGCCCAGTTTTGATCCCTTCAAGACTTTGCCACAGCCTCTATCACACATCTGTTTTTCTCGAAGAAAAAAATATAATAAAAATGTTTTACTCTTTTACACTGTATAATTTTAAGATATAGTGTGTTATTTGTGAACGCATGGTCTGACCTTTCTGTACAGTTTGGAGATATTTTCAAACGAAACATAAAAGATGTCAATAAAACCAAGAGAGTGAGTATTTTTATACTAAACATTTTAAGTATGAGAGGACGGGTGATCTTACACTGGGTTGGATCAGTTTTTTGTGCTTGACTTTTGAATGCTTGTTATTAAAAATATCTATTTTTTTCTTCCAAGCCGCATGTTTGAGGCATGTTTTTAAACGTTACAAAATTTCCGGAATCGTATTGTGAATGTATAGCCATCTGCTTGCCTGGCTCGAGTCCAGGGGACGTGAGGACCGTGGTGTGAGGGACAGAGCTGCATCCTGCAGCCCTAGGCACATCTCCCCCGTTGTAGTAGGACCCTTCCCCAGGACGGTCAGAAGTGTCCAGGAGCTTCTACATGATGGCATGCCGACAGCTGGACAAAGAGGCCTGGCTTTGGTCCGCACTCCCGATCAGAGCGGGCCATCAGCCCCAGCCAGCTCCAGAGGAGCCCATGCAAACGGGGGGCCCAGGTTTGGGTTCTGCTGTTTCCTTACATTGATCCTGCTCCCCGCCACTGGCGCGCGCGCCTCCCCCAGCGGGCATGGGGGAAGGGAGGTGGCCTTGCCCAACCTGCCTGACTGCCAGCGGCGGCTCTGATCTCCCAAGTGATTTTGCAAAACGTTGGTTGAACTGAGCTGGCGTTCCTGAGTCTGGGCAGCACCGTGCCGGATGAAGCACTTAGAACGTTCTCCCAAAGCCTGTGTGCTCACTGTGACGCCAGCCGCCCCTGTGCCCACGGAGAGAGGGCGCGGCCGGTGGGTGTCTGCAGTGAACACTGTGGAGCTTCGCAGCCTCAAAACCAGTCTGGTGCAGAGCCTGTGACCACTCGGTCTCTCCCCCTTGTGGCCAAAGAGCCGTGTGTAAAAAATAAATCCTCTGCTGCTAATACAGCTAAACATCACACAAGCCTGCTCACTCACAACGTGAAGCCTTAAATGTTTTAATGATTATGTGGTTGGTTCTGGGATGTGTGGGGTCGTTTCTTTTCCATTAGAAATAAAGATACCAAGAAGCTTTTAAATGTCATTACAAAACCAGTGGACAAGAAGAGCCAGGGTTGAGGTGGTTCAAGCCCTGCTAGGCCTTCAGCACCGCCTGGCCCTTGGGGGAGACGGACATACGGTTGTTTCTAAGGAAGACAAATTCAACACAGTCCACTATACTTTCATACGCTGTTTAAAGGTACTTCACCATTGTCATTTTTAAAAATGAAGTGCTTCTCCCAGCTGTCGCACCGTTGCTTGGCAAATTCCTTTCTGCAAGCTCAAGCGCGTCGCCCCGCTGCGGCCCAGCGGATTCCTTTCTCGTTCTCGGCGCCGACAAAGCTGAGAACAGACTGAGGAAGAGTCTAGGGATGGGACAGCCGGAGACGACGACTGGGGGCACGCGGTGACACGCTGACGCCCGAGACCCCTGCCCCTTGCGGCTGCCCTCCCGAGCCGGCAGGAAGGCTCCCAGTAGATCCCACCCTTCCCGTGCCTGTTGCTGCACCCAGCAGCCTCCGCATCCACCTCAGCCTGCAAAGCTTTAGCTCAAGAGGATCTGAAGCCGATGAAGGAAGGGTCTGGTTGGTTTTCTGCCAACTTAAATATACTAAGTGATGAGCCAGGAATCGACAGCAATGACAACGAAGTGATTTGCGTCACCACCCCCCTCCCCCCAAAGGGAGGGGAAAATCCGCAGTGCTCAATTCTGAGTAACGGCGACAGTGAGCAGTAACTATTTGGTAGTCTTGGTGGGCGCTGATTGCCTCCCTTTTGCAGAGGGACTGTCCACCAGAAGCAGGGGCCAGGCACGCCCCCCAATGTCCCAGAGCCCCGGTAGGACCATAGGAAACCAATACACAGCCCCCCTCAGCCCACCTCGACCACCACACCAGCCAGGCAGCCTAGGAACAGAGGGCGGCTCGCCCCGAAGGAGAGTCCCTCTGCAGCCTGCCTCGGGCCACCCTGCCCTGGACGTCACCACCACGTCCGCCGCTTTTTCACAAGGGGCCTTAGGATGGGTGGACCAGCGCCCCAGTCAGCACTGTGCTGATGGCCGCAGGTGACGTGCAAGCAACAAGAATGGAGGGTATTTCCCGATCTAACGTGAGCGCCGGATACATACCCACTGACCAGTTAAACACCAGCTTCATGACAGTCTGAAAAACTGCCTTTTCTGTCACCTGGTGAGCAGGAATCCCATCATTCTTTTGGAGTTGGGAACTTGGGAGAAGAAAAACGTCTGTTCCCTCTGGTGCGTGTGCATAGCGTCCCAGGCTGCAGGCTCCTAGAACTCGGCCAGCCATCTGTTTGTTTTGTTCCCCAAACAAGTGCTCCCAAACAAGTGTTCACTTGTACCACTTGTGAGCACAAGACTAGCTATCAAACTGACACCTGAAATTAAATACTAGGCCTCTGCCTCTGTGGTAAAACTGCAAATTCAAAGAAATTTGGACAAGAACCTTAAAACTTACAAAATGACAGTCATATTTTCCAGGTAATCATCTCTGGGCTTCATATTCACCAGACCCAGTGCTCACATAGATGTTGGACCAGCTGGCAATCACCACCGTCATCTGTGAGTTCCCCACAAATCCGGGCATCTTTGGGTCCTGAGTCGTGTGGCATATGGAACCTTCTGGAGAATGAGGCAGGCATGTCTGACATCTTTGAATTCTGTCTCTCTTCACAGCCGGTATCAGGGCAACAGGAATCCACTAGCTATCTCTGAGGGCTCTGGGCTGGGTGCATGTAGCGGGAGGAACACGTTCGGATTCCCTGTGTTCCATACCACCAGGGACATGCAGATTTTGGGTAAAAGGAGCTTTCCTACCCAGTTTCCTCTTAACCTTCAACTCTAAGTCCCACACCTTCTCTTGACATCACACACTCCAACATTCTTAGAAGGCACAAGAATACTGGCCACTGGTGAAGTGTTACCTGAAACTGTAGTCAAGACACCTACACTAAAATGCTGTGATGTTGAAAAACAATATGCAGGTAGCTAACTGCTTAAGGCCCCAAATTAGGAAAAATTGAACACTGCCACGATTAAGCTCTGCTGCGGAACCTTCTAGAAGTACTGAAGTGGCAGTCATGCCTCCCTAAACTGGCCAGGATCTGTAACTGCCCCAAGTCCCCAAAGATACCAGCAATGCCACAAGAATTCCTCCTCTTCCTTTGTCCTTTTCCACAGCACCACGCACAGGTGCTATTTTCCCGCTACTTCCAGAGTCAAAACCACACTGCCTCTCGCTCTGTAAGGAAGGAAAGTGGCCCCGTCCCCGCAAATGAGAATTTACTTTGCCCATAAACATGACAGTGAGCTTTCCATCCTCCATTGCTCACACATCTCTCTTGCTTTTTAAAATCCACCTGAAGCTCTGCCCAGGCTAAGTAGCACTAAATTAGAAAATTAGGGCAGATTTTTTTTTTTTAATGTTCATTTCTGAGAGGGGAGGGGAGTGGCAGGGAGAGGAGATGGAATCCCCAGCAGACTCGGCACCAGGGCAGGTGCTTAAACTCAATCCAAACTTGGGGAAATGCTCACGTTACAACAATTACCTGAACAAGGACCACTTTCCCCTAAAACTAGAACACAGGCCTTGGGAGGGAGGGGCTCAGCAAGAAAGCCAAACCTGACAAAAGTCAAGTGCAAGGTAAACCTGCTGTTGGTGTTTCCGGAGCTGGTCTTGCCAAATTCAGGCTATCCTTGGCATCCTGTATTTTTACTTTTAAAAACTGCCTAAGTCTTTGCATTGGATATCTTTTGAAGTATGAGTACTGCACAGTTCCAGGTGGTTGAAAGTCACTGGGTTCTCACAAGGTCTTGCTTGAAACCACATGGTCTGAGTCGCAGGGAGCACGCAGGCCCAGCCCCCTCCCCGCGGAGCCTGTGGCAGCAGCCCGCTCACTCTTGCCAGGCACCAGCCACATTTATTTCTAATTGAAGTCCCTCTGTGAAATGCTCTTCTTTCTTCTTCTTCACTATAGTCAGAAGGAAGGTCAACAGGCAATGCCAAGGCCTACTCTGGCTCTGTGTTTCCAAAGTGCACTCACTCGGGGCACCTGGCTGGCTGAGTCAGTGGAGCAGGTGACTCTTGATCTCAGGGTCACAAGTTTGAGCCCCACGTAGGGTGCACTCCCCCACCACGACACCACCGCAACAGGGCAGGGATCCCATTAGTGTAAGAAGTGACTTAGAGGCCCTTGAACCTGTCCCCCCTCTGCCCACAGAACACCTAGCAGGACAAGCTCCCAAAACACACACTGGGAAAGAACGGAACGTCCTGCCCAAGGACAGCAATGCATTGATGACCAGCCATTGCCACTGTCCATACACCAGCCTTGCTGCACGGGGACAGTGCTGGTCGGCTTGCTAAGAACAATCCAAAGAAGGCTTAGGAAACCCAAAATCTTCCTGACAAATGAAACCTATAAAAACAGTGGCTACAGGGAAGAGGGGAGGTGGAGCCTCACCCCTTTTGCCTCGGAAAGTCATTAGCTGGTAGGAAAGGGGGAGTTTATAAATCCAAATGCCATAATCCCATGTCCAGAACATGTCTTCTCTGCTTGTGATTTCAAACGGCTCACAAAACGGGTCAAGGACTGCACATTCGCTGCGCCCTCCCTACGAACACTGACTGGAAACAGTGGGAGGCCCCACACTGCCTTCTTGTCGATACCCTGCTCCAGGGGTCCCAGCTCCCACCAGCATCTGGCCATGCTCCCAAGCTGTGATGGCAGCCACAGGTTCAAGGTTTACATCTTGTCTGGGCACGGCTGCATCTGTCTCAGCTATCCCCTAAGAGCTCCAGTGACTGTCATCTGTTGGAGATCAATATGGTCTTCACCATTTCACTCACCCAGCCACACCCCTTCCCAGTTGCTTTTTTTTTCCTTCCCAGTTGCTTTTTTTTTTTTTTTCCTCTCCCCAGTTGCTTCTAAACACCCAGCAGCTGCTGCAGAAATGGGCAGAGGCAAGAATGGGACTTCAACTCTAACTTGAATTTCTGGTGGATATGGTTTTAGACGCCCAGAAGCCCATGTAAAATATTTCTTCTTAGTGAGACACAACTGGGACCCTGTCACAATTTCCCACAAAGGCTGTGACCCGATCCCCCTACCACAAAAAGGGGTATATGGAGAAAATTCTCTGCTGCACAGCAGGCAAAGCGGATCAAGTCTTCACACACACACACAAAATGCAAGTGAATGAGGTAAAGCTACCGAATTTGCACGTGTGACAATTTAGCAAAACACTGCATTTCTCTAGACCTCAATTTCCTCAGTTCTGAAATGAATTTAGACAAGAGAACAGAAATCAGTTATCAACCTGGTTTACAATACTGGTGAGCACAGGCTTGGCTAGAAAGTACTAGCAATACATACCTGGCAATAAAATATTTTACCTTGAGAATCCGGGATGAGGGCCTTCATGTCTGTCTCCTTGCCAAACAAGCTGAAGTGCTTGAGATGTCCAAAATGCATTTCCAGGCCATATCACCAAGATGGCGACATAGGTCGTTCATGACTTTGCTTCCCCTCACGAGAACAACTATACAAGGACAAAATACCACAGAGAATTCTGGAACACAACAAAGGCAAGGCTGAAGCACCCTCCTGTACCCCGGAGACCAAGACAGACCATATCAGAAGAATAAAGGCACGACTACCCACAGACTGCACTGCCCTCCCCTAGACCTGTGGTTCCTCCAGGGGAAAAACAGCCCAGGGTGGCCATCAAGCTCCCCAGTCATGGGTCACTTCTTAGGAGCCCTGACGCCGGTGTGGCTACACGGAGATTTCAGGGGAATCTATGGAGCTTGACCAGGAGAATCTGATGATGACAGAGCAGGGAGGAAGGGCTTGCAACAACCAGCACTTGGATCTCAGCAGCCCACATTCCCACTTGCAGCGCCCAAGGAGTTCTAGCGGTGGCTTTGTTGTTCATCTGCAAAAGCAAGTCAGTGACACAGTATGACCAGGGAAGTCAGTGGGGTGCAGATCTGCCTGATTTGGGTCCTCAAACGAAGAGACTTTACAGCCCTAGAGGGAGTGGAGTCATAAGCCTAGCCAATGGTGAGTGTAGCTCTCAGCCCTGCCAGACCAGAGAGCCTGGCCAGAATAGCTAGAAAGCCACGTAGCCCACAGCGCTCAGTCTGGCAGCCAGACCTCAGCAGTCTGCAGAGCAAAGCCAGTAGCCCTGTTCAGCCAGAGAACATGGCATGTGGGTTGGCTTGAGTCAAAACAACAAAGTCTTGGGGTACCTGGGTGGCTCAGTTGGTTAAGCGGCTAATTCTTTATTTCAGCTCAGGTCATGATCTTACTGTTCAGGACTTCAAGGCCCATGCTGGGCTCTGGGCTGACAGCACGGAGCCTGTTTGGGATTCTCTCCCTGCTTCTCCCCCACTCACATGCACTCTAAGTAAATAAATACACTTAAAAAAAAGTCTTACCGGCCTTTAAGCTAGTTCTCCTGCTAAGCCTGTGCAGGGAAACTAAGTCATGGCCTCAGCCATTGCTGAATACAGCATTTAGCCCAGCCAGCCAGCCAGGGAACCTCACCAGAGCACAGAGGGGGCTGTATGGACCATCCAACAGACCCGCTTACCGTAGCACTTGAACAGAGAGCACAGAGCATGATCCCCACCTGCAGAGCAGAACCATGGGCCCCAACTAGCCAGGGAATTCAATGTTCAGCCATGCCTGATTTGGGGATGCAAACTGAGCCGTGCAGGCAGGCCCTGGGGCCTGTCCTGCTGCCCTCCCAGTGCAGAGAAGCTAATTCATAGCCCCGCCTACTGAGTACAGTACCCAGTCCTGACCATCTAGAAAGCCTGACCACAGAACCCAGGCAACCATGGAGCCCATCCTATAGACCCACTTTGCCAGGGAACCAAGCCAGCAGTCCTACCCGACTGATCTCAGCCAGCAACACCCCCAGCACCCCTGAGCTCAGAGCCCGGGCAGTGACTTCATCAAGAAATAGACCTGACAGCAAGCCCTACCTGCCCAATGACATTACCAGCAGACACGTCCAGAAAACCAAACTGTCTGTGCCAAAGTAAACATGTACAGTCTTGAGACAAATGGAGATCTGTGAACTGCCAAAGAATTCCAGATATTCCTTTTGAGATGTAGTGATTACAAGAACACACAGACAACGTCAAAAAACAATCAAAGAACAAAACTGTAAGTTCAATAGTGAAATAGCGTTAAAAAAATCCTAGAACTGAAAATAAAGTGACCCCACTGAAGAACTTAAGTTTGAAAAGCAGACTCTCCCATGTAGAAGAATCAGCAAACTGGGGGAAAGGACACTAGAAATTATCCAGTCTGAGGGGCAAAAAGAAAAAAGAATGAAAAGGAGTTAGAAAACCTACAGGATTTACTGGACACAATCAAAAGAAACAATATTCACATTATGGGAATTCCAGAAGGAGAAGAGAGAGTGTATGTAAAGCAATAATGGCAAAAGACTTCCCAAACCTAGGAGAGAGATACATCCAGATCCCAAGGCCCAGAGGACCCCAAATAGGTTGAACCTGAATAGGGATACACCAAGACACGTTAAAAAAAATTGTCAAAAGTCAAAGACAGAATTTTGAAAGCAAGAGAAAAGGAAATGATTTACAAAGAACCCACATAAGACCACCGGAGGATTGCTAATCAGAAACATTTCAAGCCAGGGGAGAATAGGATGACCTATTCAAAATGTCAAAAGAAAAATAAACCTGTCAACCAAGAATTCTATACTTGGAAAAGCTGGCCTTTAGAAATGGTGAAATAAAGACTTTCCCCAAAAAACAAAAGCTGAGGGAAGTCAACACCACTAGACCTGCCTTACAAGAAATGCTAAAGGGTGTTCTTGAAAGTAAAAAGACACTAATTAACATTGAAAAACCACATAAAGTAAAACTCACTGGTAATGGTAATATAGTCAAGGTCAGATTCTGTAACATGATAATAACAGTGCACAGTTCACTTAGAACTCTAGTTTAAAAGTTAAAAAATAAACAGGAAAAAGAACAGTAACAATAATCTGTTATTAGTTACACAGTATTAAAAATACATAAACTTTAATATCAGTAACAAAGTGTGAGCAGGAGGAAAAGTAAAAGGTGAGGTTGAGAAATCCTATTGAAGTTATCAGGTTAAAATAAGGTGTTACAATTTTAAGATATTTTATATAAACTTTATGGCAACCACAGGGAAAAACCTATAGTAATTACACAAAGGAGCATGATAAACAAGTCAAAGCATATTGATACAAAAGACATCAAAAAAAAAAAAACAAAACACACAAACAGAAGCACCTGAGTGGCTCAGTCGGTTAAGTGGCCAACTCTTGACTTTGGCTCAGGTCATGATCTCCCAGTTTGTGAGATCAAGCCCCATCGTGCTGGTTGTGGCTATTAGTGCAGAACGTGCTTGGGATTCTCTCTCCCTCTGTCCCCTTCCCATGCTCTCAAGATAAATAAAAATTTAACAAAATAAAAATTTTGTGTCTTTAAAAAAGACACAAAAATAAAATTTGACACAAGGAATAATGGATCTATAAAACTACAAAAATGAGTCTAAAAAACTTAACAAAATAGCAACTATAAGTCTGCCCGTCAATAATTCCTTTAAGCCTAAGTGAATTCTGCAACTGATACACACAGAACACCTATTTAAAAACGAGATCCAATGAAGTGCTGTCTACAAGACATTGACTTTAGCCTTAAGGCACACACAGAATGGAACTCCTCAGTCGCTCAGTCAGCTAAGCATCCAGGTCTTATCTCAGGGTTGTGAGTTCAAGCCCCACACTGGGCTCCAGGCTGAGCATGAAGCCTACTTAAAAAAAGAAGAAAAAAAAAAAAGAGATACACATATACTAAAAATGAAGGGATGGTGAAAGATATTTCAAGGAAATGATATGAAAAAAAAAGAAAAAGCAAGAGTAGCTGCACATTTATCAGACAAAATAGGCTTATAAAATTGGTAAAGGAGTGTCTGGGTGGCTCAGTTGGTTAAGTGTCCAACTCTTGATTTTGGCTCAGGTCATGATCTCATGGTTTGTGAGTTCAAGCCCCGGGTCAGGCTCTGCACTGACAGTGTGGAGTCTGATTGAGATTCTCTCTCTCTCAAAATAAATAAATAAAATTTTCTTAAATGATAAAAAGATACAAAGATCATCATATATTGATAAGAGGGTCAATTCTTCAAGAAGATCTGACAGTTATAAATACTTATGCACCAATATCAGAATATCTAAATATATAGAGCAAAAACTAACAGAGCTAAAAGGAAAAATAAACAGTGAAACATTAGTAGCTGGGGGCTTTAATACCCCACTCAACATGGATGGATCATCCAAAGAACCAGCAGGAAACAGCAGATCTGAACAATACTTACAGACCAAATTGGCCTAACAAACATATACAGAACATTCTCAGGCACGCATGAACATTTTCTAGGATAACCCATATGGTAAGCCAAAAATTAAGTCTCAGGACATTTCATTTAACAAGGTTAAAATCATGCCAAGTATGTTCTCTGACCACAATGGTATGAAACCAGAAATTAATAAAAGAAGGAAAACTGGAAAATTCACAAATATATAGAAATTAAACACTCTCCTGAACCACCAATGGATCAAAGAAGAAATTAAACAGGAAATTAAAAAGTATCTTGAGACAAAAATGCAAACACAATCTACCAAAACTTGAGATGCAGCAAAAGCAGTTCTTAAACGAAGTTCAGAGCAATAAACACCTTTAGACAAAACGTAAGACTGCAAATAACTCCAAGCATTAAGGAACTAGAAGAAGAACTCAGCCAAAAGTGAACAGGAGGAAAGATATAATAAAGATTAGACCAAAAAGAAATATGATACAGAACAGATAAACAATAGAAAAGAGGAGTCAAAGAGATGGTTCTTTGAAAAGATAAAATTGACATTTTGCTAGACTAACCAAGAAAAAGAGAGGATCCAAATCAACACAATTATAAATGAGAAAGGAAACATTACAACAAATACCACAGAAATACAGAGGATAAGAGGCTCTTATGAACTGTATACCAACAAACTAGACAACCTAGAAGAAATGGAAAATAAGTTTTTGTTTAAGTAAGCTCTATGCTCAACATGGGGCTTGAACTCACTACCTCAAGATCAAGAGTCACATGTTCCACTGAGCCAGCCAGGTACCCCAAAATGGAAAACTTAAAAAAAAATTTTTGTTATTAAAATGTTTTTATTATTTATTTTTGAGAGAAAGCACAAGTGGGAGAGGGGCAGAAAGAGAGGGAGACACAAAATCAGAAGCAGGCTCCAGGCTCAGAGCTGTCAGTACAGAGCCCAACGCAGGGTTTGAACTCGTGAACTGTGAGATCATGACCTGAGCCAAAGTCAGATGCTCAATAGACTGAGCCACCCAGGTGCCCCAGGAATACAACCTACCAACAGAATACAACCTACTAAGTCTAAATCTGGAATAAGCAGAAAATCTAAACAGACCAATTACTAGTAGGAAACTGAATAAGCAATCAAAAATCCCCCAACAAAGAAAACCCAGGACCCAGGATGGCTTCAAGTTGAATTTCACCAAACATTTAAAGAATTAATGCCAATGCTTCTCAAACTTCCAAAAACTCAAAGAGAACATCCCACAATCATTTTACAAGGCTAGCATTTCAATGGTACCAAAGCCAAAAAGAACACTACTAGAAATAACTGCAGGCCAATATCCCTGATGAACACAGACGCAAAAAAATCTCAATAAAATACTGGCAAACCAAATTTGACAACACATTAAATAGACCTTTCATGGGGCGCCTGGGTGGCGCAGTTGGTTAAGCGTCCGACTTCAGCCAGGTCACGATCTCGCGGTCCGTGAGTTCGAGCCCCGCGTCAGGCTCTGGGCGGATGGCTCAGAACCTGGAGCCTGTTTCCGATTCTGTGTCTCCCTCTCTCTCTGCCCCTCCCCCGTTCATGCTCTGTCTCTCTCTGTCCCAAAAATAAATAAACGTTGAAAAAAAAATTTTTTAAAAAAATAAATAGACCTTTCATAACGATCAAGCGGGATTTATCCTTAGGATGCCACAACACTTTAACGTATGCAAATCAATCAATGTGATACACCATATCAACAGAATGATATAAAAAATATCAATACAGAAAAAGCATTTAACAAAATTCAACATCCATTTATGATAAAAACTCAACAAATCAGATACAGAAGGAACATACCAACATGATAAAGGCCATATACGACAAGCCTACAGCTAACATCATATTTAATAGTGAAAGGTTAAAAGCTTTTCCTTGAAGACCAGGAACAAGACAAGGGTGCCCAATCTCACCACTCCTACTCAACATAGTACTGGCAGTGCTAGCCAGAGCAATCAGGCAAGAAAAATAAAAGGCATCAGAACTGGAAAGGAAGTAAAACTGTCTCTATTTGCAGATGACATGATTTTAAATAAAGAAAATCCTAAAGACTCCACCAAAAAATTGCTGGATCTAATCAACAAATTCGGTAAAGTTGCAGGATACAAAATTAACATGCGAAAATCAGCAGCTTTCCTATACACTAACAGATTCGATGCAATCCTTATCAAGATTCCAATGGCACTTTCTACTGAGGCAGAAAAAACACTCCTAAAATTTATATGGAGCCACAAAAGACCCCAAATAGCTAGAGCAATCCTGAGAAAAAACAACAAAGTCAGAGGCATCACACTTCCTGATTTCAAGCTACACTATAATGCTATAGTAATTAAAACAGTATCAAATAGTATCAACTAGTATTTGACAAGGGAGCCAAGAACAGTCAATAAAGAAGAGTCTCTTCAGAAAATGGTGCTGGAAAAATTGGACATTCATACATATAAGAATGAAACTAGACCTCAATATTATACCACTCCCAGAAATTAACTCAAAATGGATTAAAGACTTAAATATAAGAGTGGAAACCATAAAACTCCTAGAAGAAAAGATAGGAAAAAAGCTCCTTGACATGGGTAGATGATGATCTTTTGAATACTACACACAAGCAACAAAATTAGAAATAAACAAATGGGGCTATATATATAGTCCCATTTGTGTGTGTGTGTGTGTGTGTGTGTGTGTGTGTGTGTATACAACCAAAAAGCTTTTTACACAGCAAAGAAACAATCTACAAATTGAAAAAAAACCCACAAATTGGGAAAAAAATATTTGTAAACCATGTATCTGATAAGAGGTTAATATTCAAAAATACAAAAAAAACTCATACAAGAAAAAGAAAATCCAACTAAAAAGTGGGCAACAGACCACATAGACTTTCTTTTAAAGAAAATATACAAATGACCAACAGACACATGAACAGGTGTTCAACATCACTAATAATTAGGGGAATGGAAATTAAAACCACAGTGAGGCATTTTAATGCTATTAAAATGGCTACCATCAAAAAGACAAGAAATAACAAATGCTGACATGTAGAGAACAGGGAACCCTTGTGCACTACTGGTGAGACTATAAACTGATACAGCCACTAGAGAAAATACTGAGGTTCCTCAAAAAAAGTAAAAAATAGAATTACCATGTAATCTAGCAATCCCACTTCTGGGAGTACATCCAAAGTAAAACAAACAAACAAAAAACTATATGGAAGAGCTGTCTGCATCTCCATGGAAACAACCTAAGTTTCTATCAACAGAGAAATAAAAATTGTGGATGGAATGAAATAATATTAACGGAATACTATTCAGCAGTAATAAGGATGAAATCTGCCATTTGAAACATCGATGAACCTTGACAGCATTATGCTAAGTGAAGTATGACAGGTAAACAAAGGCAAATTCTATGTGATCTCACTTATATGTGAAACCAAACGAATAAAATCTCAAAGGCAAAGAGATCAGTCTTGTGGTTATCACAGGCAGGAGTCAGGCAGAGGAAATTGGATGGAGGTGGTGAAAAGGTACAAACTTCCAGTTTCAAGATAAGTAAGTATTGGGATGTGATATACTACAGTTAACACTGCTGTATGGTATATATGAAAGGTATATGATATATATTAAGAGTAAATCTAAGAGTTCTCACCACAAGGAAAAATAATTTGTTTCTATTTTTTTGTATCTATATGAGATGGTGGTATTATCTCTTGTGGTTATTTCATAATATATGTAAGTCAAATCATTATACTGTACACCTTCAACTCATGCTTTATGTCAGTTACATCTCAATAAGACTGGAAAATAAAACCGGCTGATGCATATAGACCACAAAAAAGTAGGTATACTTGGAGATAAGCTTGCACCAGACTTTTCACAAGAAAACTAGTTTTGTGTCATAAGACATTTAATGTTTGAAAAGTTTCTCCTTACTGGCAAAACCACCCATGCACACCCCTCCCCCCCCGCCCAAAAAAAAAAGAACTGAAACAAAGGCATGTTGAGTTTCCCATGTTCTAAATTACCGTGGGGAGGGGCACCTGGGTGGTTCAGTTGGGTAAGCGTCCAACTCTTGATTTCAGCTCAGGTCATGATCTCAGTGTCAGGCTCTGCGTTGACAGTGCAAAGCCTGCTTGGGGTTCTCTCTCTCTCTCTCTCTCTCTCTCTCTCTCACCTTCTCCTGCGTGCTCTCTCTCAAAAACAAAAAAATAAGCTTTTAAATAAACAAGTAAATTACCATGGGGAGCCTTAGTTTTACATCTTCTGGGGCCATGTTTTGGGGCTGGCACGTAAGAAAGACGTAAGCAGTAAGAGGACTATGTAAATGGATGAGAAATAAATAGAAAGGATAAAAATTAAAACAGAAAAAAACCCCTCATCATCTGCACAGAGTACTTGCCACTCTGGGTTTGCCATCACACCTTTTTTGAGAGCACTGAACCTGATTTTTATAATCCACTGCAATTTCAATTTATGATATGCAGACTGTATGGATCAACCCTAAAGACTCCCACACCATATAACAAGCAGAGGGAAGGAAACAGGTAGTCCGCCACTGAAGGCTGGAACAACCACGAAGACTTCCTATAAATTACCATAACTGTTACGAACCCATGGATTAGATAACGGCTCTCATGAGCTCGGCCAGTGACAGGGAGAGGAGATAGAGGGAGCCTCCCCCCGAAAAACATCACGGTCAGATCCGATGAGGAGGAGCGGGACAGGGTAGGTTGGCCAGAAGACTCGATCCACCTTCGATGGAGATGGCATGAGCCCATGACTTGCAAAATCCAAGAAGCTAAATACTGACTTATGCCGGCTCCGCAATGACAGTGCGGGGCCTGCTTGCGATTCTCTGTCCTTCTCCCTCTGCCCCTCCCCCACTCTTACACATGCATGCGTGTTCTCTTTCAAAATAAACTTTAAAAAAAGCAAATAATACTGACTTATGCTCATAAAAGAAAACATTAAAAATCACATGCAGTGTATCTTTATTGTCACATTTGCTAACAAAGGGGACACAGTGTGTTCCAATTGTGAAATCCGTGTGTTCAGCACCACAGCACAGATGACAGCGTCCGACAAGGTCCCAAACAGGCATCCTGTGGGAGTGAAAGGCCGGAGCTGCCGTCTGCCACTGCCAAGAACAGAAAGAATACAAACTGAATCCACGAACATCTTCGAGTTCCTTCTACAGTGATTTTATTATAAATATGTCCTTTTGGAACAAACAAAATTGCATTCAAGACTATCTGCAAACTTGTTCTAAAGGAAGAAAAATGGAACCAGGAACCACTTAGAAAGAGAGATAAGTAG